>NC_079305.1:1640370-2249553 GCF_023638135.1 Falco biarmicus
CGCGGGCCCCGTGTCCCCACGCAGCGACCTCCCGGGCATCCAGCGCCAGCCGAACCGGGAGCTTTGGCAAAGCATCGGCACCGCCGGAGCCCCCGCAAGCGCCGGGGAAAGATCCCCCGGGAACGTGGGAAAGCAAAGGGTTGTGTGTGTGTGTCCCCCCGCGGGGGCTGAGAGCGCCCGGCCGCGATAGGCAACCCTCCCACTCCCATGGGAATGACTCAGCCGCCACCTTCGGAAGCGGAGATGGAGGTGAAGGATCGCAGGGGTTGGGAGCTGTGGGGACGGTGCTGGAGCCCGCAGGAGACACGCGTGACTCAGCCCGGCAGGAACGGCAGGAATCCGGACCTGCCCAGGGAAATGGCACACAGGTAGAACAGGTCCAGGCGTCCTCTGCTGCCGTAACTCCTCCGGGAAGGAGGGAGAGACCCTGGAGGGATCGGATCTTCCCAAGCGCTTGGAGATCCTCCGAGATCTTGCAGCATCTCGCACCTGCGTTTCCCAAGCGAGACAAACCCAGGGAGGGGAAGGCTCAGCACCGCGCCGCCACGCTGCCTCCGCACCCGCAGCGGCGCCCCCAAACACTCGGGATTCAGCTCCCGATGGACTGACAGAAGAGCTGGGTGCCACCACCCTCGGCGGCAGTTCTGCCTTCGCCCTCCCCGTCTGCCACCAGGGGGAGGCTCACTGTGTCCCCATGCCCCTGGGACCACCATGGGGCCATGCACCCCATTAGGGGAGACCCAGTGTGAGGTGACACCGTCAGGGCGGGCTGGGTGGCACCAGGAGGGTCCCAGGTGGGGCTGGGACAAGGAGCGGCGGTGCCAGGGGAGGTGACACTGTTAGGGTGGGCTGGTGACACCAGGAGGGTCCCAGGTGGGGCTGGGACAAGGAGCGGCGGTGCCAGGGGAGGTGACACTGTTAGGGTGGGCTGGTGACACCAGGGGGGGTCCCAGGTGGGGCTGGGACAAGGAGCGGTGGTGCCAGGGGAGGTGACACCAGGAGGGTCCCAGGTGGGGCTGGGACAAGGAGCGGCGGTGCCAGGGGAGGTGACACTGTTAGGGTGGGCTGGTGACACCAGGAGGGGTCCCAGGTGGGGCTGGGACAAGGAGCGGCGGTGCCAGGGGAGGTGACACTGTTAGGGTGGGCTGGTGACACCAGGGGGGGTCCCAGGTGGGGCTGGGACAAGGAGCAGCGGTGCCAGCTTGCCCAGCCTGCCCGGGTCCCCATACGGAGGGACCTCTGAGACCCACTGCAAGTGTAACCCGGTGGGGACAGGACCCTGTGGCCAAGGGGACCTGGCCAGGGGACAACCCTGTGCAGAGCTGCGGTGGGACCCAGATAAGACGCAGCCGTTTGACGGGGACGAGTCAGGCAGAGCCGCACTTTGCTCAGGCGGCCGCTCCGGCTCGACAACACTGAGCCGATTTTGCTCGGTTGCAAAACAAACTTCGCCCCTTGGGCTCGTGCCAGGCCTGGAAAATTTCGAGCGCAAGGAGCAGCGCGGGCAAAGTCGAGAGTCACCGAGGGCGGTGGCGTGGCCGCGCGCACGGAGCGGGCACAGAGCCCACGGCCCGCGGTGGCCCCGGCCGTCGCGGTTCTGCCCTTCGGGTGTTACAACAGAGCCGGGAGCCGTGGGTGATGCAAGGAGGGGAATTCAGGCAGGGAGAAGGGGGATTAGTTTTCAGGGGGATGGTTTTCTATTTTGGGGGGGTTGTGTTGCAACGGTTTCCTGAGCTGTGACATCGCACCTCAGCTCGGTGACGGCGCGCTGCCTTGCCTGGTTTCACAAGAGCTGCCCCAAGGAAAACACCCTCCGCAATGCCTGCTCCAGCTTCCCCTCCCGACAGCCCGGCCGGGGCTGCGCTGGCTCCTCGCCATCGTTTCCCTGTCGTAGAAAAGGTGCTGGGAGCCCTCGGTCCCCTCGGAGGACGCAGCGGTGCTGAGCGTGCCCGCAGCTCTCTGGCGATGCTGAGCTGTGGTCCCTCCGGCGTGCAACACGGTTTGCACGCCCACGCTGCAAACCTCCCTCACAGGCAGCCCTGAAAGCCCAGGCAGCATTACAAACCAGAAAAAAAAAAAAAAAAATTAAATAACTCTTTTTATCCCCCTGTTGCATCAACAAACTGGGTAACAAGGTTCACCGCATCCCTCAGGGCTCTCTGATGGTCACCAGGGCTGGCAGCCCTGTTGGTGACACCAGGAGGGTCCCAGGTGGGGCTGGGACAAGGAGTGGCAGTGCCAGGGGAGGTGACACCATCAGGGTGGGGCTGGTGACACCAGGAGGGTCTGAGGTGGGATTGGGACAAGAAGTGGCAGTGCCAGGGGAGGTGACACCATCAGGGTGGGCTGGTGACACCAGGAGGGTCCCAGGTGGGATTGGGACAAGAAGTGGGCATGTGCCAGGGGAGGTGACACCGTCAGGGTGGGGCTGGTGACACCAGGAGGGTCCCAGGTGGGGCTGGGACAAGGAGTGGCAGTGCCAGGGGGAAGGTGACACCATCAGGGTGGGCTGGTGACACCAGGAGGGTCCCAGATGGGATTGGGACAAGAAGTGGCAGTGCCAGGGGAGGTGACACCATCAGGGTGGGCTGGTGACACCAGGAGGGTCCCAGGTGGGGCTGGGACAAGAAGTGGCAGTGCCAGGAGAGGTGACACCATCAGGGTGGGCTGATGACACCAGGAGGGTCCGAGGTGGGATTGGGACAAGAAGTGGCAGTGCCAGGGGAGGTGACACCGTCAGGGGGGGCTGGTGACACCAGGAGGGTCCCAGGTGGGGCTGAGACAAGGTGCAAACCCAGTGGGCTCCTTCGGGAGCACGCGGTGGCTGCCCCTCTCGCCCATCGTCGCAACCCACTGAAAAGAACTGGGAGGATCAGATGCCGCCCAGAGCATCACCGAGGCGGCCTGACGTCAGGGCGCAGGGGGGCGAAAGGCTGCGGGCCAGGAGAAGGGAAGCTGTGTTTGACAAAAAATGACAATTTCTGTCTAGGAAAGGCCGGGCTGTGAAAGGAGCCCTTCTTCGGGGCGCCCCAGGAGCCCGGGCGCAGAACAAGAAAAGCCTTTGAACGGCCGGGGTAAAGCTGCCAGGCAGGCTGCCAGCCAGCCCCGCACCGAGCCCGGCGGAAAAATCCATGGGGAAGCTGGGGAGACATCCCAGCAGGGCTGGCGGGGCTGGGGGCGAGCTCCTTCGGTGGGGAGGTCGGGTCCGGGCAAAATGCTCCGGTTTTCCCAACCCGCTGGTGGTCGCTGCTGGCGATGGGGGTGGCAGCAAGGTCAGGGTGGGCACCCCAGGGGCAACGGCGGCAGCTGTATGGAAAGAACCGGAGAAAAATGAAAAAAAAAAAAAAAAAGGGAAAGAAGGGAAAAATTCCCACTTGACCACACGCTCCTTTGGCCGGTGGTTTGGGAAGGTTTGCCCTGCACCCGACAGGCACCTGCTGATGCACCCAGAACTGACAAAACTATTAAAACCAGAGTCGCTGCTGAGCCAGGCAGCAACGATGCACTGAGGTAAGAGATGCTGGGACCATGCGTGGCGCATCCCAGCTCGGCGGAGCCCACCCGCCTGGGCGAGGGTCTTTTGCCCGATGCCAACACGGAGAAGCCACCGAAACGGGGCTGGGGAACAGCAAAGAGCACCCGACGCCTGCCCGCGCTGGGTGGCCCAGAGCCCGGGGTCCACCCGCCCCAGCTTTCACCCTTCTCCTTTTTGTCTCCCACGTTTGTCCCCCCAAACACTGGTAAAAGACCCAGAAATTTTATAGAATAGAAAAGACAACCTGGCAGGTTGCCCAGCCACCTCTGTGCCGGGCTGCTGAGCAGAACGCAGGGCAAAAAAAAAAAAAAAAAAAAAAAAAAAAAAAATCTGTCTCCCTCAGCCGGAGTGGGGGGCAGGAAGCAAAACGCTGCTGCCCAGCACTTTATAATTCCTGTTTTTGCCGAAAAAGGAACCAAATGATCCCAAAACGGGGCACTACCACGGCCGAGAGTGAGCGCTCTGCCCTCGCCCTGCAAAGCTGGGCAGCAGCGCAGGGCTGGTGGTGGTTTAGTGGGGGGACGAGGTTTTATGGGGTGCACCAGGTTTTATGGGGTACACCAGGTTTTTATGGGGTGCAGCAGGTTTTAGGGGGTGCAGCAGGTTTTATGGGGTACACCAGGTTTTTATGGGGTGCAGCAGGTTTTAGGGGGTGCAGCAGGTTTTTACGGGGTGCATGAGGTTTTTACGGGGTGCACCAGGATTTTAGGGGGTGCATGAGGTTTTTACAGGGTGCATGAGTTTTTTTACGGGGTGCACCAGGTTTTTAGGGGGCGCATGAGGTTTTTACGGGGTGCAGCAGGTTTTTCGGGGGTGCAGCAGGTTTTTACGGGGTGCATGAGGTTTTTACGGGGTGCACCAGGATTTTAGGGGGTGCATGAGGTTTTTACAGGGTGCATGAGTTTTTTTACGGGGTGCACCAGGTTTTTCGGGGGTGCAGCAGGTTTTTACAGGGTGCATGAGGTTTTTACGGCATGCAGCAGGATTTTAGGGGGTGCATGAGGTTTTTACGGGGTGCACCCGGTTTTTAGGGGGTGCATGAGGTTTTTATGGGGTGCGCCAGTATTTTAGGGGGTGCAGCAGGGTGCACGAGGGCATGGCGTGGGCAGCCGTCCCGAGGGGCGGCTCGGAGGGCTCACCACCCTGCCAAAGGCCAGCACATCCCCAGCGGGGGGAGCGGGGCACCCCAGTTCCAGGCTGGCAGCCCCAGCTGGGAGGATGGTGCCATCTCCTGGCATCCCCAGGCTTTTCCCACCCCACAGTCACACCTCAGAGCAGCACGGACCAAGGATGCTCGAGCCCATCTCCCTCTGCGCGGGCAGGGAAACTGAGGCAGGGAGCGGTGGCGGCGCACAAGCCGGGGAGCGGCAGGGTGTCCCCTGGCACAGGGTGGCACAAGGCCGGGAAGGGATGGCTTCTGTCTCAGTTAAACCCAGAAAGAAACTCCTCCAGCTCTCCGAAGCCAAAGGGGCACCAGGAACGAGACCGTCCCCCCCGGCATGTTCCCGTTTACATCCACATCGGGGAAGAAATCCCCATCTCCAGCGGCGTCACCGCAGCGTCACGGCGTGACAGCCGGACTGCAGGAAAAGCGACGGAAGGACCAAGCTTCTCCGTTTGGGCTGGGATGAAAGAAAGAGGCAGCTTCTGGGCCGTCAGGGAAAGGGAAAACCCTTGCGGGTGCCAAGAGCCACCGGTCAGCCCAGAAAAGGGACGCTGGCACCGAGCGTCACCCACAGGTTCTGTCCCCCCCCCACTCAACCTCCCCGGTTCTTTGCTTCGGGGGAATTTCCAAGTGGAAAAGATCTGCTTCCAAGCAATCCGAGCGCTTCACTCCGCCTGAAACACTGGAGCATTTCCAAAATGCATATTTTTAATTGTCCCACTGGAACGTTTGGACGTTTGCACATTTTCCCCCCTCTTCGGCCAAGACGATCCGTTGAGTTAAATCCAGCTTCACTAAAAATTTCGGTCCCCCCTTTTTTTTTTTTTTAGGAACGTACCTCATGTGGAAAGGGAATAATTACAGTCCAGACCCAAACGATTAATCTCTGCCCTGATTTAAAACAACACGAGGATCTGTCCGCTTAGGCGCTCTCCTAATACCTATAAATTGCCAGGGATGTAAGAGGGCTCGGAGGTAGGATAGATCCCCGGGGAGCACTTGTAAGGAATTGTTTTCACGCATGAATAATGCAATAGCGATTTTTTTTTTTTCTTTTTTTTTTTTTCTTCTTTCTGCTTTGCTCCCAAACTCGACGTAGAGTTCAGAGGAGCTGGCAAGCCTCCACAGAACCGGAATGTTTCCTATTTAGAGGAGATCGAGAAAGTTGCTCGTGTCACACGGCTGCTGTTCAGGGATTTCTTCCTCTGGGTCCATCACCAGCTGCGAGGGCTGACCCTTTGGGGGACCCAGCTCTGCCCGGCCGGCCAGGAATTCCCTCTCCCCTCCCAAGTGGATTCTCTAAGTGCTGCCGTCCTGGCCTGGATCACCCAGGAGCGATCCCGTGCAGATGCCGCATGCCGACCTTTTGGGGACGGCTCCATGTCACGCTTCTTCGGTGGCTTCACGGGGCAAGAAGGGGAAACTGCTGAAGTCACCGGCGGGTACATCACGGGCCGAACCACCAAGCCACCCTCCCTCCTGCCTAAAACTCCCTGGAATATTCCCGTAGCGGTTTTAAAAGGATTAGCTGTCGCCTCCGTGTGTTTCCCGACCACCCCCCCAGCTTTTCCCACTGAACTGCTTTCTGCCATTCCAACAAATTACCCCCATACCATTAAATACTGACCCCAAAGGGTCCAGAGGTGACAAAGTTTGTACCTGACCTGTTCTAGCAGGCGGTGGCACAGCTAAAATGGGAAGGAGTTTTCCAAGGAGCTCTCTCGCCCCCGGCAGCTCTCCCACCCTGCAGCCAGCTCTCCACTTTTCTAAGGAAAAGACGAAGAACAACGACACCCACTGAGCCGGGGGTCGGGGCCAACGGCAGCTCGGGCCCTGGGTGCTGACCCCCGTGGGTGGCAGCCCCCTTAGCGGACACCGCGCCGGCTCGCCAGGACCCAGCTCCCCACGGCGCAGTTTAGCCGCGGGCATTTCCCACCATGGCACGGGCCACCATGGCCAACGCCTGCAGTGGCCACCCCGGCACGATGCCCTCCAGCGCTGCGGGACCTTAAATCCCCTCCCCTCCCCCCCTACGCCCCCAGGGTGCACCCCGATGGGTGCCACAGGTATGAACGATGGGTGAGGAGCTTGCTCCCCGACACAGCGTCCGGCCGTCCTGTGCTGCAGAGCCAGGGCGAAGGCAGGGGTGGTGCAGGAGGACACCAACTGATTGGCTCAAGGGCAGCTATACCTTGTCACCTCGGAGTACCTGTGGGCACTGGGGGTCTCCAGCCCGCGCGGAGGGCGCTGACGGCCAGCTAGGAGATGCCTGTGCTCCAGCTATAATGATCTCGGGGAGCAATTAGCCTGAATAAACGAGTCAGGTCAGCAAACAGACCCCAGATGGATACGTGCAGGTTGGGATGCGGAAGGAAAAGGGGATGGAATGAGTGTTTCTATTAAAGTTTACAGAGCGCTCCCTCCGTTTGCCGGTAACTAAATGGGAAAAGGCAGACACGCTGCGCATAAAGGTTTTAAGTGCCCGTGCATCCCGTGATGACGCGGTTCAGGAGACTTTTCCCAATTTCTTTTGCCGCTCCGGCCCTGCTGCTGGCAGCCAGGCAGGATGGGCAGCCCCAGCGCCGAGCTGCCCGAGCCAGGGATGCGGGACGGGGATCACAGATGTGAGATGCTCACGCAGCTCTGGTGGGTACCGGGAAGGGCTGGTTTATCGCGCCTGACGAGGCTTAATCCAGAGGTTTCATCCCTCCAAGGGGCTCCGAGCTTCTGTTCTATCTGTCTCTACACAACGAAATCACTTCCCCCTTATTAAATCTCTGCTTGTGACCCAGATTGTAAACTGGGTAGCGAACGCCCGCACCAGCACTGCTGGCAAACAATAATCCTCAGCCCCGGTAAAAGCGAGAGCACAGCAGGAGCAACATTTGATTATCCTCCCCATCGCCACATCCAAATTAAATTCTTGCTGTAACAGCTAAAGAAAAGCTGCAGCCATACTTAGCAGCTACCAACAACAACAACAAAAAAGCTTATACAGGGGGAAACCCCCCACCCCGGTGTTACAGGGCGATGGCCTGAGCGGCAGCGTGATGCGCAGCGGGGACCCCCCCGCAGACGCCGGGGCTGGCAACACCGCGGGGCACCAGGACAAGCCCAGCGGCTTCAACTCCACGTCCTGAGGCCAAGAGAGAAGCAGAGAGCGCCCACCACGCACCAACCAGGCACCCCCAACCAGCAGCCCCCAGCCCCTGGGGGCAGGATGAGACCCTGAGAGCCAACCCGAGCCCCTGTGCCAGCCCCCCCACCCACAGCCCAGAGGCTCTGTGCAAGGGGAGCCTGCCTCTCATCCTGCAGGGTGCTGGGAGGGAGCTTGTCCCAGGAGCAGCAGAGCCCTTCTGCACGCTGGGGAGACCCCTGAGAGACCCCGTCCTGCTGCCAGGGAAGCTTCATCTGCAGCGTTGGGCCGTTCCGTTGGAGCCCTGGCACCGCGGCTCCTTGTCCCCAGCCCCACCTCAGACCCTCCTGGTGTCACCTCCCCTGGCACTGCAGCTCATTGTCCCAGCCCCACCTGGGACCCTCCTGGTGTCACCAGCCCACCCTGATGGTGTCACCTCCCCTGGCACTGCCACTCCTTGTCCCAGCCCCACCTCAGACCCTCCTGGTGTCACCTCCCCTGGCACTGCAGCTCCTTGTCCCAGCCCCACCTGGGACCCTCCTGGTGTCACCAGCCCTGGCTCCACGGCTCCTTGTCCCAGCCCCACCTCAGACCCCTCTGGTGTCACCTCCCCTGGCACTGCTGCTCCTTGTCCCAGTCCCACCTCAGACCCCCCTGGTGTCACCAGGCCGCCCTGACGGTGTCACCTCCCCTGGCACCGCGGCTCCTTGTCCCAATCCCACCTCAGACCCCTCTGGTGTCACCTCCCCTGGCACCGCGGCTCCTTGTCCCAGCCCCACCTGGGACCCTCCTGGTGTCACCAGCCCACCCCGATGGTGTCACCTCCCCTGGCACTGCCACTCCTTGTCCCAGCCCCACCTGGGACCCTCCTGGTGTCACCAGCCCACCCTGATGGTGTCACCTCCCCTGGCACTGCCACTCCTTGTCCCAGTCCCACCTGGGACCCTCCTGGTGTCACCAGCCCACCCCGATGGTATCACCTCCCCTGGCACTGCCACTCCTTGTCCCAGCCCCACCTCGGACCCTCCTGGTGTCACCTCCCCTGGTACTGCAGCTCATTGTCCCAGCCCCACCTGGGACCCTCCTGGTGTCACCAGCCCACCCTGATGGTGTCACCTCCCCTGGCACTGCCACTCCTTGTCCCAGCCCCACCTGGGACCCTCCTGGTGTCACCAGCCCACCCTGATGGTGTCACCTCCCCTGGCACTGCCACTCCTTGTCCCAGTCCCACCTGGGACCCTCCTGGTGTCACCAGCCCACCCCGATGGTATCACCTCCCCTGGCACTGCCACTCCTTGTCCCAGCCCCACCTCGGACCCTCCTGGTGTCACCTCCCCTGGTACTGCAGCTCATTGTCCCAGCCCCACCTGGGACCCTCCTGGTGTCACCAGCCCACCCTGATGGTGTCACCTCCCCTGGCACTGCCACTCCTTGTCCCAGCCCCACCTCGGACCCTCCTGGTGTCACCAGCCCACCCTGATGGTGTCACCTTCCCCTGGCACTGCTGCTCCTTGTCCCAGCCCCACCTGGGACCCTCCTGGTGTCACCTCCCCTGGCACTGCCACTTCTTGTCCCAATCCCACCTCGGACCCTCCTGGTGTCACCAGCCCACCCCGATGGTATCACCTCCCCTGGCACTGCCACTTCTTGTCCCAGCCCCACCTGGGACCCTCCTGGTGTCACCAGCCCACCCCGATGGTATCACCTCCCCTGGCACTGCCACTCCTTGTCCCAGCCCCACCTCGGACCCTCCTGGTGTCACCAGCCCACCCTGATGGTGTCACCTTCCCCTGGCACTGCCACTCCTTGTCCCAGCCCCACCTGGGACCCTCCTGGTGTCACCAGCCCACCCTGATGGTGTCACCTCCCCTGGCACTGCCACTCCTTGTCCCAATCCCACCTCGGACCCTCCTGGTGTCACCAGCCCTGGCTCCGCGGCTCCTTGTCCCAGCCCCACCTCAGACCCCTCTGGTGTCACCTCCCCTGGCACTGCTGCTCCTTGTCCCAGTCCCACCTCGGACCCCCCTGGTGTCACCAGGCTGCCCTGACGGTGTCACCTCCCCTGGCACCGTGGCTCCTTGTCCCAGCCCCACCTCGGACCCTCCTGGTGTCACCTCCCCTGGCACCGTGGCTCCTTGTCCCAATCCCACCTCAGACCCCTCTGGTGTCACCTCCCCTGGCACCGCGGCTCCTTGTCCCAGCCCCCCCTGGGACCCCCCTGGTGTCACCAGCAGGGCTGCCAGCCCCGGTGACCATCAGAGAGCCCTGAGGGACGTGGCTGGAGGGCTGGTGCCTGGCCATCGCTAGGACGAGCAGCGTGTGGAGGCTCCACGGTGGAGCAGGACGTGGCGTTGATGCCATCAGCTACGGGGGGTGAATCCATCACATCACCACATCACCATCAAGGAACATCTGCCGCTTCCCTGCTTTATCCTGCCGGCGCGGGAGAGGCACAAGCCTGGATGTGGTGTCCTGAGGGACACAAGAAGGGACTTGGGTGACGTTGGTGTTTGAGGGCTCTGGCCGCCAGACCTTCCTGCCCTACTTTTAAAAATTATTTCTTCAGAAATCAATTCATCCTGTGCAAATGTCTGTAACGAGGATGTCAGGCCAGAAGCTCCTCCAGGGATGAACATCCCTCCGGGTCCCTGCTCTAGCAGCACCACGTGGCAGCGTCCCGCTGGATGAGGTGCGGGCGCTGTTCCCTTCTCCTGGGAAACGCTGGGCAGCGGCAGGGAATGCCGTGAGATGTCACTGTGCCCTCAGCACCAGGACGGGATTTTGGGGAGCTGGGGTTGCTCTGGGGGGGGGGGGGGGGGGAGGGGCAGGCGGCAAACCCCCTGCACCTTGCTGTCATGCAGCTCCTGGGGGGTCCCGCAGCTCCTGGGGGTCCCACAGGTCATGGGGATCCTGCAGCTCACGGGGGTCCTGCAGCTCCAGGGGGGTCCCGCAGCCCCTGGGGGGGGTCTCGCAACCCCTGGGGGTCCTGCGGGTCCCGCAGCTCCTGGGGAGTCCTGCAGCTCCCAGGGGGTCCCGCAGCTCCTGGCAGTCCCAAAGGTCATGGGGATCCTGCAGCTCATGGGGGGTCCTCCAGCTCCTGGGGGTCCTGCAGCTCTTGGAGGGTCCCGCAGCTCCTGGGGGTCCCGCAGCTCCTGGGGGGTCCCGCAGCTCCTGGGGGGTTCTGCAGCTCCAGGGGGGTCCCACAGCCCCTGGGGGTCTTGCGGGTCCCACAGCTCCTGAGGGGTCCTGCAGCTCCCAGGGGGGCCTGCAGCTCCTGGGGGTCCCTGCAGCCCCACAGCTCCTGGGGGGTCCTGCAGCTCCCAGGGGGTCCCGCAGCTCCTGGGGGTCCCTGCAGCCCCACAGCTCCTGGGGGGTCCTGCAGCTCCCAGGGGGTCCCGCAGCTCCTGGGGGTCCCTGCAGCCCCACAGCTCCTGGGGGGTCCTGCAGCTCCTGGGAGTCCTGCACCTCCTGGGGGGTCTCGCAGCTCCTGGGGGGTTCTGCAGCTCCAGGGGGCTCCCGCAGCTCCAGGGGGCTCCCACAGCCCCTGGGGGTCTTGCGGGTCCCACAGCTCCTGAGGGGTCCTGCAGCTCCCAGGGGGTCCCGCAGCTCCTGGGGGTCCCTGCAGCCCCACAGCTCCTGGGGGGTCCTGCAGCTCCTGGGAGTCCTGCACCTCCTGGGGGGGTCTCACAGCTCCTGGGGGTCCAGCAGCTCCTGGGGGTCCAGCAGCCCGGTTAGCCCAGCTGCGTGGCCGTCAGGAGGACCGCAAAGAGCCTGCTCTGGGCAAGTGCTGCAGGGGAGCTGCTGTGTCCGACGAGCAGCTCCCAAGCACCTGGAAGTGAAGAAGAAGGTGTTTGCAGGGAGCAGCTCCAAGAGGGTCACAACACACCGACCCAACGGGGGGGTGGTGGTGAATTTAGAGCGTGCAGCAAAACAGGACAGGAGTCAGACGTGGCCAGCACAAACAGCCAAGATCTACAACTGTGATGAGCGCTGCAACATCCAGACACTGAATTTCTAATGCTGCCATCGTGCAGAAACAAAAAAAAAAACCCAAACCAAAACCCGGCTGCTCGTCAGCTGCCCGGTTTTGCAGCGTAGGGCCACGATCCTGCAGGATGCTGAGTGCTTTCCCAAGGGCGCTGCAAGCCTTAAGGCCGAGGCTGTCACAGGACCTCGGTCTGGCCACCCATGTGGAAAGGCCACCGACGTGTCTTAAATGGCACCGGTGACGTCTCAGCCCAGCGCTGGCACCACGAGCCGCTGCCCGTCCCAGCGCGGTGCCGCGTCGTCACCCGGCCCTGGGAGCTGGCGCTTGACGTGGAGCTGGACGTGCAGTGACGTCGCCGAGACCTGACCCCAGAGCCTGCGCATTAACAAGGGCACTGAGCAACTTCGACGAATGCTGTGCTGCTCCTGACGGTGCAATTCCACCACCCTGTTGGGTTTTTTTTGTTTGTTTTTTTTTTTTTGGTTTTTTTTTTTGTTTTTTTTTTGCCTTCCGAGTGATAATATTCCAGTTCTCACTGCACCGGGCTGGAAAGGCAAAACCTGATTTTTGCCTTTTTTAAAAAAGTGAGGAATGTGGAGAAGCAAACCGTCACAGAGGCCCCTTTGGCTGTTGTGGAGCTGGAGCAAAACACGGCGGCGCATCCCACCGCTGCGTGCCGCTTCCCTGGCAAGATGCTCTGCGTGTGCAGGGACCTTGGTGGCAGCGGTGTGGCAGCTGGTGATGCAGGGAGCTGTCTCCACAGGCAGAGCAGTTCTGAACCTCCCCCCGGCTCCTGGAGGGATGCGTTGGTGCTGTTCCTTCCACCCACCGCTCGGTATGATCACATCGCACAGGCGTGTGAAGGATCCGAACAAACAGCGCTCGGGAGCTTTGGGAAACGCCACCAGCACCACCTACACCCCGCTGCAAATTCAACAGGAATCCCGAAGTTCATTCCCAAAGGGAACCGCCGCTGCCGACGGCGCGAGGCTCTGGGAAGACACAGCTGGGATGAACCAGGGGATGCGGGTTTCCCCCGGGCACCCAGTCCCCTGTCCCAAGGCGCTGGCCCCCGGGGGTCCTGCGACCCCCCTTCCCAATGCCTCAGCCCAGCTGAAGGCCAGGCAGCTCCGTGCCAAGGCTGCTCCACTTCTGGGTCCGGCCCTGGGGCTCCTTCCCGTGCTCCCCTCGGGCAAACGCCAGGTTGCAATATCTCCATACTGCAGTATCTCCATATTGCAAAATTTCCACATTGCAGTAACTCCATATTGCAATATCTACATATTGCAATATTTCCATACTGCAGTAACTCCATATTGCAATATTTCCATATTGTAGTATCTCTGTATTGCAGTAACTCCATATTGCAATATTTCCACATTGCAGTATCTCCATATTGCAATATCTCCATACTGCAGTATCTCCATATTGCAATATTCCCACATTGCAGTATCTCCACATTGCAATATCTCCATACTGCAGTAACTCAATATTGCAATATTTCCATATTGTAGTACCTCTGTATTGCAGTAACTCCATATTGCAATATCTACATATTGCAATATTTCCATACTTCAGTAACTCCATATTGCAATATTTCCACATTGCAGTATCTCCATATTGCAAAATTTCCATACTGCAGTATCTCCATATTGCAGTATTTCCACATTGCAGTAACTCCATATTGCAGTATTTCCATATTGCAGTAACTCCATATTGCAATATTTCCACATTGCAGTATCTCCATATTGCAATATTTCCATACTGCAGTAACTCCATATTGCAATATTTCCACATTGCAGTATCTCCATATTGCAATATCTCCATATTGTAGTATCTCTGTATTGCAGTAACTCCATATTGCAATATTTCCACATTGCAGTATCTCCATATTGCAGTATCTCCATACTGCAGTAACTCCATATTGCAATATTTCCATATTGTAGTATCTCTGTATTGCAGTATCTCCACATTGCAATATCTCCATACTGCAGTAACTCCATATTGCAATATTTCCATATTGTAGTATCTCTGTATTGCAGTAACTCCATATTGCAATATTTCCACACTGCAGTATCTCCATATTGCAATATTTCCATACTGCAGGATCTCCATATTGCAATATTTCCATATTGTAGTATCTCTGTATTGCAGTATCTCCATATTGCAATATTTCCACATTGCAATACCTCAAAGTATTGCAATATCTCCATGTATTGCAATATCTGCGTGTAGTATCTCCATGTATTCCAATACCTCCACGTATTGCAAAGCCAGTGCCCAGATGTGCTGCCGTAGCCACTGAGGCAGTGACAGGCTTGGCTCAATTTGCACTTTGCACTATGGTGAAGGCTGCCATCCCATAGGTGTCTTCCCGTTGCTTTTTGGACGAGGGATGTTTTTTTGGAAAAACATCATCCGATCCCACCTTGGCGAGGGTCTGGCTGCGACCCCCCCAAACCAGCATCGCCCAGATGCAACCAGGGAGATGCGACAGCATCTCAGTTGTTCCGGCTCAGGCAATGCCAACAGCCCTGCTCCCAGCAGGCGAGGGATGCTTCGGAGCCTGCAGCATCCCCTCGCCCCCCCTGGGATGGGACCGCAGCCCCTCCGCTCCCCTCTGACATGTCCAGTTCCCTTTGATGTGGCTGAGCCAGCCCTGATAGGGACCCGCAGCCTCTGGCAGTCGTGCTGGGAAAATTAAAACTCCCCAGATCTGGAGAACACAGAGCACAGAGAAATGTGTGAAAAATTGAAATGACAAGGTTATTCAGGTTGTTTCTTTAAAGGCAGCTTCAGCCCAGATAGGTGGTGAAGGAGAACAGCTGAGATTCCTCTTCTGCTGAGAGGGATTTCTGCACCGTCTCCTACTGAAATCCCAAAGCACTTTGAATTTACGGACCAAATCCCAAGTTTCGGGGGCACCCCCCTGCCCGCTAGCTGCTTTTTACCTCGTTCCTTACCCCTGCCTCCAGGTCCTTGGCCCTTGTAAAGCCCTTGCTGTCACCTTCATGGGGGAGGTGGTTGTTCCTGGACTTTTTCTGCTTGTCCCATCGATGCACCGGTCCCAAGGCAGTGCTGGCACAGCCAGAGCATCCCGAGCCCTGGCTCCCGCAGGCAAACACAGCTCCCTCCTCCTGAGCCCTGCCAGGGATAAACCTCCAGATCCCTAACGGCAAAAGGCTCATCTGGAAGCAATCCTGTTCCATCTGGCTGGGGAAAAACTGGGAATTGCAACAGGGGGACCAGGACCTCAGCGTGGGGATGGGGAAGAGCTTAATCCTGCAGCTGTACCACGGCTGACCTGGTTCCACGCAGTTGGTATCGGTACCTCTGTCTCCACAGCTCCAGGGAATCGAGCATTCCAAGGATTTTCTATGCAGATGACTTCTTTTGTTGAAGTGGAGATTCGTGGGAGAAATCCAATTGTAAAGAAGCTTTTCAGGATTTTTATCAGAAGAGGCCTGGAAAGCACCTGTGTTTCATTTAATTAACTTTTAGGGTTTTTTTGTATCTGTTATTTGGCAAAAGGGGTTGGTTTTATTTGTTCTCCAGGGTAAGTTTTTGCCAGAAGAAGTTTTCCAGCTTGGCTCCATGTGCGTTTTTGTCCCCGAGATGGTACGGCATGAGCCCTAACACCAACTGGCAAAAGCTGCCAGGAAAGGGACTAGGAAATGGGACCCTCTTCCCGATCCGTTCCCTTCCCGGGGCCTCCCGAGCAAGGTGTGCATCCTTGGGTTCTGCTGGATGTGGGGAACTGCAGGCTGAAGGCAAAGAAAAGGGCTGCAGGGAGCTGAGCGGAGAAGGGGAGTGGGGACACCCACTGGGAGGGGGCCTGTGAGGGACCCCCCAGTGATGCTCCGTAGGATGAAGGCATGAAATCATTTCCATCCCAGATGCCGGTGCTGCAAAAACAACTCATCCTTGTGTGGCCATCATGCTCTTTTGGTACACTGGCGCAGCTTCTCCGGTGGAAATGCATCCTGTGGATCGGGAGCCTGCCCGTGGGTGCTCTGCCCCGCCAGCAAATACCAGCCTCTATTTTAAATTAATGTTGCAAAGAACAACAATGGTTAAACAGTGACGTTATCTTTCCCTAGAAAATGGATAACTTGAACGCCAGCGGCACGGTGACCTCCTGGGGCAAAGGCTCCAGCTAAACTGCCGCAGCCCCCAGGAGCTCAGCACCATCGCTCAGCTGTGGGAACGAGGAGAACGACTCCAGTTAGTGAAAGGAGGCATGGAAAAATGTTTTACCCAGCGGCAGGGATCGGAACGCAGTATAGGCTGGCTGCTCATCCCTCCCAGCTCGGGGCAGAAGTGGTGGGACCCCCCCAGCTCAG
This sequence comes from Falco biarmicus, assembly GCF_023638135.1. Lineage (NCBI taxonomy): Eukaryota > Metazoa > Chordata > Aves > Falconiformes > Falconidae > Falco > Falco biarmicus. The sequence continues at coordinate 1,656,538 of NC_079305.1, forward strand.
CCCCCCACCTGCTGGAGGCTGCCCTGGCACTGGCTGGGCTGTGCACCCACCGCGGCCGGGCTGGGCAGGAGGGGAAGGACACGCAGCCTGAGCCGTCCCTGCCCTTTTTCCCCACGGCTGTTGCAAAATTCAGTTTTTTCTCTGTATTTCATAAGCACTAGAGGGCTGCAGAGAACCACTTTTGTGCTGCAGATGCTGCTGTGAAGGCTCTAGCCCTTGGCTGCCACTGGTCCTCAGAGGACCATGGACCACAGGAAGGATGCGGAGATGCGGCGGGTTGGCATTCCTCACCTGGAGAGACTGGGATGCTGAGATGCAGGCGGTGGTGAAGCGGTGCTGGCCATGGCTCACAGCCTGGGAGGCGAGCCAGGGAGCGGAGGTTCTGCTCCAACCCCCACAAAATATTCCAGGTTGGTCCCCAGCCCAGCCCCTCTGCTCCAAGCCCGCTCAGCGCCGCATCCCGTAGGGTTCTGGGCATCACCGGGGGCAGAGACACCGCAGCCCCTCTGGGCAACCTGCTACAGCGTTTGGCAGCTCTCACGTTTAAGGAAAGATAAAAGGAGAAAGTTTTTTTCTTGTGCCTAAATGGGATTGCCGGGTCTCAGTTTGTGCCCACCGCCTCTGGTCCTTGCCCTTGAGAAGAGCCCAGCGCTGTTCCCTGCCTCTGGTGAGAGCCGCGCTTTGGTTACAAGGCCACTGCGCTAAAGGCTGATGCTGTATATTTAATTAAAAGAGGAAAAACTTGCATGTTACAACAGGGAGACGGGTTAGAAAGGGCGCTGTAAGCCTGCGAGAGTGACCCCAGGCACTTTGCTCCGCGGGCTCTGTCCCCCTTCCAGCGTCCATGCCCACACGTGGCAGCGCAGGCGCGGTCAGGATGGATGCCGTCCCTCCCTCCAGGGTGCCCAGGGCTCGAGGGAAAGTGGTCGCCTGGTTCCTCCACATTCATTCTGCTCCAGCTGCCCCCGTCGATGCAGCCCCTCGCCCCGCTGGTGGCTGGCGGGGGTCCTGCCTTGTCCCCTGCGCTGCAGGGAGGCGCTTTCCTTCTCGGTCCTCTCCGGCTGCTGAGCACACCCACAGGGAAACCAGCTCGTGCGCAGCCCTGGCACCGTCTGATCCCTCTTTACCGTATTCTGGTTTGGAAGGGCGCTCCGCCGGGCGTACGGTTTCTCCCGGGTTTTGTTTCTACGATGGGAAAACCTGATCTGGATCCTCACTCCTGTTTCAGTGCCCAAAGTCATCAACAGAAGCACAAAGCCGAGCAGGGTTCGTCGGCGGAGCTTTCCCAAACCTCTTTCCAGCGTCGCTGACGGCACATCATGGACAAACGCCGCCCGGCATCCCTGACCCTGCCTCCTTCCCAAGGGAGCTTCGAAGGATGACGGTCCAGTGCACCAGGTCGACCACAAAGGCTGACCCCCCTGGCAGGGAGGGAGCCTGCTTCATCCCAACGGAACATCCCAATGGAACATCCCACCCCCCGGCAGGCAGGAGAAGTGCCTGGTCCCCTTCTGCTAGTAACCCAGAGCGATGCGCATCACGACTTTTCTCTTCTTTTGCCACCACCCTTCCTCTTGAATACTCCAAAATCCGGCCTTGAAAGCATCAGCAAAAAGCCCTACACGTATATATAATATTTTTTTCTTATTTAAAATGTAATTAGACAGACACAGCGGGACAGAATTTACAGGATAATTATGCAAACATAAGTCACCAAGGCCAGCGTCTGCTCTTCAGTCAAGACAGGCAACATCCCAGCCCGCGATAACCCTATTAACAGAGGCTGATGAATAATACACGTTTCCTATATTTGCTTTAGGGTGCAATTCACCCCTCTGCAGAGGGTCAGCACAAGAGCTGTGTTCTAGCAAAGTCTTATTTAACACCTATAAATAAGGCATAAGTGATGCATGGCCTCGCACTGCTCCTTTCCGTGGGGGTGAAGTGTAGCCTGGTGAAATCCTTGCCTCTGCGTGTCCCTTCTTGTAATCCCATTCCATTCCCAGCGGAGAATCATCGGGGGCAGGTTTTTTTCCCCCTCTCTCTCCCGTCGCCGTATTTCCAGAAAGACAGTTCGTAGCTGGGTGTCACCAGCCAACTTTGTGCACTAAAAAAACCAAACCACCCCATCAAGTACATAGATCATTCTGAGCTTAAATATGACGATGTCACAATCAATACGTGATAAATGAAACAGCCAAGTCACCCCAATACCCATTTCCCTTCTTCCTTTCTGTGTCAGAAAGAAAAAAAAAAATACCCAGAGACACAAAATATAAGGACATTTTCTGGCTGTTAACTTTGATTTCCAGTTTTGATTGTTTCTCCTCTTTCTCTTTAGGTCATTTATCCACCGAGGGGATGGCATGGCGAAAAAAAAGCCCGGGGACCAAGGGATAAAATTGCAATTGAAAAAGAAAAGAGGGGCAGGTTTAAAAGCCAGCCCTCACAGGTTGTCTTATTTTTCCACTCTCCTGATGAGAAATCAGAATATGTCTCTCTCTCTCTCTCTCTCTCTCTCGACAAATTGCTGCTTCCAGCAGAAGCCAAGCTCCCGGCCCAATATTGACCAGCAATCAGGCTGGTGACGGAGGATGGAGCCTGCTCTCCTGGAAGCCACCAAATTGAAGGTGAGCGGTCCCCCGGCCCCTTCCCTTTAATAGTCTGGCCAAAAAAAAAAAAAAAAAAAAATCACTAGAAACATATTTTCTTTGCTGAGCTTGGCCACCAGATGGCAAGTAGACACCGGGCGAGCAGGGAAGGGCTGCGGTGGGTCAGGGGAGGACAGCCTGGCCCTGGATGGGGGGAGACCCCCGGCGTGGAGTTACCTGCTTGATGCTGGAGCAGAAAAAGGCTTTAAGGTAAAAAACCCCTTCTGCTCCCGCCAAGGCACCGCGCGCCCTCCGGACTATATTCCCTTGGCCATCAGGCACCCAAGGCACCGTGTTTTCCCCCCACCCCGGTGCGACGGCGTTGTTGCCCCCCACCGAGGGGGGAGCTCGGGTTGGCCACTGTGGGCTGAATTCGGAGCAATGCTGAGCCAGACCCGCAAGCAACCGCCCAGCCCTACGCCTGCGCCGTTTTCTCCTGTAATTCTGCCTTTGCCGGATGCTGTGCTGAGTTTCTCGGGGAGGGAAGTGGCCGTGGGGGGAGGGGGTGAGGACAGTGGTGAGGCTCTGCCACCGCCTTTTGCCCCCCTTGTGAGGGGACATGGAGAGGTGACACCTCCCGTCCCCCTTTGTCACCTAACGGCAAGACAAGGTCAGGGTACCAGCAATTAGCATCCCAGCACCACCTCGCATCTGCCGACTGGAAACGCTCCCTTTCAGCATCCTTCTTTTGTGCCCGTCACCCGCTACATGCAATCTCCAGCATTTTGGAGACGTTTAATTACTTTTCTTAGCATCATTTGTGTTGATTAAAGTTTTTCCCTTTGGGTAAGAGAGCAGGAGAGTGCCTCACACCGAAAGCAAACCACTGTTTGATTGGCAGCACTTTCCGGAACGGCTTCGGATCCCCCCCTCCCAGTGCTAGGAATGCTAACGGTGCCCCGAAACCATATGAGGCTCCTTCAAAAATCCCTTTTTTCCTGCTCTGCTGCAGGTCACACACTGACAGAGGGAGCTGTTCCCACGCTGGTCCCTTCGGTGCTGGCGGCCAGACCCCAAGGTCGTTTGGGGAGGCTCAGCCCTGGCCCCCCTCCGGGGAGATGTTTGTCCAAGGGCTCCAGCATCCCTTCCCAGGGGGATTTTCCTAAAGCTACGGGAACGCAAAGTGCAAATTAAATCAAGGCTGTCGTTGTCTCTGTGGCCATGCAGTGCATCTGGGCACCGGCTTTGCAATACTTGGAGTTACTGCAACGCATGGAGATATTGCAACGCATGGAGTTACTGCAACGCATGGAGTTACTGCAACGCATGGAGATACTGCAACGCATGGAGATACTACACAGAGATATTACAATACTTGAGATATTACACAGAGATATTGCAATACTTGGAGGTATTGCAATGCAGAGATACTGCAATACAGAGATACTACAATATGGAAATATTGCAATACGTAGATATTGCAATATCGAGTTACTGCAATATGGAAGTATTGCAACATGGAGTTACTGCAGTATAGAAATACTGCAATATGGAGTTACTGCAGTCTGAAAATATTGCAATATGGAGATATTGCAATATGAAATATTTCAATATGGAGATACTGCAGTATGGAGATATTGCAATATGGAGATACTGCAATATGAAATATTGCAATATGGAGATACTGCAGTATGGAGATATTGCAAGCTGCAGCCTGCCCTCCCGCTGTGCTCTCGCTGCCTTCCCCTTCATGGCACAGCTCTGCCTCCTCCCCAGCTGGTTCCCAGCCACCCGGCGACCCCGAGCCCTCAGCAGCGCTGAGCAGGACGGCGATCCCCCATGCCCGGCACACATCGTGCTGCTCAGCACCCTCCGGCCTGGGTGCTGCCGTTGCTTTTTTTTTGGTGCTGCGCAAGCCTCATGGCATTGGCTTAATTCTGCGGGCTGCGCCGTCACCCCCCGATCCCTTTCTGCGCTGCCAGTGCCTATCCAGAGAGGATTTCGTGTCTCTGCACCCACCTGCCTTTGTCCTCTCCACTCCAGACCAGTTTTCCAGAGAACAGGATCTGTCGGAGTCATTGGGCTGGCCTCCAAAGGCAACATCTGGGCCGGGCGCTCCAACCCCCCTGCTCAGGAGACACAAACACAGCTCAGCCGCGTTGCCTGGGGCACTGGTCCCCTCTTGAGGACCCTGGTGTGTCACCCGGTGGGCGATGACCTGCCTCGGCGTGGGCGAAAAACCCTAAAACCGCCCCCCCCAACCTCCTCTTCAACACAATTTGCTAAAGTCATTTCTCCCCCTGACCCGCGAGCCCGGTATTTATGTCCTGTGGTAAATGTTATGCCTTGAAAAGACCCACACATGAATAAAAAATCAGGCTGTCACTCTGCCGTGCTCCTTTTAAAGAGAAATTGCTTAAAGCAGCAAGAAAGATGTCTGATCTTGGGACTCGGGGAGCTGGTGTTCGCCAGCGTCTGTGCGAGCGGGGGGAGGCGGGGGTCACTGCGGTTGATGCTCATGAATAATGAATCTGACATTGTAGCTATGCAGATGTCACCTAACAAGCTCTAAATGAAATAAAATCTGGTTTGTTATGTCAATTACTCACCCGTCTCCTTTCCCAGCACCCGCCTGGATTTTTCAGGACAGAACCGATATATTTTGGAGAGGTGAGAGTGGGTGACTGAGAGAGAATATTGGGTGCCCTCAGGAATCTGGGAGCTTTGAGCCATTTGTGCAGCCTATAAATAAGAGCTGGGATCCATGGGTTGCATGCACACAGGTCAAGATCTCCTGGCCTACTGTAGGAATGACGGAGAAACAGGAATGATGGAGAAATAATCAGCACTAGGAAGCTTGCCCTGCCATCAGGTTGTTGTAGAGCAAACAATCATGGAATCGTTGAGGTTGGGAAGGACCTTTAAGACCATCGAGTCCCACCGTTAGCCCAGCGCTGCCACGGCCCCCACTAACCCACGTCCCCAGGCGCCACATCGACACGGCTTTCGGACACCTCCAGGGTGGTGACTCCACCACGTCCCTGGGCAGCCCGTCCCGGTGCCGGACAACCCTGTGGGGCAGGAATTGTTCCTAATATCCAATCCAAACTATTCCAGGCTTGACCTTCTCAACCACCTGGTGGCAGCCAGAAGCGAGCCGTAGGACCATCAGGTCTTGTCGCTTAGTCCCCCTTCACCCTTCGGCTGGCCCATCGAGCGCTGAGCATCACGCTTCTTTCTTACATGTTTTTTCCTAAATAGATAGAAGGGAATTTTTTTCCGCATAGATAGAAGGGAAAAGCTCTGGTGATGGCCGTCGGTTCTTCTACAACCCCCCATCAACCAGGTGCGACGCGAAGCCGATGAAAAATGATGATGCTGAATGGAGGTGCCGCGTCCCCTCCTGCCCTTCGCCAGCTCTTTCTCCTTGCCTTCCATCCACCCTGTGCACGCATCGCCCAAAGGAATCTCAACCCCATGCATTATTTCCCTGCTGAGGTAACCTTTACAGCTCTGATGAACAATATTTTATGCAGCTATTGCTTGAACAGAAGTCGCTGGATTGTTTTTTATACCTCTGTCTCTTGTCAGGAAGAAGCCAGAGTAAATTCTCCTTGGCCAGCTCGGTGAAATCCTGGCCCGCGTGCTGAGCGTCGCTGTGTTTTCTCAACTCGGAGCATGGGCAAGGATGCGCGTCAGGTTATTGATGAGTCCGGATGAGCTTTCACCTTTTCGTTTTTAATTTTTTTTCCTTCTTTTTTTTGGCACCTGGACACGCCTGCCTTTGGCCGCGTCGTGCCTTTCCATTTGAACACTAACACAACCTGACAACAAGGCAGCCGCGTCTAAACCAGCGGGTCTGGGTCAACCTGCCTGCTGGTTCCCTGCAGAGAAAACCCACGCCGCCGGGCGCGTTTGCCACGATGAGCGGGAGCTCCGAGTGGGACAGTCCTGCTTTGCCTGCTCCGACGGCCCCCGTCGCAGACCACGAGCTCCCTGGAGCAGATCCCGTCTCTCAGCCCACCAGCTGGCCCAGGGTGGGTCCGAGCATAAATAAATCATTTTGAAAAGGAGCACGGAGCCGGGAATCTACCGAGTAATGGAATTTTGTTTCTTTTTTTTTTTTTTTCTGCTGTCCCTCTCGTGCTGCCTGCCCTATGGGAGCCAGGAAGAAATCAGGCGGCGCTCGTGATGAATAGCTGGATTCTGACGAAGCACAACCATCTTCCTACTCTTCACCTGACAGAAATTATGCCAAGCAATTACTGAAATTGAGTGTGAAATTGCAGCCGGACCAACTCGCCTGAGGCGGGCACTGCGGAGTGGAGCCGGAGCAATGCCATTGCCCGTGCCCTGCCCGCTCCCCCCATCCCGCAGCTTCTTCCCGCTGAACTCCTGGTCATTTCCCACCGATGGCGAGGAAACTGGCTGCAGCACCCTGCGGCTGAGTGTAAGATACAGGAGGAAGATTTTTTTTTCCTTCCCTAAGTTATCAATCCCAAGTCTGGGAGCCCTGGCAAAGCCTGCCCGACAGAGAGCATCCACCGCCCCAGCGTCTGGTACAGGACCTGCGACGCGCAGGGTGGGATACAGTGATTGGCATCTCATAGGGATGCTCTGAGCAACGCTAGGCTATTAATTCAGTGGAAAAATTATGAATGGGAGCAAGAGTCCCCCAAAAATGGGCATAAAGGGCAGTGGTTTATCGCGCTTTGAGAAAGAAAGAATAAAATAAAAGACAGGCTGCGATGAGGAAGGTTGAGGCTCCCAAGATGAGCGGTGCAGGAGGCTGGGTACTCACAGGAGGTGTCGGATGGCGGTTTGCAGAGCCCTTGCCTCCCCGCAACAAGAGGTTTGCTCAACTCATCTCATGGGGACTTGATGGCCTCAGGGAGGGCAGCTGGGAGACACGGTGGGTGCTGGGCACGGTATCTTCCGAGCAAGCAGAGGGCATCGGCTCCATCGTCTTGCTGAGTGACCCAGAACTACAAACAAGAAGCAGCGGGGTTAGCGTAGGCATGAAGAACGTTACAGAAGGGGCAGCTCCAAGTAAATCTTCCACGTAATTAAAAGTTCTGCAAATGAGCAGGAACTACGTACTGAAATGGCTGGATGACAGCCAGGCTGGGGGCAGAGCGGCGCTTTTTGTCTGAGCTGAGAGCGGCCGCTGGCCAAACCCTCTGGCAGAAACCACCGGGGAAGCCGCCGCGTTCTCTGCCGGGAGCTGGGGGGCGAGCAGCCGGCCACGCAAGGAGCCCACCCGAGCCCACCTCCACTGCCGAAGGCGTGCGTAAGAATACCAGGAACAAATGCATAGCGAGGCCCAGAGAAGCTCGTTATGAAATAATTCCATCGGTTAAATCCCGTCCATCCTTCCCCCTTTGCCTTAAGCCTGGCTCCTTAACAATAGGAAACACCACTCGTGGGAAAACACACACGGAGCGAGCCGTGCCCCAAATATTTATGCCTTTATCTTGTGCAGAAACAAGAGATAAGAGAGGAAAAGTGGGCGCCCGGTTGGCATGCCTCCTGCTTGCCTTCACACCACGGGCTGCGGTCCTCTCGGTCCCTTGTAATGACCGTGGCACCGGTTGGTCTGGAGGCTGCGTGTGGGTATGGCCCCCTAAAAAATCCGGGTACCGCGGCGTGACCGCGTAGAGGTTTGCACACAGAGAGATGCGGGACCCCTCCAAAAAGCCCTGCACCTGGCAGAATGGGGCTGTGCACCCTCAGCCGGGTTTACCCATACAATAATACCCATATAATATAATACCCATATAATATAACACCCATATAATATAACACCCATATAAGAGGCATCGGCACACGTGCTCCAGGAGCATCCCCTCCGCTGAGCACAAAGGCTCCCTTCCCACCACACTATATATATATATATATTTATATACATATATACATCTGTGCCATTCCTGCCCTCCTTATTTCCAGCGCCGATCCCAGGGGAGCCCTGGCAACAAGAAGAGGTGGGATGAGAAAAGGGATAAGAAAACCTCATCATTGCGCATCGCTTCCCTCGGTGCTGGCATGACGGTGGTGCCTTTGATGAGGAAGCCGGTGTCTCCAGTGAAGGGAGAGGCTTAAAACAAGGGAAGATGCTGCTTTTAAACGAAAACAATGCCAGGGCTTTAAAGGGCAGCAGCAGCTACGACACCCACAGCCTCACAAAGATCTCTGCCTACACGTGGCACTCTGACAGCCACTCTCCTGCCCTCCCTCCACCTTTTATTTTCCTTCCCCCCCCAACTCTGAGCATTTGAAAGTGAAGGGAACAAAGTGGCCCAGCCCAATTTTTTTTTTTTTTTTCCCCCCAAAGAAAAATCACAGAAGGGATCTTTTCTTTAAGGGATGGCCGAAAATAGCTACAAGCATCCAAACCCACCCGCAGGTAAAAGCAAGGCGCTGGCAAACCGCGTGGTACAGGGGGTGGCATCCCGGCGTGGGGCAGCTGGTTCTCCTTAAAGATCCTCAAAATCTGGGCATCTGGGTGGATTGATCTTTGGCTGATTTTAAATGAGAAAGCTGGGGTTTTTCTTCCTTATTCCTGCAGGAATTCCATCTGCTCACCTGGGAAAAGGCTGTTCCCGGAGGACGCGCGTCGTGCCGCTTCCGCCTCCCCGCAGCAATTCCTCGGTGCTTCGCCCCAGCATGTGCCAGGAGGGCGAACCGACCCCGGCTCCCCGGGTGCTGCTCCGTCAGGCTCTTTTCCTATTTTTATTCGTTAAGGGAGTGAACAGTGGAGATGGCCAAATGTCTCCCCTGGTATCAGTGCGCTCTTTTTAAGGTGACACGGGCCTGATCTCGTCAAAATTAATGGTTTATGGTTATTCACGCTATTATTCTTAATGGGGCCAGGCATACACTGTACCCAGCAAGAAGCACTGCTTGACTTGTCAAAGATTTATAACCCATCGTGACCTGGCTGGGCGAACTGTAAAGTATAAAAACTTCATTGCTAATAACGATGCTGTGCTCTGAATGGAAAGGAACGAGGAGGAAAAGCGACAGCCAACTCCCACCCCCCGCTCCCAGCACCTTCTCCAGCTGGGAACTGCCCGCTCCGAGGTTGCTTACGGGCGCCTCGGGGGGCTGAAAGGTGCGAGGAAGTGGGTGGGCTGCCCGGTCTTTACGCCAAAACCCGTCGTTTGGTTCTGCATTTGTCAAGGAGACGTTACCCTGGTGCCTCACGATGCTGATCCAACTTCCAGCCTCTTTATAACGCCACCGACCTAGCATCACACCCTTCAAAAAAATTAAAAGACACCCCTGGAAAACCACCTGCAAGGGGGGTGAGGAACCAAGGGTGTTATGGTGGGGGTGGTGATGTCTCTTTTGGTGATGGGGCTCTACGGCGCAGGCAAAGCCACCGTGGGAAGACAAGAGCTTGCACGATTGCAGCGGGTTCCCTCCATCAAAGGTAACGTCCGAAAAAAGCGTGGACCAAACCCCTGCCGCAACGGGGAAAGAGGGAAATCCAGCAGAGCCGGGGAACCCCGTCATAATTAAAGCTCAGATGCTGAGCCTAAACGATCACGGAAAGCCTCAGTGAAACTACCAGGACTTCAGAGGACGCAGACTGAAAATTGCCTTAATTGAATAAAAAGGAAGAAAAGGCACGGAGATTTATAAGCATCGTAAAGCTCCTGAATACCAATTCCTGACTGCAGAAAAAATATCCTTCCGTATGTTTATTAAAAACATATGCCTCTGCCCATTAGGCTGTGGAGAAAATGATTTTTTATTCTTCCACTAGAAAGAAATGTTTTCCTGACTGCAAGTAAATATTTCCGTAACAGAAGGAAACCTCCTAGGAAACCGTCTCCTGTAGAAAAGGGTTTGGGTTTCTTCTCCGCTCTGGTTGCATAATTTCTTATTTTTAATCAATGCATTAATTACTATTATTACCCTTACAAGCACAATATCCCTAATTGCTTTATTCATTCATAACAAGATCGGTGAAGAAGCCTGAAAAAGGCAGGTTTGACTAGCAGATCGGAGGGTTTAAAATGAAAGAAAAAAGCCATTTGCCTGGTTTTGATGTCTGAAAAACTTGGGTCCCCTGGTTCATTCCGGGAGAACCGGCGCTTGGAAAGGAGCTGCAAGACTGGAAAGCCTTGATCAAAGCGTTAATAGCACGAGAGAGATTTAAATTACTGTTAAACCTCAGCGTCAAGTCTAACCTGCCCGGTTACAGGGCTCACAGCCGCTGGCTCTCCCAGCCCTGAACCGGAGAGGTTCGGATGGGAATTCCGCGCTGGACCGGCAGTTCTGGAGCCTGAACTTCCCTATGGATCGCGGAGGAGATGTACCGAGGGCAGCCAGAGTCGGTGGGTTTATGGGGTTACCCCAGCAGGAGGGACAACATATGTGCGCCATCCTGGACGGGGGGCACGGACCCCCCGTCCCCTGGGTTGGGAGACCTCGCTGACCGCCCGCGGGCACCGGGCTGGTTCCACCACATCCCACTTGGATGGATGCTGATGCCGCCTTGTTTTATTTGCGTTCATAACCTCCCACCTCGGCTGAGCAGAAGCAGCTCTAAGGGGCTCCCTTGACACAGGGGGGCTTCAGTTGGCTGGAGTGGAGCAGCGCAAGCAGGGTCGGACCCTGTGAACCAGCACGACCCTTTGCTCCCCGTCCCCCAATATCGAGTCAATTTAAGTGGGTTTAATTCCACTTCATTTCCACATACAATCCACTCAATCGAGTGGATGTAAATCAAAGCAACCCCTCGGCGATTTTGCTGGAGATGGACAACCTCGCTGGTTAGTTCCTATTACAGTTAAAAAAAAGAAAAAAATTCCTACTCCACACACAAATATGACTTGACTTTTACAGGTAGGGACTGAGAGAGCTTTAAGGTGCCCGTACGTTTGCCCGCATCCCTAAATGGTACCCGCAAACATCTAGCTGCTGCTGGTGGCCACGTGATGCCGACGCGGAAAAGCCCTGGTCACCTCACGGGAGGTGAGCCCGTGGGGACACCTCCGATGGGAAAGCACAAGAGGAGATGCCAAGAAGGTAACAACAGGGCCAACGTTTTGGGTGCCAAGAAGGAAAACCCAAAGTGCTTAGTGGGGGTGTGTGTGGTGGGTGACCCCTGGGCACCCACCAAAGCCACCGCCTCCATCCCTGCCCCCTTGGCTGGGGAGGGGGGAGAAAATACATCACCAGGCTCGTGGGTCGAGGTAAGGATGGGGAGATCACTCGGTAGTTACTGTCACAGGCAAAACAAACCCAACTTGGGGAAAAAATGATGTAATTTATAAGCAGTCAAATCAGAGTAGAAAAACGAGGAATAAACCCAAACCTTAAAACACCTTCCCCCCGCCCCTCCCTTCTTCCCAGTTTCTCCATCTCCTCCCCACCAGCGGCGCAGGGACGGGGCACGGGGCTGTGGTCCCTCCGTCCATCACACGCTGTCTCTGCCGCTCCCTCCTCACGGGGAGGGCCCCCCCCACCCTCCCCGCTCCAGCGCGGGGTCCCCCCCACGGGAGACAGCCCCGCACAAACCACTCCGACGTGGGGGCTGCAGTTCTTCCTGAATGGCCCCGGTGGGGGGTCCCTGCGGGGTCCCCAGCCCCGCAGCAGCCCTGCCCCAGCCCGGGCTCCTCTCCCCATGGGTCATGGCCCCTCCGGGCACCCCCTGCCCTGGTGTGGGGTGGGATCCCTGGTGGGCTCCACGGGCTGGGGGCACAGCCTGCCTCACCGGGGGCTTCATCGTGGGCTGGGGGCACAGCCTGACCCTCTGTGGGCTTCACCACGGGCTGGGGGGGGGAGGGATCTGCTCCCCCATGGGCTCCATGGGCTGGGGGCACAGCCTGTCTCACTGGGGGCTTCATCATGGGCTGGGGGGGGTTCTGCTCCGCCCTGGGCTCCATGGTCTGGGGCCACAGCCTGCCTCACTGGGGGGTTCACTATGGTCTGGGGGCACAGCCTGACCCTCTGTGGGCTTCATCGTGGGCTGGGGGCACAGCCTGCCTCACCGGGGGCTTCATCACGGGCTGGGGGCACAGCCTGACCCACTCTGGGCTTCATCACGGGCTGGGGGCACAGCCTGTCTTGCTGGGGGCTTCATCACGGGCTGGGGGGGGGATCTGCTCCCCTGTGGGCTTCATCACGGGCTGGGGGCACAGCCTGTCTCGCCGGGGGCTTCACCAGGGCACCCCTGCCCCCTGCCCTGCCCCGGGTGCCTGCGGGGCGGCTGCTCTCACCCGTTCTCGCTCCTCTCTCCCGCTGCGATTGCTGTCTTGCAGGAACTTCGTCCCCTTCTTAAATCCGTTATGCCTGAGGTGCTGCCACCGTCGCCGGTGGGCTCAGCCCTGGCCAGCAGCGGGTCCGTCTTGGCTCCGTCAGGCTGGGGGAAGCTGCTGGCAGCATCTGACAGAAGCCCCCGCCGCAGCCCCCGCTGCCCACGCCTTGCCACGCAAGCCCGCTGCAACGCGGTGGTAGTGACGTTCAGAAACGAATCGTTTTGGCCGTTCCTGCCTCAGTTTCCCCACATAAAAAGCTTTTCCGAACGCTTCGCGAGCCACAGACAGAGCTGGCACTTCTCTGGGGTTAGCACATGGGCTTTCCCGGCTGCAACGCTGGTGTAGTTGCAAAATAAACCTCGGTGTCGTGCATGAGTAGTGCAAGACTTCACAGAGATGATTTTTAAGGAAAATACTAACTCTTATTATGCTCTTTTATAAATCACAGACTGTGGCAAGAGTTAGCGTGCGTGTTATCTACGTGTCTAGGTACCCATGAAACATTACCCGGAAAAGCGGAGAAGATATTCAAAATTATTTTAAAAAAACACCAATAAAACCCAACAAGAAGTAACTTCCAGTAATAGCAATGCTTTGCCTTGGAAAGCTCTTTCATCTGTGGATTGGAAAACATTTTTACTTACAGATAATGAGGGTTTACAACACTGACAGGCTTTGTTAGGTCTGTATTTAGCCTGCAGCAAGGCTACAGCAGACTTCAAACTCTGCGTGTGCACGGAGGCGCCGTCTGACCTTGGAGAGGTTACAGGTTAACATGGATGGGGCAAAGCATCAGAGACCGAAATGAATTTTTTCATGCTCAGAGATGTAAACGACCAAACAGCATCCTACGCGAGCCTTCCTCGCTGTAGGATCTTCCTGCTTACAGCCCACCAGCCTTCAGGTGGCAACGCCTGGCCCAAACCGAGCGCTATCAATTAGCCGAGCCTTCTGATACGCTACGAAATTTTCCGAGATTGCCACCAAACTCAAAATTGGATTACAACGTATTAGTTGTTTTTATCCATCTGCTACCACTGCTCTTCTTTGCACGGCGCCAGAGAATTTCTGATGCGTGCCCCTGCACATTGCACCCTTGGAGGAGCCCGGGTGCACATTAGCAGTTCTTGCTGCTACCCCCTCAGCTCCTTTCTCGCCGTCTTATTTATAAATGACTCATTTATGAATGCAGTTAATTGATGCGTGTTTCAATTAACTAAGATCTGGGGAGCCCTTCTCCTAGCTAATCAAAAGTTGCTGTGAGGAACCTGAGCATCCCAAAGCATCCCAGATACAGGACACAGCCGCGCACGGTATTTTACCAGCACTCTCCATGCCTTAAAACACAGGTACGAAGAGATAAATGAAAAAATAAAAACGACCACCCCTCACCGCTGAAAAAACAGGTATCTGTGCTCTGCCTCAGGTCCAGCACTGGCAGATCTCACCGACTGCAGTGGGGAGCTGGAATGCAGATCCACGGAAAATTTGCTGACGGTAATAAAATAGCACGTTGCTTTGGAACCGACACATGCAGCGCACCGCTTGCCTTGTGGGTTTTTTTTTTTAATTTTGTTTTTTTTTTATTAAATTTTTTTCCTTCTTGTAGCTTTCACTGTGAAGAAAGGAGCCCTAAATCTTCTGTAAACTGTTCCTGCAGCGTGGACAAGCAGGGAAGGCTTCAACAAACCTTCGGAGATGGCAGGGATTCACGTGCCACCCGCGCCTCTGAAAACGCAACGCCCGACAGCGACAAATGTGCTTATCATCTCGCCTGCTCCAAAAAGCAAGGGCATCAACGCCAACAGCTTCTGCCCTGCAAACACTGCCTCGGCCAGCAAACGTGGCTCGCGGGCCACCGTCACGCGGCGCTGGGAGCCAGCCCTTGCCATGCACCGGTTACGGGTGGACAAGATGCCAACAGCAACTCTGTGTTTTCAGATGGGCTCACCGGTGCCCAAAGTATTCCCGAGCTCCCAAAAGGCAACCCTGGCTGAGAGCCACGCTGACACCGCTCGCCCGGCGAGGGGACAGGTGGCAGCAGGGGGTACAAGCCCGCAGAATCGTGCGAACTGCACCCGCATCACCCAAGGGGTCGATGCTGAAGAGGGGGCAAGTGCTGGGCGGGCTTGGTAATGGGTGCGGGGAGGCAGGGGGGGAGCATCGCGCAAGGCTCCGTGCAGCGTTTATACCTTATTGTGTTGTTCTTAAGGTACTTAAACCAAAGATGATTATCTGCAGCCCCTTGCCTGTGGTTCGTTACAGGTGCCCGGTCACTGGTCCTCAAAGAGATGATGTTAGGAATGTATTTTCTGTGTAGGATCCTTAAAAATACAGTGATGTCTCCCGAGGAAGGGCCCAGCCCAGGCTATCGGAGCGATGCTGCAGCTCCTGAGGAGCCCTGTTGGAGCGTGCCACCTAAACCCAACAGCCAAACCTGTCCCATTAATACCTGGCTTCGGATGGTCCGTAAGCACCAGTTCCCAGCAAACACGAGGAGAACCGGAGGATTTAACCCGACTCTGGATGGTCCGTAAGCACCGGTTCCCAGAAAACAGAAGAACAGGAGGATTTACACCATTCCCATCGAGGCAACTTAACAACGCAGAGGAAAATCTACCAAGCCCCTCCCCGGTGAATCCCACCCGGCGTGATGACTCCCATCCAGATTTTTTCAGTCACACGTTTCTTTTTGGCTTCAGCAAAGACTCACTGAACCTGTAACAGCGACCGAAGGAGACGAAGAATTCCACACGGGATCAGCAGCTGGGACATGGACAACCAACCCTGAACAAGGGTCTTAAATATATCTCAATTAGTAAACGGCGGGTACCTGTCACAAGCTAATTGCGCTGTCTGGAACTTTCCTCTTAGCAACTGCCAATGTAGGGAAATAATGAGTCTTTTGTTATCTCTGATGTTCCTTCACGCAAATAGACTGTACAAAAAGATCAATTGATCTCCAAAACCTGCCCTGGCGATGCAGAGAAGCGCGACACACCAGAAGGCACCGACTGCTCTCAGGCTCAGCTGAGGGGAATCGCTCTCTTGCAAATCCCCCCAAGTCACTTACAACCCCCCCGCCCCCCGTCCCCAGAGCGCACACCAACCCCGAAACCCTTCCGCAGCGGTCAGAGAGGGGCGCGTTCGGTGTTACCTGCGGTGGTGGCAGCGGAGCCTGTGGTGGGTCGGAATCGCGCTCCGTTTATCTGCATCGAGGGCTGATGGGCGAGACCCCGCGGGAAGAGCCGGCGCTCCCAGGAGCTCATCCCAGGGGATGCAGCAGCTCTTACGGCTCGATGCCAAGCTGCCCATCGCCCTCGCGAAGGGAAATCGAAGGTGTGGAGAGCGCCGGGATCCTGCTCCGCTGCTGCGCTTCCATCGCTTGGCCAGGTCCTCCATTCTCTATATCTAAAACCTTGATGCACCTCCATCCTTCTTCTATACCGTAGGGATCACGCTGATTTCTTTCTCTTACCCATTTTGCCGTGTCCACTTAGGCTGTAGCCTCTCCGAGATCTGCTCTTAAATGCATGTGGACACACACAGCCCTGGCGTAACGGGGAGTTTTCAGATGACAGAGCGTCCTGAACGCTCCATGAGAGAAATACTGCTGCTGGTCACCGCCGCGTCACCCTCCCTCCCTCTCCCAGGTGCAGGGAAAAATGGAAAGCTTCGCTGCACAAGTCTGTCGTCTTCTTCGGATGGGAAGTTAGAAACTTTTCCCCTGATCTCCTGTTGTTTTATTCCATCATTTGCATTTTGGGAAGGAAAAAGAAGCCTTTCCGTAAGGCTCCAGTGTATAAATCTCAGTTTATTGTTTTCTATCAGGGCAAAACGTTCGTTTTATGCCAGGTGTCTTAAATTAATAGGCTACAGGTTTAAAGGAAGGAGAAAATTGCCAAAAATGCTCCTGCACTTGTTCTAGTCTTGAAAAGCACTGATTTAATTAATCTTCCTTCATCACGAGCAGAAAGCATGGATCTAATTGCAAGCTCAGAAGCATCAGTTGTCCAAGTGATTGGAGAGTAGTTAGAGATGAAAGGGAGTAAAACAAGGCATTGATGAATGCAGGTTTATTAGGAGCTCTGTCTCATTGACTTGTCTTGTGAAGCAGTTGGAAATCGGCTACAAAGTAATAAAAGAAAATTAAAACACATAAAACTTTGTTAAAGTAACGTGGAAAGGCCCGCATTAAACCAAAAAAAGCAAGGAGCTAGGAAGGGAGAAGTCAAAGGCGTAGTGAAGGCTTGGCATCCGTCCCCAGGGCCATGGGGATCAACGGCACGGCCAGAGACGGAGTGGAGCCGCGGGAGCCCCGGCTGGGCCATACGGTGCCGCACAGCACGTATAGGGTATACGTACCGCCGTGGGGGGAGACACCTTGGGTGGGAGAGCGCGTGGGGAGGGTATGCGCCGGCGCAGGAGGGCGATGGCAGATGAGGGATGTCACGGTGACCGGGGGGGTCCCCGAGGATGTCGCAAGCTTTGCGGAGGCTCGGCCATGGTGAGGTGTCTCCTGAGCCCTGGGTGACTGGGAAGGGCACTGCTCCTCCAGCGGCAGGTCCTGGGGCCACCTCCTCCGCCGCGGCTGCCTCCTGTCCTCGGGGTGCTGCCTCCTCCTGTCCTCGGGGTGCTGCCTCCTGTCCTCGGGGTGCTGCCTCTTGTCCCCAGGGTGCTGTGGTAGCCGTTGTACGCCGCTCGGTCGGCGCTGAACGTGGCCCTGACCACACCTCTGACTTAAAAATAAGGTTCTTTAACACCGATTTTCTTCTTCATACAAAGTTCTGCTCACCGATGCTTCTTTCAAGTACTTGCGACACAGTAAAACCAAGAACCGTACAAACCTTCTGCACCTTGGTGTAATGTTTAGGAAGACGAACTAGACAGTCGCTTTTTGTTTTTATTTTTAATTGTTTGATTTTATCATCCTCTTTAAGCCAAGAGCGAGAAGCCTGGAGATGACTCAGGTCTGCGAGTGAGATTCCACACGAAGCATCCTTCTTTGCTGGGTGCTGCCGGCACGCCGCCCCCGGAGCAGCGCCGGCTGCGGGCACAGCACCTCGCTGCACACACAGCACCTCGCTGCACACACAGCACCTCGCTGCACACACAGCACCTTGCTGCACACACAGCACCTTGCCGCACACACAGCACCTTGCCGCACACACAGCACCTTGCCGCACGCACAGCCCGGCACACCTGGCACTATTTTCAGAGCTGTAAGACTGAGACACTAAGCTGGTTTTTATTCTTCTTTCCTACCTGGCTGCCTATTTGCATGTCCTAGGCAGATAAGAGGCTTTGTCCTCAGTGCAGCTCGTCAGAGCAAAAATCCCATCTTGGCCAGGGCTCCCTGGGTGTTTGTGGGGTATTAAACTAAAAAAAAAAAAAAATGACAATTTTGGTAGCGTGCAGCTGACATATAAATGGAGAAAATGCAGTGGGAGGAGAGCGGAGACAAGGTAGCAGTGGAAATTAGCGTGCTTGCACAAGGCAGTAATCACAGGGGTCTCCCAGGTGGCAGCCAGCCTAGTGTCTAAATTTAACAGATTAGATGGAAAGTAATGCCTCCCCCAACACATCCCCCGGGGGACTGGTATCTCTCAGGAAACTGTTTCCCAGTAATTAGCACCTGTGCCTTATGAAAATCAGTGCCTGCCATCGCTTCTCAGGCAGGGCAGCGGGGAGCTGCGCCTGCCCTTGCCCTGGTACCAGAAACGCGCTGCAGGTGATGCTGTCAGCTGGTGATGCTGTCGGCTGGCGATCCCCAGCTCAGCCCCGCGCAGGATAGGGACCGGGTGGCACTGGAGCGGCTTTGCCAGCGTGGTTTTCAGCGAGGCAACTGCATCCGAATAACACGCTCCCCAGCGTAAAGGCAGTTTGAGATTACTCCGGATTAGATCCGTGCGTGCAGATCGATAGCAGGTTACGCCATCCGCTCCGTCGGTTTGTCCAGTCTCCAGCAGCTGACAGCGGACGGGGAAATGAGAAAAGGGTTTTCGAGAGGACTGAGCATTACTGGGAGCTCTTGTCAGCTGTAATTACTGATGAACGGTAAATGCAAGCCAAGAACGCGCCTGCTACGCACAAGAGCAGCGCAATCGCTCAAGCCGCACATGTCGCCTTGCCTGGCACCGGGACAGGAGGAGGGGTGGCCGCCTGGATGGTCCCCTGTTGAGGCTCCCCCCTATATACAGCTCACAGCGATCCCCTGCC
Organism: Falco biarmicus; assembly: GCF_023638135.1. Lineage (NCBI taxonomy): Eukaryota > Metazoa > Chordata > Aves > Falconiformes > Falconidae > Falco > Falco biarmicus. The sequence continues at coordinate 1,675,616 of NC_079305.1, forward strand.
CGGAGGGAAAGGACCTGGGGGTGCTGGCTGATGGCCAGCTGGACATGAACCCAGGTGGCCAAGGTGGCCAGCAGCATCCTGGCTGCGTCAGCAATAGCGTGGCCAGCAGGACCAGGGCAGTGACCGTCCCCCAGTACCTGGCACTGGTGGGGCCGCCCCTCAAACCCTGGGTTCAGGTTTGGGCTCCGCACCAAGACACGGAGGTGCTGGAGCGCGGCCAGAGCCGGGCAGCGGCGCTGGGGCAGGGGCTGGAGCACCAGCCTGATGGGGGGCGGCTGGGGGGGGTCAGCCTGGGGAAAAGGGGGCTCAGGGGGGACCTTCTCGCTCCCTACAGCTCCCTGAAAGGGGGGTGGAGGCAGGGGGGGGGGCGGTCTCTGCTCCCAGGTTACAAGTGGAAGGATGAGGAAGCGGCCCCAGGTTGTGCCAGGGGAGGTTCAGGCTGGATGTCGGGAACAATTCCTGCCCCACAGGGTTGTCCGGCACCGGGACGGGCTGCCCAGGGACGTGGTGGAGTCACCACCCTGGAGGTGTCCGAAAGCCGTGTTGATGTGGCGCCTGGGGACGTGGGTTAGTGGGGGCCGTGGCAGCGCTGGGCTAACGGTGGGACTCGATGGTCTTAAAGGTCCTTCCCAACCTCAATGATTCCATGATTCCGTACATTCAGAAGCACAATTTCAGGTCGATCTCAGGTGTGGACGTACACACCATAATCTGGAATCACACTGAGGTTACACTCAGAGGCTTTTCCAGTAAAAAAAGGAGGAGCGTGATGTTGCTAATGAACTCTGAAGCCCCTGCTCATACCTGCTGGGTTAGAGGAGAAAAATAATTGATGAGCATGGAGCTGCCTGCTTGGAAACTAAGCCATGGTGGCCACCAGGAATGGCATCTGGATAATAAACCATCCTCCTGCCGCTGCTGGTTTCCCTGTTTTCGCTTACAAATCTCACGCCACACGCTCAGCAAGGACAGAAGGATGCCGCGTTTTCCTGGGAGAGCCCTGGTGCTGGAGAGGGAGCAGCGCCGGGTGGCTGGGAACCCATCCTTGAGGGTCGGGATGGCAACCAGGAATCTGGCACCGCCAAATCCTCGTGTAACCAACCTTCCCCGCGAGCTGCCGTGGCGGCTGGTACCCAACCTCCTCCTCCGAACTCCTGAGCACGGGGTTTCGCCTCCAGATGGGGAGATGCTTTAGTAGCTACGACACGGCGTGGGCCTCCCTCCCTCCCCCCCACCAGAAGGAGATCTGCTGAAGTATGATAATCAATACACCATCTGATTAAGGAGAAAAGGGATTGGTTTTTAATGAGGTGCTTAGTTTTCTGAACGAATCCCTGTTTTCTTCCAGCGTTTTCATTACAGCCGCTTCCCTGATCCTAAACCATCTCCTCCTTCAAGAATTACTTACAACTAGCCTTTGTGTACGGGAAGTGATTGATTCCTTTATTTTATTTTGCCAACCCCATTTTGCTTGCTCCGTGAAGACAATCACACAAATTTTCATTTTGCTGTTTTGTCATTTTGTTGCTTCACAGGCGGGGGGGGGGGGGGGAAAAAAAAGGGAGGGATGTAATTATTTTGTGCTAGCAATTAAAACAACAGAAAAAAAGAATCCCTTTGTGGTAGGGCTATAAACCATCAGCTCATCAGGGCTGCAACGGCTTTACATCCACCACCACTGCGACTCTGGATTTGCTCATACCACTGCGGCAGTATTAAAGCGGGAGAGAGGATGGGATAATTATCCAAGAGGAGCAGCGCTGGTAGCCAGCTCAGATTTTTTGGGTTTTTATAGGGCCCACCTGCCCCCTGCAAGCTCAAGACCAGCTATGTGCTGTGGCTGACGGGGGGCTGGGCTGCCGGAGCCACAGCAAGACTTATGATTTTGATGATTTATAACATTTTGCCCTATATTAACCTTGCCACTAGCCGAACTGGAGAGGAATGGGCTGCAGGGCACCCGGGCATGGTGACCCAGGAGCCCTCGGCTCTGCTCGCTGCAGACCGTGGGGAAAAGCCTTCCTCCCGCAGTCTGCCTCCCCCGGCGAAGCGATGCTCGACAGCCACGGGCAGCGCCGCATTTACACCGACACCAAACCAGATTCGGGCACCGAACCGGAGCAACCACCCGTTCAACCATCCAGCCTCACCGCTAGTTGTAAACCAAGCACCCTCCTACGGCTCAGCACCCTGCCCACCCCACGCCTGCCTCAGAGCCCCGGCGGTGCGACCGGTGGGATCAGGCCCCCGGCCACTCGTTATCCACGGGAAAGGGAAGAAAGACATCCAGCAAGCCGAGACGCGCGCTAACAAGGCAGGAATTACCGCCTAACGCTGCTCCCTTCGGCTTCATTTGAAGCAGGATTGTGACCCAAGAGATGATTTATTTATATTTAAATCCCCCTATTTCTAAAGATGAAGGCTTTAAAAATAAAAACCTTAGTGGCAAATCTGCATTAAAGATATAAGCCAGTAGCATTGTGGTTCCTTATCCCATAAAGATGCAATTGAAAAATGGGCAGATAATGTGAGCTTTTGTCATTTCTATCTGAGGAGACTTCAGGAAGCGAAGACTTTCATGTGAATCATGTAAAAGGATTTTCTGCAAAACTGTGTCTGAGTGAGAATAATAATAAAAAAAAATATATATCTCAACTCCAGAAAGGGCACCATGTTAAAGAGTTGTACAACATTACCTGGCAGGTCTAAAACCCTCATGAGCTCTAATTTTAAGTTTGCTAAACCTTAAAAAGTTTTCCCTTTATTTATATCAGAGCTTTCTTTCCTCCCTTTTGAATACAATCTCTGTCAGAAAATCCTAGTTATTGAGATTGCGAAGCTAATAATTTAGAAAAAAAAACCCAACCAAACCCACCTAAAACTTGCACAGAAGGAGCACACCAGCTTTTCTGCATTAAAATCTTCCCCCGGCAAGCTAGAGCATGTATTCAACCCCAGCCACGTGACCAGCCGAAAGATGGGGTTTTGAGAGATGGGCTCGGAAAGCGAGATCCCTATGGCTGGGAACACGAGGGATGCTGGATCTAAATCAGCATCACGCTGTTGGCATCGTTTCCTCGTGACGCCGCCAGCTCCCGTGGCACATCCAGCAGTCGCTGCTCCTGCCGCGAAGCTTTAAACCACCAGATGTAAACAGTAAATCTCGGTTTTTCTCTTCTGGTAGCTGGGGCAAACGCAAAAGACGCATCATCGCCAAACTGTTCTGGAGTTGGGAGTCAACTTTCCCCTCCCACGGTAAGTATTAAAGCGTGCTCTGAACATCCTGATTAGTATTATCCCTGATTAGGCGGCAGATAGTCCTCTGATTAAAGTGCTCTTGGCTATTTTGGAGCTTCACATAAATATTCATGAACCTAAGAGACAAGAAAAGAGTAAACAGACAAGGGAACAGGCTGGCAGCTATTGCCCGGAGATCCAGGGGGAGGATCCAGGTCCTGGGTGGCCGAGGTAGGACTCCAGTTGGGATGTGCCCCTTTGGGAAGGGTCAGGCTCCGCACAAGCAGGGACCTGTCTGAGGCCAACAAGGGCTCCGGGCAGCCCCAATTGGGCTTTGATGGAGCTTCACGGAGTCAAGAGGTGTCACGGAGGAGCTACGGGTGTTTTGGGCTCAGCCCACAGTAGACGCAGAACGCGGAGGTGCATCCACCACAGAGGTTTCAGATCCAGGTTTCCACCTCAGGATGGCATTTTGACTTTATCATTCGGCACGTTAGACCTTCTCCTCTACCAAAAAAGTTCCCCAACAGTCCGTACTGCCACACCTAAACCCAAACTCTGGTTCTTGGATACGTGGGGAAAAGATAAAAGTTGGCCTGGGGTACCACTGTGGTTCTTAAGTCCGCTCCGTGGGATGCAGACCCTCGTGATTTTGGCCCCGAAGTCCTCCCTTGCCATGAAGAAAGAGGGATGAAGCTATGACGAGGGGGCTGCTTCATCCCGTGCTGGCCGAGTTCCTCCCAGCCCACCTTCCTCCTCCATGCCTGGCAGTGGCCAGAACCCAAGAGCCAAGACCCCGATATGATCTGGGCTGGTAATTCGTTCTCCTCCCATCCCTCACAGACTTTTCCTTATTATCTAAGCCAGATAAAAAAGGAAATGAAAAGCAAAACCGTCTGGCACTTCCCAATACAATGGAAAATCGGTAACGATGGAAGCCAATCAAATCAGTAACATCACGCTCCTCTACCCCTTTCCCTCAGCTTATGGCTTTTCCAGCGGGTTCTGCACAAACAGATGTTTCGTCACGTATCCTCTGCCGCTGTCACGCTGTCCCGTCAACGCCGCTGCTGCAGGTCACCTTTCGATCTGAAAGCAGAAGAGCAAACGCTCCCAAGCAGCACCGCTTCGTTTCAGGCAGCTAATTAGCAGAGGCTGTGGGCACAAAGCTCCCTCCTCCCCACTCCGACACCTGGAGAGCTGCTCCCGATTCTTTTCTCCGGAGGCTCTTCATCCCCGATCCCCGTCTCTCCTGGTGACCTTTCTTCTCACCGGGTTTTTATTCTTATCTCCGCTTTCCCTCTGTGGCTTTGCTAAAGATGAAGGGGAACTCGTGGAGCTGTAACGGCGAGCGACCAGGCTTTCAACCCCTGAACCGTGCCGCGCCGGCCGGAACCGAAGGGACAAAAATAAGACAGTTGCCCCCATGTTTTGGCGACGCGCCTACAAAGAAGAACATGTGTCCTCAGAAGAAGACGTGAGCCCTTTTTGGCTGCTCAGTACTAGAGTTCTTTCTTTTAATTCAGAGTGGGTGTTCATGCAACAATAGTGGAAGATGATTCCCAGCGGCACAATTGATGGTCACTGTCCGGGCTTTGCCAAGGAGATGCTCAATCTCTCCAAATGTCAGCGTGTCAAACTGCCAACGCCGAGCAACACGCAATCAGGGCGCCTGTGGGAGCTCCTCCGCACGGCTTCCTGGCCGCCGCTCCGGCTGCCTGATCTTCCAGCGCTCACCTGGATTTCAGAAATCATGGAATTCTGAATTCAGGGAAAAAGACTGCTGACATCCACCTTTACCAGCCCTGCTCCAACACTCTCAAGCACAGCCAGAAAGTAAGAAAGCACCGGGTGTATCTCAGGGAAGGTGTTCCTTCGGGTTTCTACAGCGCTGTAAAGCGACGGCGTGACCAAGGACGTGGATGTTGCCCATTTAGTGACCAAAAGCGCGGTTATTGCAGTAATGAGAAATAAGGAGCTAACTGCAGCACTGGGGCAGGCTGCTAGGGAGGTGGTGGAGCCACCATCCCCGGAGGTGTTTAAAACCCACGTTGACGCGGTGGGCTAGCAGTGGGCTAGTGGTGGGCTCGGCGGTGCTGGGTTAATGGTTGGACTCAATGGTCTCAAAGCTCTTTTCCAACCGAAAAAATTCCATGGTTCCATGCTTCTGTTTTCACAGCTTCCTCCGTGTCGAGCGTGCATCTCAACCTTTGGACGATCATCTCTGCCCGAAAGAGCAGCAGTCCGTATTTTACAGACGGGGAAAGCAGAGGTGACCCAGCCGGAGTCACGCAGGGGTGCCCGAGCTGCACCCTGCACGCAGAGGTGCTCAGCACCCCTGCTGAGTCCTTGCTCTGACTCCATCGATCCAACGGCCGGTTAATAACGTCCTATTTTTGTAACGTGGCTACACGTCTACTGGGAACTGGACTGAGACCAAATCATCTCACGCTGGCCCTGGACATCCATCAACTGTTTTACAGCCAGTAGTCATTTCTGGGCTGGGAATGACTCACTCTTGCTATCTATAAACCAAAGAAGAATTCTCCAATTAAGAATAATTGCAATTAAGATGAGTATTGCAACCTGCTTGCTTAAAGGTTGGTTGAAAAACACATTGCAGCCCCCTTGACCGTCTTTTTTTCTTAAAATCTTTTTCCCACACGCGCTCAACTGCTACTGGAACTGCACGTGTGGCTTGATTTAAGAAATGATCAGAGATGTCGTCGAGCCAAATGACTGGGTCACTTGGTCTGTCAGCGGCGGGATGGGGGGGGAAAACGCTCGGGGGGAGCTGCTGTGTGCAGGGAAGTTCTGGGGGGGTGGCTGGAGAGCTGGGGGCAACTCTTAATTACTGCTCTTTACCTGCACCTGCCTGATGCACTCTGTCACACTACATAGGGCATCTCTCCTCGGCACTTCAAGATTAATGAGTAACAGGAACAGGTTCCCAGTTCCAACATGTTACGCTATAGATCACAGTGTTCAGCCTGAGAATGTCCCTAGACCGGTGTGACAGGCTGCATATTCAATTGCTCCTCTTGAAAATATTTGCATCTTTGAAAGCAAATATATTGTGCATAGCAGGAGAAAAAAAACCACCTTGCAAAGTTCTCTGGCAAGACACGCACGCTGCATTCCATCAATGGATGCAATTTAATCAAGAATATCAGGCATTTATTGCAATAGACACCTTCTCTGGGGCACTTTCTGGAGCACAATTCCATTAAATACCTCTTTGAGCCCCCGTCTCTCTAACTTTGTTAGTGGCTGTTCTCTCTCCTTCTGTGACCGCAGCTCAGTGTAGATAAAAACCCGAGCACTCTTGTGATTAGATAAAAGCTGGATCTAAAAGCCAAAAACCCACATATCTCTGGATAAGATAAAGAAAAACACGCAGCGGGAAAGGATGAATAAAGCCATTTGTTTGCACAAAAATACTCCAGGGTCAACTCGTGCAACCTGCCGACCGTATCGGTGGGCACCGGGTGAGGACCGGGTTCCCCGCGCCGCGGTGCAGCATGGCCCTGGCCGTGGCACTTCCTTACCGTCAATCCTTTTCCTTCTACATTCATGTGAATATTTGCTCCTTGGCCATGAACAAACCTTGCAGAGTGGCTCCGTTCTCGGCAGCTGGCCCATCTCCTTGAGTTTCCAGCAAACGCCAGATTTGTGCAATGGAAGAGGACGCCAGCCCGGCGGAGCGCCCGGCAGTGAGGATGCTCTCCTCCTCCCTGCCATCAGGGTGAAGAGCGAGTCCTTCGTGGGAGGGCTCCGTGCTCCCTGCTCCCCTTCGCCCCAAAAGCCATGTTCTCCAAGGAGCTGGCATTCCCTCTCCAGCCCCCAGCGGCGTGTTAAGCACACGCAGGGCTCGAACTGACCCTCCACCCAAACCTGAACCTCACCCCCTAATACCGAGAGCACCCTCAGAGCCTCGTGCTGACCTGGGACAGCCGTCGGGAGAAAAATGGATTTGCATCCGTTGTGAGGAGCTGCCGGATCAGAACCCAGCCCTTTAGGCTTGAGTGTTAATTGCATTATCTGTCTTGAAGCTAGATCTATAAGCGGTTCCGATGCAACTAATAATTCAATACATTCATCAGAGTAAAAAAAAGAGCATCATCTTAATGATTCCCTCCCAGTGATAATTATGTATTTAAATAGTTTCTGTCAGCCAAGAAATATTTTCTCTTCTCAAGGCATTATTTTGCTTCTTCTGGGAAAGAAACAAACTCACGGGCTGACGTTTCTTTGATAAGCTACAAAGCGCCAGCAGTATTTTCAAAATTGTCCGTAGCAGTGAAGGGTATCCTCATTTAGCCATTAAAAAAAAAAAAAAAAAGAATGACCCAGAAAATAAAAAACATCAGCACCAACAGATGGACGAGCCAGCGGGAGGATCTGCAAGAGCCACCTGAAATAAACTCAGCTGATAGAATTTGGCTCTTCTATTAAAACAGATCTTGAGCAAAAGCTTCTAAATTCAGCGTGACATAAATTTACATGTCTTTTACCGTTTTTTCCTCCCCCCACTCCATTGCTGCACCTGAACAATAACGCAGAAAGAAACGAAACCGTATCCTTCCCCAGCCACAGCCGTACCCTGCAAGGTGATGGGCACCGCTCACCCTGCCCCGAACCAAGACAAGGGCTTAGACGCTAAATAACGTAGGGGTGGGGTACCATCCTGCCCAGCTCTGGCCAACCCCTCCCATCAACCCAAGGAGCTGCTCCAGGTCTTCATCCGTCTGGAACAGCCAGGATTGCCAACCATTCGACTTCAAAGACTTGCTCGTCTACAGAGGACAACCAACTTCAAGACTCCAATTTCTTTTTGATTAGGCTTTTCAAAGCATCCCCCAAGAATCAAAAGGGAAGAATATAATATTCTATGGAAATTCTGACATAAAAGCTGCAATATCAGACTGTTTAAAACAAAAGGGGTCACCCCCCCCCCCCCCCCCCCCCTTCCCCCTATTCTGGAATGAAAAGCACCTTATTATAAATAAAAGAAAACCCAACCGTCTCCTGATGATAATGACTCAGCCAATTTATCATAACAAAATGTCAATGTCACCCATAGAATAATCAAGCAAGAACACTTCAGAAACGGGGGGTGGGGGGAGAAAGACACGCGCCCAGTCTTGGTACGACTGCAGGGGTTGCTTATGAAAATGACGAAAGTCAGAGGCTTAAGTGATTAAGCCAAATATATAGCTCATTCATTTGCAATTTGATTTTAACTACGGACGAGATGAGTGAAAACAAGAACGGGAGCGCCTGCATCATAATATTAATAAAACATAATTAGCCAAAAGATTAGCATAGGAGAAAGAAAAGCATTTTAATTCACCTTCCCTTAGCCTGCCAATGTGTCTCTTGCTGTTGATTATTATTTTCAGAGAGCTGCTGTTTACAAAGGTTTGATTAGATTGGAAGAATGCAAATTAAGAGGGAACTTGCTGACAACGTGTTTCCCTGGGTGCGCAAGGAGGTGCTTGTAAATCCTGGCTGACCCCGCTGCAGTATCCCTGGACTATCTAGAGAACGTGGATGGTGCTGGATATTTGGGATTTCCATGCCCAAGCCTTCAGAGATGTTCGTGGGTTTTCAGGTCGTAGGCTCAGCTGTGGAACATCGATATTTTTTTCCTCCTGGAGAGGAGATGAATCATTGCTCCAGAGGGGGAAACTTGAGGCTAGAGCAGAGGGATTTTTTTTGTCTCCTGGCACATGCTGGGTCAAATGAAGAACGATGCACACACCTACGCGTCCCAGACCTATGCGTTGGTCTACGCATCCCAGACCTATGCGTTGGTCTATGTGTCCCAGACCTAGACGTTGGCCTACATGTCCCAGACCTACGCGTTGGTCTATGTATCCCAGACCTATGCGTTGGTCTACACATCCCAGACCTGCGCGTTGGCCTACATGTCCCAGACCTACATGTTGGTCTACGCATCCCAGACCTACGCGTTGGTCTACACATCCCAGACCTACGCGTTGGTCTACACATCCCAGACCTACGCGTTGGTCTACACACCCCAGACCTACGTGTTGGTCTACGCACCCCAGACCTATGTGTTGGCCCACACGTCCCAGACCTACGTGTTGGCCCACACGTCCCAGACCTACGTGTTGGTCTACGCATCCCAGACCTACGCGTTGGTCTACACATCCCAGACCTACGCGTTGGTCTACACACCCCAGACCTACGCGTTGGTCTACGCACCCCAGACCTATGTGTTGGCCCACATGTCCCAGACCTACGTGTTGGCCAACAGACTACCAGCCACAAGTGGCCGCCATTACACCGCGCCAAGGCCAGTCGCTAAGAGGTCTTGGGCTCCTTCAGGAATGCTGAATCGGGGGGAAACATGGTGGGCAGTGCTGGAGCCGCTGGCAGAGAACGCTGTGTGGAAGAAGACGCAGGTATAGCAACGGAAAGAGGCCATGGAGCCAGGTCCGAAGTGGCAAAGCCGAGCAAAGCAACCGTAGCAGGGCAAAAATATATTTATCACAGAGAGACAGAGTATGAGAATAAAACCCAGGGGAAGCATCGTGTGTTTTCACTGTTTCCTCAAATGGAAAATACGCTTTTCCTGCCTATATTTATTTAAACACTCGTACGCCATTTGCCTTTGGTAACATGGTTTAATTTCCATTTAAAAGACCGCTCCTAGGACAAAAAGGGCTGCCTGGGCTTCCCGGAGCCACTTGCGGGGGGTCGGGGAGAAGGCAGCTTTCAAGTCAAAGAACAGACTTAGGGAGAAGTGAAAAAGGGATTTTTTCCACAGCAAGCTGCTGGGGTAGCGAGGCTGAAAATGATCCTGAATCATGAACAATGGTACGAACTGCAAAAAAATAAAATATTTTTTTTTAAAATCACCCCTCAACCTGGCAGGCAAGGGATTTTGAGGACAGCAGCTCAGGTCCCCCCTCCGCTCTAACGGCCGGGTCTTTATTCCCGGGAGGATTCAGCAAAACCTTCAAGGACAGAAGAAGATGACAAGAAATTTCTTCTTCAGGCTCTACTCTACGTCTTTTTTTACACTAGAAAGGCACCTAATCTGTAAAAATCGTTTATCCCCTCTCTGGCTGAGACTGGCAAACCAACAGCTTAGAGAGAAAGCCACTTCCACGTTCTATTCATACAATATTTTTAAATTATATAAGCTCTGTTCCAGTCTCAACATTGTACCTAGCCTGAGCCAGCCAAGGAAGAAATCCAGCTTTCTGTAACCGCTACCAATAACTTGGGCATTCGCTGCAGGGATGTGATAATAAACAAACAAACAAAAATTTGTGTATTTTTATACCCAATCTAAAGTACGCGTATCCTTACCAAAAGGAAGTTTAAACTAGTTTATACACCAAAACTGTTCACGAAGATTAACTGCCGTCTTTGACCTCAGTCTAGAGAGCAAACCCAAGCCATTAAAATGAGAAATACGACCTTTACGGTACCCAGCCCATGATGTCCTCCTCGTGACCCGCCGCAATAAGGGTAAGCAACAGCACGGCTAATTACTCTGTTATCCATCCCACCCCGTTTTCTCTTCTCCTCTGAAACTCATGGACAAGTTCTGTCTCTGCAATAAAACTACGGCTTAATGAATAGTCCACCCACTACTCATACCTGACGTCCCGGTGTTTTAAAATTCATCTCCCACAGCTATTATCACCTGGCTCGCGTAACTCTTTTCAGCAGGCATTTCGTACCAGCAGAACCGACTTCTGCTTAATCACGCTGAATGCAAAGATAGATTTTTCTGCCTGGTTTGCCTCGCTTTCTCGTATCTATGAGTTTATAGCACATGCAAAGAGCGATTCCCTTCCACCTGACACTTAGGAGTAGCAATGTTTTCACTAGAATGCTCACTAGCGTTTGACATTTTTCCTCCTGAGATTTACCGTCAGCACCTACAGGTTTCCCTCTCCTGAGTGGGCTGTGGCTGATGCACGAGGATCTGTTCCGCCGGTGTAACTCAGCCTCACCGGGAAGCTGCAGACGCGGGTGAAACGAGCCATGGAGCAGCATCACCGCCGTCCCCCCCCCCACTGGAACCCCCACCCCACTGGTGCCATGAGGTGCACACCCACCCTGCTGGCACAGATGCAAAATGAAGGGGGAAGTACCAGGCAGGAGTTACTCTTCAGATAATTGTCATCTTGAACGTCGGTAAGAAAAGGTCGGGCTTTAGAGAGGAAACGGCATGTGAAGCTCTAGGGGGTCCAGGATCCTAATCTGGTGCTGCTTTGGTGTGGCCGTCATTTAAACTGCAATTTCTTCAGTGTATGCTTAGGAAGCAATTAGGATGATGAAGCTGGGACCTGCCTGAGGTTTAACGTGTAGGAGGAAGGGCTCCCTGCCCTGTTAGCAGGAGCAAGGAGTCCCACCGCTGGTAGGGAGGAAGGAAGCGGGTGCTTCCTACCTGCCAGAATATATCGGCGCTGTAAGATGTCTGAGGCGAAGCACCGCGGACATCAAAGCTACGCATTTGATACACAAATCAGGGAAGACTGATAAAAACATAAGGTTAAAAACCACATCAAGCAAATTAATGCACCTCCAGGCATTAACATGCAGAGAGGTGGCCCTGTGCCAGCCTTTGATGCCGACAAGCTTTTCCACTGGCATCACATCGACCGAAACACACGTTCATAGACGAGGCTTTAAAATACACCCTATGTGCTTTACGTACTGCCAGGATGCCATTTGGGTGTCCTGCTGACGCAGTCGAGATCCCTGCTCAGGTTTTCCCGGAATGTTTCGACACAGGCAGGTCTTGCCACCTATGGCACCTCTGCACCTGTCACTTGCAACCCCCCTCTCCTGCCCATCAGCACCCCTTGGGTACCCACAGCAACGCCGCAGCGAAGCAACGCTGCATCACGGACCTCCAGTTGGCCTCAAAATTGGATCAGGGATCCCAGCATCTTGCCTCTGGCACTGCAATGAAAGGCTTGACTCGGAACCATCGCAGCGCAAGCTCCCCTAGACTGCCCCGTGGGACAGCAGTCACTGCACCTGCTGCAGCTTTGACCCCTTACCAAGCCAAAGGACACGATGGAACAGACGCCAGAGCTGAACCCCGAGGAGCTCCGGCATTCCCAGTCTGCAGAGGTGCCTCCAAGGAGCACGGCCAACCGAGCTGCCACCACTCTGAAGGACGTGCAGGGATGGGAACCACCCAGCTGCAAACCACAGCAAAAATTAAAACAAAAGATGAGCTGTTTTCGCAGCAGTTTATTCCATGCAGCTGGTTTTCACACATTTTTGCCGGCTGCGCAACCCTGCAGGCATACTAACGCCTGCACACCCCAGCGGCCGATGTAAATGAGATGTTAGCGGAACGTTTAGTCATCAAATGATAACTTTTTGATACAAAATGCACCCGCAAATTTAACAGGATAAATTACCATCAGGAGCTATGCTGAAAAAATCCCTTTCTGTGGGGCTGGCCCTAACGCGAGGGAGCAGGGGAGGTGGGGAGAGTGGCGGCGCCAGCCTGCGAAGCGTCAAAAAGCAAATGTTAAGTCTGCGTAGGCAACAGAGGGAACCGAGGCACCGCAGGGCGCCGGTGATGATGCACAAAACAACGCTACGCGATTAACAAGAGCTGCGATGGAACAGAAATAGTAAAGCAGGAGCCGAAACCCTAGCAATGACAACGCTCCGATGCCTTGTGTTACCCACTAAGGCAGAAGTTTACCTACAGCCCCAGAGGTAATAAACCACAGTGTCATCCGCACGATATGATAAATGAGCTCCCTTTTCCAGGAGCTGCGTTTCCACTTGCTATATTTAATGAGAAATACGCCTCGCTACACTTGCCTGATTTCCTTCTTCGCTCAGCTTGCGTGTCTGCAGGCAAGGGGAAGAACGTGGTTGCTGCCCCCCCCCCGCCCCCGTTGGCCCCTCAGATCCTAAATGGTGGGTCTCTAATTAATTAAGGCTATAGTAGACCTAATTCACATGGGAAACAACCCCCAAAGGCAACGCCGTCACTTCTGTCCCTTGTTCCCGACGCAGCGGGACCCCTGCTTGAGGAGAGCCTCGCGTAGGGCGCAGGCTCTGGGGACGCTGCTCTGCAGCTGAGAAGGGTTTTTTTCTTCATAAATCACAGGGCAGGCCACCAGACTGTGACTTCCAGCCAGGAGATGACATTTGGCAGTGTCTACTCATGCTCTCCGCAACCCCAGGAAGGGATTTACCTGCACGTAACCCTGCAGTAACACTTCATCACGGAGCACGCCACTAACAAGGGACAGAAGCGATGCCGTTGCCTTTGGGGGTTGTTTCCCATGTGAATTAGGTCTACTATAGCCTTAATTAATTAGAGACCCACCGTTTAGGATCTGACGGATGACGCTGCCTGTTCAGGGAGGGCTTCTCTCACGTGCTGCTCCCCGTTGCAGAGGCAGAGCCGCTGGCAAAGCCTACGTGATGCCCAACGAGACCGTGCGGTGCCGGGGTTGATGGGGCTCCCTGCCCAGCTGGAGCAGGACCAAGCTACAGCTGCAGCAGCGAGCAGCTCATCCCAAGCCGTCCCAGAGCTCTGAAGAAAGAGAGGAGGAAGAACTATCAAGGTCCTGCCCGCTGGAGAGGAACACCTGGCGGGCTGCCATCTCCCTGTGCTGCGGGGAGTGCTGGCACAGCCACCGTCACCGCAGAGCCTTCCTCTGAGTAATGAGGCAGGTGAAGGATGGATGACTGCAGCTTCTGAGAGAGCTGGAGATGATTGATGGGCCCGAAGAGAAAGATACGATTCCTTGATTAAAACAGAAACTAATTGATGGGCTTGGGGATGCAGATGATGGCTCCAAGCTTCCGACCAGCAGCAATGAAAGGTGGGTGGATGGAGAGCTGGGAAACGCTGGCTCAGCAGAAAAAGGAAAAAAGAAGCTTGGGCGTCCCTGGTGCCAAACGCCAGCAGGAGAAGACTGGAGCCAGCAGCACTTCCCCCAGACATCCCGAGGGACCTGGGCTGGTCCTGGGGAAAGACCAAACAAGGTCTCTTCAAGGATGCTCAACGCTCCGCCAGTCCTCAGGTCACCAGAATTCCCAGACTGGTGGGCAAGAGGTCAGTAAGAGGAAGGAGGGGGGTCAGTAACAGCGGGGCGGGGGGCAGTAAGAGAGGGAAGAGGGGTATGGGGGGCAGTAAGAGGGGGAAGAGGGGGATGTGGGGGGAGAGGGGGATGTGGGGGGAGAGGGGGACTGCGGTGGGAAGAGGGGAATGGGGGTTAGTAAGAGGGGGAAGAGGGGGATGTGGAGGGGAAGAGGGGGATGCGGGTTAGTAAGAGGGTGACGGGGGGCAGTAAGAGGGGGGACAGGGGGCAGCCTGCCCTGCCATGTGCTGCCTTTCAGCATGCCAAGGGTGTTGGGGGGTTTGGGACAAGTGACAGCCAAGGCTAAGCCTGAAAAGGCTCCTCTGCCCACCTTGCTTCACACCTCTGAGGAGAAAATGGATTTCCAAAGAAATCCAGCACGTTTCCTTACAGTGCGGTAATTGCTCCAACTGTCTAACGACCCGGCGTCTCAGCCCCAGCGCACAGGAATTACACCTGGCATCCTTCGCCATCCCTGCACAACTTCCACAAACCCGCCACCTGGAACCGTTTTTCCTAGCCCTCTCCACATCGGATCACAATGACCCGGTACAACGAAACTCTTTTTGCCCCTTTGCTTTTAACGCAGCGGTGCCCGGAGATGCCCGGTGGGGACTGAAGCCCTATGGTGGTACCCGCTCCTCACGCATCCCGCTCGCACGGCTGCCCGGCTGGGATGCTGGAGGCTCCGAGTCCCAATCTGCCGCAGCATCCCCTTGGCAAAGCACTGAGGCTCCTCGTGCCCAGTTAGAAACGCAGGATAATATGATTTTTCTCTTCTCTGTTGAGATGAGAATCTCTCTACTTGCCTGAGTCTCCCGGAGTCGGTACGGCAGCCTCATCTTTGACACAACAACATCAATACGAAATTATCCCTTCCTTCATTAAGCATCCAGAAAACTTCCTGCAACTTCTGCTAAAAAAGGTCCAGTGTGGTTTTATAGCTCTCATCATTTTTCCCCAATGGCCGTAATTTTGAAATGATTAACAAACTTAATGCAACAATAAGGATTTACGAAAGTTTCGCTCCAGTCACTCATTTGGCTCCGAGAAACTTAAATTTCGGTCTAAGACAGAGTCTACAAAAGCTTTTGGAAACCTCAATAGGGGGGAAATCCATTACGAACTCATAATTAATCTCAACCATCTTACCTATTGATTTTTTGCCTTTTATCAATTGAACTTCTTGTTCCTGAATAACTCATTTACAGGTAATAGACTGAAATAACAAAGTCCTACACAGTTATAATTGACACCATTTCCGAGAACATGTTCATCAGAAATTATTGGCCTAATAATGATTTTTCAGATACTGGGTTAAACAAACACCAGGCTGCCACAAAGCAGCAGAAAGCTTAATTAAATTTTGTTTTGGACAACAGGCTCCAGCACCTTTCTTCTCTATTCTCTTTAGAACTAGGGCAGAGCCCTTCTGATTCACCTGCACACAGAGAAACGGCGCTTTTTCACCCAGGGTTTGTACAACCGTGGTTTGTTTTCTGTTAGAGCCCATTTTAGAGAGCTGCAACTAGCAAAGCCTGAAGAAATTTTAAATCTCTGGGTAATGAAGCACCTTCAGGAGCGACTCCTCCCTGCTCAGCCCACACGCTGTGCAGAACGTGCAGTGTGTGAGCATCTGCTGCAAGCTGCTGCCCTTTTCCTACCCAGGACCGTAAGCAAGCGGCTCTGCAGCAGTGAAGCTACAGCAGGGTAGATGTTTTGCAGGTGGGAGAAGGATCAAACTTTCAGGTCCTTCTCTGGAGCAGCCTGGATTTTTCTACCTGCCTGTTATGGGACCCAGTGCTACCCCCAGCATCGTCTCTCTGGTACTGGTTCGGTACTCCCAAGCAAAACATCATCCGTAAATCATCTATTAGCCCATCACACATCCCTGACAGTCAATGGCTCAGTTTATTTTAACGGAGATGGGACCAGACGGTGGAGAGCAGCCACCCTCACGATGGGCTCTTCATCTACTGGAGACTGATGGTGGCCGTTGGCTCCAGTAGATGCCTCAGGCAGTTAGCAGGGCTGGGGACACAAACACAGCGGGGAAAAGGAACCTTATCCCATTTACCATGGAAAACAACCGCGTTATCCTGTAGTAGGAGGGAAAAAGGATTGTCTCTCCTGCTTTTCCTTCCCTGGAGGTTAAGGTGAGGAACCTTGCTGAGCCTCCTTCGCTGCTCACAGCTTGTTCTTTGACTGACACATCCCCTGCGGTGTGGTACAGGGAGCACACGTATGCCCGTGGTCATCGCCACATCCCAAGGGCTGTCCAGACTCTCCATCACTGCACTATTTCCACTGCAGCCGGGTCGAGAAGCCCAGGATGCGATTACAGCACATTTGTCAGCTCTCCATGCCGGCACAGCCAGAACCCTCACGACCCCAGGGAGCTCACAACTGAAGTGCCACAAAAGATGGAGCACCGGAGGAGGAACGGGAACTACCGCGCCGTTTTCCCTTCAGAACGGGAAAATAACTCGGTGTCCTGATAAAAAAAGCTGTGAGAAGACACAGAGCAGGCAACCAAAGCATCACCCGAAAGTGCCGCTTCAGTCCCCCAGCCCACGCCAGCCCGGCACGGGGGGCGGCAGCAGGCGACGAGGAAAAGTGCCTGGACAAGCAGAGCTGCCTGTGACGGCTGGTCTCGCTTTATCTGGAAACACCTGGAAAACCTGCAAATTCCCCTGAACTGCGGCCACCTCCCACCCCTGTTCCACCCCAAAGCATCCTGCTCCTTCCCTAAGTCACCTCAGCCCAGGGGAAAGGGAGCGCGAAGGGGCTGAGTGGGACGGAATCCCTTCTCCCCTCCTCCATCCCAGAAACGTCAACGGCTTTACCGAGCAAAATCTACTTTTGAGTTTCCAGCCTCCTTTGCCGAGTATCGGGCGGAGCGTGCAGAATTCATCACGCCGGTGAAAGCCACGTTGTACAAACCCGCTTCCCTTTCCATCATCAGGCAGGATGGAGCCCACTGACCCCAAACCAGTTGCAAACTGGGAGCGCCTGCGCAGGTGAAGCAGCTTCTCACTCCGGCTGCGTGCCAGCAATCCTGAGTGAAACCAGTACGCCAGCAGCCAGAGTGGCACTGGGAACTGTCATGCACGAGATCCAGGGAAATAATTAGATCTTTTGGGTGTCGCTTTTAAAGTAGGTCTCTGAAAGGGTTTGCTGGTCGCTGCTGCTGCTTCCGTGCTTCAGGGCACGGGAATGGTGTCTCAGGGACGTTCCAGGTTAATGTCAGGTTTTAAATATAGCCAACATCAGTGTGAACCCTACACAGGAACCTTCCCACAAGGACTCGAACGCAACTACACATCCCCATCACATCATGGACTGGATGGAGCGCCAAGGGCTGGTCTGTGGGCGAGCCGGGATTGCCATTCCCAAGGTCCATGCCTCGAACCCGCGGGTGCCGGCTACAGGGACCGTCCTCTGAGGACACATGCAGGCACAGGGAACTCAACGAGCAAAGAGGGGAGGAGGAGGAGAGAGTTTCCGTGAAGGCAGATGTGGGAACAACCACAGCCCGCACCTTCCAGCCCCCCCAGCCTCCGGGTTGGATCCATAACGCTGCCTCTGCTGGGGTGGCAGGGACCTGCTGGGATCTGGCTCCTGCTGCCCGTGGATACGCTCAGGCACACCAGCCTTGGCTCCACGGACACCCCGAAGGGCTGGCAGGGAAAGCAGAGCGCGGTGCCGGGCGTGTGCCCCTGGCAGCAGTGATGGGGCTGCAGGAACCTCACGCTTCCCAGTTTGAAGCAGCGTTCGCTCCCCAGCTGGCCTGCAAGGGTCAGGCAGAGCATCCAGCAGGATGGGGAATGTGACCTGCAAGTGCCTGGCTCTTCCCTCCGCGCGACCGATCCTGCCAAGGTCTTTCCAAGGAGCATCACTGTCACCGTGGCTCACGATCCATCAGGAACGCGCATCCCACCCTCAGCTACGCTCCTCCATAAGGTGGGAGAGCGTGAGGGCAGGAGCGGAGATCGATGGGCAGCGCGACGATTAAATTGCTCGATTATTTGGTTTGCTCTAAGTCATCTCTCTGGGTTTTCTGGTTTGGGTTTTCTTTCAGACGTATCCCACGTTCTTCTGGGTCAAAGTTTCTTGGTTTTGAATTTCAAATAAGGACTTTGGAGATTATAAAACCCCGTAACGAACAAGAATACTCTATTTAGGTAAAAAGGGCTCCTAATTGATTATTATCAGTTCAGTGTGTTCAGCTACTGTCATTAGATGTAAGCCTGGAACATACGGAGCAAAGTGTAATTGCTGCTGCTGAATATATAAAAAGCTGGCCCGTATTTCATTTGTACCACGTCCTTTATATTTGCACAAAACATTATGAAACTAGATGATCATTAAAGAAACATAAACCCCACTGAACGGACTCTCTGCACTGGATGTTCATTTTCTCTCCTTTCTCCCCGAGTTTGTCCTTTGGGCCATCTTACCTTTGCTTTTCTGTTTAGTCAGATGGATCTCATGTCCATCACTGCCACCAGACTGAGTGACAGCAGCAGAAAGTAAAAAAAAAAAAAAAAAAAAAAGGATGCATTAGTAAGAAGCAGCGATGCTTATTCATTTAATGGGGACAAGGCATGAGGTGACTATACAAACACGACTGTTCTCGATGGAAGTCGGTGCAGAGGTTGACAGGTCCGCTGTGGGCTGGACCGGCTGCTGGTGGGGGCTTGGAGAGTTGCAACAGCCCCACGTTAACATCTGACAGGGGTTTGGTGGCCAGCAAAGGACTGGAACTACCATTCCTCCTCCCCGTGGCTCCTGCTGGGGAGTTTTCCACCCACAGCCCATTAGACTGCTGGTCCAGGTGGGCACAGCAAGTGGGAGCAAAGAGATGGAGCTCGGATACGGCCCACGGGCAGAAGGAGGGAGAGGGGAGAAGGAGCAGCTCTTCGGCCAGTCTGAGGGAGATGAAGATCACCAAGTGATGGTGACGTACAGGCCAGCAGTGCCCACCGGGACGAGCATCCAAGGTCCTTGGTGACACCAGCCATCCTGCCTCCTCCCCATCCCAGCCTCTGAGCCACCCCCCCTGCTTCTCAACCGCCCACGCCGGGCAACCCCCACGCCACCAGCAGAGCAGGTGCTTCGGGTTCCAGGCGCCAGACCCGTTCGCCAAACCGATCAAAATGGATTTACTGTAGCGCCCCAGCGGAGAGCTACAGAGTTTCTGCCAGGTAAACCCTGAGTGGGAGAAACGCCCCCCTCGCCCTGCCATTCCTGCGCTGCCGCCCTCAGGTATCGCACTCAACAGAGGTGGGAGAGCTCTCTCCCTCCTCTGTGGTTATTCCACCTTTCCCACCAGGAGGGAAACTGGCACGTGGCAGCGCCTGTCCTTGCACAGCCCCGACTCCCCCCAAACGCCATGCTGCACCCCCGGCACCCATCGCCCCGGGTCCTGTGGCAGAGCCACCTACCGGGGCGCTGGGAAGCCTAACCAACGCGTAGCTCCTTTCCCTGTTCCCATCTTTTTCCTTCCACGTTATTCAGGAAGCGGTAACGGTCTGGCGGGTTCAGCTTGTTCTAAAGGGCAGGTGAGATGAAGCATCGAAAACGCAGAGGACAAAGAGTTAATACCTGGCAAATCCATCCGTACGGAATCCCAGTAACTCCAGAGGATACCTATGGCTATCACTTTTCCAGGTTAGTCATGGCTGCACCATGTTCCTCACGCTTCTTCATCGTGTCTTAAGTCATTGCTAACGAAGAGCGAGCCACGCGGCTGTGCCCACCCCCAGACCAGGCACCTCTCGAAGCCCAGGACAGCGGAGGGAGCCCAGCACCTTCCCATCCTTCCAAATCCGAGGCGTCACTCCCACATCAGCTCTACCCCAGCTGTGCTTTGCAGCTGGCAATGCCTGCAGACCCCTACAAGACCCAAGGTGCCGCCTGCCTGCGCGGTGGGAAGCGCCGGAGGAAGCGGGGTGGGAAGTGGCAGAGCCATCCCGGGGCACCATGCGGACACGCTCCGGAGGGACAAACCCAGGAATGAAGCCAGCCTGCCCCGACCCACCCAAAAACACTGCTTTTAGCGTTTGCCACGCACCTGCTTGTTTAAAGGATCTCCAGCTCCCCAGAAAACCAAGTAAATCCCAACGTGCGTCACCTGAGCAGCCCTATTTCTTATTCCGTTGCTGACAATACCTAATGAAGTGGGTAAAGGATTAATTAAGAAGCAATATTTCTTTACAGAAACCAGCTCTTAGTGGGGTGGGGGGAAAGAATCCCTTGACGCTATCGTTCGGTGGTCTGCTATTTTTATGAAGCGGAGGAGAAGCTGGAACGGCGTGAAGGGAAGCCCAGCAGCGCCTGATCAGAGTAGGAACAATAAACCACCCCCCAGACAGATCGCCAGGCGTTGTTTAACGCACAGCTCCCTGGCTACGCAACCAACTCCTCTGCCGCTCCTGATAAATACAGCGCTCCGGGAACGGTAATTCATCCTTAACATCAGGCTTTGGTAAAAATGATTAATCTAAAGGTGGGAAAAAAAAAAAAAAAAAAAGGGTCACTTTTTGTCGTCCACATTGCATTGTGGGAGATACAGTGCCTGAAGCAAAACGGAATAATAAAACATTGAACCTTTCTCTCAAAGAAAATCATTTTACAGCCTGCCCATACCTATACGCACTAGACCACCATGTCAGGAACCTCACGCGGGATATTACATCTCTTAAGGTATTTGTCTCTGGAAAAGTCCAGGCTGTTATCAAAAGCCATCCAATTAACAGTTTTAAAGGATGCACGCAGAAGTTGTCGTCACAAACCTTCACTCCAGCTCCACCCTGTCGGTCACCTGTTGTACCCCAAAATCTTTTTTAATTAAGATATCCAGAACAGTGCTGGGCAAAAATTTTGGAGAGACAGATTTTATGCTTTCCATTCCCATTTAGGAAGAGGTGGCAGTGGCCAAAGCCAGTCTAAACTCATTGTTTTACGATACCCAGCTTTGCTTCCTTCTATGTTCCACCATATAGCAAAGCAAAAAAAAAAATAAATTATTAAAAATATAATTAATGTGTCAAACTGCAATAATAAGAATAGCATTAGAAAGGTCAAATCAGCCACACTATCCCAGGTGAGGGCAAACTACACGTTTGATTTCAGCTCTGGGTTTCTGACCCTTAATTTCGGATTAAGAACACCGCGTTTTGCAGACTACCATCAAAAAACCCCCAACATACAGCCCAAACCATATAAGATCTCAATGAAGCACTGACACGTGCGATCTTAGTTTCTACCAAAAATGCCGACAAACCTCTGGTTGCATTCCATTTCCTTCCCATTCCTGATGCTAGTTTTGGAGAGAAGCTCTTAAAAAAACCCCCTGTGCTCCCATTTATCCCACTGGGGCTGAACCTCTGCAACATCCAGGTCCTCCTCCTGAAAAATATATAACTGGCTCTCCCTTTGCATTTGGAGAACTTAATGTGACGTGGCATCCCGCCTGCAAGCGCCGATGCTCAAGGTCTCTCCTAGCAGCATCAATGGCCATCCGAGCTTTGCCTTCGGAAAATCCTTCCCCCTCCATTTCCACCAGTAGAAAGCAACAAAAGAGAGACGTTGTAATCATTCTCTCCATCTTGTATTCCCATCCCTCCTTTCTCATTTCTTCCCAGAGTCCGGAGGTGTAACGAGCCATTTCTTGGGAGCTGAAATCCTTGGCACGATTCCAGACGTGGTGTTCTGTCCTGGCTTCCAGCTTGACAGCGCTACTACCCGCAGATGCCTCCCACTTCACCGCCCCACAGGGCTGCCGGTGCTTTTAAGACGGGTATTCCAAAATTAACATCAATTCTCGGCTTAACCTCAGTGGCCTTTAGTGCTTCTTCCCCACCGGGACCCAAGGGAGCTGGATTCCTGGTGCATCCTCGTCTTCCAGCACTGCTTGCCCTTCGCCTCCCTGAAGCACATCTCCCAGGACATGGTTTCCCTCCTAAGCAGGCATCCGCGGGCCACTTCATCCTTCTCCCTGGCCAGCGAGCCAGGCTGCTGCCCTGCGTGTGTTTTCTGCCTCAGGGATCCAAAGCCAATAGCTCTGGATAGAGATCATTAAGCCTCAAATGACCTATAAATTCCTATTAAAAGAAAATGCTATTTAACTCATTTCCCAAACTTCCACCCCAAATTGCCTCTGACTGTGCCAAACTCCATGAGGACCAGTAAACCCAAACCTGGTTGCTCCGACATTCTTGGTCAGGAACCATTAATGTCCACCTGGGGTTTTTTTCGCTGCTTCCTTGCTAGACTTTTTGAATGTTTTCTTGCACAAAATCAACGACAACAACAAAGTCTTCAGAGGATACCTGAGAGACTCCTGTGGCTCTGCCCTTCTGGGGAAAATGTTTCTGCTTGAAATGGTTTTTGGTTTGGGTTTTTTTTTTTTTTCCTTTTCCTCTGGTAGGTGGAAATAGGGAAGAAAACAGGTAGGCAAAAGTTTCTCTTGAGCGAAGTGTTCAACATTGATAAAACATGTTTCCCTCAGGTCCGAAGGAACATAACCCCTCACCAGCTCTCGGAAAGCAGAGATTTTCTTCTTCAATCACTCTCTGCAACATTATTTTGCTCCGTTCCAGAAGTCACCTCGTTTTAGAAGAATGCAAGGAAAACTCCATGATTTTCACTTAAAATATGCATTAACTCTGTTCGATCAATCCAGGTGGTGTCTTCAGAGACAAGCCCTATACTCCAGCTCCCGGCACAGCCTCGATTTTCCTTGGAAGGCTCTTTTGTCATGCTACAATCCTACCCGGACCTGGGCAAGGGCTTCCTTCTGCTGGCAGCCCCCTGTGCCCACCTGCCCCGCGCCCGCTTTCAAGCCAACGCCACCCGTTCCACCCCTTTGCCCTTGCACACGTGGCTTCTAACCCTCCGCCGCGCTGAAGCCGGAGAGAAATCTTCGTTCTTGTTTACAACACTGAAGTTGCTTTCACTTGAAATATTTATTCGAGTCGCGCTCCCTTTGCTCGTTCGTTCTCGCTGACTTTATGGACGGGGTCACCGAGGAACAGCAGCCAGTGTGGTGGCGACAGGCTCGTTTTAAAAATCCTGTACCTCTATCACTTCTCCCAGGTGGATTTATTAAGGGAAGCTTAATCAGCACAAAGAAAATCTCTGCAAGGAAAGGCAGCGTGGACTCCCTTCCTGCTATTGACCTTCTTCTTGTTGCCATCGCCCTGCTTCAGTGCAGGCAATGCTGAACAGCCTCTGAAGGAAATCCATGGGAAAATGAGAGCGCTACTCAGGTCATCCATGGAAAATCGTGGTAGAGTCCTGGAGTGGAAACCGCTGCAGGGAGCCGTAACTCACACCCAAACAGAATGTCCTCGGCAGGACTCCATCAGCGCCCACCCCCGACGAGAGGAGCCCACCAAGAGCAAGGCCATTGACTCCAATGGTTCCGACTGGAAGCGAGTGCCAGGGGCCAGACCTCAGCCTGTCCCTCACAGCTCTGACCCACCACCGCTGGAGGCCAGTGGCTTTCCAAGTCCTAATCCTGGATGGCGAGCCCCAGACCAAGACTGCGGGTGCCCGCGCTGCTCCACGCGGAGCTCTGGCTTACCCTCGGCCACGGCTGAAAGGCCAGCTGGCTCGTTTGCTTGGCTCTGAGCTGGCTTCTGCAAATACAAATCTCTTCACCTGTCAGGCAGATTGGATTCCCAGCATGTCCCTTCCCCGCGCTGCTCTGCAGCACTGACGGCCACAGTTTGCAGCATCCCAGCTGGATCTGCAAATCGCCCCGGCAGCAGGCTGAGCCGCCACCGCATCAACCCCGAGCAAGGCAAGGGGAGCCCAGCCCCAAGTCCCCCGGCCGTTTGCAGCTGCTTCCACAGGTCTAGAGAAGTTTTAAAGCGGTTTTCTCGTTCAAGCATACGGTACTGAGCAGAACCCCCACATGCACACACGGGGCTGACGTGAGCTTGCACGGGGAGCGCAGCCCCCCCGGCAGCTGAGCTGCAGGACCTGGTGCTGGGCAGCCCAGGAGCTCTGATCTGCAGATGCAAACAGCTTTGGACGTGAAGACAGGCTGACACGAGCAGGCCCGTGCTCGTTCAGCTGGCTACAGCAACCCAATTTTAATTCATGATAATTGGGAAGACTCTACCAGGCGCTGCAAAAATTTGCCCCTCCCAAAGGCCAAATGCAGAAACGAACTCCACGTGAAAAGGTGCCAGTTTTTCCACCAGGGGGAAAAAAAAAAAAAAAAAAGAAAAAAATTTACAAAAATCACATACTCTGTGGGGACTTCTGCCCTGGAGGGTGCTTGGGGGTGGGGGTGGGGGGAACCACAGAGAGCAGCACAGGGGACAGAGTAAAGAGCTCAGAGTGGGTATCTGTTCTCTCACTCCAATGAGCGGCAGCAGCCCATTAGCCCAAAGAAAGCTTTTATATGTCCCATTATTGTTAAACATCTGAGACAAAGCGATGTTGACATTGCGTAGATACTTCCCATTCCCGCTAGCGCATTAGATTTGCGCATTGTTACTCAGGATCCTTCCCTACCACCTCCAAAATGCCCGGGGAAAACATTAAGAGATTAAAAGAAAAGCTATTGCTTAATATTAGAATGAATAGATCCAAACTCACCAGCTGTTTATGTAATAATAATTACAGCTAGGAGAGCCAAGCCCAGGGGAGCCCCAAGTCCTCGAGCAGGTTTGTCTTACTAAATGAATTTGTCCCATCAATGTTTTTCGTAATCTCATTGCCAGTCTTGCGTTGTTCATCAAAGCCATTAAATACAACACGCTCCGGAAGCGTTTGGGAAGGCGGCTGAACGCAGCCTCGAAGTTGAACTTGAAGTCCAAGTTCTAAGGCAGAGGGGATGCCAAATGCCTCGGAAGCATCGCAGGCTGCTGAGGCGAGGTTTGCGGCAGACCACATCTGTAGAGACCCCAAATACAGGCAACCGGCAGAGATGCTCTCCGCCTGCTCTCTCCTGCCCTGTGCATCTCCAGATCAGTCAGCAAACAGACTCTGGAGTTGGAGTGGGGATGTGCACCCCAAAGGTGCGATGCCTTTGCTCCAGAATTCCTAGGCACACTTGCTTTGGAGGTGCCCGGCCACCGGCGTGCAAGAGGAGCCCACCTTAGCTCGTGCTCTCCTAAAACATGGCCAGAAAACCTGGTTTTCTGTGTCGGTTTGCAAAAACCTGAAAAGCCAAATGGGAAAATTGGAAGAAATATAGTGGGAAGAGAAATCTGAGATAGACATCCTCGATGCTGGCTTTCACCAACCTATTTTCAGTGGAAAGGGGGAGGCTTTATCGTGCAATTAAGCATTTAGTGTTTTCAACCATAGCTGACCTACGGATGGCTGCATTTCATCACCACTTCGCTTCCATCTGCCTCTCCTCCGTTCCAGTCTGGTCCCTGGGACTTTACTGGCACAGAGAGAACAGAATAAATGTATCGCCTACCTCCGCGTGGACTAAGGACACCTAAATCTTTCACAGTTCTTTAAGGGGGCCTGGAAATATTTGCAGCTAGGCATCCATCTGATCTAGTTTGCTCCAGGCTGACTCGGAGACATCTTGAAAATTTAATGTAATTGGAAAGGCAGGAGGTGTTGCTCTGTGATGAAATGTCATGACTGCACTGGAGACGACGGCACTGTAAATACCATCCTAAAGGACGCCTTTGTTTTCCCTTCCGTGACAAGGGCGGGGAGGCAGGAAAACAGAAAGGAAACAGATGATTTGTGTCAAATGATCGCTTTGATGTCCCGTCCCGACAAATGTTTTGTTAGAAGGAGAAGTCAATTAATTTGATCCTTCCCTGGGTGCACTCGGGGTGTACGCAAATTTATTCGAGTAGAAAGACCTCTGATGGATGATGCGCTAGCGGAATTCTCAAGGCTTTGGGGCTTGATTTAAGATAGGGCTAAGTGTAGCTCCGCGGATGGAAGGAGCCTGTGTAAAGGACACGCTGTGGCATTCACGTTGTATCAATGTCTCCATGGACTAAACGTCTGGAAGAATCATCTTGCGGCCGAGGTGTGGGGAAAGCGAGGGCAGAAGGGATCTGGGGGCAGCCTGTGGCTCTGCCGCCAACGCTCTGGAGGAACTCTGGCAAACACCTTGATCACGCTGTGCCTCAGTTTGCAAGGCAGAAGGTGATTTCTCACTGATTTGCATCAAAGCTCTTCAGAGCAGGGACTGAAAAAGCTAAAATTCACCCAGAGATACCCTGAGCTCCGACACGGCCGTACCGTTGACAATCTGCAAAGCAGTTGTGAAGGGGAAGACACCAACCTAAGGCAAACCATCACCACCAGTCGTGTTTGTCCTTAGCTCTGGATTTCATCAGCAGAACACTTGGCTTTTCTGCACAGCTTTATGGTGGCCTTGGGCATCACTTCACAGCTGGGGCAACACAGGCTCAGACAGGCGCAGAGGCTCCTCAGCATCCAACATAAATTCGGGATAGAAGCTCCCACCAACATAAAGTCAGGATAGAAGCTCCCACCC
Organism: Falco biarmicus; assembly: GCF_023638135.1. NCBI lineage: Eukaryota > Metazoa > Chordata > Aves > Falconiformes > Falconidae > Falco > Falco biarmicus. The sequence goes on from NC_079305.1 coordinate 1,702,463, forward strand.
AACATAAATTCATGATAGAAGCTCCCACCCAACATAAAGTCGAGATAGAAGCTCCCACCAACATAAATCTGGGATAGAAACTCCCACCAACATAAATCTGGGATAGAAGCTCCCACCCAACATAAATCTGGGACAGAAGCTCCCACCCAACATAAAGTCGAGATAGAAGCTCCCACCAACATAAATCTGGGATAGAAGCTCCCACCCAACATAAATCTGGGACAGAAGCTCCCACTAACATAAATTCGGGATAGAAGCTCCCACCCAACATAAATCTGGGACAGAAGCTCCCACCAACATAAATTCGGGATAGAAGCTCCCACCCAACATAAATCTGGGATAGAAGCTCCCACCCAACGTAAAGTCAGGGTAGAAGCTCCCACCAACATAAATTCGGGATAGAAGCTCCCACCCAACATAAAGTCAGGATAGAAGCTCCCACCCAACATAAAGTCAGGATAGAAGCTCCCACCCAACGTAAAGTCAGGGTAGAAGCTCCCACCCAACATAAAGTCGGGATAGAGGCTCCCACCAACATAAAGTCAGGGTAGAAGCTCCCACCAACATAAATTCGGGATAGAAGCTCCCACCCAACATACATTCGGGACAGAAGCTCCCACCCAAGATAAATTTGGGATAGAAGCTCCCACCCAATGTAAATCTGGGATAGAAGCAGAGCCTGAGCACCGCCCCCGGGCTGGCTGCCCTCACGCACCACCCGCTGTGCCGAGCTAGGCTAAGGAACGACCCAAGACAGATCGTTTTAGCCCAATACTACGCCAAGGCTGTTGCCCCCTGTACCTCTCAAGGATAATCTCAAGTACGGGTCCCAGATCCAGAAGCCCAGCTTGCCACAGCAGTAGGAGGAAAGACACGTTCATGCCTGACACCCGCACACAGACGCCGGCGCTGCCCCCCGTGAATTACTTGGAGCTTCCCCCAGTCTGGAGGGGGCCCTGAAGTTATCGAGGGCAGCAGAGAAACATCCGAGATGAAATCCGTGCTTGCTTTAAAAATGTCCAAATTTCTCCAGCTAGAGGACTTGTATTACTGAAGTGTCTGAGAATGTCACAAACATTTATTATGTCAGCCTTTCCAACCCTTGATTTCTTCTGCGTGACTTTGTGCTGCTTAAAAACGCGGTGCGAGATCACCCTTGCTTTAAAGAATTCATACATGAGGCATTCAAGGGAGTGAGAGAATATTAATATTTTATACTTATACAGACTACTCTATCCACAAGGAAAGGAAATGTCTGTTGGCGATTAAGAGCAGGGCAGGAGTTCAGGACTGCGCTACTGCCTAAACTAAAGATTTTGGGCAATTGGTTTTCCCTCTGAATGCCTCATTCCCCCCCAGATTGTATATTCTCCCACAAGGATCTGATGTGAATTAAAAGCTTCGAGCTGCCGCACTGAAATGTGAAATGTTATTTATCGTATTAATGCTTTTGCCTTTGACCATTACCACAATCTCGTCTTGTCAAAGCTAACCCTGAAGATATACGTGGTGTCGTATATTTATATGAGGGTTACAGCATGCACCGGAGACAAACCGGAGGACTACGATACGGGCGTACCGTCCTTGGAACATAAAGAGATAGATCTAGACACAAGGCAGATGTCTTTTGGGTTTCACAATTTCAGTTTTTTATGGTTAACTAACGGCACTCGTAATAAGCCTGGTATTTCTGCATATCAAAATTATTCTACCACTTTAGCAGATGATGTAGCACATTAATTTTTATTTCCAAAACCAAGGCTTCTGTTTTGTGAGCAGGCATGGAAGGAGTATGCAAAACTGCAGTCCCAGCCAAGAGCAAGCTTCTACTCCAAGTGGTAATTACTCGGCACTTAGAGCAGCCGGAGCTTGCCTGCGGACTTCCGAGCCCCTTCCCCACACAGAAAAGCGACTGACCCCCTGGCACCCGCCTGCTGGTCCGCCTGGCTGGCGGCATTTTGGGCACCCCTTGAAATCAAACAGCCTAAATTTATGCTAAGGAACAGGCGTTGTTACAAGAAAATAAAAAAAAAAAATCCCAAGCCTTTCCCCAGCGGAGTGACTCACTGCTGCTTGCTGAAGCAGGGGCTCAAGGAAGATGCTGAGCATATGTTCCAAATTCAAACCTTCGTGACACTGGAACCTTGTCACAGCTTCCTCCGACTCGCTCCCGACTCTAGAAGTTGGCGATTTTAACACCATTCCAACCAAAAGGAGTCTGGATTTTCTTTCTAAGGGAACGGTAGGAAGTTCAGTCAGATAAAACAACCGAGGCCAAGGCTTCCCAGCTCGAAGTTCAGGCACATTTGTAGCTGAACGACGTAGCTTCACCACCCCCAGGATGCGATTTTACAACCACGCTTTCTCGCCCACCGGCCAAGTTTTGTGGGCAACAGCTGGATGCCCCGGTGCCCCAGCCTCCCCCAGCTCCTGCGCCCTGCCCGCGGCAAGACCTAGGAACCGGGTGGTGGTGAAACTCCTCTGACGTCAGGACAGAAAACCCAAAGCAGGACCAGTATACCCCAGGGTTCGTGCGACGCAAGCGGTATATACAATTTTAATCCCCAACTCCCCGTCAGAGAGGACAGTCAAGATCATGGGACTAGAGAAGAATGAATTTAAATGACAGGTGACATTAAGAAACCTATTGTACCAGCCAAAAAGGGATGCATGTCACTTACAGAAGTCTGGAGAGATATCCATCTTATTTCTCCATTTCACAGCTGAATTAATAACGCCCCACCAGCTTCATACGTGCCTAAAACCACAGTTTTAGCTTTGAATAAACTTTTTATCTTCAGCCTCTGCAGCCACAGGCAACTGCAGCGGCATCTGATTTATGTGGGCTGATGCCCCGCTGGATGGAGCGCGGGCACCGGGATCCGCCGATAACCCAGGGTTCTGCCGCAGGGTCTGGCACTTCCCTTCCAAGCCCTTTGCAAATACCGTGAATTGAGGCTGACACCAGCCGCGCGAGGCAAGAATCTCTAGTCCCCCTTCAGAAGGCAGCAGATGCCCAGGCAGCAAACCTCTGCCCTCCCTCGACCGCCCCCCCCTTGCTGCTCTGCAGGACCGAGGGGCAGGCGACCTCCAGCACCAGCTGCTTCTGCCCTCCCGCCTGGTGACCCTCCTCCTCTCCCTTCCCTGCCACCCAAACCCTTTACACGTTCTCGTAGACTCACACGACACATTGTGATCCCTGTGCTCGTTTCCATCTTCCTTATGACATCCAACATGAGATCTGCTCGCTGAGGAGCAATCCCTTTCACTCAAGTTCTCCTTCCTACAAATCCCGCAGCCCGTTGTCTTCCTCTCCCTCCGCTGGCTCCCCCTCGGTGCTTGCAGCAGGGCACCTTCCCTAACCCCGCAAGCCATGCTCCTGCAACACCTCCTCCTCCTCGTGGCAGCAAGGAGCTCTTTGGTTCAGGGTGAGAGGCTGCTCCGCCTTGCAGGCACAGCCCGCGGGAAGCTCTTAGGAACCTTCTCCTCGCCCATCTCCCAACTACCTTCGACTTCCAGCATCTAATGGAGATGCCTCCTCTAGGTGACTCCAAGGATGAAGTATGGAGGCACCAGTCAGGTTCCTCAAGTCAGGTTCTGAGAAGACTGCCCAAACTCCCATTCAGGTTTTTGTCTCTTTTCCACTTGGAAATACCCACAAAAACATGAGTAGATAACGACAAGCAGCCAAGTGCCATGTGGCGAGCTAACACTTGGTGGCTGAGCCACTGGCACGGATGGCGCGTGCGCCCCCAGCCCTTCCCGCGTATCAGATGTGTCAGCTCAACGTGGTTTGGACACGTAAACTACAGCCTAAACCTAAAAACATTGCCAGTGAGTGAGGTCAGTTGAGCCGGCTTTGGGGGTCACCAGCTCTCTGGTGAGTCTCCCAGTTCTAACACACCAGCTGTAGCCATCACCAGTAACACCACCAGTATCGATCTCCTTGTGGCACCTACCGGCCAAGTGCAGCGCCGCCCACCGAGCGCTGAGGGTCTGCGCTCCGCACCGACGCTGCTCTTCAGGGTCTCAAGCCTGTGTGTGGTGCCCACACGTGTCGTAACAGAACGTGGTAAAGAGAGCAAAGAGCCAACGCTCCCTACCGAACCCAAGCACCGTGTCCCGTGGGAGCGACGGGGAACTAGCAGGAGACTTGGGGTCAGCTCAGCGTGCGGGGCTCTAGAGCAAGCAAGACACAGACCCCAACCCCCCTTTTAATGCCTTAACAACTAAACTGTTTTCCTTCCTCCTTACAACTACTAGGTTTTATCTTCCTGGCTGTCGTTATTGCTCTTGGCCTTTGTTTGATGCTGGTGCTCCCCAATCATTGTTCCACCTCCTCCGGCTGGCTCACTCGTGCGGGCATGGCCGGAACCCCCTGGACCGCTCTCGGTTGGGATGTTATGCTCTGGCAGATCCTGATTTTCAAAACCAACCAGTCTGAGGTCAATTACAGAGGGCGCAGAAGCTGAAGGACCGTGTGTCCTGCCACAAGCATTTCTTGTTTCCAAGAATGAACCTTATGTTATTGCTTTTCCTTGAGATTCTGGTTCCATATCGCCCGACGGCAGCCTGTAAATTTGAAGGCTCCCAACACCACAAAAGGCAACTTTTGCGGTAGCTGTTTACTAGCAGCCATACGTAGCCAAACCTATAGAATTAACCCCCCCTTGGCCTTTCCAAAGTTTAAGCTCAGGTTTTGCACGGCTCGCATTAGACAGCAGGAGCCAGAGATGAACCCTGAAGGCAGACCGGAGGTCTAGCTTTTGCTAGGGACCCCCGTGGGTCGATGCTGGAGGGAACCAGGCTTCCCGCTGGCAATTCCCAGCTGCAAAGCACAGCGACATGTGGATCCCCAGCCAGCTGTGCTGCGCCCCCGCCGCTGCGCCCATCTGCACAGCTCCACGCTGATTTGGACCACCGCGTTTGCCAGGGGCCGACATGCAACTTGTTCCCCGGATGGTACCAAAAGGTAAATAAACAATATTGAATAATTATTACGGAGTTTCAGATCAGCCATGCTGGAGTTTCAGCAATCTGAGAGAGGCTGGTCAGGGGCACGGAGCGATTTAAGAATTCCACCGGCTTTCTCCGCACACACAGCAGAAATGACTTCGAGCCCCAGTTTTGAAGTTCACCTGCTCCATTTTCACCTGGTTTATGCAGCTGGGCTTGCAATGCCTCACGGGTCTCCTTCCACCTGTTATATTTCTTCCTTTGCTTTTCACTAAGAAGTAATAAACTCCCTTAAAGCGACAAGGGTGCTGGAGTTTTGTCTGGGAAGAGGCTCATCCAAGACTGACAAATGTTCTCAGCCTTCATGTACCTTGTCCGGTGCATCAATGAATTCACATCATCAATTGCCCAGTACTCCAGACTGATAACAAGTGTCTAATCCAAAAGAAATGCTCCTCCGACGTACTTTTGACAGCACCTAACCATACTGACTCATAGAAATGATGGAGAAGATCTCTCGGAGCTGGCTTTCTATAGTCTATCCTTTCTAGCCTTCTGACAACGGGAGAAAGCTCTCAAGAGCATTCTTTATATCATTGTCTGGGCCAAATCTCATGGGAGGCCATTTCAGACCTCGTTTCTTTGAGATCTTCCTGGTAATACAACCTCATTCTTTTGTTTACTGTCATCTCATCAACGCTCCGCACGCTCTTCTGCCCGAAAGTTGCCTTTTGTGGTGTTGGGAGCCTTCAAATTTATAGGCTGCTGTCGGGCGATATGGAACCAGAATCTCAAGGAAAAGCAATAACATAACGTTCATTCCAAGATATTTATTTTCCTGCACGAACCTCCCATAGTATCCGCGATAGCTTTAAGGGCTCCGCTTCACGATTGGTTTATCACAACAGCATCGACTGAGCCACGCTGACCAGACAGGACACCCGAGCCCCGACTGCTGGCCTCAGCACCGGACCCCAGGGATGCTACGGGTTTTACATCTGATTAAATTTCACCCCATTTTAACTCTTTTAAGACAGCTCCCTCCCTCCTGCTGCATTACGCCTGCGGCAGCTGCCGATCCAGATCGACCCAGGGACCCGTGCTTGCCTGCCTAACCCACTGCACGAGGCAGCATGTGTTCCTCCCCAGTCGCATCCCGCATCCCTCGGGAAGGGCTGTTTCCCAAGCCAGATCCCTTTCAGGAAACCGCAAGTCTGTTGTTGTACCAAGCAAGCAGGGCAGGTTTTTTTTTTTAATTTTTTTTTTTTTGTCTTTTTTTTCTTCCCATACTTTATTCCAGCAAGACAAAAGTCCTATGTAGAGTCAGAGAGGCGGCAGACAGAAGGAGGCTGCTGAAAATAGCCGCCCGCTAAGGTTCTCGGTCGGAGCAAAGCTCCGCGTTGGGGCTGCGGAGCTGAGCCCTTCCCAGCCGACACCCCACCACTGTCCTCCGATGGCTTTTGCCTTCGATGAAGGAATCACACCTACGCTCATGCAGATTATTGTTGGTTTTTTTGGTTTTTTGAGCAAGGTCGACAGTGATTTTTTTGGTTCTGCACGATGCCGCCCCTAGCTTTTCGTCACGTGGGATGGGTGTGAGTCATCTCGGCGGGTCTGACGTGCCACCCCCGGCGCGGTGACAGCTTGGGCGAACGAGTGCCAGCCCCAGTGCCAGCCCCAGCGCCAGCCTGGGGGCCAGGGCCAGCTCTCAGCTCCACCTCGGAGTGCCGATGCCAACTGCCTGCGGCTCAGTGCCTCCTTCTGCCTCTTGTCTGCCTGCCGCGTTCAGCCCGAGCTGTTCAGGACAGGAACTCTTCCCTCCCCGCGGGTGCCAGACGCGACGAGGTGAGGACGCGGAGCTGTTGGGTGCTTTCTGAGCGCCAGCACTCCCTGCCGCTCCGTGTGACGGGAGATTGACAGCATCCCTCAGCCTCCTGGGTCCCTTCCAGCTCAGGGTATCATGCGATCCACTTTACTACCCGGTAGCAGCACCTACTTCTTACAAGGAGCCAGCACAGCCGGGGGACCCGGGATTTCAGCCACCGCTCAGCAAAGCACCTCGCCTCTCCGCACCGGAGCTCCCCTGGGCTCTCGCTATCACCCCCCGAGAAAAACCACCCGGTTCCTCACCAGAACCAAACTTCAGCTCCCTGGATCTCAAAGCACTTCGCCAAGGAGAGCATCAATGCTACTCTCTTCTTTTCACCACGGAACAAACAAGAGGGGAGGAACTCACTACGCCCGCTGCAGAGCTGGAGCCATAGCGCAATCTGTTCGCTCGGTCATTTTTAATATTCCAGAAATCCCGGCAGAATCCCATCTACACTCCATTCAACGCTGAGAGTTTTTCTCAAATTACCCCTATTGGAAAACCAACTTTCTTTTGCACTCAACCTAACGAATGACAGAGTGCGCACGGAGAATAAATAAATACACATATAAAAAAAAAAAAAATTGTGAACCATGTCAGAAAGCCCACAGTATTCTATCTTAAATCTCTCCCTTTGACAGACAGTGGATTAAACAGAAAATGAGTTACATCTCCCCAAACCATATAAATGTGAGTCCCACATTGCAAGGTAGCGTGACAAATAGCTGCTGATATATAAGAATAAAAATAAACCATGTCTGAGATCAGTGCAGGCATCACTGCTTGTATCTGCCATGAAAATCAACTCAAAACCTTGGGATAAGAATTTGAAGTGCATGGTTTCACTGGCATAAAAACTATCAAACCTTAAAAGAATAAAGAAAGAAAAAAAAAAAAGGGAAAAGAGAGTTCATGAAAAATATTTTCTTTTTACTCTGGTGAAACAGTAAAGAAAAAGAGGGCTGTTTCAACTCTTCCCAAAGGAAGAAATTCCTGGGAAGTGAAATAAATAAAAATCAAAGAGGCCTCCAGAAGCACAAAAGATCCATGCTCAGATGACGGGTATTCTAAAAGGAGACCTGGACTTCCAGAGCACCTCAAAAGGCACCCTGCACCTCCCAAATTACCCAAAGGCGGGGATGGAGCTATTTTCTCTTACCGACACAAGTCATACAACGACAAATCGTGCCACCCAGCAACAGAAATCCCACATTAAAACCTAGGTCCCTAAACTGCAGCTCATCTCATTTAAGGGGGGCACAGCCGATGCCAGTGGATCCCATTGACAAAGGTCTCACCAGAGCACACAAATGGGTGAGAGCGGCACTGAGGAAGGGCTCCTACACCGCCTTGGAGGGGCTCCTGTACCACTTTGGAAGGGCTCCTACGCCGTGGTGGAAGGGCTCATACACCACCTTGGAAGGCTCCTATACCGCCTTGGAAGGGCTCCTGCACCGCCTTGGAAGGCTCCTACACCGCCTTGGAAGGGCTCCTACACCGCCTTGGAAGGGAAGGGCTCCTGCACCGCCTTGGAAGGGCTCCTACACCGCCTTGGAAGGGCTCCTACACCACCTTGGAAGGGAAGGGCTCCTACACCACCTTGGAAGGGAAGGGCTCCTACACCACCTTGGAAGGGAAGGGCTCCTGCACCGCCTTGGAAGGGAAGGGCTCCTGCACCGCCTTGGAAGGCTCCTACACCGCCTTGGAAGGCTCCTACACCGCCTTGGAAGGGAAGGGTTCCTACACCGCCTTGGAAGGCTCCTACACCGCCTTGGAAGGCTCCTACACCGCCTTGGAAGGGAAGGGTTCCTACACCACCTTGGAAGGGAAGGGCTCCTACACCGACTTGGAAGGGTTCCTACACCACCTTGGAAGGGAAGGGCTCCTGCACCACCTTGGAAGGGTTCCTACACCACCTTGGAAGGGCTCCTACACCACCTTGGAAGGGAAGGGCTCCTGCACCGCCTTGGAAGGCTCCTACATCACCTTGGAAGGCTCCTACACCGCCTTGGAAGGGAAGGGCTCCTACACCGACTTGGAAGGGTTCCTACACCACCTTGGAAGGTCCTCTGGCTTCCTCTGTGGACTTGCACATGTCGCACTAAATCCGGTATCTCCTTCTTCCCAGATTGCTCCAAGATTACGCTTGGTGAGCGCCTCCAGACCCCACCTGAGATATCATAAAATCACTGCTTAGGGAGGTGCGCGCGCCTGTATCCCTCCATTACCCTAGATCTTCCAGGGCAGCACCGACCCTCACCAGCTCTGCTTATCCTGATCTACAACATCACAAACGCCGGTACAAAGGACTTGGCCAAGTTTTCAAAGCATCGCCCTGGATGCTGAAACGGAGACGCCGCAGAGGGGCTGGTGGGAGGGAGCAATAAGCATTCACCGCTGACGTACCGGGTTGTCTTAGAGCATCTTAAATTAGGGAGCTAAAAAATGGCATGTCACTTAAGATATCAATTTACTTGAAAATAGTCATTTTCTTTGTGGAAGAAAATACTTGCAGTACCCAGCAGCAGAACCTATACAATTTTATGATTATTGTTCATTGTGGGGTTTTATATTTTTATTTCCTCCCCCTTTACTAATCAGGCAGGTCTCTGACGCAGAAAGCACGCTGGTACACCAGGCAGGAGCGCAGCGGGCTTTACCACCGTCTCTGGCCACTAGATATCTTTTTCTTCATTCCATGTCATCTTCCCTCTTCTAATCCCTGCCCTCCTCAGAAAAGCCTCTGGGATCTACAAGCACCCGAACATTTCGGCTGACTCCAAGGCACAGGGACGAGGGAAATACGTCAGGGTGCTGCAGGCACAGTGTATTTCCCCAGCAAGTTCCAGGAGGGCATCCTTCTTCCTCTGAATAATTAAGATGCTTTCCATTTCTGAGAGTAGGACCTGGGATTTGGGGAGGAATGTTTGGAGGCAGAAGAGCAAATCCTCGGTTTCTCATTCTTCTCCGTTATTGCAATCTCCTCTTGCTATCTGTCTGGGGATGCTGCTAAATGAAAAGGTTTATGACAGCTCTTCAACACTCAATCACATAAAACACTCTCTATAAGATGTTCAGTAAGGGAAAGGAGCTGCCAGCACCTTTTTTTTTTTAAAAAAAAAATATATTTTCTTTTTTTAAATCCTAGTTTGGGATTTTCACAGAAAGTTTACACGCCTAAACTCTTTTGGGTGTCAGTGGGATTTGGGTTCCTAAATTCCTTAGGTTTCTGCAAAAATCCCTGTGTTATGCTGGATTTGCATGTCATGTAAGGAAAGAATAGCTTGCAGTTAATGCACAGAAATAAGGTTAGGAATATTTCTGAATAAGCCAGGATTTGGAAGTCAGTGAGTTACTCCCAGTTTACACCATGGCAGCTAAAAGCACAATTTGAGCACAATTTGCACACCTCTTTTTTTTTTTTTTTTTTTTTTTCTTCCCCAAATAAAAGTTTCTCTTCTGCAAGAAAGCTAACATTTATATTGAGCTTTCCCTCCAGGAGCGACTGTTTTTGTCTAAGCAAAAATAACTCTTCTGGACCGATTCCTACTCCCACGCCAGCTACTGTAAAGGCTCCGGAGACTTCAGCGCAGTTGCTCTGGATTTATCTGGATTTATTTGCCCTGATCCTCCATGATGAATGGAGGAATTGAACATTCCTGGGAAGAAGACGGCCCCGCCATAAAGTCACTGGTGCGTACCAGCGAGGGACCAGCCAAGCCAGCTGCACGCACATCCCAACACCAACGGCTGCTCACGTTTTACGGGGAACCAGACATCTCCCGAAAGATCTCTGCTTGCGAGATGAGGTACAGGGTGGGGGGAAGCATCTCACTACAGATCCCGTTTCCATGAAACAAGCTGCGTGAGACGCTACTGATTTCAGCGATAGCAGCACCAGGAATTAAAAAATAAAAATACAGCAGGGTTTCTGACCCATTTTAAGGAGAAAAGAGAGAAATCGTCGGCTTTTCTTCTCCCTGCTACAAGGCGGGTCTTTGGGGGCTGGTTTCTTCTCTCACACTGATGTAAACCTCAAGTAATTTTTTTAAGTCACTCTTTAATCTGTAGATTTTTCCGGGAAGAGGATCTGATCTACAGAAAATCTAAATCAATATCAGCTGGCTTTGGGTCAAAGACCTCAAGCATTAAGTATAGACCTGTCAGCTAGATATATACAGACATATATCACAGCCTGCGTGATAATTACCTCTCATTCTCCCAAGGCAACCAGTGGATAAGTAAAATATAATTATTGTATTATACTACAAAGGTAGTCAAGCCTTGGTTACTTTTGCCCAGCATTGCCATAACAACTAAATTAAGAAAGCAAAGTTCATTTCTTTTCCTTTTCTTCTCCACAGGGTCAAGTTTATTCACACGGAATGGGACGCGCCAGGAAGAGTTCCACAGAACGCAACCCACCGCCAGAGACAACCGGGACCGCCACAAATCCATAGGGCATCCTTCCCTTCTGATCCGTCACTCACCTCCTGCTTGCTCCTGCTCTCACATCTAACATATTTGCCTCGTGGGAGAAAGAAATGCGGAATTAACTGCAGCATCTTTGAAACGCACAGACTGTCGGATGGGGAAGATGCTAAGAGGAGTGCCTTGGTCCCTAAGAGCCCCGCTCCATCCAGACAAAACCTTACCTTTAAAAGAAAAAAACAAACAAAAACCAGCCACACCACTCCCCCCCCCGCCATCTGCCCTATCAAAACACTTGCAAAATAAAAACTCTGGAGTTGCTACCCAGATCATACCGTGTGGCTGCACCTCCCATTGCCACGATGGAGCTCTGCGCTCTTTCCAAAGGCTGGATCTGCCGGGTTTGCATCTTTATACCCAATTACCCATGAACACATCTCAGAACTACATCTTGATGGTTAAAACGCGAGCCTGGGACTTGAGAAAAGTTGAGGTTTGGTTACTGCCACGCCAAGAACTTCCCCTGCCAACCTAGGGAAGTCTTCAAACGGTACCTAAAACCAGACCTGCCCTCCCCTCCAGCGCGGGGGTGAAGGTTTTTGGGTTTTTGGAAGGAAAGTGCACCGAAGCAACATGCCCAGTGGAAGGCTGGAGGCAGATAACGGCGACATAAACACCGACATCAGATTCGGGTGGTGGTTTTGGTTCTGCTCAGTGATTTGAACACGACCCACTGGATTAACCTAGCGTACAACCAAGAGCCATGAATCTTTGTATTCCAGCTTGGCCACAGAGTTACACGAGGGACTCAGTGTGGCCTTTTATCTCACTGTATTTTATGTCTCGTTTCCTTTCCCAGTCCAGAGTGGGAGTCTGGGGGGCACGGGGAGTCAGCACCTGGCGTTGAGAAGTTCAGAGCGCCCTGTGCCAAGAGGAAAAATTTATTTTGTTGATGATTGTTTCTGACTTTCACTTCCCCCAACTGGCTGGAGATACAATTTTCCGATCTGCCCGAGGCGACCCTCTCTGTTTAGAGAAACAACAATAAAAATCCCCAATGCAAACTTAAATGGTATAGATGAGGACGGTCTGGGAGCTCACGGCGCTTGCAGCTAACCCAGTTTTAAGGAGCCCACTGACTAATTATTTTCAGAAGCTAGCACGGTTCATTAGATAAAATGGACAACTGTAATAAAGATTTGGAGGCTGCTCATGCAACATTTGGAGAGGGGAAAGAACATCTCAGACAACCATCAGGCTATTCCTGGATAGCTAACACAAAGCTTGAATTTATTCTGACTTAATAGATTTTCCCATTTCACGGAGCGCGCTGTGCAAGGGTTTATCGAGCTGGCATGGGACTGGATTTTCATGGAATCACACAGAAGGGCTGAGGCTGGATGGGACCCTCTGGAGATCGCCTCCGTCCAACCCCCTGGCTCAAAGCAGGGTCAACCGCTCCAATCCTTTCATCATCTCTGCGTCCCTGCGCTGCCTTCGCTCTGCTACATCTGTGTCTCGTACTGGGAAGCACAGGACCGAACACAGCGCTCCGGATGAGCCTCGTCGGTGCTGAGGAAAGGGGAATAATCATCTGTCGCCCACCTATGCCTCTCTAATCAGGCTTCAGGGTGCAGTGGCTGCAGCTGCTTTCCCCAGCAAACAATCCTGAGGCAGTTTCTGTCATTAAGGGAAAGTCTTGCAGAAGATTCATTTTCTGCACATCAGGGCTCGGGAGCCCAATTTCAGAGCCGCTCATCCGCTGCGTGACCACGGTGCACAAGATGCTTAACCATCACGAGTGGATTGGGTCTCTGAGAAGGTTCTGGAAAGACTGCTGCCTGCTTGGGCTGTTTTCACTGTATATTTCCACCAACCCATTAGTCACCATCACAATTCCCATGCCTTCGTAGATATCCATATTTTAGCGCATTATCTAATTCACAGAGGTCTATTGATTCCCAGCTTTGCTCTGAAGGGCAGTGACTCATCTTTCAGTGCACACAATGGAAGGGCTGCTAATAAAAAAAACATTTAACATTTAGAGCCAGAGTATCTGGATGAGAAATGCTCCGACGTTGCAGACATCCAGGCATCGTGAGCTGGATTCAGAATCGGATGGCTTTCCCCGCTCCCCCCCCCCCCCCCCCCCCCCCCCCCGTGCCCTGATGCTGAACACACGCACGCTCCAATGTGCTCGTTTTTTTGCGAGCTGGATTTGATCCCGGTGTGCAGCCCTCCAGACGAACAGTTGTTCCATGGGATGAGCGACCTCCATCGGTTTATAGGAACTTTCTTTTGATGTGGGAACGGAGGAGAGGGTTTCTGTAGGGGGGAATTTACCCCTGCCCGCAGCAGGGCACGGCCACGCCAGGTCCGATTCTCAGCACTCAAACCCAGACCTGAGCGTGGCCGAAGAAACCCAGAGACCCCACACCAGACCACGTCTTACGGAACGCGCCCATACTCCTCAACTTCCAAACCAATTTTTTTTTTTCAAGCTGAAAGGCTGAGAAACCGACTGGAGAGAGCAAACTGCCTAGCCAAAACGGGAGCTGCCGCTGCTGAAAGCCACCGGAATCATCCATCAGCCACCGATCAATAACGCCCGAGCAGAACCACTCGCAAAACTCTCATTGATTCCAACAGGAATCTTATTCAAAGAGACTCGGTGCCACCTATTGTGATGATTTCTCAAGACTTGTGGCATTTTTTTCTTAATTAAAACATCTTCCCTTCTTTTCAAAGCCAGTCTGCCAAAACGCGGAGGTGAGGCGAGCAGCTTTTTGTGCCTGCTCTTCCAGCGCCTGTGGTTGCCGAGAAAAACCTCAGAGGACTCTGACCAAAACATCACAGGGCTCAACCCAGAAGGCGAACAATATAACAAAGAGCTATAATGTTAGGTTTTTTTTTTTTTGGTGTTTTTTTTTTTTTTTTTGATACATGCATTTTTTACCCTACGAGCTCCTCTGCCCAATGTTGACTCCTGCCATGCCGCACACAATATGAACCCAGACAGGTTCAACACGAAGGTGTGGCGACTCCAACGCCGGGCGTGCCAGGAATACCGCATTCCTTCCCTCTACCGTACGCAAGAAACCAGTAATTTGATTCATGTGGCACCTCACGTCATAAAAAGAGCAGAAGTAAACTGGTTTGGCACATCATAGGAAATGCAGATCGTGGTTTGGTGTGTACTTAAGCATCTCCTTTGGATTAAGCATCTCCTTTGGACTTTTATTTTTTTATCTATCTATCTATCTATCTATCTATCTATCTATCTATCTGATCTATCTAATCTATCTATTTTTTACTTGTTTATTTTTCAGCCAGCCCCACCCCCTGGGCAGCTGCACAAACAGCCGCACCGCGTAGAAATAAGTGGTCGGAGGGGAAGGCAAGGACGGGAGCTTGATCAGCAGCTGATGTTGCAAACATCAGCAGTTGATGATGCAAATATTTCTGTACAGTTACAGCAACTTAAGTCTCCGGTTTGACCTCCTGAGAGCGCTGGGGAGGTTTAATACCTGCCTACCAACGGTGGCTTCCCAGCTGAACACACAACACACTTAATTGCCACGGTTTAAGTGATGCACGGGAAGAGGCGGCAATCAAGTCAACCTGCAGCTTTCCTCATCTAGGAAAAGGAAAAAAAAAAAAACCACCTCACCCAAAAACCCAAGAGTATAAAGCCAGGGAAACAATTTTTCTTGCTTCGCTGCCAGACTGACTCGCATAACTGAAAAAGTGTGTATTGTAATGCTGATGCTAACGCCTCTTGTGCCGAATGCATCGATTCACAAAACGTAAGGTCGCAAGGCAATATTACAGGTCTTCTCACCAACCTGCACGGCACAGGCATTTCATCCTCTGCTTTCTTTATCAAGCCCTTGACATAAAAAAATAAACCTTTCGGCAACTAATCTCCTGCTATACATGTGTTACCCGAGCCCACCACTGTCTCTCCTCCTCTCCCTCCAGACCAGAGTGGGATCTCAGCCGCCCGCCCGACGCGGGCACAGCCTCCATGCTGCCAGCCGGGGGCTGCTGGCGCTTCCCAAGTGATAGGGTGGATCCAGAAACCATTCTGGGAAGCTGATTTTCCAGCCAGTGGAGCAACCTAAATATCTAAGCATTTTTAGTTTGACACTTTGTTGTACTTCACACGCTGTCAAATGGAAGCCTTGGTCACGAATAAGCCAAGATTTGTTAAAGGAAATGAAGCTCGGTAGGGGGAATGTGCCGTCTCCATCCTTCAAATACTTCTCCTGCTCTCATTTCCCTTCACAGAACACTTGCTGCTCTAGTAGCTCTCAGTTCTCCCCGATCATAAAGCAGCGACGTTTACAGAAACACCAACGCCGCTAAAACTACTGTAACAAAAGAAACACGGCGATCCTGACGGGTGCTGTTCGCTCCAACGGGGGATGTTAAGGGAAGTCTACCGAGAGTCGAATCAGTGTGGTGGACCGCAGACCACGATGCAAAAACTTCCCTACCGCCCCATCTCGTTTCGTCTAATATTTAACTCCACGCCTGTCCCAGCCAGCTGTTAAACACGGCAGGAACAGAGTTAAGCGTGGGCTTTGATACATTTCTTAACAACGAGGATGTTTTCCAGGATCGGGGCCAAATGAGCCGAAATTCATCACTGCTCAGAGGTAAGCATAGTGCTCGAAAAGGGAACGGAGAATCATTAAGTTTCCTATTTGGACTAAATCCGAAGCATTAATTAGGACATTAATTTAATTTCCCTTCCTATGTCAGCTTTTAATTAAGCACTAACTTTCCCTCCTGTGTTGGCTTTGGGGATTGCATGGCATTGCCACGGATTCCGTGGCATCCTACGGAGCGTTGCCAGCGCCAAGCCTGGGAAGCGGCCGAGGGATGCGGGCACTTCCACAGCGGGGGACCGACATCACCAGGGATGCTCATCCGGCCCCTGATGAGCCGGATGATACCCGAACGCAAGCGTCCTGGTCCTCCGCTAGCCTGAACCTCTGCAGATGCCCAGATTTACTCCTGTTTCAGACCTGGCTCTAAAATTAATGCAGAAAAATTACTAATGGTGCCTTAGTCAAATTATCTCACACTCAAACTCAGCTCTTTAAAACGTAATATTAAACTAACAGTATCTGGCGGCTTTTCATTCATTACTCCTCTATTTCAACATTTTAAGACTTTCTTTTCATTTCAGGATATTAGATTTAGCAACAATGGCCTTAGCAGAGGAAAAAAACAACTTTACCCTAAATAATCTTGTACCGTGTCAGAAAGGGCTCTTCACCATCTTCATTTTCACCGCGCGCTCCATTCCATTGCTCGTTTCTACAGAGTTCAAAGAATAGCCACAGCTACACAGAAGTACGGAAAGACCTCGGCTGTCCTCTCACTTAGAAGCTTTTAGGGAATTAGGACCTTGCTGCGGGTAAGGCAGAAAATTGGGCTGGGCAATCCAGATTGTAACCCTCTCCCTGCCCTGCTCTCCCTGGATGATGCTGGACAAGCCATTTCACGCGTTTCTTGCAAGAGTGGAGTAACAGCATCGAGCCCCCAGTGACTGCTGAGAGGATCCATTCATAATCCCCGTGGAACGCTGGAAATATTTTACCTCCTACATAAAAAATTATTGATTCCATCAGGAAACAGAAGAGACAGCGCGTGACCTAATGGAACAGGTTTGCAACAGGGAACTACACGTCCCTGCCTCTTCCTACCATGCTACTGCCCGAGCCAGCGCCCCGCGCTAGATACGTTCTGTATCCCGTCGGACTCATGCCAAAATGACCCACGTGTTTTGGTTCACCCAACCTGACACACACGGCGAGTACAGGAGCCTCGGAAGGACCGACGGCGGAGCGGACAGGGCAGGCAGAGCGCGGCTGCTGAGATGCGTGCGCAGGATGGCACGGCGAGGTCTATCGCCAACGATCTCCGGGATGAAGTTTTACCACCGAAATCACGAGCGCCGTGCTTGCAGAGGGACTGCGGGCAGCCAGCAGAAGCAGCTCACAAGCAGGAAAAATAAATAATAATAAAAAAAAAAATCACTAAAAGAATTCTTGCAAGAAACCGGTTGATCACCACCAGGGCACTGGGCCAGCCCGCGTGGATCGGGAGGAACCTACCACTGAATTTAACGGGTCTAGAATTTGTCTTGTCACGTTTCCAGTTAGAGCAAAGAGATTACTGAAGTGCACCAGCATGATTCAGCAAAATCCCTCCCCATCGCCACCCTGTTCCCAGCAAATTTGGCCGAGCACGAACTTTGGCAGGGGGGTCGGGGAGGATGTTCTAGGGAATTATATTTTGTTGTATTAAATTAAGAGAGGAATCAGTTAAAAATCATTTTAATCAAGGAAACAAATGGAAAAAGAAATGTAACGATCCCTTGTAGACTGCTTTTGACATTTGTGGATTTGTTTTGTATTCCCTCTCACTCAATAAACTGAAGGATGACTGAGTTCATTTCACAGAAGATGGATTGTATTTTCTTCTCTCAGCTCGGTGATGTCCATCGAATTCAACCAGACAAAAAATAATTTACTGTGCTTTAAAAACTCATGATTCCTACGTTATTAGAGTCAAACTGCACACCTGGGGCAAGGGGAAGGAAACGCATGCCATCTCCACGCACAACAGCGGCAATTATCTAATAACGCTGGTTAATATTTGGGGGGACATTGAAACCATATATGCACTGAGACGTACCGATGAAGCCCAAACTGGAAAGCTTAATTTGTAAGTTTATATACAAGCCACGATGCAACCCAAATTATTGATTTTTTTATATTTATATATATATATATTTTTTTTTTTTTGGTGAGCCAGTTTGAGACCAGGAGCCCTACTTGCTCACTCACTGAAAGCAAGCAAAGTAAACACCATAAAGTAAAGACTTTATGATGATGATGATGATGATGACTTGAAGATGAAAAAGACCTTAAGGTTCAGTTCTGGCCAGCTGGAAGGGGCCTTCTGCCCCCCACCTCATCCATAGATGTCCCCACCACAGGGCTCCACGCCTTTGGGGTGAAGAGGCTTTTAGATATGCTGGGGCAACTGGTCTTTAGTGCCCTTCTACACCCTCCAGCGACACAGCATAAAGCAAGAGGTCCATGTCAGCGCTGCTCCCATCACTGCCTCCGCAGCGACTTACAGCTCCTGAGGATCTGACTTGATATTTTCACAACAAAGGGCAGCAGAGAAGGAGGGGGAAATTAAGGCGGGGGGCAGGGGGAGAGGAGGAGAACAAAGCAGGGAAAATAAATAAAACTAAAGCTGAAACCTGCCTATTCCTGGCAGGGACTGAGAATGGAGAGATTATTCTGGCACCCAGCAGGTTCTTACGCACAAGAGACATGGGCACCGGTTTAAGACACTCAGTAAACCCGCAGCCTGGATAAGAGACCCGCAACACAGATGAAGACACATTTCCCTTGAGGATTTGGGCATATTTTTGGTAGCTACGGAAGATAAACATTAACCCGTTACCAGCAGGGTAACCATCACACCTCCTGCGGTTAAGCTGTTGTGCTTACTTGTTTTATTATTCCAAGTCCTCTGGTGTTTAAAGGCACCAGCAAAGCAGGATGATGCCGTTACTGTGGGGATAAGAGAAAGTGCAGAGCCTATGGTAAATCCACCGTAAAGCCTTGGTTCTACAATCCCAGCATCACACAACCCCCGTGCACAGTATCAGTCTGAAAAATGGGATCAAGAACATCCCTCCCTGCCTTTTCAGTCAAACTGCCCACCTCTACCGGCGCTGATCTTTTCCTTCAGCAAAGCTGAAATGTCAATAAAAATTTTTCCACCCATGTTTCCCTTCCCCACCCCCCCACCCCCCTTGGATTTCTTTATTATCTTGTAGGTGAGAGGCACAGGCTGTGCTGTGGCGTACAAGCCTGCACACGCAATCCATCACTTAGGAATTTGCAAATTGGCTTTGCTACTTAGTAGGAGAGAAGGTTGTTAAAGATTTAGCAGACCTATTGCCAAAAAACAACTTCAGGAGATTGTACTACTATTTTTTTTTTTCTTTGATCAAATCCGTCTTCCATAAAGTCTCGTCCGAATGCTGTTAACACACATCACAGACGTCGACGACACTGAATTATTTAATGCTACACACCTATCTTAGATGAAATTTTGCAAAGCAAAAGAAAATGTTTACTTTGGTTGAGTGCAGCTTCTTTCTACACGATAGATGGTGACATGACAGGCACTGGAGAAGGTTACGGGAACCGTGTATTAAAAAATTGGTATAAATTCTTTTTGGCAGTCCAGACACCTGGTGCCCAGCTTTGCCGTGCCCTGGTAACACGGTCAGTCGGTGAACACGCAGGCTCTCCGTTCACCCACTGGTGTCAATATTATTCCTGCTCAAGCCCTCACGTGTTTTGGTGTTTACTTCTTTTGCAAGAACAGCAGCCGAGAAGGGTTATCTGCAATGCAAACACAAGGGCCCTGTCTGCTCCCCTGGCTCAGGCGAGCAGATGATTTAAAGAGTAAGAGGCAGAACTTTGCCCGTGGGTCACTGGCCTCCGTTTCCTTCAGCCTGACAACCCTCTGGAACGGTCAATGTCCCACAACCCCTGGAACGGTCAATGTCCCACAACCCCTGGAACGGTCAATGTCCCACAACCCCTGGAACGGTCAATGTCCCACAGCCCCCGGAACGGTCAATGTCCCACAACCCCCTGGAACGGTCAATGTCCCACAACCCCTGGAACGGTCAATGTCCCACAACCACCTGGAACTGTCAATGTCCCACAACCCCTGGAACGGTCAATGTCCCACAACCACCTGGAACGGTCAATGTCCCACAACCCCTGGAACGGTCAATGTCCCACAACCCCTGGAACGGTCAATGTCCCACAACCACCTGGAACGGTCAATGTCCCACAACCACCTGGAACGGTCAATGTCCCACAACCACCTGGAACGGTCAATGTCCCACAACCCCTGGAACGGTCAATGTCCCACAACCCCTGGAACGGTCAATGTCCCACAACCCCTGGAACGGTCAATGTCCCACAACCACCTGGAACTGTCAATGTCCCACAACCCCCCGGAACGGTCAATGTCCCACAACCCCTGGAACGGTCAATGTCCCACAACCACCTGGAACCGTCAATGACCCACAACCACCTGGAATGGTCAATGTCCTGCCCCTGCTCCATGTGCAACAAGCCTGTGGTCTTCACTCGCTGGCTCTTTTGCAAAATAATTAAAAGTTGAACTAAAGGTTTGGTTGGCTTTTGACAATACACTCGGGACCCTCCCAAACTCACCCTTCAGGCAGATAACCCCCCAGCACAACAACGTCCATGCATAAAGTAAACAGGAATTGTCCTGTTGCCCCCGTTCCTTCAGGGATTGGAGATCCCACGGCGCAGGGTTCAGCTAAATGGAAAAAGAAACCGCAGTGATGGAGCAGCTGGGAGGATGGACTGGCAAGGTGTCAAGATTTGTCCTCTTAACTGTGTGCGAGTGGCAAAAAGTCCAAATTGTGGAAGTAGAATGAATCTCCGTCACTTGCTCCCTCTTTCTCTTACGCTGGTCACCTCAGCCATCAGCACCTTGTCATCCACACACGAAACTTACGCGAAAGCATCAGTAAGGGCAGGGGCACGATCAGGTCAAACCGCCGCACTCGCCTGCTCGCTCAGCTTCGCTGCTCACCTGTTCGCCTTCTGAGGAAAGGCACGGGCTCGGGCTCCAGCTAAAAAGCCCTGGCCACCGTGGGATCAAGCTGCCTCCTCCTACGGGAACAGAGGTGGCAGCTCCGTACTTTGGGAGCATCCTGCCGACAGACATGCTCGGGTCCTCACACGGAGTCATTTCAGAGGGGATGCTGCGGCATGGGAACCTCTTACCTTGAGAAACGCAGTTCTGGGACCACAACAAAGGCGTTTCGGAAAACACGGAGAAGCGAGTTACAAAGGTTTATTTGAACAAGGAATCGTTTGAGGAGTACGCCAGGCAATGTTTTTTTTTTAAAAAATCTGCAACCAAAATTAGGACTACGTATTCTGCACAGGACACAGTTTTCAGGGGATAAATAGACGTTTTCAAAGTACTCGACAGCCAATGCACGGAGCTAGTTAGAAATCTAAAGTTCTTCTGTTAGCACAAAATTAGGCTGAAGACCTCGGCTCGAACATCTTTATGAAGGCAGATGCAAGACCAACGGCCTTAACGCACACAGGAATTAATTTTAAATAGTCATCCTCATTGTCTAAAGACGGAAACAGTCTGTGGAACACGCGCTACTTTTTTATGTTTTGAGAAAAAATCTACTATTATATCTCCTATCTTCGGATGCCTTGTATTGTCAAGTGGAATCCATGTAAAGCCAATTAAAACGTATTTGTCAAAGGGTAGAACTAACATCATAATACGCATGGTCTGCTCACAGCTCACTAGCTGTTACTCCAAGTCACAAATCACAATAACTATTCTGTTGAAATTGCAAAAAGAGAAGCTAGAAATCCTGCTAAACTCAATGAGCCATTAAATAGTTGACAATATTCTTTATAGGAACCTAGAATAGTTAATTAGTCCCCAAATACAAATGGCGAGCGTGAATAATTACCGCCATAGATTCCAATCAAGATAGCCAAGGCTAGATCTGCAGTAGCATAAATTGACGTGGCTTCACGTACAACGCCAGCTCGGACCAGCTGAGACTGGCCCTAAAAGGTCGCTCTTGTGCTTAAAAACCACGGGTGTCCTAGATGAGAACGCGCCCCAGCGCCGCCACCAACTTTCCATGAAATCTTCACCCAATTATTTTTTTTTTTTCCCTATCAGTCTACCTGCTCGCGTTGCTTTTGGCAGCACGCTTCTCAACACATTCCGAAGGCTCTTGTCTGCTCCTTCATCTTCCTCACTACAACGGCTTCCCCTCTGTCCTTGTTGCTATTCCTTCACCTCCTTTACTCTCAGTGCTCCTGTGAGGACATTTTGGCATTTACAGGCCGGTGTTTCTCTCTTCCAGCCAGTAAGGCTCTGCTTGCTGAGGGATAAAACATTCCCCCCAAGTTGTGTACTGACGAGATGTGACATTCAGAAGTTATTGCATCGCACAAAACCAAACACAGAAATGCCATCAAGCTGAGGGCAGGGAATTTCTCAAATCATTTAATATTTGCATATAATTGGATGAAAGATACCAGTTGTACAAAGTATTATTATTAATAAAAGCCCACCGAGAATCTTCTGCCAGGCAAACACAACTAATGACGTGTCTTGCGTTCTGTCTTGGCATCCCACCAAGCTTCACGTGGGTTTCACGAAATGAAGAGCTTCTTGCTCACAAAGCCTGGCAGAGTTTGAAGGGGTTCAGGGGGTGAAGGTGGGAGATGAAGCTTTGATAGGAGGACGGATACACCACGGCGTTATCACCGCAAAGACATCACGCCTTGACCCTGCACACCGGGAGGGACAGCGGATTGTCCCTTCCCTGAGATTCCCCCACGTCCCTGACGCCGCCTTCATCTCAAGGTGACTCTTCCGAACCAGCTATGTGAAGATAAGCTAAACCTGAACATCTCGCGGCTCAGGACCACGGGGCTCCACACCCCTTAGGAAATCCACTCCGCACCCTTGCTGACGCTACCCAACAAACCGCAAAACGGCGGGCCCGATCCTGCGAACGTCCACAAAGCGTTAGGGGTACCGACACCCGGCTTCTGATCGGACTGTCCTCTCCTGACGGTGCAGATCTGAAACATCGCCTTGGACCAACTTGAAAAAACACCTCCTACCAAGCTGCAGCAGCTCAATACCTATCGTGCGTCTTTGCCTTTCAAAAGAAAACCCTTGAGCAGGGCATATTTGAGAACCAGTAAATGGTTTCTTCCCCTTTGCTGCCGCAGTGTCCGTAGAGAGCCAGCTGCCAGAATGCGCTGGTACAAATATATTTGCTACAGTAAACAGCCCAAGGCAATCTGTTGCACCCAAGGACCTTGTGTTGATTCCTGGGAGGATTTGTTCCTCCTTGCAAATGTAAAGATATGAACCTGGGAGGGCCCAGAACCTTGCTCCTGCACATTTGTTGGCCTCAGGCCAGCCATGCAAAATGTATTAATAGACGCCGACAATCTTAAGACGGCTACACCAAAAAAAAAACAACCCAGAGCGATAAAAACATCTGAAGATAATAACACTCGAAGAAAACTGGAAAAATGGCCAAATGTCATTTCTTTTCACGGGTGTTCCATAGCATTGTGCTTTAAGAAATAGGCTTTGTTGAATAACTGAGAAAAATAAGAAATATAAAGGGAGGAGGGGGGGAAAAAAAAAAGAAATGTGCAGTAGCACTGCCTTACTGCCCTTAACTTGGGAGCGCGTGGTTCTTAGTCATTTCAATAGGACCATTCATGTGGTCAAAATAAAACGCGTCCTCAAGTACTTCGTTCGGGGTCTCAAGGAGAATGAGAGTGGCCTTGGGGATGCCAGCGGTCAGGAGTCAACCGCTGGCGTGAACTGTGATGCTGCCCACGACCTCTTGCCAGCGTTAGGGTGATAAATGGAGGCAGCGAGACCTGATTTTGATACGGCCACTTGGCATGTTCAGCGGCCAACCCTCTCAGCTCCGTCTCCTGCAGGCGCGAGCCAGGAGGCACTCTGCATTCATGACTCCACAGGACAGGTCAAGAGCTCGTTTGCCAGATCACAACGACCCTCTCCCGCTCTCTTTTCCCATTACCACCCCTTCCACCTATTCCCATCTCTCTAGCACCTCTCAGCTGCTCCTCCTGCAGCATCCGTGCCCAGGCGGCAGGGCTCTGGAGCCATCGGTGATGCTGGCGTTAAGGAGAGGGAAACCAAGCATCTCGACCGCTGCAGGAAGAGGATGGCTTTGTTGCCTCCGGCGAGCAGAAGGGCTCAATAAAAAAAAGGAGGGCAGGGTATGGAGCGGGGGTGCAGGAGACAGAAGGCGGCGCGGGGATCAGCTCCCTTCTCCTCGCACCCAAGCGGCACCAGCGGGACAGCTTCTCCGCAGCGCACAACGGGGCTGATGCTGTTCTCTCCAAGGTCCTTGGAGGAGCCGAAGTAACAAATCCTCCAGCAGGTAGCTCCATCGGGACACTCAAATGGCTCGCGCTGCGTCGCTCCACTAACTAGCCGCAGCCTCCACCGCTGGGGTGAAGCCCTCGCGGCAGACTACTCCGACTCGCAGCATCCAGCCCTACCCGTGTTTTACTGGAACTCTGCTCCCAAGCTCCCAGCCTTCTGCTGAGGCTGGCAGCGAGCAGAGCACTGTAGCAAGAGTTTCCTTGTGGGCACCTGCCTTGAGTTTCTCTTTCAGAAGCCCTATCACCTTCCCCATTGAAGTAGTATCAGAATTTAAGAATTTAAGGCTTTGGTAGCCGTGAAAATAAAAATAAACAAACAAAACCTCGGTGGCAATGCTGGGACAGGCTGAGCCGCTCGCTATTATTGCCCTGACATGAATTCAATTAAAATCTTGGGTCGCACACTGATAAGTTCCTATCGAAGAACAAGGATGTCAGTGAAATCGCAGCAGCGAGTCTTTAACAAGGGGCTAGCTTCAGCCCCTCCTCGGCTTTGAAATACACAGTGCCACCAATCTGGCCGCGGGGGTTGCAAGCTTGGAGCCTCACACATAAGAAAACAATGTGACTTTTCAGAACAGACATCCCTGGAGAAGGGCTGCAGGCGGAGGGAAGAAATTAGGATGAGATTACACTAAATACACAGAGTAACAAGTGCTGTTGGACTGGAACTGCTGCTCGAGGACTCTGGCACGGGAGGGGTTTCGGCAAAGTTTGCCGCTTTTTAGGGCATCAAAAAAAGAACATGGGCTGTCAAGAGGCACATAAAAATGTAAAAAAAAAATTTAAAAAAATCATCTGGTCATAATACTCCCTTTTCTAGTGTTCGTAACAGTCAGCACAGAACTGCACCAAGAAACTCTCAAGTCGTGCCTGCAACTTCTTGTTGATCTGCAGCTCTTGACCCCAACTCCAACCAGCTGCACAGAGCAATTAAGAGCCGTCTTGGACACGGCCTAATTAGCTCTGAAAAATCTGAAACATCCAAAAGAACAGCACATATCCCTGTGGAAAATGCAGCTCCTGTCCCAGAAGCCTGGCAGCTACAACCCTCCGGCGCCGGTTTGGGATAATGAGCGCAATGCTGGCTGCGGCATCCCCGTGCCGCCTGCATCAGGCGGTCTCGATACAGCCTGGCGATAGAGAACCTGGCAAGTTGTTTCCAGCACGAACAACTCAGACTGTTTAAAATATAAATTTCCTGCCTAGCCTGAACTCGGCTGCTTTCAGGTTCCCACTCTTGGGTCTTGCCACGCTTTTGTCGGATAGATTAAATAGTCTACTGGGATCAGACACATCCTCCCCACACGGACAGCGATAAACTGCGATCCAGTTACCCTCAGAAGGATTTTCTTCTTCAAATTAAGGTAACAGGGACTCAACTACACTAAGGCTTCTTCCACCATGAAGCTAACCTTAACAAGAGAAGGTTTTCAAAGGCACAAAGGACCCAATAAATGCTCATTTCCCACTGAAAATCGCAGGCTCCCAGCTGTCTTACCCCATCTGTAAAACTTTGAAAGTCTCCTCCCCCATCTTGGACAGCATTTAATGGAGAAGAGTAAAAAAAATATAATTTAAGCATGGAGTCTCAGAGAGGTGATTCAACTACCAGCCCCAGCTGCCGCAGCCGTCAGTAAATTAGAAGGAAAAGAAACACAAACCCACCCCTTCCCGTTCCCTTCAATTATGCCGGGATGGTTCTTCCCTCCGATGAGCCGTTTTGAGGGCTCTTCCCATCTCTACCAGGGAGAAAACTGCTCAGCAAGGGAGAGCGAGGAAGGGGAAGGGGGACAGAAGGGCACGGCAGGACATCCCAGCTCTTCGGCACGAGGCGGAGCGGCTGATGCAGGATGTCAGGACCCCTTGGCCATGCCGCAGCAAACACGCTTAATAGAGGGAAAAGCAAAGAAGAGAACGCACCTGGTCTCCTCCGCGCCAGCTATTCCTAGGGGATGGCTGTCAGGAACCGATAGCGCCTACCACAACCTGCCAAGGAGCAACAGACACTGCAGGAAAACCAAGCAAATGCTGAACGTGATATATCACAGGTGCACCGAATAAAACAAATCCTGATTTTAGAGGCTGGCGGGGGGACACCGCTTAGCTGCCACGACAGCCCTACCCGCTCAGGTGCATTTTAAGTCTTTCTGGATGCGGCTCATTCGCTCAGTGCCAGTATTAGAGCGGTAGAACGGTTTGGGTTGGAAAGGGACCTTAAAGATCATCCAGCTCCAACCCGTGGGCAGGGATGCTGGTTAATTGTAGGAATCAAAAAGGAGGATTCCTGTTGTTACGCATGTTAAGTAAAGCGGCTTTGATATTTCCCATGTTGTGAATGTGGAACTTTCAGGTCTGAGAGGGGGTTTGGGGAACACAGCCCAGACCCGGGGCTGGGCTTGGCCAAGAGGTGCTGCAGCAAGGGAAGGAGCCGAGGAGCACGGGGTCACCGCAGCTTGGGAAATTCGCCTTCTACAACCTTGGGTACGTCACGTCTGCATGCCTAGGATTCCCATTTATACCACGGATTAAAGAGCATTTTTTTTTTTTTTTTAAATTTTAAGACCAGACAATAGGAACCTCAGAACTACCTATGATGGAACTTGAATTTAAAACTCTCTCAGTGACCAGGCGCTTGCCCAGGGCTTTGCTGGCAACTGCTGTAGAGATACACAGGCACAACCACACATTTCCCTCGGGCTCCCTCCACCCCCTTAGCTAGCCACGGAGCCACTCACTGGAAGCCTCCCAGGACAAAGCAGACGGCTACAAATGCCACTTTGGGGAGCCAGAGCCCTGCACCCCCCGTGCGCTGCCCCACTCCCCGCCACCGCAGCACCCAACGTCGCAAGGCAGCAGCTCCTCACTGCCCTCACCCGAGGAGCCGAACCACTAATTAATCATGCAAAACACAATTATCTCAAAGCTCAGGCCACCCTAGGAAACAGTTTAAACAAGGGCTGTTCGCTCTGAGCCTTCCGTTTCCAAGGATGCTCAGCGGCAGGAACTGCAGCAAGCCCGGAGAGGGAATCGTGGAAGGGTTCGATGGCATTGCTCAGATGCTTGCTGGCCTCCTCTCTCATTTATGCGTGTGATTGTATCCCTTTCCAGCTGGTTCTTGTACCTCTTTGGGTCTGGTTAGCTGACCTCCAACAGGCGTGTGTCAGGAGAGAAGCACACGTGAACTTTTCAAGACCAGCTTTGCTCCGCTCCAATGAAAAGGCTTGTACCTGAACGGCTCCAGCTGCCTGCAACTTCCCTGAGAAGAGGAAACCTTTCTTTCTAGTTGTTTGTTTTTTTTTCCCTCCATAGGACATCTAAGGGCCAGGCCCAGTGTCAGTTAACAAAGGGAAAAAACCCTTCCACTCCACAAAAAAAAAAAAAAAAAAAAAAAAAAAAAAGGGGGTGGTGGAGGCACTTAATCCTGTAGCACAGATCTAAAGCCTCCAGCGCTCTTGGGTTTAATCTTCACAGTTGCCCATTTTTGGTGGAAAAATCTGTGCTGATTTCATGGTGGCTGCTTGGAGAGAAGTCACCACGCTTCATGGTTATTTCATAGCTGGATAGCTGGGGTGGGGTGGCAAGTGGTGAACAACGATTTAATTAGGGTTCTGTAACAACACCTCAATTTCCAAATGGCTGCACGGAGGTATTAGCACGGAAGGATCTCAATTACTCTGTTTCCTTTAATACGGTGACTTTACTGCTGATGGAAACCGAGAAAAGACTGACATCATAAACTAGACAAGAAACTCGGTGTCCTTACCTGATCAGTGCAAAATCCATGTCCCTGCCTGATCACTGCAAACGTTTGTATCGGCAGCAACGCCGCTGGGTCGAGCTCGTCACTAGAAACACAACCCTGAGGGAAGGAGCATCCTGATGCATAGATCCGTTGAGACAACTGAAGACTGCAAGCTAAGGAAAAGGCCAGCCAAGAGCTTGTGGCATCTCCTATTCTTGACTTCAACCCCCCCGCCCAACACGCCTTCCTAAATCCCCTCCATGTAAAACATCTGCATTCTACCACCACCTAGACGGCGCCACAAAACAGACGGTGTATTTCACCCCTGAATTTCAGGAGATGGCATGTATACAATTCAACAAGTCTCGATGATCCATCTTGTCCATAGGGTCGGCTCAGACTGTTCAGGGATGTGTTACCACTGACATCAACAACGGGGCAAATAAAACATAAACAGAGCCAATCAGTAGTGTCTGCCTTCGAATTCCTCATTAGACAGAGTGTCAAAGCCTCGGCTAATCTCATCTTACTGTACAATCGCTCCATCTGTTGCAGCCTCTGATTTCAATATGAATCAAAATACACATCATTCCTGAAAACGTTAAGGAACGTCTCAGAGTTCCAAGCTGCTTTGTCTCTCCGCAAATCTCCTACCCTCCTGGCTGGCACGGTGAGCCGACCAGTGCTACCGAGCTGATTATATTAGCGAATCCTACAAATTGGATAACTCACCCCCCTCCTAGAGAGCTCTCGTAAAACTCCATGGCTGGATGGAAACGGCAACAGATGGGCGAGCTCCACCAAGCGCTATATTAACCCCGCTGTTCTCTGACGGGTGGCCAAGAACACATGCAAAAAGTACAGATCTAAAAATAAGTCTCCGAAACAGAAGATGATCCAGAAGCTTCTCATGCGTGGCGGCAAGACAGATGACCGCTTGGTGACATACTCCTGCGACGATCACAAACAGCTTCCACGGAAATGTAAGTATTTCGGCATCTCTTTGTCCAAAACAATAAGAGGAAGTATTTGAAAGGGAAAGGCATGTTTCAAGGCAAATTAGTGGCCATTCGTCCGTTACAGCTGAAATACTTCAACCATCACCTCATTACATATAGAGTAATAGCGAAGAGAGTGCAACGAGGGCCGTAACTGGCCTGGAGAAATGGTGCAGGAGTCCTGTGGGGAGGTTTGCAATGCTCCACTCGGTGCTGCTCTATAAAAATATCTCTATTTTTGCTGCCAAGTACACAAATTCCCATCAGATTCGAAAGGCGCTTTGGGTGCCCAGCGTCTTTTAATCTCAGCCCATTTGAAGTTTTAAATACCCATCTCTGCTCCCCGCCGCCGGTGAGTTCAATGACGCCTTTTCACAGCTGGCCTCTGAGTTCTTAGGTACCACGGGGCGAAGATTTCAGAGACGTTAAAGGAATCCAGACCACCCCAAGATGCTCTGAAGGGGTCTGAAGTGGAAAATGTGCCGTCTCTGTAGCCAGGACTCACCTCCTCTGGTGGAAAGTAGCTCATCTCACAAGCCACCCGTTCTCATCCCAGACATGATGACGGCTGCACACCCATCCTGCTCATTCCCCATTCCCATAATATAACATGGTAATAATAATAAAAATATCCCATAAAAAACCCCAAAAAAACGAACAACCAACCTCACAGGTAACGCACTCGGCTACGGTATTTCCTGCTGGGTTGACACCCCAGCGCTTTACACCTGCAGCACAACACAAGCAACGCAGCCCTGCGTGCCTTCAGCGGTGTCCCTAAAAGCCACCCAACAAAAAATCCACTCCAACATCCACGGCTTTTCCCCAATCCCTCCCCCAAACAAACAAAACAAGCTCTGGTCTTCATTCTTTATGCTGACAGGCACGAAGGCTAATTGTTTAGAATTGTATTTCAAATGTCCCAGATGAGATAAGTGCCAGGAGGTAGAGGTAAATCACACAACTACCCGCTTGCTGCCTCAGAGTTTAAATAAATAGAAATTCAGGGCTAATTAATATTTAGGAAATGCAAAACTTGTCATCTTAAATCAGGCTGAAACGCAATAATCACATTAAGTGCTTACTTCAGCAAAATACCACTGAAATGCTAAGTGTTAGTGAACTATGTGCGTATTTATCCACTTAATTGACTCCTGGCTCTGACAGAACTCTATTACCCAGGAGTTAGAAGGGAATTTAATTCTGATCTGTGTTTGCACTCAAGGACTTCTGTTTGACTTCAGCTTATTTCCAGCGGCAGAACTGAAGGGCCACATTTTTCCACATGTAATATTACTGAAGTTGAGCAACAAATGTGACATTTTAGCTTCTCACGTGACGGCCTTCCACTCGTGCTCTGGAAATTTTTCATCCTGGTTTCTACTTCAGTTTCACTTCCAGATGGCCTTTAAATAAAGAAGCTACTCGGTGTTTAGCCGACACGGAGCATGATTGGAGTTACTGACGCAAAAACCCAACCGCAGACACTTTTCTTTGGCTAAGAAGCAGCCTTGCTTCGATTCGACCCCGAAATATTGCCAGGTATCACGCCAGTGGCAGGCAGATGTCTCCTGCACAGCTCCCTCGTGTTAGGGAGGCTGCACGGAGCAAAAGGGAAAGTGTTTCAGACCTTCAGACTCTTTGGCCATCACCTCCTTCACAGGGCATTTAATGAAAACCCAACCCCCATCCATTTTTTGCAGGGTGGATGGCAGCTCCTGCACAGCCGCCTTCAAAAGCCACGGTCTGTGCCACAGCTTGGCCTGGCAGATGCTCCAGCCTAAAAAAAAAAACCAACCCAACATTTAATCATCTTTGTTTTCTAAGAGGATGGAGCTGGTGTGACAGTCAGGCGTTTGCTGGGTGGTGGGTTTTGCAGCACGGTCCTCGGAACACCGGGGCATCACCTTGTGCTCTTCCCTCATGCGAGCTCCGACCCTGCTCCTTTCTTCCCACAGGCTGGAACAGCCCTGCCGCTCCCTGCAGTTCTCCTGCCTGTGACACCTTGAAGTATTCGACAAGTCCATCAGGTGCTTGTCACCGCCTCGCTCGCCCAGGCGCCGCTACGGGAATCTTCACGCTCCCTGCTTGGCACCTTTCAGCACGACGCAAGGTGAACTAAGCTAGTAACGCCTCTCGGATCGAAAGGCGATTCCAACAGACACTGTCCTGAGACGTGCCGCAGGCTGGGCTGAGCACAAGAACGGAAATGCATCTACCGGATCCACTGAGTAAAGACGGTGTCTCGAACTGCATCAGGAAGCAAAACGGAAATGCGCGGAAAAGCGACGCTTTTGACGTCGTGCAAAGAAATCCTGCTGAAATCATCGGGACTCCTTTTGCAGCTTCAGTGTCTGCCGAACCAGGTCTTATTTTAGCACCTGTGGCCAGTTTCTGAGCGTTTTCAGTGAAATCACCTGGCCTAGAGGTAAGGAAGTTGAAAGGAATTCAAAAGTCCCAATTCCCAGCCCAGGTACTGCTGTTAAAAGTATCAACACGGATGCCAGCTCGTGGTCCAGGAGAATCCCCCTGATGCGAGGGATGCGCGGGTAGGGGGAGAGGTGGCATCTGGCACAGGGAGGAGGAGGAGGAGGGCAGCGGGGGGCAGCACGAAGAGGCTGGCGGCGGGGGTCTGTGTGCCCAGATAAGAAAAGAAAAAAGCCTCAGTGCTAACGATACCGGGCAAAACACCATCAGGGAGTGCTCGTCCAGCCCTGAGACGAGCCAGTTGCAACAAAGCCGCTCTCCTTCCCTGCCTCAAGGAAATCAAATCAAATATAGGGAGCTGGTTTGTTGTTTGGTTTTTTTGTTTTTTTTTTTTTCTTTCCCCCTGCTCAATGAGGAAACTGAGGTCTGTGCACAAAGCCCAAGTGCCACTCCTGCTTCACTCGAAAACAGAAATCGATGTTTCAGACCCCTTTCAGAGACCTTCGGATAAAAAAAAACGCCTTTGATTTCCACTCCAGGAGGACAGGTGTTGGAACAAAGCTCTTGATGGATGCTCCAGCCCACGTCAGCACCCGCTCCTTTACACAGGGCTTTGCTGGCACGACCGGGAGGACAAACACCCCCTGGTGCAGCAACGTCTACAGCTCTGGCCTCCCGCACCAGCCCGCCCAGTACCAGAAGGGGCTCAGCGTGGTGCAGAAGCAGGGAAGGAAGGGCGAAACGCACTCTGCCCTCATTTTGTGCTCTTGCAAAGCAGGTGACGATGACTGTGTCAGCCAGAGCCAGGGAACGTTGGAGGAACGAAGCCCTGGCAGAGAGGAGGGACCTGTCACCCCTCCTGAGGCGGAGGAGCAGCCACCAGCATGGGGACCTCAGCGCACCATGACCACCTCGGAGAAGCAATCGCTGCCACAGAGAAAAGTCCTTACAGCAACGGGGGACCACAGTCCCAGCTTCCCTTGACTCCACCTGGGGTGTCCTCCAGAGACGGGCTCGGAGCAATGCAGGCACTGAAAGCACCGCTCGAACAAATCTGCTCAGCGTGCTTTGCCTTTGGTCTTCATAAACATAAGCGCAGGAAAGACCCTCAACAGAGTTGCAAACAGGGCCTGGAAAAGCTCATTAAAGGCAGAGCCCAGCGAAGGCATTATTATGGATATGTCAAGTTTAATCCTGCAAAGAAACAAGTGCCGCTTGTGTTCTCCGAGTAATCAATACGCACCTCATATCTGCCTACAACAGGGAGCAAAAACCAATGGGGGGGGATGACACTAAACAAATCGCCGCGCACATTCATGAAGTCTGAGTACTCGGGCTCCTTTATCTCCATGCTGTCCCTACTTGAGTCATTAGGAGACTTTTCACGCTGTTCTCAGCCACGAAGACTCGCCGCCGGCCAGGATTAATGAGTCTGACTTCTACCGGCTCAATTGCACCCAGATCAGCCATGCTGCAGCTACAGCCGTCCAAGTTGCAGACAACATACAAATAAAAGCTGTTGGCAACGAAGGAGAGGACCAGACCCACCAAGAGACCGGAGCTACCGAGGGCCCCATCATTTATTTCTGTTTCTCACCAACTGGCGGCGTGACCCGGCGCCGACAGCTCTCTGCGCTTTCGTTCGCACCTTGGAACAACTCACAGAAGCCTCAACCACAAAGCTCCCCGCCAGCGGAGGGTGGCTACAAGCACAAACACACGCGTATGCCTACATAATTCTTCATTTTGTAACGTCAGTTCCGGCACAAACCCGCCCAGCTGTTAGTAACACCGCCTTGTTGGCTGCAGGTTGGCTCTTCCAGAGCAAGGAGGAAGCCTACAATGATAAGGTGGGGTTGCAACTCCACCTAGTCCCTCTACCCGTGTTTTATTCAAATCAACAAATGCTCCCCTCAGCCGGTAAAAGGTGCTTCCCAAAGTTAAGGGCACCAGCCTAGGATTCGGGATCAATTCCTCGCTGCAGAAGTGACTTAAGTCCGCGTGCCTCAGTTTCCTTGTAAAGCCGAGCTAATATTTTCCTGCCACACGCAGAGATCGTGACCACTTTGGCACCATGGTAGTGGCTACGAACCGTTACAATATGCCTAACATATCCTACTAGTAACCTTTCTCCTTTTAACTACACATGCCTGCATCGGAACAGCCAACTTTGTTGGTTTTTTTTTTTTTTTTTTTTTAAGCTGCACGTTCTGATATTTTCAGTTCAAAACCTCTTACCTGCAACTCAGTCGATCAGTGAAGGGAACGGGGCTGGCTTCATCCCAACAGGAGCTCCTGCCAAACTCCATACCTCTCCTTTTTAAGAGTCAAAACCTGCCCATCAAGGTAATTAAACCAAATGAGTTTGATTATAAACATGACATCATTCCACACTGGATTTCCAGAAAAAATCCCTCGCGGAGTAACCTCCTCACTCCGCGCACCTGCGTGCTTTGCAAGCGGCTCCATATGCTTAATCGAAAAGAAATCTAATTACCTTCATTTACTCCATCCAAAAGTAGAAGAGTAAACTATATGTTTAATTATAAACTTTCCACTTTGAGCAACTATAATTAATGAGTCAAGGAATCATGCGACATGCCTAGAGCAACCTTTATTACTCCTGAGGTACCCCAGCACCACTCACGGTTTAGAGTAAGTCACTTCCTATTAGTATTAGGAGCCGAAGTGCCTACCTAAGGCATTAATCATGGAGTGCCACAGCTCCCAGACTTTTAATTACATACAGTGTGTATGCTATACATGGACTGCACACATAGCGTGATGTTAATAAATAGCCTTCCCGCGGCTATCGAGGGCCTTGGCGGGGCTGTTTCACATCGTTAAGTTGTACGCAGATGCAGGCAAGGTTGTTTGAAAAATGAGACGGTGATTCCCACCGCTGGGCTGCTACGGGGTGGACCGAGCAAATACCCAACGGGGCTGAGATGGCCAGGCGGGAGTGGGATGCTGACGGGGAGCCGGAGATCCTGGGCATCGCTTCCAGCTCCGCCACGTGCTTCCAACAACCTTCTCCTGGCTCTGAGAACCTCCGACCCCTTCCTCTATGGATTCCTCTGGAGGTATCTCCTCTCCTTTTGCCTCTCCCCAGGTTCTGAACTAGAGTTTCTGGATCATTTTAGCATATCCCCCCTCCCCCCTTATTTAAGCTAAAATGACACGTCAGATGGCACAAAGATAATGGTGGCAAGAAAATTACCCCCCCTCTAAGGAAAACACTACAGGAGAGATGGTGGTTCCCCAAAGCCACCACTTTTTGCTCCTGGCTGAACAGCTTTTACTGAGGTCACTTTTCCCCCGCGCTCTTGGGCGCAGAGCTGACCTCCAGAGGACTCTGCAAAGCTACGAGCATGAAGAAGAAAAATCTGCAGCAAAGTCAAGATACAAACAGAACAGAGAGGAAAAGGGAACGGAGAGGGATTTAGAGAAATGCACGGTTTGCATTGGTGCTAAATGGGGAAAGCCTGGACGATAACAGCTGGGTTAATTGCTGGTCTGGAAGAGATACAGAGCATCTTTGGTTGCCACATGGGCTGGTCTTTGTACACGGAACCAAACAGGGTTTAAAAAAAGAATCTGCAAGAAACATCAGTTCGCTATTCTCCTTGAGTAACGAAATAATAATAACAAAAAAATAAGTATCTCCAAAGCACACCTTTCCCAAGATCCTCAGCTGTTTTTCCGTAGATTTAGGTACTTTCAGTATTTAGGTACTTATGCCACTTCCTCTTCCCAAGGTACAGAAAAGGGTGCAAGCGCCTCGCAGGCGCAGCCCGCAGGGTCAGCTCTGGCTCAGCACCGCGCCGGTTGGCACCAGCCGCCCCAACTTCAAAAAGGCTTTGAAGGACGATGACCGGGTGCGGGGTGCGAGGGCGCACAGCCATCGCCCTCCCTGCTGCAGGTACCGACCAACAGCGCCGAAACGCTGGAGCGTGCCAGGCATCCTGCCGGGAACCACCGAGCGGGGGATAAATGGGTTTCCAGGTTTGGCAGACCCACGGGTACCTATCTGCACCCGGGCACAAACACGGGATGCTGGCTTTGAAAAAAATTAAATGCAAGTTTCTCCGTTTCCTATTAAAATGTTACAAAGATGTGGTTAGTCACCATTTAGGCCTCTGCTTCTGCCGTAAGGCTGCCTGAGCGTGCGTTAGCCCAGGTGGCACAAACCCCATCCAAACCCCACGAATCTACATGTTTAAAACATCTCCCGGACTAATCCTCGAGTCTTGTTTCATCAGAGCATCACAACACGCGCAAGAGCTGAAAGGACCCCTCTGTAATATTCATACCCTGCTACACCCCCTCGCCCAAGGCTGCTGAAATTTTCATTCAAGGACGAAAAGAGTAAAAGCAAGCAGTTTTGCAGACTGGGAGAGCGTGCACCCAGTGGGAAAGGGGGCACCTAACTCATTGTTGGAGCCTTGCCATCGGTGTACCTACAACTCTCCTGTTCTCAACAGGTTCTCCCAGGAGAAGCCGGCGGGAGAGCGGTCCATCAGGCACGCACGCAGACGCTGCCACCAGGCTGCCCTACCAGCAGCCGTAATTGTAAAAACCTCTCCTTTGCAACTCGGTAGATAAGTCCCTTTGTTCTTCAAGTGCATCATGCATTATTCCGCGGTTCACGACAAATGCCTCCGAAGAAAAGAGCTCCAGAAAGCCCTGTCACGCTGCCTGTGCTCTGAAGAGCTCTTAAACTATTCATACGATGTTGCAAAGCGCTTCCGCGGCAGCCTTTACATATATGTTACTCCAGGCCACCCGTTTTGTTTCAAGTATTTAACAGTTCCTCAGGTTTTAGGTGCAAGACTGCCTCTCGTTTCCTCGTGCACTCATCAGGCACAGCCCCTCGGATTGAGGGGGGATGGAAGGAGATGCTGCCGCTGCAGCTGCCAGTGACAAACCTGCATCCGCCAGCTCCGTCCTTGGTTGCTCCCAATAAACAAGTAAGAATTTGAGATGCTCCTCGTCCTTAGCGTGACCCACAGGACCCAAATCCTCCTGGGAACGGGGAATCTTCTCATCTCTCTTTTAAGGCGTGCAAGGAAAGAACTAAATGACCCAGCGGCACAGAAGGAATCTGCAGGGAAGCTTGAAACAGCGCCTCAAATTTAGGGGAGCCCCCAAATGCCTTTGCTTTGTAACATGAATGCAGAAAACAAATGAAAAGGAAACAAACTAAGAAACTTTTCGTAACGGCTCCCTTTGGGAGCACCCAGGGGTACCTTTTTGAGAACTAAGCCCATCTTCTGTCCTGCTTGAGGACTCTGATGAGCTTGGACTCCACCGAGTCCTCCGGAGGAGCTCGCTGAGCCGTGCATCTCCTCCGGGGGAGGAAAGCTTCCCCTGCCGGCAGCCACAAACCCAAATCCTGGCCCCTATTTTCCTTCCCTATGTGCTCAGCCATCCCCCTTCTCAGCTAATTGCTGCGTTGGTCCCGGCAGCCGGGCGAGCCCTCCCGCGCCGCCGCAGGATAGGGTCCCCTCTACTGCGAGAGCATCCCGACCGGCAGGTTTATAGCTGCAATACTCCGTAATTCAGATAATAACTCTCAGGAAAAGACCTGGCGCCAGGAAAAACGAGTACCCCTGGCAGAAAATAAAGTAATAAGCTAAAGAAGATGTTTTGCAGGTGATCTTTACGAGATGGGTAGTCTAGAGAAGCCCATTAAAAAGAACATGAGTGTCTGTCTTTACCAACGTGCCTGAGAGCTGGCTTTCCATCTCCGGGTCTTTGCTGGCTGGCAATTTGTTCAAAGCGCAGTCTCACCCGGCTGACCTCGGCGCCAACTTTCCGAGGAAAGCTGTGCCGGTGTAACGCCGGAGCACCAGCCCCACCAGGGTGCCGACCCCACTTGTCGGGGTGCACGATGCCCTCGGTCAGACGCGCTGGCACCGCTCTCGCCTCCTGGCACTTGTTCGAGTGCTGAGAGACCCCCTGTTGCAATGGTCTCGGTCACCCGCGGTGCTGCCGTTTTCCACAGGACACGGAGATGGATTTCAGGGCTTTTATAGCTTCAGCTCAAGTGCCTGGAACGGCGGCTGCTCCTCCGGTTCATCCGTACGCTCCCACAGCCGGGGGGCTCAGCTGGGGTAAAGGGCCGAGGCGGTCCCTGTTCCAAAAAGCTAAATAAATAAGACAGCTAAATAGTGGGAAAAAGGATTCATCCCACTCAAAGGGGGATGGAGAGGCGCCGGTGAAGGCTGTGTGGGGGAGCCAAGGGTAGAGCTCAGAGCCTCGCTGCTTTAGGGGTCTCTGCCAGCCCCCGTGGTGCTGGCAAGGGGTCCTGGCAGAACGGGTGGAGCGAAACCACCAGTTGCTTGAGAAAAAGAAACCTCAGATGAGCGAGCTCACCGTGCTGCTATGACCAGGAACTGACCACCCAACATGTGGCTGCTCCCAAGGGCTGCGGTAGGGAAGAACCAGCCGCAGAGCTGCACTGGGGGCACAGCTTGGCTGGCTGGACCACCAAAGCCATCAATCGGGACCACCGAAGCCATCAATCGGGACCACCAAAGCCATCAATCGGGACCACCAAAGCCATCAATCGGGACCACCAAAGCCATCAATCGGGACCACCGAAGCCATCAATCAGGACCACCGAAGCCATCAATAAGGACCACAAAACCATCAATAAGGACCACAAAACCATCAATAAGGACCACAAAACCATCAATAAGGACCACAAAACCATCAGTAAGGACCACCGAAGCCATCAGTAAGGACCACCGAAGCCATCAGTAAGGACCACCGAAGCCATCAGTAAGGACCACCAACTTCAGAGGGAAGATGCTACGAATCAAGATGTTCCATTTCTTCTCGCCTGAATCAGAAAACGTGTCCGATCTTAACTCCAGGGAGGTCCGAAGCCTGGCTCCAGCTCTTGGCATCACGGTCCCTTGTGAGCATCTCCAGCGGCAGCCACGCGGCGCTCGCCAGGATCCAGCCCTCACCCCTCCGATGGCTACTCACGACCAGCTGCTCTTTCTGCAGCCACCACACCTGGGACACACTTCGGTGTAAACCTGCGCAACTCCAGTGAAATCAGCCAGGCTGCTCAGATTTTCACCAGCTGTACTCCCTCCGACACTTCTTTCCCCACTTTCAGGAACAGGCCTACATAATGACTGTCTATAAATGTAAATCAGCACTTAAACACTAATTATTACTATATTTGATCGCCTATAAGCAGCCACAGTTATATTTGTGCTTCTTGATGCAAAGGAAAAAAGAAAAAAAGAAAAAAAAGAACATGATTTCAGGCACAGCTCTTCCTTGCTAAATTTATTAAAGACTTCAAATAGGATAGGTTTCAGAGAATACTGGGAATAGGAAAAATCTGATAATTCCTTAGATAACTCAGATTATTTTTTTTTGGTCTTATTTAACTATTTCCATTTATTGTATTTACGGGGGGGGGGGGGGGGAAGTACGACGATGATTCTCTAACGTATTAACCATACCCTCTGCCTTCAAAAAAAGCTGTGCTTCAGAATGACACTTCAAAAGACTTCTCCCCCCCAAAGTTCACCCATTCCAAGCAGGATCAGGACTCCCCCCCCACCACCACCAGCTTTCCAAGCTGAATCATCTACGAAATAAGAGGCAGGCTTTGCTCCACGCACCATGCCGTTTGATTGTACACCCCCAACACCCCAAACCAGCCGTCATCTGCGTTGTGTAGATGAAGCAATGAGGCCAAAAGAGACAAAGATTGACACCCGGTCCTGAATTCACTCGGTGGCAAATCCTGAAATTAAACACATTCTGAGGTCCAATGAAAGCCAGATGGAAAAAAAAATAAAAATTCTTCTCTACGAGCAACAGATCATTCTATGGCCAAGTTCTTGTTTTGATATTTCACAGTTGGTATTTAGTGCTATACAAAAAAAGACTACGAAAAGAATTACTGATGGTTGCTTGCCCTTTCTCTCCTTCACCCTCTCCTGAAAAGTCTAACTTACATTTTTCACGGTCCATAAAATCCGTCTCAGCCGAACAAGTACATTTCCACCTAAGGAACCATCTCACGCACGCTTTGCTGATAAAACCCGCGTCGTTGATAACTGATTATATGCCAATCACAGCAGCCCGGCTTGCTGGTTTGCAGGAGACAGGCGTGTTTGCGAACCTTATTATACATGATCCCCAGAACTATTTCTTTCAAAACAAATTTCACGTGGTGGAACGCCTGCCTGGAAACTATGGAGGAGCATGTTGATTTCTATTTCAGAAAAAAAGAAAAAGACGAAATGATGCCCTGGCTGATTTTTCTGCACATTCAGAAACATTGCAAACACAGAAGACTGAGGAAAAAAGGATGGAAAGATAATATGGGGAAGATGAACGTTAATTTTGGATCTTACCCATGGGCATGGATAGACAGAAGAGGAACCCTGGCGGTGGAACCTGGAGTGTGATCACCTGCATCCCTGTGGGCTGTGCGGCAAAACCCGAAACAGGGCCAGGGTGTTGCAGCAAAGTTTTCCAAACCAGGGTGGCAAACTCCTCTGGGAAGCACCAGGTAAGCCTTGGCCGTGCTCGTTTCGGTGAGTGAACCTCCTTGAGTCTGTCTGAAGGCAACACATCGGATGAGGGTGGTGTGAAGCGTTATCCACGAGAACCGGACCCAGAACCTGCTCCTGGCTTATTCATTGATAAACTCAGACGTACCAACAGCCTGCTCATACCACTCGGACTTGAAAGCCTAACACAGCCAGCAAGGAGCACCCCGGACCCTCTGCAACTCCTTTACACCCGGGAGGACATTCCTCTGGAGCAGGAGACTGTCTATCACCATCCCTGTCTAGATGCCTACAAGTAACTCCCCAGCTCTTAATTCCTCCACCACGTTGACTTCATTGCTTAAGCTGACAATTTCTTGCTACGGGGATTTACTACAGATTTCCGTGGCTTTGCTTCATATAAAGCGAAGACTTCACGTGACTTAGGAGCCTTCTCCATCCTCTCCATGGATTGTGTGATTCCCCCCCCCCCCCCGATTAGACCCCTGGGGTCTTAGGCAGGAGTTACATTCTGCACCTTCTGCTCACACCTGAGCCGAAGATGATGCGTACAGCATTTATTGACTACAGAATCTCTTTCTAAATACGTTTATTAATGGCTGATCCCGTCTGCGTGCTAGGCAGCTCCGTGCTAGCCTTTTCATGCTTGCATTCATTTAACCAGGGCCAGAGATTAATTTCCTTTGCATTATCATTGCAGTGGTGACCTGCCGTAAATGTTGAGTTATGGCCAAACTTATCACAAGATACTGTTGCTGTTCATCATACCTAGCAATAATTCTCATTTTTACTCAATAGCTCAAAATGGAGAAGCACCGAGAGTCCTACAGTAAATCTTGCAAGATATTGTCTGTTAACATTTAATGCATGTCACCATGGTACAGTAAATAACTCCCTCTGTAAAAAACCTAGAACCTATCCCATTTTATTATGCTTGGAACACCGGCAAAGACAAAACCGATCCAACTTGCTTATTAAATAATATCTGAGAGAGCTTAAAAAAAGTCACGATTATGTCAAATTAGCATCCTCCATCTCACGTGTGGTAGCACCAAGTGATGCTCAGCTGGAAAATTTGCGTTACTCAGCGGTGCTGGATACGTAAGGATCTCCATACTGCTTCACCCTAATGGCTTACGGTGATGTATTCGGTGGGTTTTATATCCTGTCAGGGAACAAAAAGCTGCACAAGGAAGCATGACTCAGCCTTTTGTGTAAGCTGTCAAGCAGCAGAAAGCAGGAAAAAACAAAAATAATGTGAAGAACGTGCCGGAACCAGTGGTCGTCCCTCCCGAGCAGGATGCCCTGGCCACCACGCAGAGCGCTCCCTGCCCCACAGCCTGGGCGTTTGGGGCTTTCCGAGGTGATCAGAGAGCAGAACCCGGCGTTTCCACTAATTCCTAGGCTGGAATATTACAGGATATGTCCTGCTCCCTTCTCCCCGGACTGCCACCCCAACAGTGCCTTTCTTCAGCTTCCCAGCCCTGCCCTTCCCTTCTTATTTTTCGGGAAGCCGTCATCCCTGCGTGGTGTGTGTCCTGCCTCACACCTGTCTGGTGCTGTACATTACAATGACATTTTTTTTACAATCTGAAAATCGTCATTTTGATGACTTTACTGAGCATAATAGCGATGATAACATATACCTTAAATGGTTGGTTGGGGGAGATATGGGTTCATTATTTTCCCTTTAGAATCAAATTGCCCCCTCCCACAGAAAACAATACAATTTTATTCAACTGATTATTTGCCTCTACGACGGTTTTTTCCACAATGTTTTGCTATGCACAGTTTTTTTTTGGTTTTTTTTTTGGTTTTGGTTTTTTTTTTAAATGCATTTGATGCACCAAAACCTTTACACTGAGCTATACCCTAGACGTAAAAGCTGAGAACCCACCGTATGGGCTCCGACTCCTGGTCCAGTGCAAGCGGTCCAGTTCTGCCTCTGAGCCGCGATGAGAGATGCTATTTAGGCAGAACATCCCAATCAAGCTGCTGCTTTGGTCTGTGCCCCTCGTGCGCCCTCAGCACCCAGAACTGTCACACCAACCAGCCCTTCCAGCACCCGTCCATGCACCCGCTGTCTACGGATGTATGCAATCCCTGTTGGAACGTCAATGCCGCTTGCCTCTGCAACCTCCCGCGACAGCAAGTGCCACAACATCACCGCCCTCGGAGTAAGGAACTATTAGCTGCTTTAAATCAATCTCCTGATTTTATCTAGCGCTGAAGTTGCACCCCAAGTATTCGGATTTTCAGACGGCTTGCTGTGAGCTCCGCACGCGACCGGAGCCGTCGATGAAGAGCGAGGGTATAAGCAGAGTCAAGCTTTTATTCCACCAAGTCAATTATACGGCTTTCTTTTAATCATACCCAATAAGACAAATACCCTGCAAGCATTTTAAAGATTAATTGTTGCTACTTGTGTCATTTCAGGCAGAGAACTGAAAACCGACAGGGAAGCATACAGCTGGAACTCGCACGTGGTGCCGACACAAACTGCGACCAAAGTGTGATGGGGAAGGTTTGAGGGAAAAAAACCCCAGTATGAGACAGGAGCACCAACACGGAATTCAGTAACTCAAGTCAAATGAAATGGCTGTGTTCCAGGTAAAGCCAGGCTTACGAGGGCAGGAGGGGACAACACGTGATGGACCCATAACAAGCACCAAATTCATGCTCCGGCACGCACCGACGCCGTGCACCTGCCTGTCCTTTGGGCCTCTGTTCCCTTAAAACCAGAGGAGAAATATTTACTGCGCTCAACGCGCACCAATAACTACGCTGTGTGCTATTTTTAGCCAAATTTCATCTTCTCAGTGTAGTTTTCCAACAAGACACCATCCCATAATTGAACATATGCTTGCTTCATTAGCACTCACAGTTGCGTGGGGGAGAGGCCAAATACAATTTCTGTGACTACTGCAAAAGATGTACGCTAATATACGTGGAAATACTAAAACCCTGCAGTGACAAATCACTGTTTTATTTTATCCCCGGGGTTCTTAACGATAGATTGAAATAATCCATTTTTTGGGTGAAAGTTACCCAGGCACGTATAGAACTAATCATCATAATTGGTAATAACAATTTTGTTGGAAGAAGGCGTTAAGACTGATCAATAACAAGTCTTCATGGTAGGCAGCCTACAAACCAACCAGGGGCAAGAGCCAATTCCCATCTCAAAGACCTTATGACCCAAGTATGAAAATGCCAGTGATGAATCCAAAAGAATCTAAAAATATTGGGGGGGGGGGGGGAAAAAAAAAGTCCCAAGTCGGAGCCAGATGGACCCTGCCCAGTACCCTGCGGTCAGACTTCTGCAAAGGAATAAAAAACTCGCCAACGCCGGCAATTTAAAAAATGCTGCCACTTTCGAAGCTGAACATTTGGGAAGAGACACGATCTTTATGGACTTTATGATATTAAGCATGGGAAGTTATAAAGGAACACTGAAGCATCCAAACCCAGGGCAAATTTATCGAGAGTGAACCTCAATACAGAAGCGCTTGGAATGCACACGGAGGAACCGGAATCTCCCAAGATGAGAAAAGAAAACAAAAAAAAAAAGAACTCTAGGCAATTCCCACATCAGTGGGAAGTTTTCCCAAGCAATTAGGTAGTTATCCAGATACAGCATCCCCCTCAAAACGACCGAAACAGAAAAATGCAGTCAAGCTGAGATGAATTCAAGAGTACCTCACTGCCTGCAAACTTGTTCTCCTTGCCAGAAGAAAATCCCAGGTTGGAAAACCTTCCAGAACTCTTAATTGAAAGTCAAAGGCTCCTAAAGTTACACATTTTTTTGAAAGCATTGCCTGAAGTCCTTCCTGCTCGCTGCTGCTCCCATCACGCACCTTCCAGCCCTCCCGTAAGCATCCCAATCCCTCGGCACTTCCAGCTCCAAGATGCCGACGCAATTCCGTGTTTGATCCCCCTGCTCTCAGGACGTGCCACCCCGAACCACCTCCGGCAGCACTGACCACGAAACCGCTGCTGGCTGCGACTTGTTTGCATATATATTGAAAAATCAACTGATGGTTAGTCCAGATTGGGGAAGAAGGGGGGGGGGGGGGGCCAGAGAAAGGAAAAAAAAATAAAAAATCTCAGTTGCCTACAAAGCGTAAGCTGAACAACCCGCTGCTGAAGCCGGCGAGGGGCTCACGTGCCTTCTCCATACCTCATACCTGTGTCTGGTTGACCTGGCAATACCCAGTAAAACAAGGTTAACTCTGAGTTAACGCAGCGGCGAGTTTATTACGGGTATAAACATTGTGGTCAGAGATTATTATCGTGACTTTATATTAAGCATCAAAACCCTGAAACCCCTTAACCGTGAAAACTCATAACCCTAAACCCCCTTAACACTAAAAACCCTAAATACCCTAAAAAACTACAAAACTCTTAGCACTTAAAACCCTAAAAACCCCCCCCCTAAAA
Organism: Falco biarmicus; assembly: GCF_023638135.1. Taxonomy (NCBI): domain Eukaryota; kingdom Metazoa; phylum Chordata; class Aves; order Falconiformes; family Falconidae; genus Falco; species Falco biarmicus. The sequence goes on from NC_079305.1 coordinate 1,746,967, forward strand.
TCCCTTAAATCCAAAACCCTTTAACCCTAAAACTGCTAAAAACCTTTAACCCTAGAACCCCTTTAACCCTAAAACCGCTAAAAACCTTTAACCCTAGAACCCCTTTAACCCTAAAACCGCTAAAAACCTTTAACCCTAGAACCCCTTTAACCCTAAAACCGCTAAAAACCTTTAACCCTAAAACCCCTTTAACCCTAAAACCCCTTTAACCCTAAAACCCCTTTAACCCTAAAACCCCTTTAACCCTAAAACCCCTTAACCCTAAAACCCCTTAACCCTAAAACCCCTTTAACCCTAAAAACCCCTTAACCCTAAAACCCCTTTAACCCTAAAAATGTTAAAAACCCTTTAACCCCCTTAAACCTAAACCCCCTTAAACGTAAAATCCCTAAAAATCCTAAAAAACCCCTTAAACCTAAAATACCTTAAACCTAAAAACCCCTTAAACCTAAAATACCTTAACCATAAACCCTCCTATTTTAGAGAGACGAAATAAAAAAAAAAAAAAATCAAAGAAACACAATGAATGGCATCACGGCACCTCAGCCTAAAGCCACCAAACGCACGAGATGCTGATGCTCTTGTGCCCGACCCCCGGTCACAGAGCGTCCCCCTCTGTCACGGGGTGTTTTTCTACACAAAGGGTCCAGACGACGGCTGGTGTAAATCAGCATCGCTGCGCTGACGAGCGCAGGATGATCCCAGCTGAGTAACGCGAGGGCAGGAATCCCAAGCGCGATGGAGAACCACAGGATTCAATCCCGGAGGAAACCCCAGCAGTCGGTATTTCTTCATTCCAGCGCCTCTTGCCTCCCCCAGCCGATCGCTCCAAGAAATTCTGGCCTCGGCACTTCTGCTGGATTGCGAATGCCAGGTTTTTCTAGCTTACTACGTTTAGAGACTTACTTAAATTTTCTTTTCAAAGTTGTAGTGCTTCTGTTCGTCAATAATGAATGATGCACACAGAAGAGCAAGAAAGCATATTTAAAGCATTATGTGTAGGATGGGGTCAAAACTTTTTTTATGTTTACTTTTTTGTCTCAAATTTTTGAATTTTCTTTCATTAACTGCTAGTGAGGGAGATACTGTAAAGATGCTTTTAAAGGCATCAGATGTTAGCCTGAGTCAAAATGTTGTAGAGGTAAGGGCCAGTAAGCTCATTCACGGAAATAGTACTCAAATTCAAGAGAAAGTATCTTGGATAGTGAGTTTTATCACGGGTTTCTAGTCAGTCAAGAAAGAACTGGGCATGTCGAGTGGATAAAGACTTAAGAAATTGTTTCCAGTCAACTCTATTTATAATAAGTGTAAAATTTCCTCTGGGGTCCCTCTGGGGACCGCCCAGCCCCCGCCGACGCAGGCTCTCCTCCAGCAGTCCAGGCGGGTTGGGATGTCTCCGGTAGAAGGAGACCCCACCGCCTCCCTGGGCAGCCCCACCCCACGCGGAGCCACCCCCACAGAAGTTCTTCCTCACGCTCGGATGGAGCTGAACCCAGAGAGGTAACCCCTCCGCACCCAGCGGGGTTTACTTGCTATGGAGGAGCGGTCCTGGCGATGGACTGCAACGGTGGGACTTGGTCCCACGTTCATCACCGAGTTTCAACTCTCACAAACACGTACACGGTTCGTCCCCTCTGAGCCACCAGGCTGCTCATGGGGGGAATAACCAGGAGGAGGAGGAGGAGGAGAAGGAGCAAGGTGCAAACACTGCACCAAGGCAGCGGATCACCATGAAACCTCGTACGTGCTGCGGCGCTCTCGGCGGGGTGTTTTTCCAGCTGCCTCCTTTCGCTGTGCTCCATCTGACGCACACCTTACACCCCCAATTAAAAAGCACCGTAGCTGTGAAGGTTAATAATTGACAATGGACAGGAAAGAGTATCTTCGCCATCTAGTCAAAAGCCAATGATGCTAAACCCATAATTGTCCAGTACAGCTATATTTGTTTCAGGTAGACCGCAGAACATTTTCTCATGCCCAAGATATTACTCTCCTGTGATTGCAGGAATATCTGAGCCAGATCAGCCTGCAAATGCTTCTTGAGGAAATTGGGTTTCTCCGCTCTATTAGGAGCATTTCATTTTTATGATTAAAATCAGAAAACAATGTTCTTCCCAGTTAAAGTGAAATGTGCAAAATACGACTTTCCTGTAACTAGGTTTCCAAATACTTATCTAAAGTGCTCTGAAAAGGCATTAATAAATAAGATTGAAAAATGAAAACTGCATAGCTAACATGTTTCATAAACTGTATTTGCTGTGAGTTATGGACAACACGCTTTAGGGAAATAATAATAATAGTTTACACTTCTGTACAGCACCTTTCAGTAGGGAAACTTCCATAAATAAAATACTGAATTTTAATCAGGCAGACATCGGTTTCTCCATTACAGAAAATTAGGTAAATCAAGGCAAAAACTAATAAACCATCCAACTTGGTTAAAACCACAGGAGACAAATTTCCGCGCGGACCCCTGTGGACTGGAGTGCTTTGGTGTTTGCATCACCCACTCAAACCCAAGGGACATCCCACCAGAGCTAACGGGATGCCCAGACCAATGCATTGCAGTTTGTGTGCTTTGGAGATGTGCTTTTGTTGCACCGTGACGGGTTGTTGGTTGATGGACGGACAGAAATAGGAATGGATAGAGAGAGGAATCGGGAGTGTATCTCATCCCAGAAAGCAGGCTCTTTCGGAAGATCTGGACAGGAAAACAAGGAAGGGCACCTGGCAGATCCTCAAGGTGTTTAGTCAACTAGTTCCTGCCACCATGATAGAAATTAGGTACCAAAATAGTTGTGATTGCCTGGATGGAAATGACTGAACCGACCGCCGTACGGGGGGGCTGGGGCTCCACGAGGCCCCTCAACACCACATTGAACCAGCTCCACCAGCACAGGCAGCTAAGTCAGCAACAGCCAAAATTGCGTGGGGTTGGTGACTCGTGGAGCGGAAAAACTACAGTTTCCCTCTAGGATGTGAGCTCAGATTGTACAATGGCAGAAAAAATACCCAAAAGCAAAGTGCATACAGAAAACGCGACGTAACAGACAAATGGAAGCAACCAAAAGACAACCAAGAGGCCTTTTCTTCAATGGAACCAAAAATCCCCTGGGTTCCAGGGCTTTGCATCTTCCAGATCATGAAAAGGGGTCGAGCAGCAGGCTTTGGCAGGTTAGAAAGGTCTAAAAATGTGCCACGTTGCTAGTGGATGAAGGACAGCTGAGAAGAAAGGAGTGCGGTTCAATTTTAATTAAAAAAAAAATTAAAAAAAGGAAGGTCCTTGAGGCAAAAAGGAGGGGGGAAAAAAAAAAAAAGAAATGAAAAAAAAAAAAAAAAAGGAGGGGGGATTACTTGGCATACAGGGGTGTGCAGGAAGCTCTGAAAGACCAGAATAATGTGCCATCAAAACGGAGCCCTCTTAAAAAGAGTACCTTTTCTTCCCCGCTCAGGTTGTCGTCTTTTGTTCCATCTCATTTCGGTGACCATCAATGCATCTGTCTTGTCCCTTCTCAGCTGGATGTGGTTGACAGTAATCCAATTGGATATAAGCCCAGATGCATTTCTTTCTTCCTTCCTTCTTTGCAATCTGTATGAAAAACAAAATCCACAAAAGACTAGCGTTACTTGCAATTCAAAGCCAACCTCTATTTCCAACCGAGCCCCCACCCTAAAAGCAGCAAGCAAAAAAAAAAAAAAAAAATCACGGGAAATTTATTACCGAAATTAAGCTGATAAAAAGCATTTCCTCTCCCCTCAATGCCTGGACTCTTTTAGCAGAGCAGGTCAACCCGGCTCAGATAATCGAAATGCGCTAAATATAACGCACAAAGGGGTTCTGAGCGCCAATAACCACCCGAGGGCACCGAGCCCCGCAGCACCGCGGTGGCCGATGTCCGTGGCTGAGGTGGGACGGCCTAGTCCTGCTCCAAGCAGGCTGCTCACGAGCCTGTTCCGTTGGGATCTCAGCATCTCCAAGGATGGAGACTCGGCAGAACCTCTCATGGAGACCTGCAAGACCTTTCCGGGCCACCTCCGCCAGAATTTGGCCACCTGCACGGTCACACCCGAAGGTTTCAGCGCCAGAAGTCACGAGCTTCACGTCATCCCAAGGGGAGTCTCCGTTTCCCCACTGGCTGAGCACCAATTCTGCCCATGGCACCTCCAGCACCGCGGGGGCTGCGGGCCAGCCTGGTGGCGCGGGGTCTGGGAGCTCTGCCCACCATCTCCCACACACGCAGCCTGCTGGTCTCCTGCGGCTCCCCGACGCGACAGAGCAGCCCCTCCGCGGGGTGGGGGTCCCGGCCCCTGCCAGCCCCAGCGCGGGCAGCTCTGCTCGCCCCCAGCCCCATGCCTGGGGCTCCTCCTGCAGCCCGCAGCGAGGGTCCTGGTGGGGAGGGGCAGCTGGCACCAGCCCATGCCGGTGTCACCGCCACCGCGGAGCATGCGGGGGTGTCCTCAGAGGGGCTCCCAGCCCTGCTCCTGCACCTCGCTCTGGGAGCCGCCCAGCACCCTGGCCTCTGGCTGCTCCTGCTGCACCGGGCGCCCGCTCCCGCTGCGCCAAACACGTGTTCCAGCTGCACCAAGCATGCATGCACCAAGCACCCGCTCCCGCTGCACCAAGCACCCGCTCCTGCTGCACCAAGCACCCGCTCCCGCTGCACCAAGCACCCATTCAGTCTGCACCAAGCACCCGCTCCCACTGCACCAAACATGCATTAGAGCTGCACCAAGCACCCATTCCGGCTGCACCAAGCGCATACTCCGGCTGTGCCGAATGCCAGCTCCCACTGCACCAAGCGCACACTCCCACTGCACCAAGCACCCATTCCGGCTGCACCAAGCGCCCACTCCCGCTGCACCAAGCACCGACCCCCACTGCACCAAGCGCCCACTCCCGCTGCACCAAGCGCCCATTCCAGCTGTGCCAAGTGCCCACTCCAGCTGCGCCAAGCGCACACTCCCACTGCACCAAGCACCCATTCTGGCTGCACCAAGCGCCCACTCCCGCTGCACCAAGCACCCATTCCAGCTGTGCCAAGCGCCCACTCCAGCTGCGCCAAGTGCCCACTCCCGCTGCATCAAGCACCCATTCCAGCTGTGCCAAGTGCCCACTCCAGCTGCGCCAAGCGCCCACTCCAGCTGCGCCAAGCATGCATGCACCAAGCACCGACCCCCACTGCACCAAGCGACCACTCCCGCTGCACCAAGCACGCATTCCAGCTGCGCCAAGCACCCACTCTCGCTGCGCCAAACACGTGTTCCAGCTGCACCAAGCATGCATGCACCAAGCACCCGCTCCCGCTGCACCAAGCACCCATTCAGTCTGCACCAAGCACCCGCTCCCACTGCACCAAACATGCATTAGAGCTGCACCAAGCACCCATTCCGGCTGCACCAAGCGCATACTCTGGCTGTGCCGAATGCCAGCTCCCACTGCACCAAGCGCACACTCCCACTGCACCAAGCACCCATTCCGGCTGCACCAAGCGCCCACTCCCGCTGCACCAAGCACGCATTCCAGCCGCGCCAAGCGCCCACTCCCACTGCACCAAGCATGCATGCACCAAGCACCGACCCCCACTGCACCAAGCGCCCACTCCCGCTGCACTAAGCATGCATTGCGGTTGCACCAAGTGCCTGCTCCAGCTGCACCAAGCGCCCACTCCGGCTGCACGTTCGCTGGCTGCCCCTCCGCAGTGCTCGCGGAGCTGTGGCCTAGGCCAGCGCTTACAACGGGGCTCTCCCTCCTACCCGGCCCTTGCAGCTGACCCTCATCTTGATTAACTGCTTTTGCAACTCTTTCTTCCTAATATGCTATTTCTTTGTCGGAGAGAGGAAACGTCAATGGTGCACTTTTAGCCAAGGACAAAGGACAAGCGAATGCATCAGGAACGGACCCCTGAGAGAGACTTTCTAAGTTGCGGCACAATTTCAGCCCCGGTGGCAGGCATTCTGAAGATGTAGTGAACTAGCTGGGGGCAAAGGCCACCATGCTATTCTTGATTGCCTCCTGAGACCTCCTAAAATCCAGCAGCTGCCTCGCCGATTCCATACAGCCGTGCTTTGGTGCCTAAGAAAGCACTGCAGAAGATTCCCCCGCCCCCCCCCCCCCCCCGGCCTTTTTCTTTTTAAAGAAATGACAGCCTCTAAGTCTTCAGAGGAGGGTCTGAACACATGATTTAAGTTTACCTTAAAGCCTCAAAAAACCAGGACAAAGGCACCATTTCTCTACCCCTGCTCCCTCCTGGTTTAGCACACCTGCTTCCAGCTTCGTGAGGATTCAGAGCCGGTAACGCTGTCGGATGCTTTGCAGCTGAGGGTGACAAGGCTGGCACGAGATTTTCCCAACAAGTGGCCCCACCTGCTCCTGCGGGAGCTCGGCAGGGACCGAGGGCTGCACGCAGGGGCGAGGAACAGCCCGTGGGAAACGACCAGGCAGAACCTTCCAGATTTATCGGAGCATCCGCAGGCACCGTGGAGCAGCCTGCTTGCTGTGCAACACCTGCAGAGCCACAGGGAGGTGGTGAACACAGGATTCCTGCCTCCTGGAATTGCTTGGGTGTTGTTTTCTTCAAGATGACAGCAGTAAGCACTCCCAGGAATGCACAGGGAGAATCTGAAATCTCCAGCTCTGCCTTTGTGTCAATTCAATGCACACTGCTCGTGTATCTGGCTGCAGGATGCTCCTCTGGCCTCACAAAGGCTAGTTCGCTGCACAAACTTTTTATACACATCCCAGCACGTGTTATAAAATGCACCGTGCCGTGCTCCTCGGGGCCAGCGAGCAGCTCCCCTTGCTACCCAAGCTGGGACAGAGCGAGCGACATTTAGTGACGATGCTCCTCTCCAGGAGCTGGCCCTGACTGAGGTTTCCAGTTCTTCCCTCTGTAATTTAGTCTCGTTTGAATTCACCCTGAAACAAAGGAGGCTAGGAGGCTCTCAGCAGGAACGTTTCAGATGACAAAATTGTCTTGGGTAAAAGAAAGAATTTGAGGAAAGCTTTGGAAACAGAAAACTGAATCTCCGTTTCTCCCGTGGATACCCTCTCGGGACCTGAAAGCAAGCACGCGATCTTTCTAGACGCTGGATTCCCACTAGTGTAGGCGATGGAAGCTGTGATCCATCATCGCCAGCTCCTCAATACTGCCTCCACCCCAGGGTCTGCTCAGCGCTCGCTCTCGCAGGGCATCGCTGCTCCAAGAGCATGGCCAAGGGCACAGCCACCAGGGAACGCGACTGTGAGGATTCCGTAACCCGAACAATGTTGCTCGTCACAGTAATGCCAGCACCTCGAACCAGCAAGAAATGTCATTTCTCAGTTTTCCAGTATCCTTCAGTAGCCCCCTAATGCATGCGGACTACCAGCTGCTACAAACACTGTAATTCCCCTCGTTTTCCACCTTGACCTTTATCTGCCTCTTGATTTTTTTTTTTTTTATATATATATATATACACACACACACATATACACATATATAAACATAAATATTTAATCAGAGATGGTTAAACCCATTTATTTTTTGTTATGTGTATATATATATATATAATAAAATAATATATTTGGTTATGTATATAAATAATATATATATTTATGGTTAAACCCATAATTAAGCAACCTGATTATTTACGAAGCAGGTATTTTTCGCCCTCTCCTGTTGCCTGCTTTGCTCCGCTTAATCACCTAGGTCATGAATTTTAAATAGCACTAATTGCCATCTTTTGGCCTTTCAAAGCATATCTCACCCATCTATCTGCACTGGGAAGACCTCAACACAGAGAAAACAGGGTTTGAGTCCTGTCAAAGCCGGGGAGGACGTGCTAAGATACACCCGAGCTGGTGAAGAGGAGGTGTCAAAGGCACCATCTGGATATCCCGCATCGCAGGGTGGATTTGCTCAAAATCAGGAGAGATAACGCTGAGCGGTGATATGACTGCCCTCCCTCGCAGCAGCCACGCTCACTGGAAGTTCAGCGCTTTAGGGGGCTCTTGAAAGGGCTGGATCGGGTCTGAGGGTCCCCCCAGCCCTGTCCGAGCGGCGGCACAGCACTACAAGGAGCCGCAGGCAGAGCGGGACGCACGCTTTCCCCGCCACCCGCCGCATTCGGGGATGCTTTGCCCGCATCCCACCTCAGCAGCGGCCACTCCGAAGCTCTGGTTAAGCCCCCCCTGTGCTTCAAAGAGCCTTCGCTTTCCTAATTCCACGAACGTTCTGGAAATCTGCATCTTTCCAGGAGGCAACCTGAACCGCTACTCCTCCGTGGAGCCGGGCACGTGAAAATAAATGCACGGTACAAAGTGGTGTAACGGGCTGGTACCGTCCCACCTCTGCTTTTCTCAGCCATGGATAACTGAGCCCAACATATTTCAAGACAAAAGGCCCTGCCCAAAGTCAGCTGGACTCTGCCTCGTGCTAAATTAACAGAATTTAGGATAAAAAGGATTTATTAGCCCCCCCAGCGTGACATGCTGTGGAGTTGCTCATACTGAGGCCAAGTTAAACGAATCCATTCCCAGGCTCATCAGCCAAACCAAAACCAAACCAGACTTTTGTGAAAAGTTTCTTCTTTTCATCTTTGGTCATTTCTTCCTGCCAATTAGTGCCGAACGAGGGAAGAGGTGGAAACTGCAGCATCTTCTGATAAAATCTGTCTTCGGGTAAATTTACAGCTCAGTTTTACACACCGCAAAAAATTCTCACACTTCAAATAAGCCAAGGACAAACTTGAATATCTGAAATGAACCTCCAAACCTTTGGAATTTTCCCTAACATATGCAAGGCGGGCAGCTGCCAATCTCAGTGTACATCTAGTTACACTGCCTTTCAGAAATACATAGTAACTATTTCGTAACAGAGCCTTGCTACGATTCAGCTGAAGCCTGAGTTCCATATTCTGTGACTAAATATCGGTTACACCAGAAGAATTTCCTCCCAGTTTTCCCAAAGCCGGCCACGGCATCTATTTGCTCAATTAAATAATAGCGACACTGATTTGTCTTTCAGTTGTGCATCTCAGCTGTTTAAACCGCTAAACGCTAATTTGCAATACTGCCTGCAGAAGCTGGAGGGTGTTGAGTTGTACCTCAATCCCACTTCCACTTAATGCTGGTGGAATCAACGAATTTTGCCATGGAAAAATTAACGTGTGATGCCAGCCGGGCCGTTTATCTTCTGGATGAGAGAGAAACTCCACGCGCCGGACCATTTTTTTGGTTTTGAGACCTCCTGTGGCCCACGGGCGCTCGAGGTGTACACCTAAACCGTTGTGCTAATCCCAAACCAGCGTACAAACGATTGCTTTTTCACCAAACCATCCCTCCTGCCCCACGAATCCCCGGATCCCAGGGAAAGCTGCGTCTCCACCGCCCTAACTGGGGGAACGGGGAGCCAAGGCTGCGCTCCTCTCCATGGGTGAGCCAAACCTGGGATCTTGGGAACATTTCCCTTCTCAAATATGAAAACGCTGGTTTGTTGAACCACTATCAAAACGTATTTGCAAGCTGGGAACGGAACAGAAAAAGTAAACCCAGAAGGTTTAGGCATCACAGCCACGCTGCAAAGCTTTTTCTACTTAAACTGTAGCTCAGCTGAAGGACCGATGCAGCCTTTCTCCTTGTGTTGCTCTGCACAGGGCACCTCTACAAATAAACATTGAAGAAACACAGTCTTTCTCCCCTTCTCTCGCATCCTACCACCGTGATTTACAAGGTGAAATTAAAAATACACACATCCCAGTGCCTGGGGTTTTACATCTTGGGTCACTGATTTATAAAAGCTGCCAGCAAATTTTAAACGCTTCGTTTTGATTTAGAAATCATTGCTTGAAAGTTGTATTTATCTCGAATATTCAGCTGTATTGCACATCACTGAAAATCTAATTTATGGATTGCAAAATGTGTGCGGATAGACTACAAAACATATTTATAGATCACTCCCCCTAATAATAATATACGCAGCTCACCCACCCAAAAGTTATGCACGTATTCATACACGTGTAAATGCATATATGTGTATATCTCTCGCAGATGTATATTAAATCCTTCTCTCCGTAACCACATTTTTGATGGTAAGATCAGGTACCGTGTCAGTATATAACGAGCGGCTCTGCGATGCCTCCCCTCCACCCCCTCATCTTATCATTCCTGCTAAAACTCAAACTTCAAGTTCCGTTTCCAGCTCCCCAGGCGCCTCTTACTCCCGCTGCTGCTGCAAAAGGTGCAGAGGCCACATCCCAGCACGAGAGCCCGGACCCGCACAACTGCAGAAGCAGCCTAAGGAATTGCATCCTTCATCCCGTCCCCTTGCTGAGGCTGCGGGATTGATCCTGCTTGTCCTCCACCCCCCACCCTGGCTTACTTCTCCCCGCTGTGCTAGAAGGAGACTAGACATGAAATGGAACAGCTTTCCTTAAAATTGAAAGGAAAAGACGCGCTTTTCCTTCTGGATTCATACCATGAATGCTGGAAGAAAAGGAGAAAGGCCGGATCCTTCACGGGAAAATGGAAGGATGCACAGACCAGCCTGTTTCCCAGCAGCTTCAACTTCTTCTCCCACTTTCACTCCCTTAAAAGCCAACAATTCCTGATATTTCCTACACAAAGCACATCATCTGCTAACGGCATCACACGATGCCTCTTCACCCACTGATTTTTATTCCACCAGCCCAACAGGAGCGAGAAGTTGGGTCTTACTGTGTGAGATGCTCCAAAAACCTCTGGGCGCCCATCAGCCTTTTCCACCAATGGTTCTCAAGCTGAACAACCACCTTTTCGCGGCAGCGGAGTGTGGGAAGCGATGAGATGGTTAAAGAAAATATATGCATAAAGTAGATATGCACACTGTTTTAGTCAGTCATTAGTGTTAATCACAGGTTTAATCACTTTGCCCCCGCATCCTCCTCCCTGATTGCCACAACCCACACCAATTGCACGGAGCAGCTCGTTAGCAGAAGTGCTACTGGGGCCATACCCCCGGTCCTGAGGCCGTACCCTGGTCCTGGGGCCGCACCCCTGGTCCTGAGACCGTACCCCCCAGTCCTGGGGCCGTACCCCCCCCGGTGCTGGGGCAGCACCCCTGGTCCTGAGGCTGTACCCTGGTCCTGGGGCCGTGCCCTTGGGTCCTGGGGCCATACCCCGGTCCTGGGGCCGTACCCCCGGTCCTGAGACCGTACCCCCTGGTCCTGGGGCAGAACCACCCCTCCTGCCTGCACACTCCTACCGGGCAGCGGTGACTTTTCCACTCAGCATCAGCCGAACGGATGTTCCTGGTCCTCCTGGGCACTTGGTGAGCCTTGGTGGAACCCCACAGTGGGGAGCTGGGGTGGCCAGCCAGGGGGCAGCGAGAGGCGTGAAAAGGGCAATTCGGAGCATCCTGATGCTGCGCCATGGACCGGGGCGCGAGTGACCCGCAAACCCTGTTGTGCAAGTCGCCCTTACGCTGGCTCCTCCATGCAGGGGTTAACCTCACCCCGTGCTCATGATTAAAAAGTAGCTGGCCCAGTCATCCGCAATTATTTATAGGCTGAGGAGGTGGCATGTATTGTGCTAGCAGCACTTTCCAGGCTGATGAAGTTTGGGTTACAACTCTGTGGCTGGTGAGGTCTGCGGACACCTGGCTGTTCTTACAGGTTAAACATTTCACACCCTGTCAAACGCCAACCCGAACTGCGTCAGGCTTTCCTCCCCCCTTCCCCAAAGGCCACTGAGAACACGGGGTAGCTGGGGTGCCACTTGAAAGGGAGGAAGACCCTCTTTAACCTGGCATGTACATCAGAAGGATCTAGAAGGGACCAGCTCAGGAGATCCACCTTGCAACGACCTCGCTGATCCAGCCTCACGTCATCCAAGCTCCTCGTGGCTGTTGAAGGCTCTACTTTGACCTGGCAAGCCGAGGAGGAAGGGTCACCATCCTTACTCCAGGGAACCACCGCTGGGTTCCTCAGTAGGACGGGGCTGTGGGTTTAAGGGGGAGCCCGGCGGCTCTGGCCCCTGCCAAGGGAGGGATCTGCAGGATTGAAATTCTCTTTTCCACAGACAGAGGAGATGGGGCTCATCTGTGGTAGTGCTCAGCACCGGCTTTAGCAGACGTTGCCCCGTTTACTCCACACCTGAGAGCGGAAAATGCTGCAAGAGTCCGGCGCCTCAGGGAAGTCTCTGGGAACCTGATGCCAAATCTCTCTGAATCCAAACTCTGACGTTTGCCTGGACCATGCAACAATCCTGCCCGACTGACCTGTATCTGCTGGTGTTTCCTGGACAGAGCACATCATCTGCTAACAGCATCACATGATGCCGCTTCACCCACTGATTTTTACTCAACAAGCCCACCAGTAACAAGAAGTTGGGTCTTATTGTGTGACATGCTCTAACAACCTCAAAGATGCTGCGGTCTTTGCCCTCAGAGTTGGGTAAACCCGGCGGAGGAGATGGTAAATTCCCTCCTCCGTACCGGTGTCCGTGACTAGAGAGCACAGGACGGGCAGAGAAGCAGAATCCGTCCCCGTGGAGTCCCTCCCGTGCCCAAAGCTGTCCCAGAGGAGAAAACACACGCACGGAGGGAAGGATGGAGAAAACAGGCATTTGGGAGAATTACTCACTCACCCCTCCGTAGATCAAACACCCTGTGTATAGTATGTTGAGAGAGAATTAATACGTATTTATTCAGCCAGAAGGCAGGTTTATGAAGATACTCAATAAAATTACAATGTTGAGCAGAGATAAACAACAATAATAAAAACGTAACATACGTGAATCCCTTATCTCACTTAAATCAGGGTAATTAAAAGCTACATATTTCAGCTGCCAAAAGCGGTAATTTGAGTCGTACTGCAACTTTACGGACACATTTCCATTAAGAGCATCAGTTATGAGTAATATAATTTCCTCTTCACTGAGCATTGCTTACCTAATTTCACCTTTTCCTTAATAATACACATTACTTAATTCTCCAAACAGCTGTGTAATTTAACTAGGCGTGGTAAAAATCCACTGATTAGCCCGCCTGCAATTCTGAACATGCAGAGCAATATACAGAATATGATTCTTCAAAAAAAGGTTTCAAATTTAGGACAGCAATGGGATTCGGGGCAACGGTCTAAAAGGTGCAATTACGATAATATGCTAGAAAGGCAAAAGATTAAGCTTTTTATTATTCTGCAACATTTTTTACATTTTATTGCCAATAATTACATAGGTTTCTTTTCTATTTTCATTGCCTCAACATCTCCCAGGTTAATTATGTTGTCAAGATCATGTCAAAAAGCCACCGCTAAAATTATGATTCTCATTACATGATGATCTAATCAATTTTGTGTGGTAATTTTGGTCCAACCTATTCTACCAACATACACATCCTGTACATGGAAAAATCTATTTCTCTGTCACACTATATTATACTGTTGTTCTTGTGCCACTGCAGTTAAGAGCCTGTCAGCAGTTCTGCTACAACCTCTTATATCCAAGGTTTATAATAGAGACATTAAAAACCCCTAATAATTTTGGCTGACATTTGACAGGCATTTTCATTACGGGGACCTATTTTATTTATTTAGAATTTGGGTTCTGTCTGAATAGAGAGCCTCGAGTCTTACCTGTTATCCAAAGTGCTGTGAAACCCAGGGACTGAGCCGGGGACCAGAACCACAACCCCAAACCACGCTTGAAAAAGAAAACGATGCCTTGCTTGATCGTTAGCTCTGCGGGTCCGGGCACCGCTGCCTTGCTCCATCCCTTATCCAGGGGCTCAGCACACAATTATCAGAGGATCCGCACCCTAATAAATGGCAGAAGACCAGCTCCGAGCAAAAAAAAAAACCCCAAAGCATCCTGAAAGAGTAGTTAAAATGACCGTGATCTACATCAAACCCTCGGTCTTACTGCTGCTAGTAAATCTACGTATACAGAGCGCTGCGTTTAGAGGGAACGGCCAGTTGGGAAGGCTGGTCCTGGGACTGGGACCACCACCGATACTCAGCCGCGGGGGAAAACACAACAGAAAGGCTCGGAAAGCAAGAGGGAGAGCCTGGAGACGGGCAGAGCTGAGGAGATAACACCAAAATAACTTTTCCTCCTTTCTCACTGCCACGGGTAACATTGCAGCCCTGCCTGCCTGCTCACATCTTGTGTTTTGCTGCCTACAAACGTTTCTGCCGTCGGCTTTTCGCTGCCAAAAATGTCTCGGGGAGGGGAATTTTCAAACGGCGTCTGTGCATATGCACAGCGGCAATGTTTTAAAACATAGGCGCGCTGCTGAAGTTTTTGCTCCAGAATAGGTTGTGTGATGGGTAGTCAAAAATAACGCCGAGTGCTTTCCCAGGCTGGGAACGACAGAGCTTGTGCCGAGGCTTCCAGCTCCTCCAGCGACTGAGGACGATGGGAGTAACTAACCCCCTGCAGAAAAGTGCAACGCGCTCATGCAACGAAGCTGCTCCTAGCAGTAGTGAGGCTGAATTCCACCCCCCTGCAAAGCCCCAAAGCGTTATTCCAGCCCCACCAGGATCCAAGCGGTGCAGAGAGCTCAGCAAACTGCACCCAGAATACGTCCCGCTTCGACTGAATTATTCAGCACAAAAATATTTTCCAAGATGTAATCACCTCGGCACACTTTGTTCAAAGAGGGATACAGGTGGAGAAGGGATCAAAATCCTAATCTCTTTGATCACAACGTGCTGCTCTCTCACGATCCCTAAAGAGCTCACGTAACAGGTTTAAACACAGGTGATGCCAAAGCTGAATCCAATATATACAGAAATAAGAAATCAGGCAGTGCCATTAAAAAAGATGGGCCAGATCTGCTCGGAGCAGCCCAGCTCAAATGAATTCACAAGTATCAAAGCGGGTATCAGCCAAGGATCAGGCATCAGTTGTAGTGAGCTCTGCTGCTAGAAGATACAGGTCTGTAACGGGCTTTGCATCTAATAACACATTTGGATTTTCGTATAACAACAAAAGCGGTCCCTCCTCGCAGCGCTCAGGATCAGAGAAAAGCGGGTTCATTCAATACCTGCTCTGGATTCTTCCAAACTGCGTGTCCGTTTGTGTAAAAAAAAAAAAGTAGGAAAACCTGGTCGTTGGAAAGAGTAAAGGGTAATTTATTTCCAGGGTAATTTCCAGGTTGTTTCTGAGCCACGCACGTGCCGTGGGCTAAGAGCAGCAGAGGGATCCACCGGGACCCTCCGCCACCTCCGTGGAGCAGCAGGATGCTCGGCAGAGGCTCCCCCCCCCCCCCCAGCAGCACGGACAAGCTCCCGCACCCCCAACATCACGGAGTATCTCAGGCTGGAAGGGATTCACAAGGATCACCAAGTCCAGCTCCTCGCCTTAGGGGGATGAGGACTGGCCTAAAGGCCGGTTAAACCCCAGTTCTGCACCAGGCTGGCAGGCAGGGGCTCCAGCGGCTCAGCAGCAGGCACGGAGCGAGGTGAGGAGAAGACAGAGAAGCCGGAGGAGCAGCAGTTCCACCCTTTGCACCACCGGTACCTTCACCGGCGTGGCAGCAGCCCCACAGCCAGGCAGCCCCATCCTTCTCCCCTCCCCCCACCCTGCCCAGGCTTTTGGGCTTCCCTCAGCTCTATTTCCCTTGTCTGGGACGCCGGCTGCCTCTTTCTCCAGCATCTCGCCCCTTCTGTGGGTACTTTGGGTGTCTCGGACTCTCTTTGAAGAGCCTGGGTTGACAGAGACCACCTCCCGACCTCCTAAAAGCAAGAAACCCACCTTCACCTCTGCTGAGGTTTGACACACGTGATAAAAGTGCTTCATACAAACAAGCGACCGATGTTTTATTCTGCTTAGCCCACACCGCCCTAATTATTCAACTGATAGTCAATCACCAGCGAAGTGTAAATAGGTCGCTATGTAGATTGGCTAAGCTGCCTACTAATCAATCAGATTAAAAAGATGATGGCAAATCTCCAATAATTACGCAGCGTAATTAAAAGGCTGGGGAGCCTGATTTAGGGCTTATTAGCCCTCTAAGTCCTTCATTAGCCATATTAGTTTCCCGCATCAGATCCCGAAGGGCAACTCCTTGCCCAGCACAGTCAAATATTACGCTCACTCCCGAGTTTTCTGACCTTTGGGATGGCAGTGGACAAACCCAAACGTTTTTGCTCTATGCCCTTTAAGTGGGGGCAATACTCCCGTGGTTTGTGTACGGTACATACACTTTTCCATAGGGTAAACTAAAAATCCACGATGGACATACCTCCGTCCTCCTGATCTTTACAATGGGTGGAAGACACCGATCTTGCTTAACAGAACACTTTGATGCGGATCCGTTCTTTTCCATCTTACGCAAGTTTATATGTTTCAGGTATATTTATTCGTGGACTGTGGGAAAGAAAAGAGCGGGCAAACTGGTGCCCCCTCCCTTCACCAAGGCAACCGAAACCCCAAGTCGGGTACCATTGCGTAGCCTTGCGATGATTGTCCCTCTTTAATTAGCGCTGGACTTCCCTGTGTGCAAGATCTACGAAACAAACGATAATTCCCTTCCCTCCCTGGTCCAACACGCTGAGGCCATGCCAATCGCGATGCGACGTCGGGAATCTCAGGTCGCTCTGTAGATGGGGAGAGTTTCCCAGGGATCAGAACAAGGCGCTTGCAGGCAGAGCTGACCCAGCTGAGTGGAGTTTCTGCTCAGCAGCGTGGGATCATGCCCTCCCAACATCTCAAACTGTAGGACGCAACCGCCAAACCCGCGAAGCCGTGATTGCACAGGCAGCCCCTGGCACCTCACGAGGGGCCAACACCTCCCAGTATCACCTTCTCATTTTCTCTGCCGTCTCCCCCACTGCACTGGAATCCCACCCCTCACCTACGCCGGCAGCACCCCCAGACACCCGCGAGGAGCTGCTCACGCTGTAGTTTTGGCTCCCTGCCCCCAGCCCATGCCACACTGACCAAACCAGCACTGCACATTGGTACGTCAGAGCTCCAACCCAAACACAGGCACAAACTGGTTCTATTCTTACCTTCGTTCCTCTCTTTCAACTAAAAAACCCCGCCACCCCACAACTCTGCCCTTTCCTTCATCTCGGGACCGCACCTCATCTTTAGATGGGTGGGCTTGGGCAGGTTTCGGCACGGTCCCCACCAGCACCCTTCTGCTCTTTAGTTCCGACTGAACTTTATCGTTACCGCCTCCATCTCATTTGCATGTGGTGAGAAAAGCACTCATTGACGGGACCAGATGGTGACAATCTTTCCTGACAGCACCAGCCACACCAGGAGCTGCCACCCAGCCCCGGGGAGCGATGCGCGCCCACCCCAGGGCAGGATCCCCCCCCCGCCCATCACCGCGGCGTCTGGGCTGCCACGCTCGGTTACAAAACCATTGCCCGTCCTCCGACGCACCTGTAAAACCACAACCCTGCCTCCGTCATGGAGCTTTCCAAGCCTGAGGAATTGCTCTTTTGGCTGGGCCGGCAACAAGCTAATCAGAGCTGCTTGTTCCTAAAAGCCTCGGAAGCAAAATCCAGATTTGCTGCTTGTCTCCGCGGTGCTGAGGCACCGCTCCTCCCAGCGCCAAGGACGATGCTTTTCCACAAAACAACATCCCTGCTGTAAAACATGAAGGGATTTGTTAATTAAGTCAGATTGCCAGTGGCTCCTGGTGGGGAGGCAGCTGCACTGCATGTTCCAGTGTTTTAAAAGCATCCTGGTGTCTGGGAATATTGTCGTTATTTTCCGTGTAGCATCCTCCCGAACACCACCAAACACACTGGAGCGACGCGTTTGCTCGTATATCACGTTGCAGGTGATCAGGGTTCCACGGGAAGACCACGACGGCACGCATCCTTCCCTTCTGCTCTTCCACGCGGGAAGAGCTGGCCCTGGCTTTGCAGGGCTTGCAGCCTAAATGGATGGAAAGAGGAGGCAACCGCTACAAGCAACCAACGGAGAGTTGGGCTGAGAAGTACGAGGTAACAACACGCTGGAAAAAATGTGTTGTCAGCGTTCCAGGCAGATGCAGCCAGTGAGCTGCTCCACCATCACTCGCACCAAGATTCTCACCACGGCTCCATCCCCTTTGCTGATGCATGAAAAGGTCAACCCCCACCCCCCCCAAAAAAAAAAAAAAGACCCTGGAGCCACCAGCTCCAGCTGCAGAAGCATTGCCACCATTGTCCTCGTGGAAAAGAGCCGTGGTCTGCGGGAAGGAAAAGATTTCACAATTCTGGCCGGGCTTTAGGGTTCTGGGGGAGGCTCAGGGGTTGCAATACCACAGCAGTTCTCAGCAGCAAAGCCCCACAGGGTCTGAATACTGCTCCTCACCCTCTGCCTGAGCAAGTTTAGCTGTGCTGCACCTAGAGCGTGCCAGCACCTCAGCTAGGCTGCTCCGAGCCTGGTGTGGGAGGCACGGAGGGGCCAAGCGCTCCAGCGACGACCTTGCCTCTGGATGCGCTGCTATCCCTGTCCCGGCTCCGGAGTCAGAGCCAGCTCGGGTGGCTGGAGCGCAGATCCCAGCTCAGGTTGCCTCAGCGCCCGAAACCTGAGCGGTGCAAAGTTGGGTGCGAAGTTTTCCTCGCTCACCTGGGGATTCCAGCGGTGACAGCGACGACCCAGGTGCTGTCCCGCAGCTGGGGAGGGAGCAGGAGGCAGAAGGTGCAGTGGATTTTTGTAGATCACTGCAAGGGTGTTTTGCAGAGAGAACAGAAGGATTTATGGAGAAATCGGGCTGCTGAGAAAGGGCAGCGCGTGGGGTGGGAAGGGTGGGCGAGCAGGCAGAGCGTAAGAGATGATGGCGCAAGCAGGACCAAGCCCTGAAGACCTTTTAAAATAAGGACAGGTAGGTCCCTTCCCAGGGGATCCACCGTCCGGAGGGGAAGCTCGATCGCTCTGTTTTCTGCCAGTAATGGCAAGACACGCCTGCTCAGCTGCTAAAAAGACAAACCCCAGGTTCACTTAACATCTCCATCATCACAGAGATAACCACAGATCTCCTAGAGCACTTCGTCAGGATCCATTGCTTTCGGTTCGTCTGCTGAAGCTGACACCAGGGCACAGGCAATTCCAGTTTTCTCTTAGTGAAATTGCTGTGAATTTTTAAATTATGTGTATATATGATGGGAATAAACACATCTCCTTCAACTTCTAGTTAAGAGAGGAAAACCCACATATGCGAGCTAAAAAAATCCCACCCCACGTACAAACAGCTGCGTCTTAACGAATCCTCCTCTAACGAAGCCCTTTGAAGCTTTCAACTGCCAAGCACCTATATAAACTGCAAATCCCAAGTACAGGTTGGTTCTTACACCGTCGCACTTTCTCGGTAACAGCACAAAAAAAAAAAAAAAAAAAATAAAATCCCACTTTGGGGAATCCGCGACGTGTTGAAGGTGTTAGGGGTAGGAGCATCCTTCCCTGTGCTCTGGCACCTCCCTGCCACGAGAACCAAACGGAGGAGGACACGGACGTGGACACGGATGCAGCAGAGCTTTTCACTGCAGTGGTCCAGGAGACAAGATCCTACCTCCTAGAGCCTCCTCTGTGTTCTGTTCCCGAAATGTGAAAAGGGCACAGGAGTGAACGGAACAGCCCCTGGGGAACGCGGCAGCCTCCACGGTTGCGCATCCTGAACTGGCCAAATTGCTGAAGGCAGCTCGGTACGGCACAATTCATCAGATCCGCGCTCCTCTTCCGATGCCAGCCATGAGGAAGGGAGAGCTTAATCAGTGGGGCGAGAGCAAACGAGGGCTGGAATCGGGAAGTCGCCTTCTCCTAGTGCCAAATGACGGGGACCCCTCTAGCTGGGAGGGTAACGCAGGAAAAGCTGCTCCTGCTGCTCCGCGCTGCACCTACTCTAGGTAGAGCATCCCAGTTTTCCATTCCTAAAGCCAGGCCAAGACTTAACTGCTGCTACTACAACAAATAAATAAATAAAAAAAATCAGCATTAGGGTAAGAATATACAGAGCGCATAAAAGTCCTCATTAACATTCCTTATACGTGCTTATCATGAATTTTATACAGGGTTAAATATATTTGCTGGTGACTAACACTGCAAGGCTGAGGATTAAAAAGGATAATGTACAATGTGATTTATGAAGTTTTAATGGAAAATCCCCATGGGTTGTGTATAAATCTTATTTATAGCTTTAAAAGTATGTAATATACTTATTGTATATTTTAAAAACTGTGGGAGTGCAGTCCCTGTCATAGTTAATCCATTAAAAAAAGCAACTCCTAGGGGGCTCCTAGGGATAAAGCATTTGATATTTTAGAGACTATCAGTGTGTTCAGTGTGAAACGTCCAATATGATTTAGTCAGTGGGGGAGAAAAGGGGAATAAAAGAACCCAAAGCGTCTTGAAGGAAGGAACAAAATGGCTGTTTCAGAAGTGAGCGCGAACCCTTTGGATAAAGGTGCCGAGCATGCGGGGGAACGCGACGACTGGCTGCGGGCTCCGTCCTGCGGCCTTTGCCAGCTGATCGCCGCCGGAGGCCGGAGCTCAGAGCTCCGTCTTTGTTTTTAGATTAGAAGAGCCATGCCGGAGCCTCGCGTCCTAGCTGCCAAGGGATGCACATCTCCCAGATGAAGTTAATCACATTAAATTGAACCCACAGCATCCACGAGCCGTCTTTGGGGAGGGAAGGCCTGGTATTGCCTACCTGGTTTTGTTAAGTTGCTTTCCTCTTATCCTTGTGGAAGTATTTTATTTATTTTTTTTTTCCCTCCCTAGATGTGGTGGAATCAATTTTACATCGGTCCAGGATATTAGCTCGTGGACCCTGTGCTTTGGACTCAAAGAGGTGGTGGGGGGGGGGTGGGGGGAAGAAAGGGAGTCCTGTCTAAAAAAAAAAGCAAAACATTTTTCTGCCACAAATAAGCCAATAAAAGGACTAACTAACAGAAAATATGAATGTAGATAAGCTATATATATGTAGATAATGTGTGTATATATATATATATAAAAATGTAGATAATAATATATATATATAAAAAATAAAAGGGCTAACTAACAAATTTTCTGTTCCAGGCCCCGCGGGTTTGCTCTTTTCAGTGGTGACTGTTCATCCTTTGGGTATCAGCCCAAAATAGCCACATAGCTCCTAATGAAGAAGTAAGATTATCTTGCAAGATAAAAATCAGGCTTTATGAAAGATCCTGGCATATACTGTGGTAGGCTGTTGTTTGCTGATCTTTAATAACAAGGAAAAATCCTAGGGTCTGGCCAGGGAAACGAAATCCCTAATCTCATCTAAGTTAGGTACAGAGGATTGAATAAGGGTGTCTGGGAAGTTAATTTTGCTTTCTTGTATTTCTTGCAATTTCTTAGAAGGATGCTGATATATGGGAATTCCTAGACTAGACAATCAGAGCCAATGATTCATTTCCAATGTGCCAAAATGAGCTAGCATGGTACTTTGGAAGAGAATATTGCATGAAATAAGATTTTTTTTTTTTTTTTTAATGATATTTCTGAGAAATTATGATTCTTCTCTCCTATCACACTCCACTCAGATTTATTCTAATTATGTCAGCTGCTCAACGTTATTGCTGGTGCCTCAATAACAACGTGAGGTGCTCAGACATATTTCAGCCTCCCCAGGGAATGCACGGTAAGCACGTGCTAGAAATGCTCGCCCTTCGAAAGGTGCTAGGCACGGTCACTCGGAGAACGCATCGCTGTTCCTTATGTTTTTACATCCAGGTCAACTGCTCATTTTCTACTACGACCAGGCACCACCAGGCTACAAAGCAGGATTCACTGCTGTGGAAATTAGGAAGAGAATACAGAGCACCCTGACGAAACCAGGTGTTTGGTGAAATCCATTATTTTGTGCAACTGTAATAAGCCTGGTCTTCAGTGGAGCATGGACATCGCAGGGAAGACTGCCCCCTCCCCCCCCCCGGCCAAATACATGCACATGGCAAGAGGCAGCCCCCACTGGAATGACCCTACGAGCTCAATGAACCCAGCACGTGAAGGAACCACTAACACCGTGACTCGCAGAAGGATGTCCTCCCAGTCTCACAGTGCTGCATCTTCTCATGCACGTTATCAAAAAGTGCATCACCCCCTTGTTTCCCAAGGCAAGACTGCCATCCAAACCTGCCTTCTCCCTTTCAAGTTCACACCGATATCTCATCTCTTCCATGCACGGTTCCCTCCAAAAAAACCCCCGCAACAAAAACCCAACGACAACTACAACAACAAAACCCACAACAAAATAAACAAAACCAAACCCAAAGAAACTGGCGACGATGCCAAGGTCTGGAGCGCCAGATGGAATTTCCATCTCAAAGGCGCTGGACTCCTAGAAGCTTGTCTAGTGCAATCCTCAGAGGAATACACCAGCCCCCCCCAGGACGACGGAAGGCAATATTAGACAACAAATTGTCCAGATCTTTCTACACCATCTTTTTTCCACGGTGTCTTCGCTGCTGCTGGTTTTTAACCTTGATAAATTGGCGCGCGCAGCCTGTTTCTTCTTCCTGCAGTAAATTACCTGCTTCAGCGGTGGTGCCACGTACCAGCTGCACTCAACATATGGCACGCGGAGGACTGCCAGCCAGGCCCATTATGTCCTGATGTTTGGCTCATTTGAGAAGATGCCATGCGGCGTGAGCCTGGGCAGAGCTGCCGCTCCCCGCGGGCTGCGATGGCCGGGGAAGGGTTTGGCATTGTGGGTACCCCAGGCACCTCATTCAGGTGGAACTGGGTGGGTTTGAGCAAAGAACCTCAGTTCCCTTGCTAGGGGAAGGTGGCGATGCTGCTAAAGGAATGAGTTAAGGCGTTTAAGACGAGATGGCGAGCAGCCTAGATGGGTCTTGCCCCCGTCCCCACAGCTTGGGGTGCTTTGGGGGTTGAGCAGAAGGGTGCACCAAGCCCTCTGCCAGCCAAAGAGACGGGACCTTGCACCACAGCAGGGAGAAACGACGTGTGCCACCGCACGGCATTGCCTTCCCCACCTCCGCAAACACCCGATGGAAGGGACCCTTCTGGCCACCACGCCGAGACACAAAACCCAGCAAACCGCCGTCGGATGCCACGCACCTTGACGTGGCAGGGAAGCGGAGCGGCGGCTGTGGAAGCAACGTGCTGGTGCAACTACCACCACCATTTCATCAACCTGGCCCGAAAGGTTCTGGGGGAACTTCCAGAAGCGCTAATTTATTGGAGAGCCAAATCATCACCTATGAAATATTTACACTTCTGACAGCCTTATAATCTGAAATTCAGGAAGAGAGATCTCATCAGCATTTTTCAGAATGGCAAAGACAGCTGAGAAATTAAAGGAGGGTGATAAAGTTTTACCAGATAATTGCAAAAAAGCAAGCTTGAAAACAGCCCAGCTAAAGATACATTACCCAGCAAAATGGTCTCTTGCCGTTATCAGGATAATCCTTAGGGGCATCTCCAGTCCTATAGAATTTAATAGGAATGAAGCCCAATAGGATTTTGTAGAAAGTGCATTGAAAGTCTCTATTTGTTATAGAAAATGATAACCTTTCTATAGGGTTTTAGAAGCTCTCCAGCAGAATTATATAGCACAGCCAACATTTTCTATTACATTTTATAGGATGATTCAAAGCCTTTTTTTTTTTTTTTTTTTTTTTAACGCCAATGCTAGATATTGAAAAGATCACTACTGTTTATCTTAGAAAGGAGGTAAAAACATAGTAACAGTGGAAAAATATGATGAAACAAACCCTAGAGAAAAGAGAATGAAAATTCCTGTACGTCCCTTAAGAAATAAAGTATTAGGACAGAAATAGCGTCTTTCAGCATCGTATTCAGACATGACGAAAAACAAGAGCTCAACTAATTGCAGGAAAATGAGTCAGAAGAAAGAACATCTGGAGTTAGAGGATGAGGGTTACAAAAAATTAACACTGGGCGTCTTTCAAAGGGGTAGAAACCGCCATGTATCCTATGTCTAATCCATTGGGTAAGGAGGTGCAGCATCCCACAGCGGCTTCTCGCATCGTGGAAGCGCACTGGTTTCTTGGGCTTCCTTTTAAATCACGGGCCACTGACCGATGTCGGCAACAGACCAAACCTTCCCCTCTCGCCTCTCTTTAGGACAGGACCTGAGAAATCATTCAAGGCGTGAAAGCCACAGCGAGGAACATGGGTTTCTGAGTGCAGCCGCACCGCTGGGTGCTGCCCGGTCCCTACCGCGGGGCTCAGTACACAGTATTTTCTCACGAAGGAGTTTAACCAAATTGGTCAGGGAACGGCAGCGGCAGCCGCTGCCCACAACCAACTGCCAAATTAATAAGCAGTAATCAGCACATCCCGTTAGCAGAGAGCATCCGGCTCTTCCCGAATCTCGTTTCTACAAAGCTACCGTACACCAGTCTCAAACTGGAGAGAGACGCCAGGCAGAGACCTCTTTCGCCAAAGGAATATAAATATAACACATAAACAAATAATTCAAAAAAATTTTTTAGAAAACGAGGAACAGCACCCACGATTTCTCACTGCCAGCTCAGAGATGAGACGGGTGTAAACCAGCGCCCACCCCCACGCAGGGGCTGACACCATCTCACACCAGTTCAAGATTTTGTCCGTAGTATTGAAAAGGGAGGTCTGTGACCCCTGAAAGCGCTTGCACACCCAGGTTCCGCACCCAAGGGTGCCGTGATGTGCCTTAAACACAGCTGAACTGAGAGGGTTAAAACCTGCCGGAGTCTAAATCATTTGCATTAATTAAAAAACAGCAAAAACCCCAGCCCCCAAATCCCCCTTTCATACTGGTATATTGCTAGTACATCATTAGCTCCGGGGGAGTCGTTTCTGATTTGTAGCAGAGAACGGGAGAAGCGAGACCTATTTATCATGCTCTTGGAAAGTCTCTCCGACATGAAAGAAATCTTCTTCGCCCTTTACTTTTCTATTGAGTTTTCAAAAGCAGAAAAGCTAGAAAAGCGTTATGCCCGGAACGGAGGGGTTTCGCCTGCGGCATTTGGTCTCTCTCCCGCTGCTGCCAACGCGGAGGTGACAGGAAAGATGCGGTTAGAGGATTAAGGAAGAGCTGTCAGGTGTGGTGCATCCCAGGTCTCCCCGCTTTTCACCTCGGGTAGAGGTTTTCCGTACTTGTGCGACACGAGGGCGTAACCTGGGGAAAGTGGTGGAGAATCAGGTTGGCCGTCTGTAGGTAGCGTTACTCCAGCATCGGTGCCAGAAATGTTACAAAGGGGGAGGAGGCTCCCCACCCCACTTTCCTCCTTTTTGCAAGATTCAGGAGAAGGGAAAAACTTGCTTAAACTCTCTATAAATCTGGGAAGTTGCTTCCTAAAAATAAGATCCTGCTTTCTTGTAGCGCTGACTGCACCTAAGCAAAATTGAGGAGCAAAAAAAGACTCCTTCCGCACACGTAGTTGTCTGCAGCCTAGAAATACTTTATTTACAGTAAATAAATAATATAAATAATTGCCCTCCCTCCAGGTCCTCACCACCAATGGAGCTGAACTTGGAGGCTGAAGGGTCGGGGTCCGTGTCCCTGCCCCTCCGCCAGCACAGAAAGTGCCGCAGCAACAACCAGTACGGAAACACTTGAAAGTCCAAACCATTACAGAAGCAAATTACGCTACTTAATTATGATTTAGGGGGGCTACAAAGGCCTCCTAATTCAGTATCATTTAGCTTTAGGCAAGCTAAGCTAGACCAACTTCAAGTCACACTTTCCTGAGTGTCCCACGTCAATAAACCCACTGACTAATTGGGCCGTCAAAGACGCGACTTTCTCATAGCAGGTTAATTAAAGGGTGTCGCTTGAAAATCTCACGTGAGGTGAGCTAGTGGTGGCCAGATCCTGCAGGCAGGAAGGGCACTGTCCTTTCTTCAGTTGCACGTTCAGGAGACAGGAGCTGAGCCCCCCGCAGGCTGTGCTTGCTCAGTCCCAGCGGGCTGAAGGTCCCCGTTTGTTTTGTTATTCTTCCCGAAGCCCGATGGAGCTCTTTTCTTATCGTAAGGCAGGGAGAAACAGCAGGATGAAGCAGGTACGAGAATCCAGCTGGCATGCTGGTGGCATCTCAGTGGAGAGGCCGTAACGGCGGGCGGGATGCTCAGCAAAGCAAAGCACCCAGCGCTCCTGTGGATGAGCGGAGCCACATTCGCTTACACCAGCTGAGAATCCACCCCCAGCGCGGGGCGTAGAGGTGAAATCTAAACGAACCGTTCAGAGAATACTCCCTCCCAGCTGATTGTGCCAGCTGTCTGCTTCCTCTGGCTTCCATTAATTCCTCATCGGTGTCCAACATGTGCAGCCAAAAGCTGGTAACTCCGAGTTGCTACTAACGGCAGGTGTAGAACTGGCTCACGTCTGCAGAACATGAGCATTTCTTACCCCCAGCAAGTTCCAAACCAGTAAGGAACGGGGGCTTTCAGCTGCAAAAGGACACAGGCTGGTAGAGAAGTACCAGCTCCTCAGCGGTCCCCAGTCACAGCTCAGCATGGGCTGTGAACCTCAAGCTTGAAGGAAACGCTTTCGAAGGAGCTAGAGACATCCACGCGCACAGCAGGGTTGGGACCGACACGGCTATGTTTGTGCATTTAGGTCGTGGTAAGATTTTCATGGACTCTTGAGAAAACAGATCCCAGGAGTTCGTACCAGACGCCCTCCCATCTGCACGCGTGTTTCGGTTCGGATGGGGCGCGAAACCAGCCGTCCGAGTAGCCGCAGTCAGCGATGGATCCGGTGGCATTTAACAGCCCCGGAATCCTTGCCAAACTCCACTTTGCTTTATCACCTCCTGCCTAACTAGGAGCTTTTAATGGAAAATCCACGTCTGGTTTTTGAGGCGCAGCCAAGTGAAGCCCTAACTGCAAAGTTTTGCAGCCTCTGGACCATTCTCAGGAAAATAAAACAAGCTGATATCAGGGAAATCCCAGCCCCCAGCAGTGTATTGAAAAAAAAACCCACCACACAAAACCAAGGCAGACAGCTAAGAGAAGAGCTATTTCTCTCCAAAATCAGACTGAGATTCTGATACCTTCATCCAGGCTAGGAAATCCATGGCAGGCATCACAAACGCACCCTGGGTTTGCCACCTTAGCCACAAAAGTAGCCACCTGCAATTAATGCTACAAACGTGAAAAATAATTCAGTACCCACAAAGTCAGTCCAGATTAGCCTGATCTTAGGGACAACCTAAACAGGTCAACCTACTTGAAGAAGCTGCCTCCACGGTGGGGATGCCCCACGGTGGGGGATGTCCTACGGGTGAGCAGCCCAGCAACATGGATTCGGATCCTCGCCTACCTCTGAGCCCAGCGTGATCCACAGGCAAAGCCCGGCACAGCTGAGTCAGCATGGCGTGGCAACCAGCCTAATTACCCATGTTAAGAAGGTAATTATCCCAGGCAAAGTACCATAATGCTGCTGCTGCTGGGACTCAAGCTACTATCTCTGTGTAGCCATCGCGGTTTGCTGAGCTCGGCAATACCGTTCCGCGCCGGGCTGTGCGAAGGCTCTCCGTGCCCTGGGGGGGACAGGGGGCGCGGCACTACCATTCCCCTTTCCAAACCAAGGAGTTTGGAAGATGATGTGCCAAGAAGGGAGACGGGCACTAAAGTCCAAGCAAGTTCTTCAGCCACATCGAGCTCCTGTGCTCTGGGCTTCCACTCATGGCAGGCTCGCAGGTGAAACTAAGGAGAACAGCAGATTTAAAAAAAAAAGACCAAACAGCAACAGCATGCCTCTATCTTCACATCAGTTCATATTCCAGAACCTGTAGAGAGACCTGCGGTTGTCTGTCTGCACCCATTAACTTTCACTTTACGGTTTCTTTTTTCTCATTACGACTTTTCATTCTTCCCAAATCTCAATCGAAGGCTTTTTATATTTATTTTTTCTTCAAGCAGATCAGTAACTTAAGGCAACAATCACACAGAGGAATTCATCGAGAGGAAAAAAGTGTTTTGGAAGGAGAACACGTGGGAGCGGAGAGAATGAAAACGATGATGCTTTGTGGGCGGCTTTTATCTAAGAAAGGAAAGTGGGTCACGGTGGCAACGTACGTAGTGAAACTTGGCGGCAGCTAGAGTTCCAGATTCGTGGTAATGAGGCATCCCTGATAAGTCCAGGAGGAACTGCGGTAGCAGAACTTCACCACTAAATTGTCAAAAGCACAGCTGGAAAGCCAGCCCGCAGCTCGCTGATGCTGGAGATGACTGTACCAACGGTCCTGCACGTGGTGCTTCATGTCCGCCCAGCACCACGCGCTCGCGAACGGGGGCTTGGACCGCTCCTGCCAGCTGGGGAAACTGAGGCAGGCGAGTGATGAAGACAGAAGAGCATGTAGTAGCTTATTGACAGAGACACATCACATAGACCTCTCGGTTCCTTCTGCTCCGGTCACTACACGAAGTTGCTAGCCAAATAGGAAACACATCGGCCACAGTCGAGGCTCGGGGTTTTGTGGCATCCCTCAGGTGATGGATGAAGCACGGCTGCAGTATTTCCCCAGAGACTTACTCCCTTGTAACAGTCTGCACCTCATTTCTAGCATGAGATGGGGTTTCTTCCTTGGCACCTTCCAGCTATCAGAACTGGTTATTTCATTATCTCTCCGCATAAGAAGCCCTTTATAATCACATAACTTCCCTCTGTGGGGATAGACTGTGATCAAGTTTCCTTTAGCAGTATTTTGATTAACTTAATAAATTGAACTCCTTAATACTTCAGTTGCAAGGGGTATTTCCACCCCTTTTCTCTCAACCGCATCTTCAGAAGCAGCGATATCCCTGAGGAATACAAGCCTGTTTTGCTTTCAATCACGGAAGACTGATGACAAAGGAAACCCCGTTATCATTAGCGTTGGTAACATTTTACAAAACATTTTACAAAACAGACATTTTACCTGGAGTAAAGGAGAAACACCAAACCTGCAGCTGCCAGCAGAAAAAGACGATTTTTCAAAACTGAGCTGCTCCATAAAAAAACCCCAACCAAACAAAAATTTTGTTGGCAGGGGAATTTTGTTCTACGGAACGCTGGCCTCTCCCTATACCATCCGGATGCCACAAATTCCGTTCCCCAAATTATCATACGAGCCTCAAACAGCCCCAGCAGCCTCCCAGCAGCAACAGCAGAGCCACGTTTGCAGCGCCCACCGTGACGCCGCAGGCAGGACAGCCCGTGGTGCAAAGGTGAGTGTCAAGTGCTGACACAAAATGTTTTTCCTTACAGACCACAAAAGCAAAGTTTGCCACGTATATGTATTGCCTTTGTGCCTTTCCGCCCCCCCCCCCCCACCGTGTGTGTCAACAAATGTGCATCGCCTCGACTTTCGGTGTCGTCCTGGCTGCTAATTATTTTAATAATGGGAGGCAGCCTGGAGATCTCCAAGGCTTGTTGAGGTTTTGTCATTGTTGATCCACACACTACAGCTAATAATTAACAGCCAGAGATGCTAATTCATCACTTACCCAACGATGGTGGATTGAGCCGGCACAGCCTCAGCAGTCATTTCTGTTGCTATTGCCATGACTAGAAAGAGGGTAGGAATTATTAGAAAACATAACATTCAAATTCAAGTTTGCTACATGCTAATGATACGCACATAACTGGAATCAGAGAGACTTCAATTCTACCTAGACCAGTCTTGCCGTCTTGCCTCAGTGTTATCTCCCCTCTTCGGGTGAGCGAGTGTCTCATGATGTGTCCTACTTGACATTTTAGATATATATATATGTATTTTCTTCTTGGGTTTAGCGTTTTATTTCCTTTAGCTGACTCGGTGAACCACTCTGACTGCTCTGGGCTGTATTCTCAGGTGATTCACAAGCCACATCAGCAATACGGGCTCATTGGTATAGCCAAGAAACGTGGGAAATTTTTAACTCAGAAAGAAAAAGCATATAAACATCCCAGATAAAAAAGCACGGCAGGAGTTTTGCATCACTCAAAAGATCTCCAACTAAACGAGGAATTACTTACATTATTATTGCGTTAATAGAGTCTCCGAGGAGGCCTGCTGGGCTAAGGGCTCTAGAAGCAAGAGATGCTCCTTGTTGCAAAATAATTTTCAGCGTCAGGGTGTAGGGCTGTCAGCGATACCCAAGCCAGGCACTGGGGCAAGAAGCCATCCCCTCTTCATAGAGCCACAGAACAGTTTGGGTTCAAAGGGACTTCAAGCCCACCCAGTGCCACCCCCTCCCACGGGCAGGGACCCCTCCCAGCAGCCCAGGGTGCCCCCAGCCCCGTCCAGCCGGGCCCTGGGCACTGCCAGGGATGGGGCACCCACAGCTGCTCTGGGCAGCCCGGCCCAGCCCCTCGCCGCCCTCACAGCACAGAATTCCTTCCCAGTATCTCACTAAAGCTCCCCTTCCCTCAGGGTTAACGCCAGCTGCGGGAAGATCTCAGCTATTCCTTCACTAAGCAACTAAAAAAATATAATTCTCTAATTGCAACCTGCTAACGTCAGTGGTTCAGATAACCCATATGGCTCATACCTCACACGGCTCACACTTACATCCTTAACCAGTAACACATGCCGGGTATTTCCAGTCCAGTCTCCAGACTGAGCATCCTCCTTCCAAACAGGAGAATTTGTCCGAGGGCACCGGTTCAAACGGCACTGTTGGGCCATGTGGCCCTCTAAGCACACCCACGGGTTTGCACCTTACCGCAAAGGCATGCACACTGATTTTCCTCTCCTAATTCTTTGCTGTGCAAATTATTAATTGCCTCATACAAATAAAAAAAAAATTCCCCCTTTTTTTTTTTTTGATAATTTTTTTTTTTGGATAAATATTTTTTTGATAAAAAAATTAGAAAAAATCTAAAATTAGATAAAAAATAAGCAATTATGCATTCACGCTGGTACCTATCCTAAGTAAGGAATCGTCACTGTAAGTACTGGATACACCTGAAATACTTTGGTGATGGCAGCTTCTCCGGACCCTCGCACCCTGCTGGAGTCGTAGCACGTTTTGCAGGAGCTTTGTTAGTAAAACACCATCGGTCCCACCACGGGCAGAAGGCTGGATGCTGGAAAGGCAACGCCTGCAGACAGCTAGGGTTCCCCGAGCACCAGGGCTGCCTTTTCCCGACGGGGTCTCACTAACTTCCACACGATCAATGCAGAATATTGCTACTGCTCCGTCAGCAGAGCGACCGCGAGACATCAAATAAATCAGACTTGGCCGTTCTCGCGACAGGCATGTCCTGTGCCCCCCGAGTTCCCAGCCAGGGTGCTCAGACTGTTGCTGTCTATCCCCTAGGGCCTCATTACGCTGAATATTTAAGCCTTCAGCAACCTATCCTTTGTCATCCTCTACAGCTACGAAATCGAATTTATTTACTGTCCCTATAAATTGCCATTAAAACCCGCTTTTCTGAAGACGGGCTCAATAATTAATATCTGTGATTGCACAGGGAGAACTGTTGAATCTCTTAGAATACATTTTAAATGCCAGCTTTCACTTTCAATGCCAGGCGAGAAAACTGAAATTCCCAGTACGCCACCCACACAGTCCCAGGTACCACTGAAAAATTAATGACTTTTCCAGGCCACCTAATGCTAATAAGAACAGAGAGGGGCTTCCAACGCACGTTACATCGTCCTTCTCAGATGGAGCAGGCTTGCTATAAACGAGTAGGTCTAGGACACCACAGCTTTGGGGTTAGGCTCAACTGCAAACACTCGTGTTGTGGTCCCATCCAGCCATGCCATCGAGGACTGAGCACCGGCAGAAGCAGAGAGAGTCTCTTTCCCTTTGGGCATGCACTCAGCAAGAAGGGTGTAGTTAGCCTGGTAGGCAAAGTCCATAAAAAGGAGTCGATAAAGAGTTTGTAACGCAAGAAACAGATGTAATGAAGGAATGGAGTCATCTAATTGAGTGCTCACTCCCTCCTCCCCGTGCAGGTTACCTAACCCCAGATCTATGAAGATGTGCAGAATCCCCAGCCTCACGGGGCTCAGTGAAGGTTGGCCACCCCAGCCTCCTGCCGTGGCCACCCCAGCCTCCTGCCGTGGCCACCCCAGCCTCCTGCCGTGGCCTCCTTGGTGGAAAGAGCCCTCCGAGTCCGCCAGAACGCCCAGCACCATACCAGAACCGTTGTGTGGCTTCAGGTATGCAGGGTGGTGGCCACCGCAGAAGGCACCCGTCAGTCATGCTTCGGAAGCTCTGTAGGGCCAAAATGTCTTAAAGCTCTCAGTGCACCCAGAAAGCAACAGATCTGGCATATTCCACGTTTGTGTAGACAATCTCTGCCAACTCCTCCATTTTAGCAGCTATAAAACACACCTAAAGACTCTGGGAACTTGCATTTTTTTGTATCCCCTACGTGATATACACCATGGCTTAAGTTCTGCAAATGCTGAAGCACCGAGCACAAAAAAATTCTTCCCAGTGGTGGTTGCTAGGAAAAACGCAACGTTCTCTAAAGCCTTATAATATACTGGAAAACTCGACGTTGTGAAATCAAATGCACTCTCACTGCTCGAGGGGAAGGAAAAAGAGGAAACGGAGGAAAATCCATAATTAAAATGCTTAAAATGTTTATTAGAACAGTGGCAGAGGAGGAACGGTTGCTCTACGAGCGTGCTGGAAAATAAAATAGGCGTGCTCAATGAAGAGCGGCATGAGCCCAGGTAATGGTTGGAAATGAAATCCAAGCAGGAGCGACACATTTATCCTGTCCACTTCCCGCTAGCCATGTCTCCAAATATCATCTACAGTCATCAAGAGCTGGATAATTAAAACCAGTATCAAGACGTTCGTATTTTTTTATAGGTGAAAAGACCTAAACTGATGGCAGGCTATGAGTGACCCCAGGCAAGCGGCTGGCGAGAGGACCATTGCCCTGGATCTTCCAGGGGGCATATAAAGCACAAAGGGATGCAGTAATACGGACCTGCCGCAGAGTCAGGGACCAAAGTCACATCTCTTGAATTTCTGTCCTGCATCTTACATGCAATTTTTTTGTCTTGTCAGCCTCTGTAGCCTCAATTTTTTTTGTCTTGTCAGCCTCTGTAACGAGGGCGAGTGGTGCCTTCAGCTGTACCCACAAAGGCTCCGCAGATCTTGGTCGCCGACCGATTTTGAAACACATGAAGTGAACCAGATGAGTGAGTCATGAAAACTGTCAGAACAAAACCAAGACAACCTCGTAACAGATGGGGAGGATTTTCTGCAACCTCTGTTCAACATATTCTAATTACTCCTCCGATTTCCTCTTCTCTTGCCCTTTGAGTGACCACAGTGGTGCTTGTGATAACACAGACAAGACAGAAGACGACTGCTGACAGTAATTAGGTTCAGCAGGTTTTTAGAACAGAAGGCTGGTACGTACAACAGCCATAACTGCACTGGCAAGACAGATCTAACAGCCATTAAATTTTAATGCTTTACAGGATAACTGCAACATTTGACAAGTGCTTACGCTGACAGTATCGTTTCGCTGCTTAGTTCGTAACGACACATAAGCCACCTGACGTGGTTGTGCCTAAAATGGGAGATGGAAGGGGCTGTTTCTAATTCCAGATTTTTGACACCAAAACTCAGAGTTGGGAATGGTTTCGGACATCAGTGCCGGCACCACCAGCTGTGCCCGTGGAAAGCGCCGAGCTTCAGGGAACCGTTTTCCGAAGGGCAGCTGGGAAGTTCAACCTCTTTGTCCAAGGAGAGTCTAATTGGTGACTCGATCACCATTTGTAAGGACTTATTGAAAGGAATACATCTGCTTAGCTTTCTTCAGACCTGGGGGGTTGTGTATTCATCTTTTGGCACCAGCTGGAAAAAGTTAGTGGCCAACGGACTCGATTCAGGAAAAGGCCACCAGAGTCAGCAAAAGTACTAAACCCGTGATGCATACGGAAAAGTT
This sequence comes from Falco biarmicus, assembly GCF_023638135.1. NCBI lineage: Eukaryota > Metazoa > Chordata > Aves > Falconiformes > Falconidae > Falco > Falco biarmicus. The sequence continues at coordinate 1,780,749 of NC_079305.1, forward strand.
GAACACAGCTGTGTTTGAAGGGATGCAGCAAACCAGCCTCCAAATACATTACGAAAATTATAAATATTTTATGCACTTGTATAAATATTAAAAACTGCTGCTGGAAAAAAAAAAAAAAAAAAAAAAAAAGAGATGTTTTCCAGACGGATGGATAGAGCTCGTTTCATATCAAAATACATGCAAGTTGGAGAACAAGAATCATAGACTTATAGAATCGTTGAGGTTGGAAAGGACCTTTAAGATCAAGTCCCACCGTTGACCCAGCGCTGCCAAGGCCACCGCTAACCCATGTCCCCAAATGCCACATCGACGCATTTTTTTGACCACCTGCAGGGATGGCGACTCCATCAGCTCCCTGGGCAGCCTCCTCCAATGCTTGAAAGAAAAGTTCTTACAATTGAGGAGGCACTTAAATAGCTGCTGCTTCTGAGGTGGTAGAAACCCTGATAAGAGACCTACTACGACAGCAGAGACCCCCCAGTTTTGTAACACAAAAGCCAACACCTGGAAGACCACGCTACATAAATTTAGCCAAAAGATACACGGTTTCTGAAAGCATTCAACTATTCACATAGCATAGTTAGGAAAATGGCAAATTCTCTGTCACCTGGAGTCCTAAATCAAGGCTTTATTTCTTTCTAAAATACATTTGAGAGCTGTCAGAGACATTAAGTATATGTAAGGCAGATGTTTGGGAGGAAAGGTTTTCTAGTCCCCATTTCATGGGATGCAGAAGCTGATTATCAAAATGATTCCTTCTGGTCTGAATAAAGGAGTATTCTGAATAAGACACAGTGGAAGAAAAAAAAACAAACCACACAAACCAAACCTCAGAGAAGCTTCTGAATGTGAGAAAGATGGCATCAAAATTCATGTCCTGAAGTAAATTACAACATTACTCAAAGTCCGTGAACAAAACCATTAACTTGCAAGCTAGAAAAAAAAAGAAAAGATCACAATGCCAATCCTTCAGGCAGCAGTGTGTAGCCAAGTCTCACTCTCACTGAATTCCTGTTAATTTGAAAAACATGTAGGCTAAGGGCTTTTTTTTTTTTTTTAAAATAGCAGGTACTAAAATAACTGGCTTTAGGATGATGCAAAGAAGAAACCCTAGGCTCCACAAGTGAGACAGGGGGAACAAGTCCTGTAGAGATCTCACCAATTACTACAGCGTGGAGGAACTATATTAATAGGGATCTTTTACAAATAATAAGCATACTGTGTACTTAATATTTTGCTTGGTTTCTAGGTGCCACTTATTTCCCAGCAATGTCCTGGCTGTCAACACACACACGCAGAAGTACTCATTAGCAGTACTGAAGGATGGTTTATAGAAGGTCAAATAATGGGCCATGACAATGCAATTATGTTCCCTGCTATAAAGGTCACTTTTACTCATCATACTAATTACCTTGACAGGACTACATTTACTTCCACTGATTTCAATGCAGAAACTTCTTCAGTACCTTGCCCTTTCTGATTTCAGCATCACATTTGCCCTTATTGCTCCTCCTAATGCATGCTTCTTGATGCAAGGTAAACAACAGAACGAGGCTCCTAGGAATAAACACGACAACAACCACCACCACCACCAGGAAACGCTGTAATTAAAAGTTAAGTAAAAAGTCCGCTTGCAGTTTTAAGGACAGATTTTCACACATTTAGCTTTCACTGCTGCTTGAGGAATCATTACGGCGCACAAGGCATGATTTTCAAAACGGCGGAGAATCCACGCGCGCCTTTGAAAATCTGCGCACGTTCGTTTTGCAGATCTAGGGGATGTTTGAAGAACGATCATCAGAAGCACCGCAGAACATACTCTCAGACACTTCACGATTGTACATATTTAAGTCCCACATTCTTAAAAAAAAATTAAATACATATTGCGTTGCACAGGGTCACACAGCAAAGGCGGTGGAGGAACAGCGCATCCCGACACGGTGACACGACCCAGCAGTCCAAACGCATTCTGCCTTCCCTTCTTTTTCCTACCTTAACGCCCAGGCTGCCCAGCCCTTCTTGCCAACAGGATCCTCCATCAGCATCTTTAATAGTCAATTTGTTAAGACTGATCTATTAACAGAAAAAGGCTCACGCGATCTCGCTCGCCGTCAATCCTGTCCGATAAAATCGGCGGCTCGCTCAGAAGTTAACCCTGGGCAGAAGTACTGGGCTGGTTCCTACGAGCTTCCCGCATCCCTTTCGGTCCGGAGAGACAGCTCCTGGGCAGCCAAACCCCGCACAAGCATTCCCGAGCCTCCTGCCTGGCTCAGAGGAGTAGGATGTGGGGGTTCACAAGTCCCTTTGCCCCCCACATCCCTCCCCCCGACCCCTAAACAGGGATTACTGACAAGAAGGAACGTGGGGCAAAATAATTTATCCCATAAGCTTGGAGTGGTCAGTGTCTATTAGGAAGAGAATATAGGTTTTATAATTAAGTTCCTGATGCGGTGGGTTGGAAACAAACGCAGGACTGCAGTTACCCTGCAGGACGAAGGGGACTAGGAGGAAGAGTTTTGCGAATGGCTCTGCACAGAAGAGAGACATAATTGGTGAAAGCAGGTAACTCGGGGTACATGCTTTAATTAGGGAAGAAATGTATAGGTATTAAATTATTTGCAAGTAATCACGTGCCAAGCTACAATGAGATTTTGAAACGAGCTGGTGATCTCTGCGACTCCCCCAGCATTGGAAACCCACGTGTAAGACTGGCTTTGGCCTGGAGAAGAGATGTAAACACCTACGACCAGTACTGCAGACTCGGTGGGTCAAACCCTCACAGGGGGTAGGCAGTGCTATTCCATTTAAGATGGTGGGCTAAATGGCTTTCTTGGCCAACAGGGTTTCACTAATTAATCCCACTTAAAGATACGCCCGGCATAACCTGGACCTTGCACATGGATGGGGCGAGTGACACGTGCGCTGATGTCAGGGCACCACGCACAGCGTTGGCGGCAAGGATAATACACAAAAGGTCAAGCAAGGAGGAGAAGGGCTTGGATCACGGAGGGGAACAATTTATCGCAGGCTACCCATCGAGCAGGAGAGGGTCTCACAACTTTCTCGGCGCAGCCAACACGCAGCCAAGTGTTTGCTCTTCGTTTCTAGAACTGCTTGGTCTCTCTCCGTAAGCTCTCCTACAAGCAGCGGTTGCTTGTGCCCATCACAGAATAAGTTTTATTCCTTCCAAACAGCCGCGGTGCTGCTACAGACTCACATGCGATGGCGCCTTTGCAGCGGACGCTATACGGATAGACTGCACGGAGTCCACAAAACCAACGGACGCGGCAGTTGTCAGAAGATTCTCAGTTCCCTGTGGTTCTCTCCCTGCCTTTTCTTAGCAGCAGGATAAGCATTAAAAAAAATAAATTAAATTAAAAGATTACGAGTCCTCGCTGCTTCGCTATGGTCAGGACTACCCACCTTTTCCTTCCTCTGCAGCAGGTTTTCACGCTGGTTTTCCATGCCAAGGTCCCTGGCTGGCTGCGCTGCTGGATGCGGATGGCCAACGGTGGGACAACGTGCCGGAACGACGATGGTCCCGGTTTGGAGGCAGCGCCCTGGGGTTGTTCCGCGATTTGATCTGCTGGGTCACCGCAGATGAGCCGCTTTATGTAACCTGGCAATTACGATATTCCTATCGCCTCGTAAAGCGCCTCAAGGCCATGTATGAAATGAAAAGTATTATTAATGAGAGGGTAACCGCCTCTTTTAGGCAATAAACCTTTTCCCTCTGAATTGGAAGTTGACTTGCCCTTATTAAAACTCCAGCAATTCACTTGGAAAGAACAGGCGGGTCTCATTGGCAGCGAGGAGGGCTGCAAGGGGGCAAACAAAATGTAAAGAGCCCCCCATCCCCGCCGGGACAGTACGAGCCCAAAAGCACTTGTCCTCCTCTCAAAGCATCCTCCGTGCTGCCAGCAAACACAGGGTCACTCAGCCAGAAGAGCCCTCAGGTCAGCGGCTGCACACTCACAGAAAGGTCAACGATTTGTTTACAGCCTTGCTGGCACCACACTGCAAGACAACGAGGAAAAATAGTTATATGTATGGCTCCTATAAATCATCTTAACTCAATTACTGGCCTGCTTTATTCCATACATCACAAAGCATACTGCACCGAAAGGAGAACCCACTCTTCATTTACCAAGAAAAAAAATGAAGGAAACTAACTCCTCCTCATATCAGAGTAATACGGTCATGATCCCATAAATATGTCATATTTCAGATTGTTTTTAAAGTAATCTTTATAGGAAGTTCACATCCTGATTTATGGGCAATGAGGAAGCGCTGTGTGGATGCGGCCGCGAGCGCCGAAGGGGAACGGCGGCGGCGCTGCTTCTCCCGATGCTTCAACCCAACGGAATGGGAGAATCGGGACAAGCACAAACAGCATGTCTTGTACGTTTTGAGTAATGCATCACTAAAGAAGTCAATTCCCTGCTAGGCATTAGAACGGCCAAATTCAAAACATAATATTAAAAAAAAAAAAAAAAACCACAACCAAATAAAAATGAAACTCAACCCAATCAAAACCGAGCAATCTGAAAACGAGGCTGTAGTGGGAATTTCTGAGGACTTGGCTGTGGAAAATCTATTACTAGCATAAGTTTGAAATCAAAACCTTTTTAAGACACACGGTGGGTCAGCCTGCGATGAGCGCAGCCCTTCTGGCACACCCCACGCCATCCGCCCTCTCCCGAGGGGGTGAGAGCTCCAGCTCCAAAAAATCCTAAAAAAATTTTTCACAGAAGCAAACCAGGCACTGTGAAACCTATCCAGCAGGAACAAAGAACTTCTGAACAAAAGCAGCGTGTCAGGGGAAAGCATCCCATTTTTAAACTGGTTTAAACAGTTTTTGTATGAGTTCTTAAAAAAAAAATAAACCCCAAAAAAACTTAAAAGGAAGAAAGTGGTAATAAATAACCACTTTCACGCAGAAGCCACACCAACACCCGTTTCATTCCAGCACCTTCCTTAACTATTATTACCTCCACGAACATATTTAATCATTCCAGAGAAAACCCTCCCCACACAAAGGTATTTTTAGGTGACAAGGGAAGAAAATACATCCGATTTCTCATCACCTATTTCTATTTCTGAGGCTCCGCCAATTTGCATTTAATGCTAACTATAAAAGAGACCCAAGGAATACGGAAGGCTGTTTAGTCATCACTTTAACTCTGGGTTCCTTTTTAATTTTTTTTTTTATTCTCTCTTTTTTTTTTTTTTTTTAAATATCGAATTGGTGTTTTAATCAGTAGCAAAATGTAGGACACTTACCTACTGAAATTAACAGACCTTACTGTTAATTTCACTGAAGCAGCGTGGCCCTCAAGTATTAATTAAATCTTAAATTGGTTTCTAGGGCAGAATGACTGGTCTAGTTTTTGTGGTCACAGAAGCATTACCCAAAACAGACTTTGCAACACGCGAACGACATCCAGTGCATCACGGCGAGATGCAGAAGAGATAATGAAGAACCGAAGAGGGCCAAGGCTCAGTTTTCCCCTGCGAACACTCCGCTGTACCCCAAACTTTAACATGAAATAACTGAGGCAGGCAGAGAGAGGGAAGAAAGAAAACAAGCCCAAAGCTCACACCGAGAGGGCAAATTCTTGTCTGGCCAGCCATCTGAACCCAGGGAAAATCAGATGGGGACACAGGATGAAAGGGATGAGGAGGATAACGGATAATGAGGCTGGTTTTCATTGACACCGAGATCTCCCTGTAACACTCAGCCTCTAAAAGGACAGAAAAACACGCCCCAATAATTTCTTCTTTTTGCACTGGCTGTTACCGCTGCAGCTAATGCCCAGGCTTGCCTCTCCGTACCGTTCCGCATCAAAAGCGAAGCGAGGAGCAAACCAAGGACACGCCGGGAAACCGATTACGAAGGATGGCAGGCGCATCCCTTGGCTTCTGAGGCCAACGCCACCCCGAGTTCATCACGAAATTCCACAGCCCTGAGCTCTGGGAAGCACAAAGGTGTGTCCGAACCATGCTTGCCTCCCGCTCCCTCCTTCCAAACACGCACTGGTACCGCAGCTGAGGATGGGGCCAGGTCCGCTGCCAGCTAAGACACCAGCCACCCGACACACAGCCAGGAAATACGTTGTGGAGCAGATGTCTGGCGTATATTTTTCAGCTTTGCCTGAATAAATATGATTTCCTAACACTGAAGGACAGGCCTGGTTTCTATAGCACCATCATCTTTTCCTTGTAGACAATAGACTTGCATTTACATGCTAATTAGGAAACAAAACCCCCAAACAAAGCCATTTTTTGTTTTCAATCACACATGCCACCCGCGACACTCCTGGTGATGTTCCTTTATCACCCCCTGCCCTCCTACAGAGATAAAAGGCAGCTTGGCACATCAGAGAGTTCAGAATTATCCAACCTTGAGCCTCTTTCATCATGCACGAGCCAAAACAAAGGACAGGTGGAAAAAAACAAGCATCACCTCAGCTTCACTCAGCTTCAGGCTCACAGCAATCTCACCGTCGTCACGATATTACTTAATCCGGGCTTATTTTCCAGGTCATCAATTCAATTTCTCAACTTCTTACAGTTTTGGGTACTCCTTGTTAAATGATGTCAGGTCAATCCATCATTATCTCTAGGGCTTCAATTTTCCTTTCCAGACTCTGCCATTTCAAACCCCGAGTTTTCAGTCCCTCTTCTTACTCCTTGCCTTAAATTCCACCTACTTCAACTACTCAATATCTCCAGTTGTCACCTTCCTGGGTTTATTTTGCCTCTGCCTGCTCGGTTGGCAGAGATAACACACAATTGGATTCAATAAATCTCACCTGTACTTTGGGGCATTCTGTTTCAGTGTAATGACTCATTAAAGGTCCAAGGGGAAGGGGAAAAAAAAAAAGATATTAAAAGTAATAACTGCTTTCAAAACAAATAAAAATATTTGATTCAAAAACTTGATGTGTGGGGAAGGGGTGAAGAGAATACGCCACAGGTTTGAGTAAAGCCTTAAATTCTACCACACTTCAAATGTAAGACTCGGTCAAACTCAGCTCGCACCTACGAGCTTCAAAGTACTTCAAAAGAAGCCGCCTCCTTGAGACCACATGGACAAATTTTCAAAGCCCCAGGGAAACGTCATCATTGAAGACTTCCACTACGAAGAAGTCCCTAAGTGCAATCACTCGCAGCTCTTAGGATACGAGGGACTGTATTTTCAAGCCTCCCTCAGCCGCCAGAAGGATGCAAATCTCAGCATTCCCTCAAACCAGGACCCCCCCCCCCAAAAAAAAAAACCAAACAAACCAACAAACCAAACCCAAACTCCAAGAACAGGTGAGTTTCTGCCTGCAGAAAGGTACAGAGCGAAACATTGCAAAGAGTTTGCAACTCGCTGCGCCAGAAGCACGCTACGCAGAAAGATAAGCTTTGAAAATCCAACCAACCTGCGCGTCCCCGACGTTCTGCACGGGCGAGAAGCTGACCTCATCTCAGTCCTTCATCAGAGATTAGCTGACATTTCAGTCAAGAGAGAGCAAGCCAGGTCTGCCCAGTGAAAATCCCATTTAGCCCTTTGGATTTTAAAAGGCGGTCGGTATAATCAATGAGAAACATGTTAAAAGGAACACGTCGGTGGCGGAGAGAACAGCTGGCCAGTAACACCAATGGCAAGAGACTGCTGTTTGGTGATACCAGAGATAAGGAACCCAGGCATCATTAACACTTACAGGCGTTTGGTGTAGCTGTACTGCCAGCACACGTGTGGCTTGCTCCCATCCTCAACAGTTATTTCACGTGACACACGTGCTAGAACATATGACGCTCAGCCTGGCTCGTGGGTGACTCTGTCGGTCTACAGGTTCCTCGGGGCAGGGAACTTCTTGGATACGGTGCAAAAGCAATAAGCAGCTCTGCTGAGAAAGGACTATTAACCCAATATTAGATTACTTTGCATTTTCGTGGTGTAAAACCAGTGTTCTCACGGAAGCCTGCTTCCTCTTGCACATCCAAGAGGGGGGCTGTGGAGATGCCAAGACAGAGTTGCACGTGGTGTCTGCAGCCCCCAGCAGCTGAGCATGAGACCTTTAGGAAAGCCTGAACCGCACAGCTTGTGAAAGATTAAAAGTCAACAGGCTGATGCTTCAAGTCCGACAAATAAACATGCAGGAACCCCTCCATTAAGATCATCTTACAAAACGTTTAGTCAAGAAAACATACCTCAGCTACTCCAGCCATCGGAAGAAACGTAAGATCCAACGTTGTGGAGGAAAGAAACCAAAGGAACCCAACAATGCCTTTCCTTCCTCCACCCTTCCCTCCCCAAACACCACCGGCTCGACGTCAGCCGTTTCGAAGGACGCTGAAAGCAAGCGTCAAGTCGCAAGCGACGGGTCTGAACCAGCCCCAAATACCCCAAGGCAGCCACGCGACCTCTAAGCACACGTTTTCTGTTCACCGCATCGTACGGGGGTTTTTCTACAGCCTGGAGCTCGCTGGAACACACAGCCTTCGCAGCGATATTTTCGATAATCTTGGAAGATTTGGGAGCCCAGAACAACTCCAAGCGTTGCACAGTGTTGAGAGAGACACGGCGCGACTTGAAAGAGGCAGGATTTAGGTAGGTCAGTTATTATATTTGACAGAGCATTTCATCATCTTTACTTCGCAGGAGAGAATTCCGGAGTACGGAGTAACCTTTGCAGGGCTAGTTAGATGCAAACCTGCAATGATAAAACGCATTTCTAAGGCTAAAATCAAACTTTAGGGTAGTTAATTGGTTACACACTGTTCGGGATGGAACGGATTTATGTGTGTGCTGCTGAGCTGCTGCTTTGCTGTAGTCTGCAAGGGAGATGAATGGCACTGCGAAGACCTGGAAATCTTCCAAAAGAGTCCGGGGTGAATGCAAAGTTCACCGATTTGTTCGTTTCAAGTTGATTAGTTGCAAAAATTAACATTTCATTAAACCCTCTGACAGGAGACCGGACCCTTTCATTAAACACTAAGTGCGTAATTAGCAGTAAGACATATACCTGGGGGTTCTTTGTGCACACTTGGCTGTATCTGAGATGCCAGAGGAAAACACTATTTGCACCCATCGTCATGAGCTGGAAGACACCGGCATTAATTAAAAATTAAAATCCCTTTTTATAATTGGCACTAACCTTCAGGTTTTTAAACATTCACCACAAGGAAAAAAAAAAAATTCCTTTTTTATATGTTGCATAATATATTGCAAATAGGTAATAGTTTAGGTCTGAACTATGTATATTTTATGCCCTTAACTTGTTTAGGTCAGAAGGGTTTGGTTTTTAATTTTTTTTTTTTTGTTTGGGTTTTCTCTTTTTTTTTTCTTTTTTTCTTGTTTTTGTTTTTTTAAACTGATGCAGTTATAATCCTAAGACTTAGCAGTATGCATCAGAAATAACAGAAAGGCTCCGTAAGAAAAAAAAAATCCTATACTTGGTGTATATGTGAGGTTTCAGGCTGCTGAGACTCTTAGTTTGTTTAAACGGCAAACCCGAAGCCCCTCAGTAATTCCAAACAACCTCTTGGCAGAGGCCAAACCTCATCAGCGGTGGCTCAATCATTTAGCCCAGCACTAGACCCCCCCAGAGGCTCCGTTTCTTGATGTAAACCGTCTCCCAACGACGCCTCAGGACTGGGGGTGTCAAGGAGACACGTTTTATATCTGCCCGGTTCAAAACAAGCGTGTATTAGCAGATGTCTCTCCTTTTTACTCAATCCTTCCCCGCAAGGGCTTATCAATTTTGTACCAGATGCAGTCACAGTCCATTTCTGTCACAGGCTTATCAAGGCGGCAATTCAAATTTCGCAGGTGCGATTACACCTGCATGAATACTGATGAGCTAAAAGTCTGACAAGGCTTTGAAAAATGCGGACCGATTGCAACGCCGGAGTACGTCTGGGCAACGTTAGCACGCGACAGGCACGGCACCAGCGAGGGCAGGCAGCAAAAGAAAAGGTGTATCGAGCACGAGCCCCCATTTACGACACGGACCTCATTTTTTGTTAGATGGAAAATAACAAAACAATTGCAATTTCTGTTCATCCGGGATGACAGAATGCTCAGCGTTGCTGGCAATCCTGTCGTAAAGGTTTTTTTATCGGAAGCACTGTTGATTTTGGAGGCGAGGTAAATAAAAACAGGACCTTGGTCCAAAGTTTTAATGAGTCCCAGAGAACATACACTACTCAGTGTTTGCAATTCATCAATCATCTCTGTGAGCCCTGGTAAGTGAGAAAGGACACAAGGCTGGAATTCAAATTTCTCAGAAATCTCGCAGCTCTGGAATCGAAGCATTAATAATTTTTCCACGCCAAATATCCTACTGGAACAAAGCTGTTATAATATTAAAATCAGGAATAGCACGAGAGGAGGATTTTTTTGGTTCCTGTTACAACAGACCGTTTTCAGGGACGGAGTCAACAGTAGGAATTTCCAAATGAGAATCACCAAAACATTTCGAGCTGATGGTGCCAAAACATTTGCCAGGCACCAAATACAAACATCCAGCTGAGGTCAACAAGATGGACAGAGCTAGCAATTCTGATCACGAGACACCTTATATCAGCCCCATTTTTGCACCAACATGTTGTTGAAGACACCCCGCTCATTTGGAGGCATCTCAGATGGGCACTGAGTAGAACTAATTGCTGCTGGAATCAATGCCACGAACACCGGAGCATGTTGCAAAGACACTTTTGGTTTGGGTTTTTTTTGGTGTTTGGTTGTTTTTTCTCTCTCTCTTTTTTTTTGTTGTTTTTTTTTTTTTTTTTTTTTTTTTTTTGTTAACATGGACACTACTTCACGCTGACCGTCTTTGTTGGTATCACTTCAATACTGCATAATCGGTCAAGGTAGCACTGAAGGATTTAGACTAGGGTTCAAGGTGGCCTGGCTGCACAGAGATAAATTCCACGCTCTGCACAATGAGATGAAGGTTTTAAACAAAAAGCAAAGGATAACACACTGGAAAATATCAACGTAAACCACACCAGCCTGGATGCGGGCTGGAGGCAGTTTAGAGGATGGTCCAAGTGGCCTGAATTGTCACTGCTGCAACTGCCTCTGCGTGAAAGATCGTGAGAAAAGCCCTTTCCTTCCTCTCATTCTCTCCTCCTCTTATTTTTTCAATTAATCTCACTGCTCTGTCCTTCAAAATATTCAAGGCAAAGAGATCAGCCGCTCCACCCCATCTCCTGGAGCTGCACCAGTTCGCAGCAGCTAGGGTTTCGCCCAGGGTATACCTGGGCAGAAGGAAAAGCAGCGACAATCATCTGCTGTGGGAACTGGAGAAAAAAAAAAATCTGTAAAATGCCTTTGAACACGTGTTTGATGCAGTGCCCTGGTGGACGTGGTCCCTTCCAAGGGTTCTCTTTGACATTAGCGTAGTTACATACGTTACCTAATCTAACATATATCACCTAAACTCTATCCTCGTCTTTAGGATGCGAGTCAAAGTTTTTAACGTCAAAAATGCACGGCGGCCGCCGAAGCCGTAACGCCTCCACCCGCAGAACGCTCCCCAAATGCCTGCTATATAATCAGACCGGGAAGAAGAGAAATATTGAGACAAGAGGTGCAGGGCAGACGTCATCGCGGCGAGGTCGCCAGGCACACGCCACGGAGGCCGCAGGTTACGGTCCCATCGGACAGGAGCCCACGGCACTTGGAAGGAAAGAATCTGTGACCCATACGGATCTCCACAACCTGAAACATTTGAACGTTGCTGCGGGGGGAGGGGAGGGAGAGCCCTGGCTCCCACCACGACAGGCCAGCTCCCCCGTTTCTGCATCCTGCATATTTGCACGGCCTTCCAGGAAAGATCGGCCACCGCTGCTATTAACCAGCCCCAGCTCTCCAAAACGCTTGAACAAGGGATAAAGTAAAAACACAAGCCGACATCAAAAGTTATCTGGAGCTTCTTTGCTGGGTTTGTTTTGTGGTTTTGTTTTTTTTTCTTTCCTTAGTTTTTGGTTGTTTGGGTTTTTTTTCTCTTTCTTTTTTGGTTGACTGGTTGGGGTGGCTTTTTTGCTTTGTTTTTTTTTTTTTTTTCTCTTTCTTTTTTGGTTGACTGGTTGGGGTGGCTTTTTTGTTCTGTTTTGTTTTTTTTTTTCTCTTTCTTTTTTGGTTGACTGGTTGGGGTGGCTTTTTTGTTCTGTTTTGTTTTTTTTTTTCTCTTTCTTTTTTGGTTGACTGGTTGGGGTGGCTTTTTTGTTCTGGTTTTTTTTTTTTCTCTTTCTTTTTTGGTTGACTGGTTGGGGTGGCTTTTTTGTTCTGTTTTGTTTTTTTTTTTCTCTTTCTTTTTTGGTTGACTGGTTGGGGTGGCTTTTTTGTTCTGGTTTTTTTTTTTTTTTCTCTTTCTTTTTTGGTTGACTGGTTGGGGTGGCTTTTTTGTTCTGGTTTTTTTTTTTTTTTCTCTTTCTTTTTTGGTTGACTGGTTGGGGTGGCTTTTTTGTTCTGTTTTTTTTTTTTTCCTCTTTCTTTTTTGGTTGACTGGTTGGGGTGGCTTTTTTGTTCTGTTTTTTTTTTTTCCTCTTTCTTTTTTGGTTGACTGGTTGGGGTGGCTTTTTTGTTTTGTTTTTTTTTTTTTTTCTCTTTCTTTTTTGGTTGACTGGTTGGGGTGGCTTTTTTGTTCTGTTTTTTTTTTTTTTCTCTTTCTTTTTTGGTTGACTGGTTGGGGTGGCTTTTTTGTTTTGGTTTTTTTTTTTTTCTCTTTCTTTTTTGGTTGACTGGTTGGGGTGGCTTTTTTGTTTTGGTTTTTTTTTTTTCTCTTTCTTTTTTGGTTGACTGGTTGGGGTGGCTTTTTTGTTTTGGTTTTTTTTTTTTTCCTCTTTCCTTTTTGGTTGATTGGTTGGGGTGGCTGTTTTGTTTTGGTTTTTTTTTTTCTCTTTCTTTTTTTGGTTGATTGGTTGGGGTGGCTGTTTTATTTTTTTTCTTTCTTTTTTGGTTGATAGGTTAGGGTGGCTTTTTTGTTTTGTTTTTTTCTCTTTCTTTTTTGATTGATAGGGTGGCTTTTTTGTTTTGTTTTTTTTTTCTTTCTTTTTTGGTTGATTGGTTGGGGTGGCTTTTTTTTTCTTTTTTGGTTGATTGGTTGGAGTGGCTTTTTTCTTTTGTTTTTTCTTTCTTTTTTGGTTGATTGGTTGGGGTGGCTGTTTTATTTTTCTTCTTTCTTTTTTGGTTGATTGGTTGGGGTGGCTGTTTTATTTTTCTTCTTTCTTTTTTGGTTGATTGGTTGGTTTGGGGTTTTTTTGGGTTTTTTTGTGTTTTTTTTTTTTTTGTTTGGTTGGGTTTTTTTTTGTAATCCCACCTTCTACCATTTAGGCTTTTCACGCTTTTCCCCCCCCCCGCTCAGGTCCAGGCGCTGCAGGAAAGAGCACAGCATACCTAAACCCAGGGATCTTTGCATAAGGCTCCTCATCTTAGCAGAGGGGACTTTGAAAAAGACAAATATAGTGACAAGAGCTGGCAGCGCCTCACGTAGCACGAGGGTTTGACTCCAGGGAAGGCTCGAAACGCTGCTCTAAGTGACAACGCTGAAGTTGCTGGAATGCGCTGGCCCAGATTCTGGGTTGCATGAAACATCTCAAAACCAGCAGAAACGATCCCAAAAGAAGTGTTCGTGTACTCCGAGCCAGCTTCTACAACCCCCGACACACCGAAGAAGTAAAAGATGAGCTCAGAAATCCCCACCGCCGTACTCACCCCTCGGTGTGTGAGGGTCTCGGTGGTCCCGCTCGCTTCCCTCAGCATCCAGCAACAGGGATTTGTCTGTAAATGAACGGCCGCGTCTTCCTCGCATCTATGTGACTCCTGAACCCCACCATGGTGCCAGATGGGTTCACTCAGCTGCAAGTCACGCTCCGTGGTATTTTATTTTTCTGGTAGGTATTGATTGCCTGCTTAACTGTCCAAAAATTCCTTGTCAAAGAAAAAATAATCCCAACAAGCAGCAAACAAAAAAAAAAAGAAAAAAAGAAAAGAAAAGAAAAATAAGACCACCCCTCTTCTACCTACATTTTGCTCATATTGTAGAAGTGATCAAGCACTCTTCTTCAAATCAGTGGACCCATGAAATCATTAGTGCTGTGGCCATTATGGCAGGTTAGAAGCAAGGCTCTGCATTACATCTGCCTGTAAGAGCTGTCCACGGCCAGAATTTGTGGCAAGTGAACTTCAATTAGTCCAAGGGGCTATTTTACAAACTGTGCAGTTTCTCAATGCATTAAACCCTTTGAAAGCGGGTCTACGGAGGAGCAGAATGACTTCACGCCATAAAGCTCCTGCAGGTTCTCAGCTACGCCTCAAGCTCTCAAACATGTTTTTGCGAGGTCCTGGGCTCCCTGTTAAGAAGGATACATGCCAGACCTCTCTTGAAGAACGTTTATTAACATAACACCTGACAAAGCACCATTTGTCTTCCTCTTGCTGCAGGTTGGTGGTGATCCCACGTAGCATTACCAACGTACCAGCCGTCTCGCCGTTCGGACGTGCTACCTCCTAACAGAACTGCTCACTAGTGGTCCCTACAGATGCTGGTACCAGTCTGTTTTTCACATCCCAGACACAGCAACCCTACTGGGGTTGACAAAAGAAGCTCAAAACCTTCAGCTGCTGAGACCCAGAAGCGTTTGCGGCCCAGCCTCTGACAGCAACACCTGCCTTCCCCTCACCAAGAGACCTCGTGCCTAAGAGTTGACCTTAAAATTAATTCTTCCTCACTATACTTGGTTTGTTCAGGTTATTTAACTGCTAAAGATCGTAGGATGGTAGCCACATCCTTCTCTGCACTGTCTTAAAGGAGTGCTGAGGGCATAAACCCGGTGAAAACGTTGCCCAGATTCCTAGGAAGTGAGTTTGGACATCCATCACCGCTCTGTCCTTTGTAGCTGGTGGTCCCATAACCACCAGCCCTCCAAATGAAGCTGGATCCCAGATAAATCTAGGAGGACTCCCCCGCCCCGGACTGCAACATTCTCCTCCACATCTTTCTTTATGGACTCGTTTAAGGATTCACTGCACGACTTCAGCCATCCTTCCAGAAACCCGTTCAGCAGCGAGGGAACAGCCGGGCTTGCCAATATTTTTTTCTGTGCTGACTGACAACTTTCCAAGCTCACAAAAGACAGATGATGGGATTGGCTTACAAAAATCCCAGGACTTCTCTGGTTTCATCCGAAATCCCATTGATACGCAGCGTGAGCAAACTCCAAACGCACGCAGCAAACCAAGGGATCCGTGGGAGGGGAGGACTTATTTCAAAACATGGCTGCGGCGGTAATAGACAAAACCCCACAAGTGACGGTGGAATAATACCAGCGAAGGGATGCACCGTTCGAGCGACAGACCTCTAGCTGTGGATGCACAAAGCTCGTGTGCCAACCAGCTCTTGGAAACACTTGAGTAGGTTTATAGCTATAGGAGACACTGTCGCTAACCTGCCGTATAAAGAAACTCCCCTTTGATTTCTTTACGACAGGAGCCTCCCTGAAGTCTAATTATGCCCTCTTTTGTCTAATAACCATAAAGGAACCTGAAGTGTCACGTCCTTCAAAACCGCACGCCTTCAGCGGTGCCTCGCAGTCCGCCTCTTCTACGCAATAGGCACGCTCGCTCTCGCTCTGCGCCGGGTCGGATTAACAAGCTAGCAACAGGCGTTTCTTTAACAGCAGCTCTCAAGGACAGTGGCCAGACATCTTTCAAGACAGTGCAGTGTAACTATTAATTCCTGGCAATGGCCTGTGTTTGCTTTTTACCTCGTCCTCCCGCTGCGTGCGCTGAAAGGCATCGAACAAAGGCAGCTGCCACCAGCGCCGTCCGCTCCCCCAGGTCCTGCGGGACGCGCTGCCTTTATTCTCCAGCTGCTGGATTCATGGGAATACAGCACAGAATCGAAACTAAAAATTAAGTCTCTGCCTTTTACAGCTGACCAGGTCAGGCAGATAATTCCATTGCTCACGTACACCTGATATTCTCTTTGGGATGGCGTTCCTTGGTGTTCTATCTGCCTAAACCAGAAGATGGGGCTTGGTCTCATCTAATAATGACCTGAGAGGGGGAAAAATGATGGAAATTGAAAGGACAAATTAAAAAAAATTCTATCTATTTATCTATATATAAACCCCTGAGTTAAGCATTACGACTGGGGCACGAGGAGCACGGCAGAGGTGTACAGTGCTTGCCACATCCTCCCTGTGCGATCCAACCGGGATTCATCTTTATGGGGCTGGAGCGCAGAAAATCCCCCACTGCCCAGAAAGCTGTCAGGGCTCTCTTTCACTCAGACAAGATGAGACCAAGCCCCATCTTCTGGCTGAGGCAGTTAGAACACCAAGGAACGCCATCCCAAAGAGAATATCAGGTGTACGTGAGCAATGAAATTAATTTTTTAGGCTACCAGGAAGAAAAAATATCGTCCGAGAAAAGCCCTGGCAGGATCACTTGAGGAGATGCCCCCTGGGGAGGGCAGGAGAGGCTGGGTTCAGGCAAATCGCTGGCTGAAGAAAGACCTGGAGAAGGGCACGAAGAAACCACCATCTGCCGCTTGCTTCCTCCAGTACGGAGGAAAACAGGAGTTCAGGTATACGGAACAAATAAGGACTGAATACAAAGGGTACCTGATCCCCAAACCACTTTCTTCTCTGAATGAAAATAACTGACCAGACAGACCCCCAGCTCCAGTTTGTAGCTCATGTCAAGCTGGGTAAGAGGAAATCTTAATTTATCTTGTAGAGTAACTTCTGCTAAAATGACCTTTTGTGAATGCACATCACTTTGCTTTCACTTCACGCAGTCGTACAAACATATCCTTAAGGAAAATCTTCCATGCTAAATCGATTTTTTTTGTCTACAGGGAGACTCGACAGGTTTTCACACCTGCCCACCAGCCTGCCCAAAGTTCCAATTTTTGGTGCTAACATATTGTATGGAATAAATTGCTGAAATATCTCATTACACAGGATAGTTCCATCGAATAATTTTCTTGTCATTAAGCGCTCCGTAGATGTGCTTTACAGACAGCACTGAGAGGCTGGCAGAGAAAGAAACCCAAACCCTTCTGCAAACTAACCCCGAACTAGGTATTCATTAACTTAAACCACCTCCGTTACAGGTAATTATTGAAAGAGCATTATCTGACGCGGGGTATATTTTCACGCAAGGACATCACAACACCTGGGGAACGGCGGCGTGGCTGATACTGGCCTCTGGAAGCTTCACTGCTGACATTCATCTTCTGCAGAGCCTCCATCCCTCGGCATGACGCAGCCTACAGCCGAGCAGCAACGGAGCCGCTGAGCTCCCCGAGGTTTCCTACAGGGACTGCAAATACTGGGAGAACAAATGCTGCTGCCTGTTGAGCACCCATTTTAGAATCCAAATAAAAACACTCCTGCAAATACTTTTTTTTTTTTTGTTTTTGTTTTTGGGTTGGTTTTTTTTTCCTTCCCTGCGATGTTGCTTCTACAGCAAGACCCAGCTAAATATCAGCAAGACTCTTACTCAGCTGTCGTGCAACTTATCGTTAGCTCCTTCAGAAAAAAAATCTTCAGTGATAAAAGGAAACAAAACTGGCAGAAAACCCGTCTGCAAGGATAGCAAAGATTCCTGGGTGGGAGCACTGTATTACACACATCTACTTGTTTTCCCCTCGGTAACTGAATCTATAAAGATCTAAAAGATTCAATTACATTCATGTGTTCAGGGCCCCTTTCTTCCTAAGGAAAACTTTAAGCAAAGGAGCCACTGTAAAATCATGGAAAGGCTGGTGGAATGGGAGCAGAAATGCTCTCCCAACCGCAAGTAGCTCCATGGATTATGTTGTGTTGTCACCTTCACAATACCAAGGCTCTGAGATTTTATTAAATCACTAAATGAGCCCTTGTTGCTTTTATTAAACTGTCACATAGAAACTCCAAGCACAGGCCAGTACCCTATAATGAAAGGTTCCACACAAGCATAAAAACAAAGAAAAAACCTCCCAAAGAAACAAAGCTGGAGGCAATCTCTTTTTTATTATTATTATTTTTTTTTTTTTTTTTTTTTTATCCTAGCCTTTAATAAAGGCCAGCATCCTCTAAGCAGGACCCTCTGTCATCAGGGTTAATACATGATGCTGTTTTGGACCAAAAGGAGGTGACTTCAAAATCCTTCACACAATTGCGACTCTACCCTGTTATCCGCCAGTTCTGCACCAACAAATAAAAGATTCTCTCCCCTGATGAGCTTTTCAAAGCTGTTTTGCCATGTCTGTACACCCCTGACCACAACGCCGGCCGCTCACCGGAGCAGGGCTGCAGCCGACCTACTTCCCGCGCTCTCCGGGCAAACCCTCCGCGCTGTCCTCATTGCTCTTCCCCTCCTGCACCACCCTGTCCCCCCTTCCCCCCGAATTCCCGGGGGATAACGGGAATCGTGCTAGCTGAGCCATCCTTTCAAAGCACTGCCGTCACATCCAGCCTCTTTGCTCACCCGACGAGCACAATGAGATCTGTACAAAAGCGCCTTGGCATTCTAAAACCGCGGCGCGAACTTAAATTACCTTCATCTGAAACCATGCCTGCTTTTAAATGTCTTTTCTTTCTTAGTAATACTAATAAGGAGCCGAACCGCACGGACACAGCAGCGACAGTGCTTTAGATTTAATACAGCACGTTTAAATTAAATGGGCCTAACACACTGCTTTTCTTTCCCTTTTCAAGCAGCATCTTTCATCTGCAGATCCTACAGTCGCTCCAGCCTTGATAGAGTCAGAAAAATTGACAGCTCAAATATATAAATATTTTAAACACGCAAGGCAGGTCTAGGTTCCCAAGGGAAATAGCTCCGCTTTTCCAATGTTCACATTTGATTATTTAGGCGGTTAAATAAGAAAGGAAATTGCTGACAAATTTACGCCTAGGTTTGGCATGCGGTTCCTCTTCGCCTTTACCTGCTCTGCTCCAGTAATCGCTGTCTGAGCAGGAGCGGGGAGGAATGTCCTCGCTCCACACGCCGGGGCTGGGACTCGGCACCGGTTTTGCTAACCCGCAACTCTGCCAAAGCCACGGCCGAGCCACCTGCTTGCTGGGAACCCCCAAACCTGGGGTACAGTGGTGCTCCCTTTCACCTCCGTGGGCAGCACAGCCCTTCCTAAGCACCGGCACCTATTTGATCTGCCTCGGATGTTACAGCACATAAACCACCACATTAAAAAGGCTTTATCAATAAATGTGTCCCTCGGTGAGGATCTGGTGCCTCAGCGCGCTACTGCGTGTCCCACCTTTCCACAGCATCTTCTGAGCAGGAGGTAAAAAGAATGAACGGCTCCTCCCGATGCGAGTTTAACCGAAATGTGACGGCAATTAGTCTCCTACAACCACACCAGCCGCTCCACGGCGATTCCACTCTCGAGCGGCATCGAGCCCCACACCTGGGTGAGCCCCACGTGCTGTAACCTCACATTGCTGCCCGCATCCGCCACCATCTTCCTGCTCCTATGTCCCCTCCGCTTCCTCACAGGTTTTTTTTGCCATACTCCCGCGCCGGGGCGGGCAGTGCGACCCTCCGGGCTATTTTCTAGAACTGGATTCTTGGCCTCTACCCAAGCCCAGGTCCCTCAGCCGAGCGCTGGAGGCTGGCCTGTCAGCCACCGAGACCTTTACTAACCCTGGGAAATGATGTGGAGACCCACCTGAACGCCCCCCCCCCCCCCCCCCTCCCCCATTTCAACAACAAAAACATTGGCTGCGGGTCTGGGATCTCGCCACGTCCATTCAATTTGTGTCAACTCCTTCTTTCTCGAACAACATTTTATCACTAGATTTGCCTACGAGTGCTGTATAAGATACGTTGCGCAAAGAAATGTTACCTCAACTGCTTAAAAATTCGTCTTTCTTCCCCTTGATTACTTATTCTTATGAGCAAGTTACAGCTAGGAAGAATTTACTGGCATCAGCGAGTGCCCCCTGCTTACGTTGTTATTCTTCCCAGATCTCAGCGTTCCACTTGGAACATTTGTTCTGCAGTTCTGCAACTTGCAAAGAGATAAACTGGGGGGAACGTAGAGCAGACAAACACATGCCCGCATTAATCCAGGCCACCTCAGAAGCAATACGACGGCGCTTTGGTGCCTACATCAAGGTCGTTTCTAGAGATCGTCTTGAAAATAATCCCGGAGCAGCTCACACCGTCATTGTCCCCTGCTGCTTCTCGCTGTCGTGACCTGAAGGTGCTACTTACACAGTTTAGTGAGAAGCCAGTTAACTCTGTTTAATCCAGTGGTAATAAATAAATCTATTTAAGTTGCCTAACCACGTAGGGAGGCAGACACCACGCGCGCAACTCCGGCCGTGGATTCTACCACAAGGTCCTCGCAAGCCTCAGGAGGTTGGGACATCGCCAAGTGCCATCACCGCTGTAACCACAAATGCCTCAACCAGCCGCGGACCCTTCAGGACTTGCACGCGAGGGGAGGCGAGCAAGCAGCGAGCTTCCACCGGTTTCGGTGGGGCCAGCGTGTGAAGCTTCACGGTTCTCAGAACCGAGCCCCAGCCCTGGTGCTGTTACACATTAGCAGCTACTGACCACGGCTAACTGGATCCACACGGGTCCACACTGGATCCACATCCTTGGTCTCAAAAATTCCCAGTTGGAGATCAAGAAGAGACCTAAGACAGGCAACCGGTAGGCAACTCCAGTGCCGGGTGAGATCCCGCATTAAGATCCCACGTTAAAAGGGGAACTGCAGGAGTTACTTTTCAGAAAGGATGGGCAGGCTAAGGACTTGATAGCGGACACCAGGAAAATCAAGACGTTCTATCGCTGTAGTGACATCGTGATGTTTTGAAGTCACTTCCAAAAGTTTAACTTACTTGCATTTCATTTTAAAGATTAAATACATGCAAGAACGGCAAAATTAACGCTACCCCAATTTCTTGGTTAATCCACCTTCCGCCTTTTTGGGACTTCCACACACGCTCTTCAGTTACTGCGGTACGGGGCACGTCAGCTTCTGAGTTGCCAACTCACTTGGACCAAAGGGGCCAGAAGATACACGCGCACGCACGCACACACTCCCGATGGAGGAACCACCGCCGCTGTCTGTATGCCAACTCCGTTTACTTCAGTACGGACCTACTAACTCACAGCAGCCAACAACCTAGCCTATATTTAGTAAGGTCGTCTTCCAATCGTCAAACTCATGACAGTCTACCACCAGCATGAAGACAATTTACAACTACTGACTTCAACCACGCAGAATTTAAACCTAATTAAAAGTAACTGAGACTGTCAGCCTCAAGCTTGGCTTTTTATTTATCTTCTATGCTGACAGAAACACAAAAACGAAGCCAAACAAAGAACAGAATCAGCTCAGTAGTTACGATTTTAGGAGTTACGATCACTTCCATTTGCCAGTTTTAGTGGTGTATATTAAGTATGTTCCATAACATTTAACAATGCATATTTGGGGGCTACATCTATCAGGATGTCTAATGGGAACAGGTTGAATTCATCGTGATGTGAGCCCGACGCCTGAATAGGAATGTTGAAGGATTCAGCCCTTTAAAATTTCAGGAAAATAGCAGCAAATTAGACCTGACAGGATGTTACTTTGATCTGACAATCATGACTGTAACTCACATCGAATATTGAACATCAGTTCCCTTTTAGTCCCGAGAAGAGCGGATCCGTACTATGCAGTTGGTGCATCTCATCATGTAACAACTGACACCACCAATAAGCTTTCTGAAAGTAGAGCTGCTTGGAAGGACGATGTATTATTTTGCTTTATTTTGACACCCACATACTCAATAGAATGTATCTGAAGATATATTAAGAGTCATGTGCCTGGGAAAAGATGCTAATCTGCCACTCGCCGTGAGAGCTGCATCTTCTGTATAAATACTCCTCTTGCTGATGCAACAAAAGTAAGTGGGTTGAAGCAAGAAGAATTTTCCATTTGCAGCTTCTATATTCTGCGTGGTTTATACCAGGTTGTTTTCAGTTAACAGAAAAGTGATAACTCTATGCGGTGTTACATTACCGAAGACTGGAATGCTATTTTCTTTTTAATAAGCATCCTGAAATCAGCCCTGCCCACCCCTCCACCGCCGTTGAGTGGGGGTAAAATATTAGCAGTACAGCCACCACAGTTTCAGGGACTAAAAGAAGCAAGCAAGCTTTAGGATACTAAGTTCTTCCTAAGTAGGAGCTAGATGAAATTTTGGAAATGATGTTTTTGTGTTCTCGATCCGACAGGCAAACTACCTACAAAGGCATGGAACGTTGTAATTTACACTCTTCCAAAACCCAACCGACCAACACCACACGTGTGTGTGCACAACCTGGGATTTTACACCCCGGCTTTGGTATTTATTTTTGCATTAGCACACCTTCCACCCCCAACACATCGCCTAATTCTCTGCGGGTTTGTGCGCTCTTGCCACCAGCAGGATACCATCGCTGTGCTCTCTGAAGGTTTGATTGATGACCCCCAAAATAACCGAAACCCCATCGACAAACCTTCCAACAGCAACGGCGAGCCTTCAACTTGCAGAAGGAAGGGGTCACATTCATTGGATGAGCAGCAATGATTGGGACATTTCAAGGGACTTGTTTGCTCAATCCAGCCATCTCCAAACCCATGAGTATACTTAAATTTAGTAAAACGTGGAAGCCAGTAGAAAAACAGAGCAAGACTACCACGGTCATAACACCTCAACAAAGTCACAGTTAAGTGCCTGTTATACAACAAAATTTTACTCTGCCAAACCGGTGGATTATCACAGCTACAAACCAGTGCAACTTTACTTTGTCCTCCACCTCACACTGTCAATCTTACCAGGAGGACAACGTTACCCTGCGTTGCTACAATGATGATCCGTTATCATCTGATGTTTTCAGCTGCTAGGCAAGCGTCTGAAAACCTTCTGTGGGCAAAGCCCTACCTCCAGCTTGAGTATCTACACAGAATTAAGTGTCCGTATCAGGTCCTTGCTACACAAGAGATGGAAGATCAAATCTACCCCAAACCACCTGGCAAACGATCGTTCCCAAAGGCAGAGGTCACTCTAGCGTAGGTTACTACAAGTCCACGCTTCAAGGTATTCGTGGTCTCAGCTCTACACAGAGCCCGACGTCTCTTCCACACTCTCAAATCACAATGATTAAATCGGTCTGAACATAAGAAAACACTTTTTTACCGTGAGGGGGGTTGAATATCGGGAGTAGGTTGCACAGAACAGTTGTGGAATCTCCACCCGTGGACGCATTGACTGGACACGTTCCCAGGCAAACTGCTGTAGCTGACCCTGCTGAAGCAGGGGGGGTGGTGATCTCGACAGGTCCCTTCCAATCTCAGCAGTTCTCTGATTCTGTAATTTGGTTACGGCGGGAACTGGACAAGATCAGGCAAGCAGGCAATACCTTCCCTTTTCACCAGCTATTATTATTTTATCTGAGGAAGCACTGGACATGAAGGCGATGAGACACAAGCTCAACGGTCCATGTTAAACGTCTCTTTAAATGTGCTAAGTCAAAGCAAACTTGGGGAGTTAAACAGGCAGCACTGAGAGCATTACGGGACTTTCTCGACCTGAAGACATATGGGGATCTAAACATAACACCAAGCATCTCCATCACGCTCTGAATCTTCAAAGTACGTTGAGACATTCATTCATTAAACATTAACACAGCACTTCTTTCCTCTCTTTCAAGAGACATATCCATGCTGACGTAATTTCAGATAGGAAAAAAAAAAAAAAACCCACACACAACAAATCATAAATAAATGTAAAGCCATACACTTACTGCCGGGAGTGGTGCTCGTCCTAAGTCCAGCTGGCCCGGGACCATTCAGGACACGGACAGGAGATGACAGACCAGCTGCTGGACGCCTGGTGGAGGAGGAAACGCTGGCTGTAGCCACCAAGGGTTCTTGCTAATCATAACCCTCGTGGTACCTGTTTCCGACCCAGCAGAGGCAGTGATGCTCCTGTCACCTTCAGCACCCTCTAAGCATGACAAGGCGATTTTCAGAGGCACCTGGATTGACCCAGCGTCAGAAGTCTGAATCCAGTCCTATTGAAAGAAAATACTGCTTGTGGGCTCCGGTTTGTCCCTTCGTTTGGTGCTGTTGTGGCCATCTCCCCCTCCCACAGAGGGAGAAGGCATCTCCCAGCTAGCAAGCAGGTTTCTCTGCTGGGAGGAGAATTCCGCAAGCTGGCCTTTATGCATCTCCGGCTGCTTCTCCGAGGAGTCGGTTGTCAAGGTACCGACCAGGAACAGAGCAGGTCCCACAACAGTCAAGACCGAAACATGCCTGTGGCTACTGAGGGCTTGTATATTCCATCGCCGAGCAGAACTGGTCAGGAGCACCAGGACCCGACGGTGTGGGATCAGCCAGAAGACAGATCCTTCTTATAGGCTTGGTCAGAACAGAGCGATGACACTGAAGTGGGCAGAAATTCTTATTGTCATCGTCTCACTTCTTACCAAGATAGAGGCAATTACGCTCGAGTAAGGAAAGTCCATACAATAGCGTGAAACGGCCTGTAGTAATTTCCCCTGGTGAGTAGCACTGTGTCCTCCCCGTGGTAACTGAGAAGCCACAAACATTAAAACTGCTTTGATGATCTTGCTGCACGGCTCCTGAAAAACAGAGACCAAAGACAACGTTCAGTACATTGCTACAACCGGCAGCCCATTAGAACAGTCCCACTTATTTACACGTGGACGACAACATCAAATCAGGAAAGGCAGTAAAGCGACTTCGCTAGTCAAAATCTCTTCGTCATCTTTGAGTGTAACTTTGTCACGTCCAGCTGTAAAGCAGAAAGCGTTTTGTGAGAAAACACCAACACAGTTGTTTTAAGACAGACGCAACACTAGGACCTTCCGGCATTTTTTCTGCTCTTCACAACACAGTTTCTCCAAGAAATACCATCGTCTATCATTCGCCACCCACACCCTGACGTCATCAGCTCCTATTTCTTGACAGATTACACTCCTCCTGTGCACACCAAAGCACCTCGAGCACCTTCGTTAGCTAATGGCAAGCAGCACTGTGACAGGTCCTCGCAGCCCACGTCAGCACCATGCGTTGAGTTGCAAGCCTTAGGAGTGCTGCACCTCCCGCTAGTGCCTGCTCGACTCACGGGATGATGCCCAGTGAATTCCCTTTACGCCTAATGGTTTGGAAGGGGCAGGATTCACAACTGCTGCAGCAAAAACCTGCAGGAGATCCTTGCCCAAGGAGATGCCATCAAAGACCACTGCGCTGATGACGGCTGCCGTGACAGTGCCTCCTCCTTGGAAAGTCCATGTCAGAGACAAAGGACTGAAAGCTGGGAAATCCCAGCGCTGCTGGTGCCCCGCGCGTCCTGAAGCCTAGCCACACCGCCCGAATACAGATCACCTCCGTCTTTCACCATCACATCCTTCTTTCATCTCTTCCTTACCCTCGCCAGACGCAGGGTCCGCGATGTGCCGAGCAGGTTCTCCTCACTTCACCAGCAGCTATTCAATACTTTGTCATGTCCTTTATTGTTCAGCGAGAAGTCCTGTACCTTATTTACAGCGTATTACTCTAAACCTTCCCTGAAGATACAATTAAGCTCCTCACTGGGTTTTTTATTGCTCTCAGCACTCTATTTTTGAGTTTTTCAGAAACAATTTATTTTTCACAGCATCTCTAAGAGATAAAAGACATAATGTCCAGATGACAAACAGCAAACTGAGGGAAAGAGGGCTTTTATGGTCAAGGGAGACCACTAACTTCAGGTGTTTAATTTCCAGTGCCCTAGAATATGATACAGGCAGTAACACATGCTCCGATCAGGGTTTTCCATCACTTTCAAGCACAGCTCCGACTGCTCAGCTCTTCTGTGCTTTGGATATGCAAACCAGTTACAGTTTTATTGCAATAGTTGTGAGCGTATGAATGAAACTACGCGCACTGGGAGGGAAATCCTCCCTAATACTAGTCATCCCCCAACCAGTACGTTCGCTGCCAGGCACACCAACTCCCCACCACAATTTATTTCAATCAGAAAGGGCATTGCTCTAAGATGAAATTTATCCCTATAAAGAGATACGAGGGCAGCTCCTATATGAAATCTAGATCCCATTTTGGGGCTTTAAATGGTACCTAGACCATGTGATGACACTTAAAGACAGTGAATTTCACCTTGTGAGCTCTGTTATACTATTTCCCATTCAACGTTACCGTGTGCCCTGTTGTGTCTCCGCACAAAACGAGAGCGTCCTTAAACCAGTCGCTAATTTGAGCGCGTATTTAAACAACCACCTCCGAATTGTTTGCCCCCCCAGCGGATATAATCAGGTTAAGACCAACCGGCACCGGCGGATGCAGTTATACAGATAATATGCAGATAACGGCATCGCCAAGGGAAGGAAAGCACTAAAAGTGATCAGCGCAGGTACCAACCAGAAGTCCAAGAGGCTGGAGAAAGCGAGCAGCCGTTACTCAATCGCTTTAATAACACCACACAATTAGCAAATCTGCTTGAGAGCATGACTACTTCTGCTCCCAGGGTAGCCGGCCCAGAACGATCCTTCCCTTTTCTGCCTTAATATACCATTACCCTCTGAGGATTCAGCGTTTGAGACTGAAGACACAGACTCCCACATCAACAGAAAGGTTATTTCCAACGGCCGGACGTTACCGCAGGCACAGTAGCATCCCCCCAAAACCAGATCCCATCATGCAAGACCACATGCATGAGCAAAATGGATATAAGCTCCATTCAAAGCGGCACACGCTTACCTGAACTAAGATGGGCAGAGAGAGCGATGGCCCCGTTTTGCAGAAAAGGGACGGAGCGACCAAATAACTTGCCCAGAACTGCGTGGAAAACGTCAAGTTTCAGACCCTCAAATATTGACCAACAGAAGCAACCTAGCATGGATTTCTATTGCGCCGAGTGCACCTTTGCAGACTGTCAGCGGGGAAGAGTTATCTGTATGAAACTCCCTTTTTGTACAGTTTAAGATTACTGTTCGCACGCATCCTAATTCCAAAGAATGAGCGCAAGAGAGAATAGCAGCCCTGAGTTCCAGTACTAAACAGCTTTTTTTTTTTTTTTTTTCCTCTGTGAAATCATCTCCCTTCACAGGATTTTCCACAATTTTCTGTATCTGTTCATAAATACGGAGTTTATTCAGATGAGTAGGAGAGACTCACTTTTGCAATCTAGTGCTTCGTTGAGCTATAACCGGGAAGCTCTTTTCTATCCATTTCTTCTGCTCTCTCCACCCCAACACCAGCAATCCAGCTTTTTTAGAGCACTTTTTCCTCCCAACTTGTAGGCCCACACGTATGATGCAGTAACAAACGGCATCCTACTCACCCAGCATCCTCAGAAATTGATACCCTCATCACCCTGAAGGAGATGACTCTTTTCTCCAGGGCCCTAGCAGCGTCCTCATACCCTTCACGCCGCAGGACAAGCACCTTGCCCAGTGTAAAGTGAGATCTTAGGGATATGGGAACAGAAGCGAAGACTGTAACGAGCGCCTGCCCACATACCAGCCCCCTGCGGAGCCAGCACAACCCTACAGCCAGGGCACCCGACCCGCAGCGCCAGCACCCAGCCTCCACGCTCAGCTGTGTCCCAAAAACGGGGAGGAAGAGGAGGGTTAAGCTGTCCTTCCATCCAACCAGCCGGCTCCTCAGCGATGGACTCTGCAACGTTTTTTTTCCTCCACTAAAAGCAGGCGCAAAACTTTTCCTCTTGCTACTTTCTGCTCCCGGGACCACCGAGAACACTCAGCACCGCAGGCTGGTCCTTAGCCAAATGCAGACACCTTAACGCCGTCGCATCCCCCCGCCTCCGCATTTCAGCGCAAGACTGCAGCAGGAGGCCAGCAAGCCAGACATCACAACTGGGAGCAGCAGCCCTCAGAAACAAAAGGAGAAGTTAAGATGATCCCATGCTTCAGGCTTCTGCCTCGCTCTTTCTGCGCATCGCCCACCCAGAAGGAAGAGGCTGGTCCATGGCTCACACGAAGGGGTTAACTTCTGCTCCCCAAGCTCCCCGCATCTCAGAGCACAGCACAGCTGCAACCCACAGCTCGGAAACGTTCAGCTCTGCATGTGCTTGTAAAACCGTGTTAATGTCTCCCTGGTAGTATTGCAAGAACGGCTTAAAACCAGGGTTCAGAACAGCGGCCCCGTGGCGGCGTTTGGGGAGTGTAGTCACGGCGAGGGCAGCTGCGTTTCACGCACTGTATCGCACCTACCTCAAATCCAAGACAATTTCACACGAGGTCTGGCTAGCAGGCCGTTTATTTAGTTGCCAATTTCTATTCGGTCCAAAACCAAACAAGCTCCGCTGGGATGAGAGAAATAAACCCGGGTGCACTGCTGAGTGACTTCACGCGCTACTCAAATATTGCCTCCAGGCCCTTGGACCCCCCAAACTACCTGCACAATGGAGAACCCTCCCATCCAGCCTGCGATGCTCCCAGCCTCCTGCCTGACGTCACCGTGCTGAAGTAAACCCGCCGGGTTGGGAGCAGCAAGGAAGGGGCTGGAGGAAGGAGAAAAGCCACGTTCCTCCTCGCATCGTCCCTCGCCGGGGTGTTAACGCTCCTCTCTGCGCTGCAATCCCCCGCTCGGAGCAACACCCACCCCACCTCCAACCCGGTGTGCTAAGCAGACACAGGTAGTTAGTAGCACTACAGGTTCCCCCGTCTGTGCTTACTCTGGCCCGTGCACCTCCACGGGGGTGGGTTACTCACCCGCTTTCTCACCCCATCCGGGCTACACACGGGCACGCGTGTCCCGCAACAGCAGCGTGCCAGCTTCCTTTAGTAGAGAAGCTCAAGCGCTTTTTTGCCGCTGGAAGCAGCCATAAGGTGCATGATTCAGGGCGCATCGAGGAAAAGAGGAGCATGGAGGGCTTCAGCGAGCCCCCTCCCCACGCACCAGCACGTGCCACCGCAGCACCCCACTCGGCACCTCGGCTGGCCCCAGCTTTGGCCATTCCTTTTATTCAGGCTAACGCACTGCTTCAGCCAAGCTGGTCTAAAGTACGGTTGAAAACTCAATTTCTGGTATTTTTTAATTGTGCATTCTTCCACTCCTCGTTCTCCTCCCCGCCCCCCCCCCCCCCCAGCCACCTCCACACCGCTCCCACCACTTTCCTCTTTCAGCGGCTCTGCTGACAAACCCAACTGTTCTAAGTTCAGCAGCTGAGAGCTCTTAACCTTTTATTGCGGAGGTGGGAGGGAGAGGAAGACTCAGGTTTGGCGGGGCGAATTGTTCAGCTTGCAGCCTCAGGAGAAGCATCGCTTCCCCCCCCCCCCCCTCCTCCTCCTCTGCTGCCGCAGCCATCGGCACAAACAGCTCAGCCCAGGCTGCCGTCCTCCTTATCCCAACGGCCCGGCTTGTTTCAACTTTCCCAGCCCTGCCGTGTCCCTTCACGTGATTTTCTCGCCATCCTAAGTCTTCTGACGCCACCAGGTTTGGGTTTCAAGAGATGAGCCCAAACCCGCACCGTCGAGGTAACCCCGCTGCTTCGCCAGGGCCAGCACCGGCCGCGCCATCACACGCAGCGGCTTCGATCCCCGCGTGCCCCGCCAGGGCAGCGAGAACACTCATGATCACGCAACGAGACAAAGTGCTTTAAACAAATAAATACACACACACACACACACAAACAAATATAAAGCATCATTTCCAAATAAGCAGGGACACGAGCAAATATCAAAGCCCAAATTCCAGAGTCCCAGGGCTCTCGAGGGAGACAGCTCCATCTGAAGTGTCCTCTCGGCAGAGCCTGATGGCTTTGATACTTCACCGTATTTGATCAAATAAAGCTATTGATCCTTCGCGTGAAAGTTCAATACGGGGCTATCAGTGCGGTAAGAGTAGTACAATAAAACCCTCGGTCTTTTTGATCTCTGCTGAAGCATTTCATCTTGACATTTGTTAAATGTATCAGCAGATTGCTTAAAATGAGAATAGGGTTTTAAAAGCTTACTGGAAAAGCAAAGCTCACATAAAAAATTCAGCTTCTACATTTGGTAACTTTTACATTTGGTGCTTTTCATTAACTGTATTGCCCAGCCAGGTATTATTATTCAATTCCATTTTAAGCAAGATGGTGAGACCTAAATGGATTTCTAAATATATATTCTTGGCTTCATTCTTACAACTGGTTTTTACGAGGGCTTATCTGCTTCGGCAGTTAACCTTGGCAGGTAATCACTCCTTCAGACCCCAATCCAGCAACAGAGACAGGGGGCTTACACCAGAATACCCCCAAGCAAGGCAAAAAGCCAAACGGCAACGTTAGCAAGCAAATAAAGAAGAGAAGGAAACAAAAATAACGTTTTCAATCATCTGATCCACCCTAACAGTCGGGACAGATTGCCGTCTCGGCCACACCGGTGCAAGCCAAAAGCAAATTGCAAACCCACAGATTTTATCCCTGTTTTTGGGGGCGTGATCTTGTGAAACTGGGTGTATACGCCCCCCACCCCCACACGCAGGGCACGGGCACGCAGGTACCGCGCTCCGGATCGCAAAGGCTCCTTTAGCATTGACTGTTGGTAAAGCTCTAGAACAGGTTCCGCGTTGACGTTACTACACCTGCCTCCTCCAAGGAGATTCACAAAGCAACCGAGGAGGCTCTCAGCTGTCAGATGAGCTCTGGTTTGAGGAGAAACCTGGATTAACTGATCTGCAGGGGTCCTGGCTGGAACTTGCTATGAGTTCACCACTTAGAATTCTAAAGACGTAGCAACGGTCACAACACACAGCATCGAGTCATTGCTAATTCCTCGCTCAGCACCTCAGCACCTGTCAAGGAGCCAGAGGAAAAGCCAACTTTTCCAGATCTCCGGTTTGGACGGTGCCAGACCTGAGATCGGAGGCAAGCGGAGGGGGCCTGAGGATGATGAGCTCTACAGGGCCAGGCTGCTGGGAAACACGGAGGCGAGTCCTGCACTTACTCACTGTCTGGCTTATAAACTTGTCCAGAAGACAAACTGTACACACACATAAAACCGGACTCTGGATCTTCAATGACAGTCACGGGAGCAGCAGTATACCTCTGCTCTATTACCTCACATAGTCTTGCCATAAGTTATTCTCTGCTGAGGTGATCTCAAATGTCCCAAAGCTCTTTTGTTATTCACAGATGCACACGCTGCTTCCTGCTGTTCCAGCACGGATCACGTCGTGGAAGGGGTCTGAGCCCCGCGCTGCCCTGACCTCCCGTTCCGCCCCCTCCCACATCAAACCTCAAGCCGCCCGCGCATCCTGAATCCCAAAGGCTGGGAACACCCACGCTCAGGGTTGGATTCTCAGCTGGACCAAACTGATGCTGTCCACTCAGGTTTATTTATTTTTACACTTTAAGGCACTGACACCTAACGTGGATCTGTTGGGAGGACTGAGAGGTCAGAAATACCTTTTTGGTTTGATTTTAAATGCAGTCGGAGCGCTGCGTCTGGCATTTCCATCTTGGCTGCTTTGTCCCTGTTGCTTTGGAAAATGGAAAAAGCGGAGACCGAGGAAGGCAAGCTGGAAGTATTATGGAAAATAGAAGTGAAAAAAGAAACGCCGGGGTGTGTCTATAAGAAAAAAAAGCCAACAGCAGTGTATATTCTCTTGAGAAATCACGAAGATGAGCTTGATGCTGCCCTGCCACCCCACCTGCCGTGCACCACCAGACCCACGGCAAAGGGCACTTGGTGAAGGAACAGGTTTCATCTACCACCACCACACCCACTGCCTGAGCAGCCCCTACACAAACACGGTGCAGCGACCACCGGGCTTCTCTAGCTGCAGAAAGCACCACGGCCCCGTTCCCTCTAATGGTGCTTCCTACGTCCTCAAGTCAGCGAGGAAAGACCTCCAGGTCCATGGCAGCTGCCCTGCACCGCACGCGTGGTGCTGCTGCCTTCCTCGAGGGGAGCTGCCTTGGGAAGTAAATGGTTGTGGAGAAGTCTGTGATTTCAAACGAGATTTCAAAGCCCAGAGAAATAGCCAAAGCTGCATGGATGCAACCTTGAACTCCTGATGTTCCCCCACCATTAGGAAATTTTCTGAGGCAATGGAAAAAAAAAAAAAAAGTTAGCAAGTAACTTCAACTCAAAGCGCTTCTTTCCCCTCTTTGTGGTCAGCATCCAAGAAGTCCTGCAGAACAGAGATCAGGCTGAATAACTGAAAACAGAAGCACTCAGGGGAGCAGACAAAAAAAAGCAAAAAAGAAGGCTCTTTTCCCCTTCCCTTTAAGCTAACTTTATAACGGTGCTGGAAAGAACAATCAAGAAATTCCTTTTGAGATGAGAGGGCAGGGAACTAGAGGAGAAAGAGGCCAGAGTATTTCTTTAAGGGCTTCTTTTTCTCCCCTTTCTCCTCCAGTAATATTTGTATCAAAGAAACCATTGTTGGACTTGCTTAAATGCTGGGAACGGGACCGTAATTTGCTACCAGGCACAGCACTCGCCACCGGAGCCGCGGGGGAGCTGCACCTCCTGGAGCGGGACGGGGAGAGTTCTGCGCTCAAGGAGATTTATCTTACAAATTAGTCTAGTAACACCCGATGACAAGCCGTAGAAGATTTCCGTACAGACCGAAACCATTCCGTACACGGGCCCAACTGCCTCCCCGAGATCAGTTGGCAAGTCCCGTGCTCATGAAGCTTCAACTCTGCTGCTGTTCAGCAACGAGACGGGCCGGGCAGGTCTCAGTTAATATTCTCCATCCCTCTTCTGTCCCTGGAACAGATGGGAAGGGGTCTTCACAAAGCCTGGGTATACCAGGTATAACCTTTCCTAGCGACACGAAGCAAGGACACAACTTGCTCTAACAGAAAGGGAGAAGCTCAGGAGGTGGCCGGGAGAGCACACGTGGCACCGGCCAGAGCATCTACGTCTTCTCCAAAGGGAGCCTGGGGGGAGCTGAGCACAGCAACCCCGCCTGCGGGCAACACAGCCGGCCCCGCTGGGAAGAAGATTGGCAGGACGGCTAGCTGAAGCGGAAAGCCCACGAGAAAGGACCTGCTCGACTCTGTCTTAGTTCTGTGCCAGAGAGGAACCCCCCTCACCACAGCCTCAGCTCCACTTACGGCAACGGCGAGCACTCGGCATGCTTCGGGATGCAGCCGACCCAGCGCCAGCGCTGAAGGGCTTCAAGCGCAGCTGGGGCAAAGTCAGCAAGAACGGGCAGGAGCCTCGAGGGTGCAGGGTGCAGGGCTGGGCAGGCTCTGCTGGATGTATTAATATTACAGCATCGCCTAGAGAGGACATCTGAAGTTCTTCCAGGGGATGCTATAAAAAGAACCACCGAGAAGGTTCTCTGTACTCCCCAACTTTCAGACAGGGACAGAAGAAGAGGGAAATAAATTTCCCCAACCTGCTAACGAAGCAAGGGATGGATCCCCAGAAGGCGTAACCCCCAGTCCTCCGCCTCTTCTGCGACGATGCCTTTAACAACCCCTTTGCGAGAGAGTAAGTCCAGCCAAACTAAATAAAAGTGCCTTCCCCCCCCCGTGCTTTTCTACAGCTTTAACCTCTCTCTATTGTTGCCTGGCTGGTTCTGAAAAGCTTAATCAGAGATGATACTCTAAGTCCCTTCTTGGCAATGTTACTAATCTGTTTATTATTCTCCTGCAAAAGCACAGCCCTGATATGAAGCCTAACATAACCAAAATGCTTAATTACATTCTCTCCCTTGGGATGGGGAAACCATTTCGGGCTGTGTGAAAGCTAGGGCAGCCCTGGCAGGGAACACACCTTTATTAGAGACGATGGGGCAGCACATTTCAGGAGAAAAAAAGGCAGTTGAACCTTTAATCCCATGGTACCACTATATCATCCCTCGAAACCACGGGGCTAGATAAAAGATGAAGTCCTCACATAACACTCAATGTGCTTGCTAAATGTCAGTTTGGGCTGACGATTTTTAACATTCCAACTACTTAATGAGTTTTCTGTTTACTTGTTTGCCTTTCAACAAGTAAATGAGAAAGCGCGCTGCAAAATTAATAATCATATTAGATTTCTCCACCAGCGCCTGCAGTAAGACAAAGAACAGCTCTGATGCCATTTGTCAAGACGGAGAACTCCAGAACTCAGCCAGTCGAAGCACCGGCACTAGCCCGGGCATCCCAGTCGGAACGGCGGCTGTCTCGCACTCTGTCTGGGAAATCCAGGGAGAACCCAGCGGGGCGTCCCCGGCCGATTACTCAATTCCAGGGCAATGGATCGGTCCCAGGAACTGCTTGTATATTTAGGGCAATTTCAGTGCCTATAATGAGCTGCGGTGGATGCGTAGGAGCTTTGTACAGCTGGGCGTGCGGGAAAGGCAGGGCAGGACAAAGAACTGCATCCAGGCTTCCCAAGCTGCTGTCCTCACCACGTATTTTTACTACCCAGCATAGCCCTACACAGATTCATTGGCTATGATCTCCTGTCTCAGCGGTGTAAATCTGAAATAACTCAGCATGAAGACAACGGAACCTCAGTAGTGGAATAAGCAGGAGTCAGCTGCATTCGACATAGCTGAAAGTGGTTTAAAAAAAAAAAAAAAAAGGCAACATTCAGTATCTGCTTCTGTTGGCTTAAATCAAACAGCACAAAACTTGCCTGTTGTTTGGAGGGGCTTGCAAGGCATTAATTAAATGACGCTTTGGGAAGCTCCCCTGATCTCCTGGTGGCTAGATGGAATTGTTCAGCTCCGGAGAACGACTGCTGCTCTGCCTGTGTCCCTGCCCCCCTGCACAGCCGTCCCTTGCAACGCTCAGCGCCGCGCTACCTGCAGACCACAGGCAGACCACCGCCGGAATTTCTCTGCAGTAAATAAGAGTGACTAAAACTCTCAACAGTAATTTTTTTTTTCCAAGCGGTGCATTGCTGATAGATCTAATACCTCCGAGCATCAATGCACCAACAAATGGATGATCCTTCCCACCTCAAAGTTCCGCTAATTCTTCAGCAGATGCTTGTGCCGCTGGATGGAGGTGCATAAAAACAGATCCCTTCTGCTTGCTTAGCTGTAACATTCTCAGGTAGTTACTACTTA
Organism: Falco biarmicus; assembly: GCF_023638135.1. Lineage (NCBI taxonomy): Eukaryota > Metazoa > Chordata > Aves > Falconiformes > Falconidae > Falco > Falco biarmicus. Next base: position 1,815,794 of record NC_079305.1, read on the forward strand.
GCATACAAAATAATGGCCAGGAGTAAATTTCTTTACTCAAGGACCAGTCCTTTAGGCTGCTGAATAACACAGGCTTCAGCTCCCGTCAAGAGCCGGAACGCAACATTGATTTTCCTTACAAAAAAAAAAATCTAAGATATTTTATCTTGGGGTTCTGAGGGTGAATTTCAAAATTAACTGCTGAAATAAAATATTAATGGCAAGCTAATCAGGTGTCTTTGAGTGGTCTTAAACGTATTTTGGTCAACTAAAAACTAGGAAATACCCAAAAACGTTTCATAACATTGTGAAAGCATTTGAGCCATTTTAACTGGAAATTTAGGAAAACATTGTGAAGCCAACGGTATCCAGCGTTTCCTTCCGCCCTGTAAGTTAGGAAGAGAATCCAAAAAGCAGGTGCTGAAGACTCTAAGAACATTATTGGCCCAAGTGACCAGCCTAAGGTTAATGAGAGAATTAGAAACATATTAAAAAATGACAGCAACAGAATCCAGCAGCGAGGCGCCTCCTTGTTTATCAGGTCCTACAGCACCAGCAGCCTCCTCAAAATTATGAGTCTGTTTATTAGCCGATACATTCAGGAGAAAAAAAAAATGTGTGCCATCCCGCTGGAGAGAGAAACGACCTCGGTTATCTCGTCTGCAAACAGCAGGACGGCACAGACGGCCGCGGAACAAGGTCAGGCCATGGGAAGGTGGTGGCATCAATCATGCACAGCTCGGTGCTGCTTGTATCGCTCCCACCTGCTCCCGGGAGGCTGCTTGGCTCTGTTGCCCCCACCTCCAAAAAGAACCCCAACAAAAACCAAACAAAAAACCCCCTCACCCCAATCAAAAACCCAAAACCACAAAATCCCCCCAAACCTGAACCCCAAATAATCATGGCATCAGTGCCTCCTTCTCTGCGTCTCAGAAATTCTGCTGTTCTGATCCAGCCCTGGCAGAGAGAACTTGGTTTTCAAACGCTCCAGAGCGCCTTATGGCTGCTCCTGCAAAAAGAATGGATGAAAAATCCCTACGTTTCCGATATTCCTCCCATCCTTTGTGGTAACAAACGCCCCCCGGCCAGTTCTGCCTCAGGAACACAGTAACTCCGAGCCACCTTCGTATTTACTTCAAGTATTAAGCAGATCCACCAACCCAAAGGATATTAACTGTCCCTACATACCTGTTACAACTGTTACTCTGCGTGCTGTTATGCAGCGTAGAACGAGGTGATATTAACGAAAACCAAGAGCTCATCTCCCAAAGGATACAACCCTTTAGCAGCCCCGTCCCCTTCCCTGGAACCTGGCCACGTGCATAACGGATTTTTTTCTTCCAGGTGTCAAGTCGTGCCAGATCCAGCTAAGAAAAATGCTTTGCCTTGATCTATTTCTACACGGCCCCAGGGATAAAAGGCAGGAAGCCTCAGATCAAAAGCCTCAGATTAATTGCTGGAACAGCCGGCAACGTGCTCCCTTAGTGGACCGATCCCTTTCCCACAAGGAGGAGGATGGGGAGGAGGTGTAAGAGGATGGGGAGAGCAGGACCCCCCCCCTGCTCCCAAGCCTGAGGCATGTGGGAAAGTTTTGCATCTTTGCATCTCTAGCCACTGCATCTTTGAAGGAGGGGTGAGTCAAACAGGCAGGGAACATCTGAGGGCAGAGCACAGACCCCATCCAAGAGCACGCTGGGGACCACGTCGAGGTCCATCAACCCCTCGGCTGACAGTGCAGGGCGAAGAGACACAGGACACCTAGCACACCACCGAGAAGTTAGATCTACACTCTCTGCCCGCCCCCGGGTACCATCAGCATCACTCATCACCTAAGCGACAGAGAAGCTGACGGAGGAGAACAAGCACCTCATTCACATGAGCATAAACCAGGAATTAGAGCACAATTATACCAAAGTCAATGAAGTTACGCCGAGAACAGATTCAGTCTCATGGAAGGAGGCATTTGGATATATTACGCAGGAACCTTTACGATGTAATATTTGGCCTTGGAGATGACACTGCAATTTCATCAGATAATTAAAAGACTGAGCCAAATACTACTTTAAAAAGACGCTAAAAAGATGCCCCTGCACCTAAACAGTACTAATGTTGGGAATGAAATAACATCAAAGGGAGAGGCTAATTCTGACCTTGCTTTAACTAATTGAGAACACGTTCCCCAGATGGTTTTATTAGGCAACCAAAGGTAGAAAACCACCACATCAGCCCTTCCTCCACAACCTCCCCAGCACATGACCGTGCCGCGCTGGACGCGGTCTCCGGGGAGGGTGATGGAGGAGGAAAAGGCCGCGGATACCACAGTTGATCGCATTGCCTAAAGCACTCGTGTGCCCAGCGGCCAGGAGGGCAGCAAAACGGAGTAACGTCCCCGCCAGCCCATAGACCCTCCGATCAATGCCGGGCAGATGCAGTCACGTCTGTCAGATGGTAACAACCGCTTCGGGGTTTCCATATGGAACCACTGGAAGGGCTTCTAAAAGACATTAGCGTCTTTCACGAGATACTGGGGCTCCAGGAAGATAATTTAGACAAGCAGTTGAGTTTACAGAGCAGAGAGACTATTTATGATGGACTGCAACCAGCCAGCTCAGAAACAAATCAGGACAAGAAAGCTGCGGTTGAGATAAAAAGGTCCACGGGTATCAGCAAGATCAGGAGAAGCCTTCAGTACAGATGATGATGATGATGATGATTACTATTATTTTAAAATCAGCGGCCACTTAATGACACCTGAAAGCAACAGGAACTCCTGGTGAGGGGGTAAGGGGAATCAGACCTGGGGATGTAACTGTAGGGACTGCGTGCCCCCATCCCTCCAAAATATTTTTAGAAAAAATCCAACTAATTTGTGACCAAGAAGAAAGTTTCTCCAGTTCCCCTAAATATGAACATTTCCATTCTTCTGAAGATTGACATCCATATCGGACTGTCCCACTTCAGCAATGGTTTTTCATAATTTCCAAGAATTTTGCTGCTAAACCTGAGAAATGCCGGTCAAATATACCACTTGTAAAAATTCCAGAGAGGACTAAACCAGACAAAAATTCAGGGACTGGATGATACCACCTCAAGATGAAAAACAAGCCATGTCTTTTCAGCTGGTACCTAAAAATTCAGGAAGACAATTCAATCTGCCGTCTCTACACAGTTATAGGTACATCGGTCCATTGACCCAAGCACTGGTGCAGGGTTATAAATGATACTTACTCTGCGTAATTGATGCCATTAACAAAATAAACAGTTCTTTTGTCTGGCTGTAGGATAAGAATTATCTATAGATTTTTTTAACTAGAATCCTGCTACGAGATCCAAGGTGACAACAAAATCCTCAGCGTGGCGTCTGGCATTAAAGCTGTACGTTCTGACTCCTCAGAAACAGCAATTTCTCTTCCAAATCATTGCTAAAGAGGTCAGGTAAGATGTTAGTTGTTGTATTCCCGCCAGCCTTCGGTTCACCCCACAGTGCTTGGTAATTCAATCCGAATGCATGTCCCAGTTCCACGTCAGATGGTACCTGAGGCTTTGCAGGAATGCAAATACGACTGCAGTAATCCAAAAGTAATTCCAAAGCCCCGCTCCTGCCAAGAGAGGCAGGTCTAATTTGGTCTAATAATTATGGTCTGATAATTATGGTCTAGTAACAACAATCAGTCATCCAACCCACTCCCCCTGCATCGCTCACGGGTCTCCAGCTGACCTGAGCTCTGCCCATTTCAATGGAGCCGTGCCCTGCCAAGCCGGCTGCAGGCTGGCTGGCTGTATTTCCAAAGTGGCAACAACCGGATTAATTTTCCTCTCCACTCTCAAAATCTATCCTCCATGCAGGAAAAAAAAAAAAACTCCGAGTGCAACAATAGGACCTTCAGGAGTAAAGAGCGACAGACTGGGATGGTGCCACCAAGAGCACGAGGGATGCTCCTCAATACGGAACGGCATTTTTCCAGGCGGCAGATGCATTGCGGTAATATTTCCCATCAAGATGCTCACAAAAAGTGAGCTTCCAACCCAGTCCAAGTTATTGCTGAATGATTTCAAAGGCAAGTAAATATCACAGCTGAAAACAAAGCTCAGCGTGGCTTTTCGGCAGCCAAAAGCATCCCTCCGTACCACTGGATATGAATTATGCCCTCCCACCCTTAAGACTGGACATTTTTAAAACTTTCCCCGAGTCTGAAATAGATCCTACTAACTTTAATGGGCCCAATTTTCCACTACTTACAGCCACGCATAGTAAGGCATGCGCAAAGTAACATCTAAGTGGATGAAAAGCTATTACTGCAATTTGGCAGCATTTTACATTCACTTAGCACTAACTTTGCACAGGCTTAAATGACTACGCTAGGTGCGAGGCAGGGGGAAAAAAAAAAAAAAAAATCAGCCACACTGAAGTCAATGCAGTTATGTCTGACTTGGAGAGGATTAAGTTTGGTCTGAACAAGACTGCGGTCCCTCCTTAGATGGCAGAATTATTCCGAACTTCCCATCCTCCTCCCATGCACACTCGGAGGCAGGGAACTGTTGGGCAAAACACTGTTCAAGAATAAATCGCCATCAGTATTAAACATGTCTCCTTAGCAACAGGTGCAGGTCTTCAGCCAGTGACAAATGATTGTTGGGTTCCCCCTCTCCGCCATCGAATCACTGAATTTGAGGAAAACACCTTGTTTGTACAAGTTGAGGAAAAGTGAGCTTACGTGGGAGGGTGAGACCCCGTCCTGCCAAAGGATGCTACAACAGGAAAGCAGAACAAGCCCCCCAGCATCTCATGGGACATTGCAACCTTCTGTGGCCTGGCAAAAAATTAAAAAAAATAAAAAAAATCCATAAACCATGCACGAGATCCCAGCCATCCCGAGGCATTTAGCTTCTGCTGCCCTGAAGCTATCAAAGCCAAGAGCTCCCCGTCTCCTGACGTTGCTCAGAACTGCGTACGTGAGAGGAAAGGCTTTCATCCCAGCCTGGATACGCTGGGGCTGGGGGTACGTGTTCAAAGATGCGTTTTCTGGGGGCAGACATGGCGTTCTGAAGAGCAAAACCCACCGAGGAGCGCGCAGACGCACATGGCTCCCGCATCCAGGGCAGGGACTAATCTGAGCTAGTAAAGTTATATAGGATTGCAGGAAAAGAGTTACGGCTCTGAATAAAGTTTAAACTTATGACCCTCATTCTTTGCTGCACTTTATGGAGTAATTCCTGCTAAAGCAAGAAGACTGCTGAATGCTACCAAGTCAGCATGGTGGCTTTTTGTTCTAATGGATGAATATTACTTCAGGGGAGGAAAAGACGCAACTCTGCCGTGGGCCTGAGATGCCCTGGAGCGTCATTATCCTTTTTAAGCAAAGAATGCAAATAAAGAGGAATGAATTTGACTCTTGATTTCTCCGGGTTGAATCAAGAGCACAGAAAGCTGCGATGCAGCAAAACAAGGTATGCAGAAAATTCTCGAACTGAACATCTTTCCAGGAGGGCTCTGGGTATCTACCTCTAGGCATCTGCTTTTCAGGAACATTAAATACCCCCTTGTCCTGTCAAAATGACCCTCCATCCACAGTTAGACACATTAGCTGGTTCAGGGATTATTCCATGAATGATGTCTGGTAGGTCTCCGGGACCTGCAGGGCCAGGCAGGGAATCCTGCCTGCAATCACCCTGAGCTGGGGACCGCAGGTACCTACCCAGATTGCTGTTATTTCAGATAATCTGGGTAAGTACACTGAAATAAGCAGTTCCATCAGCTCTGCAAGATAGGAATCTGGTGCCGGGTGGCACGGAGTGTATTTACTTTAAAAGCAATCCGAATGGCAAAAAAATATTTGCCTTAAGCAGACGATTATTATTAAATATCGGAAGATATATGGTGCCTTGGAAGCAGTCTGAACGATTCCATTTTAGGAAAAGAATTAGTCATAACAGCTCAGAGGATGCGACATGGTTAGCAGGATTCGGTTCCGACAGAAACTCCTTATGCATTGACAGAGCGATAAATTAACGATTAACGGTCCAAGGGGAAAAAAAATATCACTAAATTGAACCATCATCACTCTTTTTAAAAGGAAAAAGCAGGGTGGACACAAAAGTTGCTGCACAGAACGGAAAGATGCTCTTGCTGAGTTCTAAATAGGGACATCTGGAATAACATCACTCACTGGTTTAAAATCAGGCTTTCCACTGGCTCGGGAAGATTTCTGAATCGTTTACTCTTGCAACATAGTTTCAGGGAGGAAAAAGCCTCCCTGAAGCCAAAGCAGCAGAGAAGGCGACCTGTCAGCAGCCTGTCCCCGAGTGGGCTGCACGGGCAGGCGGCCCCATGCCTGGCAGTGCTTTCAGACACGCACGCGTTCCCTCCTGATGCTCTCCCTATTGGCAAAACGGGATTGAAGGCTATAAAAAGCTGCTGCAAAACCAACCGTCAGCTAATGCAAATGGGGGTAAGAATACAGAAGAGCATGCACGTTATGGGATACCAAATCCCTGTCCCAGAAGAGTTGGGGCTCTGCAGCTGCGTCCCCAAGCTCTGCCACTCGATCCCAAGTCAGCAACTTGAATGTTTTGTGTCTTGGCTTCCTCCTCCCTAACAGGCATAAAAAATATTTGAGACAATCCATGTTCCCCAAAGAAACATCCATTGCAAATGCAAGGAACTGTGGAGGCGATGCCCCCCTTCTGCTCTGCTCTGGTGGGACTCCCCCCCCCCCAGCAGCGCTGCGTCCAGCTCTGGGGTCCCAGCGCCAGGAGGACACGGAGCTGTGGGACCACGAGGATGCTCAGAGGGCTGGACACCTCTGCGGTGCAGGCAGGCTGGGAGAGCTGGGGTGGTGCAGCCTGGAGAAGAGGAGGCTCCGGGGGGACCTTAGAGCAGCCCCCCAGCACCTGAAGGGGCTGCAAGAAAGCTGGAGGGGGGCTGTGTGCAAGGGCGTGGGGGGACAGGACGGGGGGGGAACGGCTTTTAACTGGAACAGGGCAGGCTTAGGTGAGATTTTAGGAGAAATTCTGTGCTGTGAGGGCGGCGAGGGGCTGGCCCGGGCTGCCCAGAGCAGCTGTGGGTGCCCCATCCCTGGCAGTGCCCAGGGCCCGGCTGGACGGGGCTGGGGGCACCCTGGGCTGGTGGGGGAGGGGTCCCTGCCCCTGGCGGGGGGTGGCACTGGGTGGGCTTTAAGGTCCTTCCAACCCAAACTGTTCCATGGCTCTATTATTACTGGTCCTACAGATGACTGATCCCGGACTTCACCGAGAAGTCGCCCCCTTTCCACACCAGTGCTACCCCCCCATGCCCGGCACTCAGCCCAAACACCAGCCAAAACGGGGCTTCCCCTCCCCAAACCAGCAGCCCCCCAGCACCTCTGCGCAGGTCACCCAGCTACTGCCATCGCGTACGCACGGGAGCTGCTCAGACACGTCGGTACAAAGCAACATAAAGCCTTGAGACTGAGCGAAAACAGGCGCCTGGGCAAAACTGGCAGCACCACCGCTTCCCATTCCCCTCGTGGTGGTGTTACACGGTTCCTGCTCCAGTTTCACATCACCCCAGTAAAGCAGCACTTGGATACACGCGCGCTGGGCTGCACGCGTTCCGAGGTGTGCCGTCCTAAAAGATGCTCCTGCACAGCCCACGCAACTTGTACTCCCCCATGAGTGGCTCACAGACAATTATTTTGCTTTCACTTTTAAGTGCCCTGTGCATCTGCTTGTCTGTCACGGTCCTGCAGCACTTTGCCACCCACATCCCACTGTGAGTGCAGGAGGTGGATGGCTCGTTAAATTAGGTGTGGCATATTAGAGACATCTGAATAGGTAAAACCTGAGCCTAAAAGAAGGGGAAAGAAAATAAATAAATAAATAAAAAACCACCCAAAAAGGCCTTCAAAACTTGAGAACTAGAAAGAAAAAAAAAGGTAGTAGGAGATTATTTAGAGGGAGCAGAGAGAATACTATAAATACCTTAGGGAAAATTTTAAACAATAACCGTTTCTACAGCACCACAGTCTAAAAATGAACGTTGTCTTACACTTCAAATTCTTAATGACTGAAGTGACTGGGTACCCAAACTTTTCTCCTGGTTTTCAGCACAACAGCAACAGGAAAAAAGGTATCGCTGTTCCTGGGCAAAGATCTGATAATGGGCGCAACGTTTAATACTTTTGCTTCAACTGCCACCTAACCTGACTCTACGCCTGCTTCAGTTTGCGAGCACGCGGAAGATGCTCTCGTAAGGCCTTCAAGAAACAACCGAGTCCTCTTGCACACAAGGATCTCAAAAAGTTCGAGCCTTCACACAAGCACCTTGGGACCTTATATAAATATATATAATAATATATTATAAAATATATATTAAAATATATAAAATTTATAAAAGCGATAAATGGTCATTTAAGCCTTGGTCCAGCAGTATTTGAATAGAAGCCTTGAGAATTACATCCACGTATATAAGACCAAATAATAAGCACGAGCCTAATTCTGCCTCCTTCCCAGTCCACCAGCACCCAGCACCCCAGCACAGCCCCAGCAAGGCACCCAGTGCATCCACCCCCCGGTTTAACCGCATCCACGGAGAGCAGCTGGCACCACTGAAAGGAAAGGATGGGATGGTTTATGGGCTCAACGGCTTCTACTACGAGTATTCGTCCGAAAGCAACTACTGGGAAACACCCTCTGCGCAAGAACGAAGTCCTGGAGCTCGCCAGATCCGACTGACATTCACAGCTCTCCCTGGCTTCCAGACCTTTTCTTTTTTCCTATTAGTCCAATCTCAGAGTAATGAATTTTTAAAACTATCAAACCTCTATTATAGCAATCGCTGGAGTTGTGAAATATGGAGAAAATTTACACAAAGTTACAAGAGGGAAAAAAAAAAAAAATCAAGGTTCAAATGCATGTCTAAGAACTTTTAATATTTGCAGTAATAGGATTTGGTGCAGTAATTTATAATTTTTGTACAAGCAACAGCTAAGATTAATGTTGGTAGTTATTATATGCAATAATTATAGGCTTTTTAGAAGCTGCCTGGCTGGAGGGACACTGCCTGTTTGTACAAAAGATAATTATGGGAGAAATTTAATTTTCCCATTCCCCTAGTTAGGCAGCTGCTGCAGATAAACACATACCTCATTTCCAAGTGCTTGTTCCTTATCCCTGTTTTTTAAGTGTCACAATCCTCATCAAAAACTGAATTCCCATTCACTGCCCAACTACAGCTGAGTTTATCTAGGTACTTACACAGCTGCTGTCGTTAGTGTTACTTTAGTATTTTATAGCCTGGGAGATTGTCAGCCTGAAAACCCCCTCTTGAGAGCAGAGGGCTGCTCCTCCCCGTGCCCCAGCGCCAGGCAGGGAACCAGCACCGATGTCCGGCTCCGACGCAGGACCCCCGGAGAGGGAAAACAACCCCGACACGATCCCACCTCCAGGCTGGGCATGCCACAGCCATCTTCCCCTCCCCAACAGACAAACCCAGCTTAGCTTTCCTCAGGATGCTTTTGATTGTACCAGCATCAGGCGACTGGTTTGCAGCAGCAGGACGGATTTTTGCAGCGATTCCGAATTGTTCTCGTGTATGATGTGTCGGCTCAGCCCACGTAGCAGTTTCGGCCGAGGAACAGAGCTGGCTTCCAGCTCTGCTCCGAAGACTTCACACCCTTCAGTGGGGCTGTGACCTCCCAAACCAGCTCGCGAGCACCACCCCGACGCCTTCCAGCAAGCATCCCTTCGCCCTCTGCAAACCCCAAACGCTGTTGGTTGTGAAAAGCTTGTCCCCGTGGTGAAACGGGGCTTACAACCCTGAAGAAGCCTGAAGGGAAGGAGCTGCTGCACCGTTTACTCAGTCCCTGTGATCGCGCGATCCATCTCTAGCATCTTCCCTTGCACAACGCCGTTCTATCGTCTCAAGCCAAAGAGTTTGGCCATTAATTTCCTGGGTTAAAAGCCAGATGAGGCTTTCAACCCAGAAATCCGCTGGCTGCTACCCGCTAGAAGAAAAACCTTCAAACATCCCTCTCGCTGCTAACACAATTAATTTCTTTTCCCGCAGGCTTTAAGAGTCTATTGAATTTTACTTTCTTCCCCCTCTCTGCTGACTCTTCCACCCTCTCTAGACAGTGTTGCTTGGAAGTTAACAGGCAGAAAGAAAATTAATGAGACGAGCACAAAGCAACTCCAAATGGTTTGCTTGTTCAGAGCAAACTTCATCCCGTACAGGGTTGCCCAGTTCCTGCAGTCCAAAACAACTGTTGGTAAACACAGAGGCTTTGAAAACACCAGTTTCCTGCTATTGTCTTTTTTTGTGTCAAAATATTTACTTTCCCTGTTTTATTTACCTCTTCGGTACTGTCACCCGTAATTCTGCTCTTCAGAAGGCGCCGTCCTGCAGCGAGCTGCAAGCCACCGTGCATTTAGAATCTGCAGTTGGGATGCAATTCCCCTTTGTGGGCTCCATTCCCGTTGGTCTACAACCAGGACCCACCAGTGGCTTCTGGTTTCACCTCCAAGACTTTTCCTTCCACATTCTGGATCGCCCTCCCTAAGACACGCGTGGCATTTCTGCAATTCTGATCTTTGATCTATCCTGATCCCATCACTCCTGCGCCGAGGGCCGCTTCTCCCCAGATCCCTACAACGCCAACGCAGCGAGACATCTGTTTGACATCAGGGTGGAAAATTACAACCCAATTAACTCTCAGAATACAACTGTCAGTAACTCTGCTGACCGGGGACCGCGTTCGAGACAGCAGGCTAACCTCCCGAGCAGTTACACAGGAGTTAATCACGACTTTCTCCCTGTGGCTTCTCCTCCCAGAACATCTGCTCCTCGGAGGCGCGTGCAGCATCCCAACGGATTTTCCTGGGTGCTCTCGCTCGCTTGTTTGTTTTCAGGGACGCATGGCAGCAGAGAAGAGCGATGCCAGGCTCCGCCTCCTGAAGGTTATCCTGTCTACCTCTCTCCTTGAACTTATTTTAAACCTCATACGTGCAAACCTCTGTTCTAAATTTGCCCTTCGACTTCAAAAATCTGTAATTTGGTGCTTGTTCGCAGAAAGATAAAGAACATTAAAGCAGCTGGCAAGTGCAGAAACTCAAGAACAAAACTAGTCTTGATATCAAAAACACATTTCGGTATAATGGACCATATAATTAATCCATGAACGAGATGACAAAGTCCCTAATCATAGAGTCAGCTGTTTCTTTGTCGATTTGGTTACTAACTCAACTGTTTCATTTAATACTCCGAGTTAATGAGGGGTCTCATATCCTAACAAGCTGAACATTAGTGGATTTCTACACCAAATGGAAGAACCTCAGAAGGTTTAGTGGCAAACAGAAGCAGTAATTATTAAAATTAAAAGGTGACAACGATGTTGGGAGTTTATACGAGTTCACAGCGGGTTCAAAAAAGAAATCGTTACCTTGGAAGTTAGTTTTACTTGGAGGTTTATTTACTGAGAAGATGAAAGTCATTAGAAACCGCTTGTGGAGCAGAGAAAAAAAACCAAAACACTCACGCAACTGCGTGTTTGCGTGGTGAAAATCCCTTCCTGGTAAAGAATTGGTACGAAATGTGGGTCGGCACTTTCCAGCAAAGGTCTTGGCATGTTTTTCTTAGCCCATAACGAGTCTTCTGACAGAACTGACTCCCTCCCAGATTAATGACCTGGCATTATTAAAATGCTGTTTAGCATTCCCAGTGAAAAGGCCTTTTTGTTCTATCAATTTGCATAATCACACTGGATATGACGGGGCCCGGTTCTCCTTTACCCTAGAGCCTCTCCACACCACCAAGCTTTACACCAGAGCATCACACCTGGATCACTTCCCATTGGATTCCAGGTTCTCCTCCTCGAATTGCCAGTCCCGAGGCAGGGGCAGCCGCTGCCCTTTGCACTCCCCACAAGTCCGTCATCTACACTAACATTTGTCAAAAAAACCAAACCGGCAAAATGTGTAACAGCGTGGAACGTAAACCTAAATAAAGGATATGGACAGCTGTCCTTGGGATGTGTTGTTATTTAGGATGTTCTAAAACATCATTAGTTTAATTGCATATATATTTAAATGGAGTGTTTCAATGGTTATGCTGAATGTACAGCTAGTTGGAGAAAATTAACACAATCTATTTACTTCAAAAGGCTTTGGAATGAGTAAATCAACATCATTTACAAATTATATTATAGCACTTCTAACAATTTATGTCATTGAATTCACGAGTGCTGCAGGGAGCAGTTTGGTTGCAAATGTTTTGGGAAAGAGCTGGTTTAGGACTTTGGGAGCGTAGCGAACGCTGTATAAATTCTCACAACAGCTAAAGCCTCTGCCCTTCCCTTGCTCCAAATATGCCGTTACTTACAAGCGGTTTGGGGGCTTACATTTTAAATAATGCTCTGCTTTTAGAAGGGGGAAAAATGCAAACCCCCCAGCCTAACGAGCACGTCCCTCCCGTAAGTGTGCGTTTGCTACAGTCCCCGCTCTTCAGTACGTTCTAAATAACGTTGCGTGGAAGGACGTGGGGCTGGGGCTCCCACCCCCCAGTGTTATCCCAGCTCGTCCCAGGGGCCACCTGACTTCACGCCAGCGATGTGCCAAGGCCCAGCAGCGCCCGGAGCGGAGCTTCGGCACCTCGGGGAGGTGCCCAGGGATCAGGTCCTGTAGGCAAAGCTGCTGCGGAGGGAGCCCACGCGCAGCAAAGACAGACCCTCCCGCAGCGAGCCCAGGGGCGACAGACTGCTGAGCCCGTGTCCGAAGGCTTCTCCACCCTTAAAAAAATATCTGGCACAGAAAATTCCTTCGGAGCCCTCTCTGCCTACGCTCAGGATGAGCTCTTCAGTTTGCCTTTGATTCCCACGGGTTCAAAAGCACGCATCTCCTCCATCCCCCTAATCCGTCTGTTATTTTAAAGGCAACTGAAGAGTAAAACTCACCTAAATGCAGAAAATATGAAGCTCAAACAATGAATTCCTGTATATTTCTTAACCTGTTCTCAATGCCTGAAAAGCAGGACCAAGGATTGGGGTGTGTGTCGTGGGATGGGACCCATCACCACTTCGTTCTCTGCCCATCTATGGGAGAAAACCAAACCTCCGGTGAAAAAGCTGCTTAAGATGACGCGTGTCGAGCAGCTATTGCTCTCACAAACTAAAAAAAAAAAAAAAAAAATAATAAAAATTTCCACCCAGCTTATGTCATAACCACAGGCCATTATCGGCATTTTCTGTGCCTGCTGCATCTCTCCCAAGGCAACCAAGAGAACCCCAGGTCACCATTCACTCCCATTTGGATGACTAGATGGTGCTTCCTGGCCACCACCCTGCAACAGAAGCGTCACCCCGAGGGCAGCCGGGGTTCTTCCTCAAAGACGGACAGAGCGGGTGCCATCGGAAGGAACACCAGGTTCCTAGCCAAGGGCTACCTGGCAGAAGGACAAAGGACGTATCCTCAGCCCCAGCAGCTACACAGGGTCCGTACCCACCTCTTAACGCAGTTGATCTCTACGGGCTTCAGCAATCAAGCGCATCTCTTTATTTGGGGGTGAGGAGCTGCGGCGTGGACCTTCGCCAAGACCTGCCCGCCACCGGAGGCGGTCGCAGTAATGGAAGGAGCCACCAGTCCCTACCCAATACCTGGCAGTGAGAGCAGAGCTCTGCGAGCACAAAAAGGACCCTGTTAGGACACCGCAACCCTGCCACCGTGATCGGAACGAGCCTGCGCCTGCAGCAAATGGCTCATAAGATTTAGCCTGATGGATATCTTATTTTACATCCTTGAACATCCCTAATGGTTTGTGAAACAAGAGTAAACAACATAATGGATCAAAGCTGGGATAAGCTACTCTCCAGAGACTTGATTTAGATAATAAGATGAAATAAGCTACGACAATTCCAAAAAAAAAAAACAAAAACAAAAAAACCCAACCCAACAGTGCAAAAGCAAGATAGATATTTGCCAAAAAGGGGCTGACAAAGACACTGCCGAGACTTTCCCCTCTGGTACCCCACTGTCAATAACGACCCACCTCAAATCTTAATTCTCCCTGCGGAGCCAGTGAGCCAACCGAAATGGTGGTAGGATTATTCTTTAAAAAATGTAGACGTATGTTTGAGGCAGTTTGTTGGGCTGGATCTTTCCACGGAGGTGACCTGCATGTTTGACACCGAGTTCTGCAAAATAAGGCGACTGCATCACGTCACCAGATTTCCCCCTTAAGTACTGCAGAGCTTGTTTATTTTACGTATGACTTGATAGAACTGAAATGGTTTTAAATTAATTTAAATGGAAGAAAGATCCTCTTTTAATATCATACAAAACTGCTAGCTATAGAAAACTGTACAAGTAGATCATAACTTGGGTTCAAAATGGCTGTATGTTCCCAATATTTAATTTTAAAAAATTAATCTTTTGGAGTCCTGAAGAAAACCACAGGAAACAAAGACTATTAATCTGGTTTTATGCTGCCCTACAACGGTCATCCACTTACAGGGTAGGCAGATGCGTGTTAACTCAGCTATTTTTTTGTTACCGTGATTTTAGAAAGCGTTTATTTATTCTGACGAATGGACTTATTTTTTACAGAAAATATCAATAAAATTAATAGACGCGTACTTAATTGTTTTGGAGAAAAAAAAATATGAGTGAAAAAGGGGGATGAAAGAAGGAGACAAGTCATGATCCCAAGCCCAGTAGAGCCAACGGGAAGAGATTTCACGGTAGTACAGACCAAGCCCCAACGCCAGGGTTATTCCCTTCTTTGTGACGTTCCTGCATGGAATCAGTAGCTGCGTTCCTGCAAAAGAGGCAGGGAACTTCTTTCAAACCCACCTGACCGAGGCACTTTGAAAAGGAAGCAATTAAAGACTTTTTTTTTCCCCCCCCCCAAGGAGCCGAACAACATAAGAAGTCGTTCTTGCCCAACAAACTAACAGAAAGCGCAGAGCCAGCTCGAACCGGAGCAGCAAAACGATGCCTGTGTATGGACCCCCCTCCGAACCAGCCACCCGTTATATCCCGTTCTCCCCTCCCTTCTGTACATTCAACAACACTGGAAATCCACGGAACCGCCCCCGGTTCTCATACGCCAAGCCGGCAGCAGGGTCCGGAGCCGTTTGAGGAATCACACCGAGGTTTCCCAACGGGCAATGGATCAAAGCAAGAGAAACCCTCCCAAATCAGTGCAAACCACAGAACCCTGCCATCCTCAGCGGAGGTTCCAGCTGGCATCTGCTGAGGATCCATCTCTTGGCGTTGGAGGGGCAGGGACCCTAGAGGCAGAGTTACCACCGTGGCCATTACGAAGCTGGCGTGCGCCAACGCTGCGGTAGCAGAGATAACCATAACCATAACCCGCCCCACGTTACCCTCAGCAACGACAGGGACAGTTGTGGGATCCCTCGGTTTATTTTCAAGAGTCGCTACCGCACGGCAAAGCAAACTACTCACGCAGTTTTTCAAATAAAAACCAAGGGGGGTGGGGGGCAAGGCAGAAAACAGGAAACTTTTTTTTTTTTTTTTAACTGCACTTAAATGTCACCATATTAATTCTTGCAGGGTTGAGAAGACCCCACAGGCTTAACCTTTAGGATTACTTAATTCCTGAAAGCACTAACAACCCTCTGCACCTGCCAGATAACCAGTAGGACGAAATCCCCATTTAGTATCGACAGATAACCCCCGGCACGTCGGGTTTGCTCATGGTACCGCCCTGCCCCCAGCTCCCTGGCCAACAAATCCAAAAAGCAACCGAGATGATCAGCGCCAACGGTCCCCCGAAGAGGGCTGGGAGAAGCCCCCGGTCACGGGCAGTCGTCGCTATTCGGCCGATACAGAAGGCTGAGCTGGGAGCCCTGCTGGGCACCGGTCCAAGAACACGGTGGCCCGGTACTCTGTTTCCAACGTACGTCAGTGTCATCTTAGATCACGCTGATCCCAGCTGACGGAGCCAAGATCCTGCTTCACCTCCCTCAGCCCAACTCAACCGGACACTCGGCCTCGCGCATCGCCTTTGCCAAGAGAGCCCGTGGCAAGCAGCAGAAGGGACCAGCGTGAAGCGCTCCCTCAGGCTTGCTTCTCGACAGGTTGCAGGGAGGAAACGCACCAGATGCTCAACCAACGCGAAGCTACATCCCATCCGTACAGCCAAGCATCTGCTTTATTACGTTTTCATCTTTCTTTAGGTGGATGCACTGGCAAAGGTCATGGCTAAGCTAAGCATCATGGTCCTGCCACGTGGAAATCAACGTAGCCCTGGGGTGTCTTTCTGCTTGCACAAGTCCGTGATGGGCGACACTAATTAAATGCCTAACCCAAGAGCAGCTAATCAATACATGGAGACAGTCAAATTGTACGATACTCTGCTTTGTAGGATCTCCGACATCAACACACTGTCCTCCGCCTCTGAGCCTCGGGACATTGCGAACACAAGTTACTACAGACTGTGCCAGACGGGCAACTCTGGGGCACATCCGAGTTTCCAGCCATTCCCTTTTAGAAGCCATTGCTTTATTTTTTCTCTGCGCGTCCACCCACAGCATCACTTACAACAATATCAACCATAATTCTTACAACAATATCAACCATAATTCGAGCTCAGCCAAAAGTTACCGAGCTCCCCTCGTTCTTACTGTGATGAAGCCTTGCTTCTCTCTTTAACTGCCAAATTTCTTTTTAATGGCAATTAGCACAGCCTGAATTTTTTAAAAGGCAAAGAGTGCAGGTAAAAATAGCTCGAGAGGAAATTGGGCTAGGTAACCACTTCCCATCTCACGCCAGCACATCCCTGTAAGTTACTGGTATGGCTGCACTGGAGGATAGATGGATGCGATAGCCGCTGAAACCACGTCGATCAAGTTTGGCAGGTAACAAACAGATCCTGCCTATGACACGTCGAGCTACAGGCTGAAAGTTTCACAAAAAATGCTGCCACCTGGGATGGGTTTTGCTGTTGTACCAGCACAGAGCGAGGAGACTGGGTAAGGAAAAGGACCAACCTGGGTTCTCCTGTAAACAATGCCAATCCTTCCAACAGGCGAGGAGCAACAGGTTTCCCAGTTCACCCTTCCCTGTGCTCTCTCACGCGCATCAATCAGGACGCTGAAATCCATGCTGCCCTGAGCCAAAATAACACAGGAATCACAACACACAGGTGAAAAACCAGCTCAGGTGCCAGAAAATAAATGACCACGCTGGAATTCTGAAGATGAGAGGAATCGAGCCGTCTATCGGTGTACACCCCGAGATCGTATCGGAGCGATGCAAAAGGCTTCAGACAAGCAGCACAACAACATCCAGCAAAGAGTCTCCGTAACCCAACATCCGCAAAATGGTCTCGCAGCCGGCAATCCGTCCGACCCCGTTTAACGGGAAGCGGTGGGGACGCCATCCCTTGTGCTGGCGTGTTGGGAGAGAGATCCCTGCTCTGCTGCAGAATTAAAACAGTAAAGAAGCATAGCCCCAAAGACAATAATTAATTAAAAAAAAAAACAACCCAAAAACAGAACACCAGCTTTATGTTGGAGTGACAGTAATTAATTAAAAAAGCTAATTCTTCTTCTATACTAGATTTTCACCCACTGAACGCTACCAGGTATGCCCTGAACAGAATATGAGAAAGGAAGCGATAACTCACAGCTATACCCAAAATATAGGGGAATGGAGGAAAAATAAGTATGGGTTACTACACCCTGTTGAGGGCTACAGTTTATGAACCACCTAATTAGCTACTCAGTTGGTCCAAAGGGGTCAGGAAAAGAGATTACCGACACATTTTTGCCTTTTTCCTAGTGACACCGAGTTCCCTGAGGGCAGAGCAGATGAACAGCTGCTGTTAGTCTCCAAGTCTAAGTCATTACGGTGCTGCCCTAGAGCGAAGGCATGATTTATTCCTATCACTCACCGGTACAAGAGATACTCCAGATTTAATCCGAAACTGAAATTAAGAAGTAGCTGATCTCAGCCAGATGTCAGAATGACAGCAGAACAGATGTAATCTAAAATACAACGCTCTTTTAGGAGAATTTTATACAGTAGCTACGCACTCAAGCTTCCTCCCCGAGCCTAATACCTAAGGAACTTGTATGTGTGCAGCAGCACATTTACTCACAGGTTGTACGTGCACGCGTATCTTGCTGCACAAGCAAGGATACACACCTCAAGGTCCTTTTTGCGGGGGGGCGGCTGGCCCATTCATACGCGTGTAATACACCAGCCACATCTTTAAGCCATGGACACTAATGTCCTTAAGAGTTCTGCACAAATCGGGGGCTTTGTCCAAGGGCGTGGGGGGACAGGACGGGGGGGGAACGGCTTTTAACTGGAACAGGGCAGGCTTAGGTGAGATTTTAGGAGAAATTCTGTGCTGTGAGGGCGGCGAGGGGCTGGCCCGGGCTGCCCAGAGCAGCTGTGGGTGCCCCATCCCTGGCAGTGCCCAGGGCCCGGCTGGACGGGGCTGGGGGCACCCTGGGCTGGTGGGAGGGGTCCCTGCCCCTGGCAGGGGGTGGCACTGGGTGGGCTTTAAGGTCCCTTCCAACCCAAACTGGTCTACAATCAGTCATCTTTAAGCCTTCAAAAAAAAGAAAAAATTACTGAGCCCGTACGTCTAAAGCGACGTCCATCTGCTAGAAATAGACAGTAAATACCCACAAAACCTTTAGTTTTTAAGCAAATCTCAAAACCAAGGGGGCAGTAACTGAGGTGGGGTAGTGGGAAAGCAAAAAAAAAATAAAATGCCAGCAATCTATCTTCCATCATCGCAAAGACACAGCTGAGAAACTCAAACCATTCCCTTCCAGCAAACCTCAGCAGAAGTTTACTTCCACGGAAGTTAAAATCCAAGCACACACACACACCCCCCAGCGGCATGATGCTCCTCCCGTCTGTGCGCATCCTTCCCGGCACCAGGGCTGCCCCTGGTCGGGAAGAAGCCCGGAGCTCCACGACACGTCTGGGAGGACCATCCTCACCCTCCTGCTGCACCAGGACACGTTCCGAGGATGCCAGCGTGACCCTGGCCCCAGCCCAGAGCACCCAGCCCAGCCGAAGCCTCTAACTCCTGACCTTCCAGTGACCTTCACCAAAGCACCGCTGGTCTCTACAGCCCTGCTCCCTATTCTCAGCTTTTCCCGACATCACCAACCCTTTATGTCTCTCCCCGGCTGTTCCGTTAGTGCCACATGCAGCACGTTGGACATCAGCCTCTGCGGGGACCCCAAGGAAGCGCAGGAGCACAGAGCGGCAGCGACGGCTGCGTCGCTCCCACTGGCAGCTGATTTTTCGGGAGCTGCCACCATCAGATGGTTACTTGGTTGAAGGCACTGGAACCCAGCTCTCACCCGCGTTGCATCAACCAACCAGATGCGAAACGCTACGTGTCTAAGCTTCAAGGGGGGGTGTGGGGGGTTGAACTTTGTAACTGATTTTTTTTTTTAAAGTTTTTTATTTATTTATTTTAATTTTTCTTTTAAATTCATTCCGGTAATACAGTCACTTGACTTACTGCAAACAGACTGCAGCGTTAAGAGACCATTTGATTTTCTAATTCCAGAGCTTTTTGCAAAGGAGCTGCTTCCACAATTTTGTTGATTACTGTTATAAAATGGAAACATTTGATCTATTATAAACACTACAGAGAAGACAGGTTTTTCTTTTGCTTTTTTTTTTTTTTGTTAAGTGCTAAATGACTGATTCAGGGACTTCTCATGAAGTGCCTGTCTGTCCCATCTTTTTGATTTATTGCTCTTATACGACAAGATTGAAATCTCCAAATGTTTTTATGACTCCAAGATTCTGATTAGGAGTTATCAACAGAAAACTCGAAAAGGTGGGTTATTTTAGTATCGAGTATTTGAAAGACAGATCAGCGTTTAGCAATGACTATTTTTTCTAGTTCTCTTTGGGGAAATGTGTTTCTTTTATCACACAGAGCGTATCTATATTCATTCATAACTGTTTGGAGAATCAGCATAATATTCTCTTCCCTCCATTATCTTTTCTTAATAACTTTTTTCTGCTTAGTGATTTTTTTTTCCCTCCCCCTCAGCAGCAGTTTAATATCCTCCTTGGACAGTAAGAAATATTATCCCTGAATAATGATTGCGATTTACTAACTTTGTCCCTTTATCCTTGACTCCATTATTATTCCACCTGGATTTTACTCCTAGCGCTTCCACTGCACCTTCGTATGGTTTCGGGGAAAGTGTCGCCGTTCCTTTACGGCGGCGGGGGCTGCTGATGGGATGACCTCAGCTCTCCACCTTCCATCCAGTCAGGCTTAATCTGGAGATGAAATCGGCTTCAATGGAAGGGTCAAATCCGGACTCCAATATTGGATTTAGTTCTCCACCTTGCACATCACCCGGGGCAAGGTCTGCTACCACATTTCATGGCAGGAAAAAAAGGAAAACAAAAGTGGGAACCCCACCCCTTGCTTTGTGTTGTAAAGCACCGGGAGCTCTACGCATCGTTTTAGATAAGCAAATATCCAAGATAATTTTTGTTACTAATTTTTTTACCATATTTCTAGTAACTCAGAGGGGAAAACCTGCAGGATGCTTCGCCGTGTTAAGACCAGGGAGGAACATCATCTCTCAGCTCCCGTGCAGCATCAGCCATCCCTTTTCATCCAGCGACTCCTCTTTTGAGAGCCTTTGACATCCCAAGATCCAGGCTGACACAACTCTGGGCTGGCAGAGTTTTCTGGGGAAAAACTCTACACAAGGTTCTGCTCCGTGGAACTGGGATTTGCACGTTACCTGGCACAGAATCCCCCCAGAATAAAGGTCTTTCTGTGTTTCTGTGACAGTTTCTTGTCGCCGCTCTGTCTCCCATGCGGTAACCGAGCTCAGCATCAGTCTTTTTAAAACATGCACAGTGATTATTTCTCCCCCAAGCAGGAAAAAAGCCAGGGAAAAGCTAGAAGACACTGGCCCAGAAGCTCAAATACACCGTCACCGGGAGACATACGTTCAATTTCTATTCAAGCCAGAGAACGCGAGGCTGATAAGGGGTAAAGTGAATTGAGGCCAGGGTGAAAATTGGATGGCAGCCTCCCAGCTTTAAGCCTCGGAAAGATCTCTGCAGCTTGCCGGCGACTTATTTAACCTACAAAATGGAATCAAGTCGCCCATTTTCCGTCCGCGCTTTGTCTGGCTTTTCTCTTTAGACCCTGAAGATGTCTCGAGATGGAGCCGGCTCCCCTTCCCTACGTACTGCAATGCAAATGGAAATTGCCGAGGCTCACTTGCCTGTTGCCATGAACTTGGGAGCAGCGCAGCAGCACCGGGCGAAGCAGTTCAGGGCATATTTTGGTATGCATGAGCTGCACATCAGCAAGCGTTATCAGCCACGACTTTGCATCTTTTTCCAATTCACTTTGAGTAACCCCAGCCTCCCACAGCACGAATCTCTTGAGATTTAACCAGAGGTGTTTTTCACATCTTAATAAAAAAAAAAAAATCAAAAAAAAAATCTGCATTTTTTGAAATTACCTTTCACCCCACAGTGACACCTTTCTGGGTGAGGCAAGAACTTCTGTGCTCAGATACTAAAAGAAGCAGTTTTTTAAGGAATGGAAAAGGGATGATTTGAATGCACCACCTTCAGTGTTTGGCGCAGACCCTGCCTGGAGTAAGGCAAGATGCAGACAAATTACACAACCTCCAGTCCCTTATCAGTTATATAGAGGCAGACTGTGGGGAAAAAAAAAAATTGGGGGAAAAAATCTGCCAAAATAAATATATCCAGGAGGAAGAGGAGATGCACTCTGGGACGGTGTGGCGGTTAAGCAGCACTGGCTGTGACTATGATGCCCGTGGGAAAGGGGTTATTCCATGATCTGCCTGGATCCTGACAAAGCCCAAGAAAACCCGGATCACGGCCACCAGCCAGGTACTGACAGACAACTTTCCCATCAGCGGGATGGGAACTGGGGAAGTCACACCATCCATCGGTGCCAAGAAGGTTGGGGGAGTGAATGAGGGAGCGAGATGGGAGAAGTTTGGAGGTCTTACAAAGAAAAAAGCCTTTAGAGAGAAGGTATGGGAACATTCCCTGACCCTCCGCTACGCTGGATAGGGAAACAGCAGGTGGGAAATCAGATCTGTACTGGCAACAGAAAAAATGCCTAAAAGAAAAATCTACTTTTTCCCGCATACACTCCCTCATCCGAGACAAGATCAGAGCTGACGTGTATCCAGTCTGACTGTCCGGTGATGTCAGAGCCTGAAGTACAAGTATATGAGAAAACAGCTAGGAGCCAAAACATAACAGCTCAAAAAGTAGATGTCGAAATAGCTAAAGACAAGCTCTAAGCCTAAACAGAAGCAATGGCATAGAAGATCTTTAAACATCTTCCTCGGATCCGGCGCAATGTAATTCCCTCGGGGGGGGGAGAAAAAATACTTCTGTTTTCACCAACATATTCTTAAGGGCACCAGTTCTCAAAGAGAGGGTGTAATGAAAAGGATAAAAGTTTAATGCATTAAGTCAGTCAGCAAAGAACAGTCTATGGCTTCTTACAATATTTATGATAAAGTCATCTGAGAAAGAATCCTTCACAGGAGAACTGATGGGGCACTGATCACCTCTCCAGAAGAGAAGGGAATAAACAACAGCAGAATATTCTCATTAATCTCAGTATATTTACCATGGTCTTGAAATCCCCACTTTTAGCAAAGACTAAGGAGAATATGCTAACCTAATTACTCTAATTAACTTCTGCTAGTGGGCCTGATTAACCTTAAAGAAAAAAGGTTAAAAATCTCTTCAACCCGAAGCACACGAGCCGTTTTTCCTGCCTTCTGCAGCGATACGGTAACCGCTAAGAGTTGACTGCTACGGTTCGGCGAGGGAGGCTACAGCAAGCGAAGGGCTCGTGCGCCGCATCCCTGTGTCCCCTAATCCCATAAAGGGGTCGAGGGAGAAGAGCCAACATTTGTGCTTAGCACCCTATAGCGAAATGTATGTGCTACAGCAGATGCTCTCCCAGAAAGGTTGCCCACGTCTGCTATTCCCAGTGAATCTGGGATTACCAAATCAACGTGATCCCACCGCCGATTTGGATCATCCCTTCATCTGCATCAGTCCATGGGAGAAGTCACCCAGATGGCCCTTCCGGAAAGCTTGGGCAGGGGAAAGGATGAAACGCGCAGCAGGTCAGACCAGGCGTTCACTGAACCCAGCATCCCGTGTCTGACATCCCAGAGGCAGCAGGAAAGACTCCAGGAGCTTTGCTCGGTACACAACACGGATGGGTTTTCCCCAGAGGAAAAGAAACAGCAAAAGCAGAAGCAAACGGCACAGCCCTGAAGCAACCACCATTCCTCCATCAGCCACGGAAGCAAACTGCGGAGACGCCAACACAGGAGCCTTCACACCTGCAAGCGGTGAAATCAGTATTAAGAAAATCTCTGTGACCAAGAATATCCTTCGTGGCTGCAGCATGGTTCACAGGACGAGAGAAGCCAGGCAGAAATGAGAAAGATACCATTTATCTGCTGCAAGAGGAAATTGGTAGATAGGAGCTTTCAAGCCATGTGGCTCCAATACTAATTAACCCGGAACATCTGCAATCGAAGAACAGAAAAAGCTAAACAAAACAAAGGCATTTTTGCCCGCCCAGCTATTAAAAAGCATCGTTCTTGTAAAAGCCCGACACCTTTATCAGCCGCAGCCCACCTCTTATCGCCACTTCCATCAGAAACTGAGTAGATGCTTATGAACATTTGTGTCTATCTACGGAGCAACACGATTGTGACACTATTTTATTTCTAAAGCTTCTTTAGTGTTATCTCTTGCCATTTTAATTGCACTTATTATTTATTAAAATCCCCAATTCTAAAGTCACATGCTGATGTCAAAAGCACCACATTTTTTCAAGCCTCCCAGCTCCAAAGAATGAAAAGCGTAAAAAATATCTCCTAAAGGGCTCCACATTTATTTTTCATGATTTCTGGGGGACCAGGGAAAGGGAAGATGATTTATGATTTTTCAATGCTTAAGTTGTCACAGCTGCTTCACTTTCCCCTGTTATTTGGTAACAAAATAGAGCGATCCATTCTTAACG
Organism: Falco biarmicus; assembly: GCF_023638135.1. Lineage (NCBI taxonomy): Eukaryota > Metazoa > Chordata > Aves > Falconiformes > Falconidae > Falco > Falco biarmicus. The sequence goes on from NC_079305.1 coordinate 1,839,828, forward strand.
CATGAATAGAGCAAGAATTTTCATGTTCTACTGTATAATACAAGGAGACAGGCTCAGAAAAGGAACCCAAAAAACTTCTCCCAGATGGTTAAGGTGTTCCGACCTGACTGCCAGCGTTTTGGTGTGTAAAGGGGGAGGACCAACCAGTCTGGGCAAACCGGGCACCAGGCTGTCACCCTGCACATCGCTCCAGACTGCAAAAATAAAACAGAAAAAAAAGTGAAGCTATTCCAGTTTCCTCCAGCTGAGCTCCTGGTCTCTGGTGGCCGGGCAGATCTGCTCCGGAGAAATAACTCGGCTCCTCGTGTCGCTTTGGTGAATTGTATTTTCCCTCTACCTGAACGCGCAAGTGGCTGGCGATGGCAGCGCTCCGGCGCGTTCCTTCCCTCCTCTCACACTGAAGCCCGTGAGAAGCTGCTCTCCAGCGCAGAGCACAACCGGGAATTCTGCCCGAATGTGAAGGTGTCTGCAGCCTGCCGGGAGCGGGGCGGCAGGGGGGCTGCCTGGGGGGTTGGTACAAAAAATCCCTGCGACTATTTTCTGGCTGAGGCAGCCAGAAGCTGAGGAAAAGCAGAGATGCCCAGCGGGGCTTCCCAGCCACGGTGTGCGATCGGGTTATTTATCTGGACTCAAATCCTGACGTACACCCACAGCTACATCATCCCTGCGACTTTCCACGACACCTGCTTCATTAAACCCGCTCCTTCCCTTTTAACGCCATCCATCCTCTCCGGCAGCAACCAAGTCAGGCCTGAGCGATAAAAAAAAATATCTCCATGCGGGGGGCAAACCCGCCGCCCAGGCTGTCTGCCGCGCCTGCACGATGCACACCGAGCGCAGGTGAGGAAGAGCAGCGGCCACGGAAGGCAGCAGGCACTGCGGTTGCTGCTGGAAGGTTGACAGGGCAGCGCCCCTCGGACCTCTTTGCTGAAAACTCCACGCCAGTGTAAAACTGTAGTAGCAACCGGGAAAGGAATTACACAGGCGCGGTCCCGGCGGAGCTGAGGTGGGAGGTTCGGGCAGGAGAGCAGCGCAAGGAGCTGACAGCTCCGGCTCTCTGCTCACACCGGGCTTCCAGTCCCTGTCCGTGGGTACCTACCACCTCCGCCACTCTGTCAGCAAAGCTCTCCATCATCTGTTTCTGAACCAGGACTCGCGAGCAATACTGTTTTGCTAAGCTGGTTTCTGTTCTCAGAGCACAAAACCCATGGGAGAGGATCCTGGGCAAATTTCAACGTGTGGTGGTTTTTTTGGTTTTTTTTGTTTTTTGTTTTTTTTTTTTTGTAAAATTAGCAGCCCGGGCTGCTTGCAAAGCCCAACAACGCTGGAACACCGGGCTACTTGCAGGCCAAAAAGATATTTCCAGCGACCCAGGAACACTTACAAAAGGTACCGGACAGTGGCTTTTTGAGAAGCTGCCCGCAGCCTTTTGAGAAGCATCTGATGCTCGTTGCTATTGGAAATCGGATGAAGGCTGTGGTCCGTCAGCGGTCAGGTCTGACTGCCATAGCAACCTGGCTGGTCCTGACGGCAGGAATTCAGGCGCCGCACACATCCAGAGCAAGGCTGAAAGCACAGTTTCCGATGCAATTTCACATATTCTGCAGCACTGGCAATCTGCACAGGCATCTTTTGGATCCGTCAGCAGAGAAAATTTGATCTGGGAGTCTTGGAGAGAGCAAGCAAAATTTATGGCACTCCCCAGGTCATTTATTTTTCATAGCATCATTTTTCTGACCATAACTACATTTTAAATGGCAACAGCAGAGAGTCAGTGCGGATTCTAAATTAAAATGAAAAAGCCCCACAGTTTCTTTCCCCTTCACTGAATAAACATTTTTAAAAGTAGAAGAACTGAGCAAGAAATCACTAGTAACAAAGGATTTTCATCACAGCTTATCTGTGGTAGCCCCCAAACAATATGATACCATCTGTACTTTGCCGATTTCAGAAGGCAGCAGTGAGTAATAGCATCTGATTGCCTGTAGGAGTTGGGAGGAGGAGGACGACCGAACACTGTTCCACCACTAAACGCATTGTTTTATCACGATCACGGAGTTTCAAGCTGATCCTACTCGCACACGGGTATAAACTGACGCCCAGTAGAATCTCTACTGGGAATTAAGCTGCTGTGGGTACGCAGGGCCTGAGTAGCTCTGCAGGGGAAGGAGCCTGACAGCGGTAAGAGTGGATCTAAATTTTCGTAGAGAACAGAGTGACCCTTTTCCTCTGCCTGTGTCAGGCATTCCTGCCTCGGGTCCTGCAAATCCTTTAAAATTCATTACTACATGCACCACAAAAACCACTCGTCACAGTTTTGCTAGCAAAAACCTGGACTAAAACTTGGAAGTAGAATAGATTCAAGAGATGTTTTCCTCCCTTCCACCAGCTACAAGAGTTTCCAGCTCTTCAGTTCTCTTATGCATTCAGCTGAGGCCACTTCCATTAATACCAGCTTTTTGTTCAAGAACCTTATCTTCCCTGATAACTGTCTAGCCTTAGAATTCTTTTTCTATCAGCTAACAAACCCTTCCCACTCCCTCTTGCCTCTCCCCTTTTGTCGCTGAGCAGCATCGATCCCTGTGAGAGAACCTGTGCGGAAAAGCCGGATCGCCGGGCACCCTTCGGGAGCAGGACGGAGCACCCGCAGCCTGGGCAAAGGGACCAGGGAGAAGAGCTGGGCACAGGCTGCCTTCCCCACCGCCGCTCCAGGTAAGATGCCCACCCCTGGCAGCGGGGAAGGGCTGCTCCTGCGTTACAGACGAAGAAAAAGCTCCTCCCTCCCCTGTGCCGCGCGGCGATCCCCGCCTCGATTCTCCGGAGCCTGCCAGCAGCTCTGGCTGACTTGAAGTCACCTGTCTACAGATCTTACGGCGCGTTTAGGGGCACAGAAAGAGCTAGGTGGGGAGGACGTGAGGAATTCACCTAAAAACAGAGTTAAAGTCACCGAGCGGAATGAGAGAGGCAGCTGCCACCTCTGCTCTGCCTCTAAGCACGGAAGCAATCAAAGACAGCTAACTGGACTTTAAATGGTCAGCGCAGAAATCGAGCGCTGCGGCTGATTTAGAAGCGTGTTCGCTTCCCTACCTAAACCCGGAGTCATTGAACCTCCCGATATAAATCAAGAAGTTAAACAGAAACAGGTACAGGCAACGCAGCTACTGTAAATCAAGTGATGGAGCGAAGGAAGCCAGGCGGAGCACAGAGTTCCTCAGCCACGCAAAACCACTGCATATGCGGTCTCTCTCTCTCTGGAGAGTTATGATCCCAGGGCGGTGTGTTGAGTAATAGCTTGCGTTTACACACTGCCTTTCATTCGGTAAAAACAGAAAGTGCTTTCCCCATTATATATAGATAGAGGTCAGTCATCTCTGACAAACCAGCCGCAGCAGAACATGGCAGCGGCTCTCTGCGAAGCCAGCCAACAGTTTCTGGAAAAGGGAAAATACAGAATAAATTCTGGGGAAAATCCCTCTCTCCGTGTTTTGGAGATGAGGAGTAACACCAGCGTGGCAAACGCTTCGCTAAGGCGCTACGGTCACCAGGCCTGGGCAGCGGCCACGGCAGCTGCAGGGATGCGGCGAGGGTCAGAGCCAAATGCGGTTTTACACCCACCCAGGGTACCCAGCACCAGCCGCTGCCTGGGCGTTCTGCCTCAGGAAAACGAGAGCAACCCTGGGGGGGGAAAAAAAAAAAGAATCTGTAGGAAAATAGAAAAATAGATCCCTTTCACCTGGGTCACTGAAGGCCCTTTGGACAACGTGCCAGCCAAACCAGCGGCAGGTCTCTTCCAGCCCCACGGTGGTGGGCGGCAGGCGGAGGGTACCAGGAACAGCACAAAGGGATGGAGGGGCTGAAGGACAGACCACGCCAGACACCACTTCATCGAGCAGCAGAGCTTGCTTCCCTTCTGTCACTGCCCCTTGGCGTGCTTCTATGATGCATGTTTTTCTTCCCTAAAACCAATTTCTACAGTTAAAAACCCCTGAAACCTAAAAGGAGCATCCAGGAAAAGAAAAAGAAAAAAAGTGATTGTTACAAGGTTGACTGGCTCCTGGTATGGCCTGTGGCAGGAGTCATATATTTTGCTTAATTAAGATAAGGCTGTTGCTTCTTTGCAGATTTCACTAATACAGAATTTATTGATGCAGCATTACACAGTGTTCTGAAGTGATAAAATACAGCTGATGCAGAAGCCAAAGGCACCCTGAACTGAAAACCGGAGAACACGCTAATAGAGACAGATCTCCATGCTCCGGCCAAGCATGAGTGCTTCTCACCAAATCCAGTATCTGGTCCCGATTCGGGGAAGCAAGCACTTCACGTCCTGATCTAAAATTCATTCCTGCCAGTTGTAACTTACGCACAAGTCTTCGCGCTGAGCCCAGCTGCCGATGTCCAGGCAGTTTTTCAGCAGTTCAGCCCACCTCCCATTCAACCTGGGAGCCACACAAGCACCGAGGGGTGATGCTTCTGAAACCCACAGCCAAGCACAACTGCTTCGGTGACCCAGACCTCCTCGGTTATTGAAGATTACGCCGGCTAAACGCCGACTACTAACCGTCTTGGGGCTGCACATAACCCCCACCGTGTTCCCTGCAGCCCAAGCTGCAGAGCTGCACGCAGCAGGGTGGTTGTGCTGGGGTTCAGGTTCCAAGCACCCCCATTCCCAGGGCAACGAGCCTTTATCAGGATTTAACCCCCGCCGGCAACGAGTCCCCCGCAGCCGCTTGCTCGCCACCCTGCAGTGGGATGGGGGAGAACCGCAAGGGTACAAGTGAGGGAACTCGTGGCTTGAAATAAAGGTGATTCAGTAAATAAAGCAAAAGCCGCGCAGGCAAGCAAAGCAAAACCAGGCATTTATCCACCGCATCCCATGGGCAGGTGCTCAGCCAGTCGCCAGGAGAGCCACACGCCTAACGGGGACTTGGGAAGACAAACACCATCATTCCCATTCCCAGCGTCCCCCCCTCTCCCCCAGCTTTCTACGCCAAGCATGGTACCATATGGTATGGGACACCCCTGGGGTCAGCGTGGGACACCCCTGGGGTCAGCTGTCCCAGCTGTCCCCCCCAGCCTGCTGGCCGCGGGGGTGAGGAGCAGAAAAGCCCCTGACCCTGTGTAAGCGATGAAAACTTCCCTGTGTTATCAACAGCTTTCCCAGCACAACCCCTGAACGCAGCCCGCGCTAGCTACTATGAAGAAAATTAATTTTATCCCAGGCCAAACCGGCACACTAAATAATTCAAGGTGACAGCTGGTAACGGTGGTGAGATAGGAGTTCTCAGGTGCCTTCAGAGCTGTGCGCAGTATTAACAAGTCACAAAGAGGTTTTGCTCCAAAGAACTTCAAATGCAGTTCCACAAATCTCGAATTAGTGCAAAGGATAACAATTTCCAGGCAAGAAGAAACTTTCCAGCCAAACCCCAAGTTTCCTGAGCAATAACGGAAACCAGTTGCCCTTCCTATTGCAGAAAAGCGGCAACTGCTCTGTAATGACCACCTGAACGAGAACCATCCGCACCCAGAAACCCCAAAAATCTCTGCAGAAGCTCACGCTGGCCTTCAGATGGCAAGGCAAGCGCTTATTTCTAGATTCAGCTACTCAGTAAGCCCAGGAGCGACGCAAACAGGGTTGTTCTCAGGATTATAAGATGACACCACGTTCCCAAACACGCTCTTCGATGTCTGCTACGTCGTGCTGCGTCACGCTCCTGGACCCGTGCCGCTCTGCACCGTGCCCAGTTAAAACCTGACACGCTGGGAGACAAGATACAGTTTAACAGAACAACACGCTAGCTCGTCTTTAATCCGGCCCCCGTTTGCTATAGATGCTGATTATCAGTGAGATTTACAAAAACAACTGTGATAAATTACTTGACAAACAAGATTAAAATCCCTGAAGTTCTTTATTGCTTCCACTAGCTTCCAGGCATTAAAAGCGCTATGTCACATGAATCGAAATTCTTTTTTTATTCTCTTAGACTTGGGATGTCAAGTATATCTTGTTCCAATTATTTTCAAATTGGAATATTATTCTATATATGCACATTGCATGATCCCCCAAAGCATTCTCAGGGGGAAGAAGTTTCTTTCCAAGCTGACAAACTTTCCTGAACCCCACTACTATGCGTGCAGCATTGGAGGCAAGCAGTAGGTCTGTGCCCATGCACAAAGAAAAGCTTAAAATCACCAGAAACAGCTCCTCTCAACTGCAAGGAAAAAAAAAATAATAAAAAAATCAAGTACGTTCCCAGCGATTGTTTTTAAACTGAACATTCAGAGCAGTATTTTACCAGTTGTATGACAGCTGAAGCACTGGCCCAGCACAAATCCCTACTCCGACGCACGCCCCGTGCTGTTGTTTCAAAATAGGTACTTGAATCGAAATGCAAAACGCATCCCAAACCAAAAAAAAGCGGCAGACTTTTTGGCCCGGTGTAGATCAACGCCCTGAAATGCCTGTGCTTCCAGCAGCGTTTTATCTAAACAGACCTCGTGTTTCTGCCAACTGGACAGCAAAGTGTTATCAGCACAGGTTTTTCCAAATTTTCTGCCAGCAACCTCCCTGGTTTCGCTCACGCTGCAAACACCGCAGAAACGCTGCTCCTCGCTGCGCTGCCTCAACGCTCGTGCTGCTCTAGGTGGGAAACGGGCTCAAAAAGTCACGGCAGTAAGATGATGATGACGACTACAGTAACAGCTCTGAGTTATTGTTCCAATTATTTACTGATTAGAAGAACAAGATACTGTTAAAAGGTTTTTAGGCAAAGTATTAATTTAAAAAAAAAAACCACCCAACAAACAACATTATGCTGTTGACAGAGGATAAAGAAAAAATTAAGGCATTCATTAGCCTTGTAAAGAAACTAATAGCTCGGGGAATTTGGGGAATAAGAGAGATCAGCTAAGGATTCAAACTCGAACACTATCCTGAATAAATGCATAACCCTCTACACAAAAATAGTTTTTTGCAACAACAAAGTGGATAAATGAAGACAAAAATCCTGCTTACGATGCCAAGTCCCACCATACGTGTCAGATTCAAACATACTATAAATATGTGTTGATAGTCAACAGAACACACAGAATTCGGGGGATCTAACCCCCAATTCCTGACCGCCAAGCTCTAAAGAAACCGGACAGGCATGAAGAAACCAGGAACGTCCTCCCCGCGTGTCCTGTTCTGAAACAAGAAATCAGTCCAAAAATCCCACGTGCCACCTAGACTACGTGCAGATCTTCTAGGTCGGCAGGTTTATCACTTGAGGCAGCTCCTCCCGAAAGCAGTCCTCAGAATGTTAACATTTCCATAACATACACCACAATTTTAATCTTGATTTCGATCGAACCCAGAAACCCAACCGACTCAGAAGCTATTCTTTATGATTGGGCCCTCAGCTGCAATTTAAATGGGAATCAAATCAAGTCGGCTCTGCCAAGAGCGAGCATCGTCATTAGGAACAAAAGCGAAGCAGCCTAATCAAGGTATTCTTTTTCACCCGACACTTCGGAACAAGTGCATTGCAATCCAAACAAAGGAAAAAGGCTTCGCGCCATCACGCCGAGAGGTGTGATCTCAGCTCATCAGATGAGACCGACAGACACGGTTACAACACGCAGCTCCTGATTAAAAACAGTCTACAAACGACTCTGCGTTTGAGAGGGACACGGGCACCAGCCCTACGTGTTCCTTTGCGGAGCCTGCGCCCTTTTGGGGGTGGCGTTCAGGTGCCAGCGGAATGCCAGAGAGCGTCACTGATGGATGCTCTCCAGCCCCATAGAGCTCGTCCTTCTTGCGGCTGCTGGACCAGGAGGATCGTCGCTCCTGCTGCTCATCGGGCCGTTCTCCAGCCTTTGGGCAAAGCGCATCTCTTACGGACACCGTGGCACTCTCAGGAAGCCCAAATCTCTTCATCTAACCGGGATGTGACGTGCACAGGGAGCTCGCTCGCCTCTTTTTGATCAGCCACGCCACGGCTTTCTCCTTCTAAAAGCTTTCTGGAACCTACGCGGCATGAATTCGCCAGTGCGCCTGCAGCGTGTTCTCATTTGCGCAGCAGCTAGCACAACGGAGGCCTCTTCTCGCCGGCTGCAATAAATGTGATTAACAAGGTTTGGGAGAAGAAGCATTTACTGACCTACCAACATGCCCTGGGAAGGACCCTGGAGGTCTCCCATCCGATTTCCAAATACTCCTGACCCAGCTCAGCAGAATAAAACAATATTGCCGGAGGCCACCGGTACTCTGCTCAGACCCAGGGGAAGGTGGTGCTGTGGCCAAAATTTTAGTTTTATTTAAGAGAACTAGGCTTGGCAGGAATTTGCGAGCAAACAAATTCATTAAAGAAAAAAAAAAAAAAAAGAAGAAGAAAAGAGGAGATCTATAAGAATCCCAAATGACAAACGTTTCCACTTTCAATAATTCAAACTGTGCTTTTAACCTCATTTTGGGTCCCAAATTCTTGTTCAATAGCTGAAGATATCGCTCATCGCACAGAAATACATCTGAACTGTCACAGCAGGGTATAAAGCATCACGAAATGATCTCCTCTAAAGGGAGAATCCATCACACAGGCATCACCCCAAACGCTTTACACACGACTTCTGTAAGTTCATATAAAGTCCAAGTTCAAAAGGGGAAGGAGAAAAGTCTTTTGACTGGCAGCCGCAGCCCGCTTGGAAGGCTCTGGATGGCTGGTATGGTAAGCTCCAGAAAAAAAAAATATTATCTCTGTCTCGTTAGGTAAGGAGGGAACGATATTCAGGGATGGGCAAGAGGGAGACGCCTGCTCACGCCTCGCACAGCTAACAGGGACTCGGGCAAGATGTTCCCTTCCAGCCCGGCGTTCCCCCCGGCCGCCAGGCTCCAGGGCACGCACTGAAAGAGGCATCAACGGGAATAAACACCTTCGCCGCTCGCTGAGCCTCCTGCAACGCCACCCGCTCCCGGCTTTACACCAGGGAGCCGTGACCCCCTTGCCCCAGGGGGCTCACCGCGGTGCCCAGGTCAGGAGCTCTCCCTCCCCTCCAGCAGCTGCCCTGCCGTTAATAACCTTCCCAAACTGCGCCCCTTCCAGCGCCTTAACCGCTGCTTGACGTCAGCCGGTTGGACCCCAAAGGGAAAGGAGAAAGGAGCAGCGGAGATGAAGGTGTGAAACCTCACGCACCCCCCCACCCCTCTCTATCCCAGGTTTTCTGAGGGTTACTCCAAAGCGCACGGTGCGTCTCTAATACTGGCTCAAAGCTGCGTAACAAATGAGGGAAGCGCCTACAGCACTCGGGAAAAAGAAAATTAGAACCAGTTGAAGAGGAGAGGGTGGGAAAAAAGGACATTCCCCAGGCCTGCAGATGGCTGCACACAGTCTTGAGGGACGCAAGACAGCGCAGGCTTGTTCTGGTTTGTGCAAGAATTCCCCAGGCTTAATCCACGCACGTTTGCAGAGGGTTCCGGCTTCTCCATAAGAATATATTTTTACCCAGAGAATTGGGCTTGCTGCACTTCTAATGGGCTGGATCCTTGGCAGATGGAAACCGGTACTGCTCCGCTGACATCGATAGTCACAGCTTGCCAGGAATCACTGAGACAAGGGTTTATCCTGAATTAATCTCCTCCCCTCACTTTTCCACGCACTCACATCGGAGAGCACAGCCCATCTCTGGCACGTGCCGCAAAACCCGCTCAAGGCAAAACCCACCAACCCTGCCCCTCCAGGAAATCCCGATGTGTGCTGGTGAGAGCAAGGCTCTGCCAGCGGGGTGAGAAACGGGGGGCTGCAAACCCGGCACGTCCAACACCATTGGGCACCCGAGCAGGCGCGTCTGCGCCCTCCCACCACCCTCCCACCACCTCGGGGCACTGGTCACGCCTGCCCTTGCGCAGCACCCAGAGACATCACGACTCCAAAGCAGCGCTCCAAACGCGCCAAAGACTATCAGGTAACACCATAAATGTTTACGAAAACCCACGTCGCGTTGCAAGTATTGTTCCCTAAGGAAACCAGTATCTTTCGAGTGCTTCTGGTTTGCTTTCTGCTAATTACAACCATGCACTCGGTGGTTACCCCTTGCAAGGTGATGCTCCCTCGAGCTACAGGCTCCAGCTGAGGTCCCCGCGTACGCACGGGGACCGTGAGGATGGAGCTTTAAGAAGCCGGCAAGTTGTGGTGCTGGGTACCACCGAGGCACATGGGCGCAAAAATGGCGCAAAAGGAGAACACAGTGCAAGCAGGCTCACTTATCTCACGCTTTCCCAAATAATCTCAGCCTTGGAATCACTTTCCAATGGACTCAACCAAAAACTCACACACCCGTGTGCCATGCCATCTGAATTATCTGCACTTTGTGCCACTGCTGACGCTTTCAGGGTGCTGCCTACCCACGGGTACCCCGGCCCCAGCAGCTGAGATCTCCCTCAGCCGGAACACCGGGTCACCTACAGCTGGAAGGCTGCTCCCACCTCTAATCCGGGAAGTCCCAAAATGGGTTTCTTCAGAAAAAAAAACTTCCCAGCATGCACAGAAATACTGCTGGCGAGCTCTTCAGCCAGAATTGCTGTCCTAGGAGATGCTCTGGCACGAGGCGGAGCGCGGGATCGCGTGGCACGCAGCGCCCATCGGTCAGAAGTCAGGGGGGGAGTCTCACCAATTGAGAGATGCTGGGTGATTTGGGGCTCATCATTTCCAAGTGATTCCCAACAAACCCCTGACCCTCTTCCTTCTGGCCATTAGCAGCAGCTTCCGAAGCCTTCAGAGCCGTTTCATCCGCTCTCCATCACCAGTTTTAACTGTGGAATTTCAATGATTCTCTCCCAGACAGACCTAATTTTAAGAGCCATTCAAGTGACATCCCTCTGAGCTACAGCACTTGGAGAAGACACTCCACCAGCATCCACAGTGCTGTTTGCTCCACTGGAGCAAAGCAGGCAAATACAACTTATCAGAAGTGATACAGGATCTACAGGATAGGGCCAAGGAGCTACTAGCAAAGGACGGTACATAAAAAAAGATAATAATAATAATAATGATAAAAAAAAATCCTCAGCAAATTCGGCACCTGGGTTTGCAGCTAGTAATCCCAGTGGAAGCAGGCTGGTTTTCGGAGATACTGAGCACCAGCAGCCCCTAATGACACCGGAGAAACACAAAGATCTTCAGCCCTCCTGGAAGATCCGTGTGATTCGGGTCTGTCTAAAGGAGAGATGTGAGCATCCATATGGAGATGAAAATGTTTACAGATCAGTCGCCATCTCTTTGGCGCGAGCATCCCAGTCCAAACCAGAGTTTCATTTACAGACACCCCGATCACCTTCCATAAAGGCCCGTGTATGCAAGCCCCTGACACCCAAATAACACAAAACAGAAAAGGAGTGAGTTTTGCAAAGCCTGGAGCGTGCAAAGCTCTCGCCAGGCACGCGAGCTGGCCGCGGAACCTGTTACGAACTTCTAGCAGAAGGGATAGAAAGGATCCTTAGGGTGCTGATGCTGCGTGTGCAGATGCCTTCTGTCCAAGAGACCTGCCTTTCCTTAAGTGTTTGACCTGAGCCACAGAAGCAAATTACTGCAGATGCTGAAGCCGTCAAAAACCCAACCCAGCCCCAAGAAAGAAGCCGGTAAGTAACTGCACGCGTGTTCAGATGAAGCCGAAAGTGCCACCCCTGTCTCCTGCCAGCGCTGCTCCCCACCACCACGACCGAGCAGGGACACTGAGCTTCAGGAGGCTGAAACTCCTGCGCAGCTGCTCCATCATCCCGGATTCAGGCAGATGTCAGAGCAGCACAGGCGTCTCGCTTTCTACATGGCAACTGCCACCTTGTGCCGTGTTCTACTTTAAAATCTGTTTAAAAAAACCAGATTTTAAACCTCCACAATGAATACATCAAGGAAGCTCACCGTCTCCGTTGTGTCAGTCTGATTTACTCCCCAACCTCCTCTCCCAAACACAACGGGAGGCACAGCGAGCAGGCTGGGCTTTTTTTTGCCTTTTTTTTTTTTAAATAAAAATTTTCTGGCCGAGGGCTTCATGCTGAAATTCAGCCCTTGCTCCAAACACAGTCCAAACTTTCAGCTACGGGGAAACCCAGCTTCCTCATAATTAATTTTTACTCACTGCATGCGTTGAGAGAAAGAGGTTTACGTGAGAACTTTCCTACAAGAGGCAGCAGCTGAAGAGGTATTCAGAGCCCTGATAACACCGCCACATTCTGATCCGCACATGGCAGATAGAAGTTACTTTTGCTGCAGCGGAGCAGCAGGACAATGCGCACATCATCCCCCTCCGATAAGAAGTAAATCTGCTGCTTCAAACAGCGCACGGCACGGCAGCCTCCGACGTTACGGAAGAGCATACGCAGTAAGAGTTACACGGAGGCCAATAAATCTCTCGGCGCTGATAAAGACCTGGAGGTGTTTGCTAAACCCCAGATCCCTGCGACAGGTGCGACAGCCAGCGCGAGTGGGGAGGCCGGGGGAGCGGGGAAGGCAGAAGCAGCGCTGCTTGTCCTTCTGCGGATTTTTTACAGCTGCACCATCGTAACACCAAGTTGCAGGCCTCCTTGGGGAATTCGAACCTGACCAAAGTGTTTTCTGTATAAAAATTCAACAACACGACGTCAAACTGTTTTGCATGAACCAAACATAATCTTTTATAGATGCTGTGGTACTTGGCTATGGACGTGAGCGCCATATACAACAGCTTTTCTTGCTGCAGTCTTTAATCTTATTAGACTTGACTGCAGATACTTATTTGGCCCTTGTCATTATGCATAATATTATATAGTGCTTTCTAATTAGAGAGGAGAAAAAAAAAAAAACAAACCCAACCAAACGTCCTCTGTTCTCAAAGAAGACTGGCTGCCAAAATTTGGCATGCCTTGCTTGCAGCGCCCGCTTGAATGACCCGTGTATCTCCCCCCTCCACTGGGAGACCTCCTCAGCATCACCCCCTTCCTCCCACCCAAGAGACGCACAGGTAAACAATACGAAGAAACCATGGAGGACATCTTCACAACATGCCAGAAATAAAATAAGCTAGTTTATTAAATATCAGCCGATCACCACATCCCCAATATGTTCTTTCATGCTACCAGTCTACCAAGCGGTTTTACGCCAAACTGGTGCACACAGGGTGTGTTCATGTGACCGACACACCGAGGCTGGGATTTATAGAAGGGGAAAGAGCTGCAAGAACCTGCCCCCACTGAAAATAATTCACGTCTCTCTGCCTTGGGCTGAAAATAAGGAGAGGACTGGCTGGGCCAGAACAAGCATCACCAACCTGCCAGGAGACAGATACGGATGCGGCTGCACAGAGATGGACAATAAGATTTGGTGACCATGAAGAAAGAGAAGGTGTTTTGTCTTCCCAAACTTATGTCCTGCGGTCAGTTTGGTTTATTTTAGTCTTCATTAAGCGCAGCTTTCAACATGAACACATGGAGGAGGAAAGGCTCTGACTTGGCTGTGGTTTCGCTGTTTTACAAGGCAATATTCTGGATTTTAATTTTTTGGTCACCCTAATCCATAGCCTCGCTAATTTTCAGAATGCAATGGATCTTCATCAGCTATTACAAAATGCATTTAATCACATTAGCAGTGAAAAGATGTTTGCAGTGTAACACTCCCTGTGCAATTCTCCCTCCTTATGATCATTCTCCGAGCAGTGTTTCACAGCAAGAAGATATGCAGCATAAAATCTCCCTGAATATGAAATTTTCTGAGTAATTCTGTCACAAGTCTCCCAGGACATCCTAGTCAAGGATGAACAATTCAGTAAAAGCCCTACAGAACCGGAGAGAAATTAATCATGCATTTCTAAGTGTTTTGAACTGGATTTGAAGTGGATTTAATGAAGAATTTGTGGAGTTTTTAAAGGTATAGGGGGAAAAAAAGGAAAGTCTAAGGTAGTCTATAAATCAAGTTCTCGGTGTAAATTAAGTTGATAAACATGAGAGAAGATCTTGTCCTACCTAAAGGCGATTCTGAGGCAACCTTTGATTTCTTACTGGAGTTTGTGATTTTTTTATTGCCTAGACGATTGCACCCATTTCCGCAGAAGTCAACAGCAAAGGTGTCATTAACTCCGGACCAAATAACTTCCAAGTACTCGTTCAATTTTTAATGTTCCAAGAGTGCAAGTCATCCACTGGCTACTACATAAGCTGGAAATTTTTAGCATCATTAAAAAATAAATGGTTTTCCTACATAAAGCAGTGCGTGGCTTGCTTCTGAAATAAACCCTTTCATTTTCTTTCCGTTAATGCGCAAAATTGAAAGCAGGTATCGAGCGTGTCATACCTTCCCCGGTAAGTGCAGCGAGTGCAAGCTGTTAAGAACTTTATGAAGTGGCTGAGAAATAGCCTTTACCCTTAGATGAACGCAATTTGCTTTAAAATACCCGGGGCACTGGCATAGGATGCTTGGTAAACTACAGCAAATCCCGCGTGGCTCGAGGATATCATCCCAGGATAAGTGTTGAGCCAAGTCACACCAGGAGCGGGCATCCACCCGGCTGCCAAACCCACCCAGAATTATTGCATTAACCCCCCCCACCCCTAACGAACCACTTTCCAAATCCCATCCCGCCTTCTGCCGCCTCTAACGAAGCGATGGAGGCGGTGACCCCTTCCTTGAGGGTACGGCACCCCACGATGAGGGTATTTTTGCTGTCCCAAAGGGGACGGTGTCAACTTGGGGGAAGACGGCAAAGAAGAAAGAGCTGCCACCAGCAGCACAGGTGAAACTCTGGGCGTTGAATCATCACCTGCACCGTTGTTAATGGCATGCAAAGATTATGTCAGTGGCGCTTTTCATTATCCACTTCACCAGCCCAGAACTACTCGGTAATTATGCCCATCCACTCTCCTTTGACAGCGCTAACTAACAGAACAAGAGCGTCTGATCATACACAAGCTCCTTGTAAAGAATTTGTCTAAGAAGGTAATAATCTAAAGAGCCAAGCTGATGAGTTTGCACACTGCCTGGCTCTAGGGAACGCGCACTTTCTGCAGCATGGAGCAAATAGCTCCCAGCCGGGGAGCAAACAGAGGGGGACTCGGATAGAACTACTTTAAAAGCCATTAAGACAACTCTGAGCGCCCTTGCCTTTGCCACACGAGGCTGTGAGCAGAACTACAGCAACGTGGCAACGTACTTTCTTGTCGGCCCCAAAGAATGCATTTTCCCTGTATTTCCGTGTCCTCCAAACAACGGAAATCCAACTATTCTCACTGAGAGTACAAAAAGCCAGCCACAGAAATCACATTTCATAACGAAAAGGCAAGGAAATGGCATTCAGACAGAAGATCTCTGAGCAGACAACCAGGTAGAAATAAAAAGCTCCCACACCAAGACCTGATTTAACATCAGTTGACTTCGGCTGAAAAAAAACCCAACACCAAAACACCTTCCCACTGCAATAGCTTGTGGACTTGCTTTTAAATACTAGTTCCCACGGCCGTTTCTTGCCACCTTCCAGCCCAGTGTGGCTGCAGAGCGGAGGAGGAACGAGCAGATGCCACCACGATGGACCTGACCTACACTGGCGTGGGCAGCTTTAGCAAAGCCTCGGCCACAGCATCTCTCTCTCACAAGGGATGCTGTTGCATTAAAGGGCTAAAAAGGTTCTTGTAATACTATGCTTCTACGAGGACCCAATTTTCCTTTAATTGCCCACCTCAAGGTGATTTTCCCACAGATGCTTTTCCCATCGCCCTGCTCCAGGTGAAACCAGCCAGGTTCTCACAAGAGCTTTTGCACGCCTACAGGTGCTCACACGCATAACACTCATCCCTGTAGTCACAGGACCGCACACGCTAACAGTCTATCAGACCACAAAGCCAGGCCAGGGCCATCCTTACACCCGCACGGAGCTCACGCCAAGTCACAGCCGCTCCGTTGCGGGAGCCGCGGTGTGTAAACGGGCGCAGACCGCGGCACTTGCAGAGCCCAGTCCAGGGAAGAGCCTCAAGCAGATCCCCGGTGGCCCGACCTCCAGCCTGCCACCCCTTCGGCGGGTCCCCAACACCCCAGTCCTGCTGCCAGGAAAGGGCCAAGGGGCTTAGAGGTGTAACTCACTGCCTGCAAGCTCAGCGGTACCTGCGGATGCTTAAATGGCACACTGAAGCGGGACATTCTTAGGAACGTAAATCCCTGCTCCCTCTGACCCACCTCACATTTATTAATTGTTTTTAGTGTCCCCCCTATCGCCCCCTTTATTTTAAACTAACAACAGGACCCCAACCCCCAGTCACCCCCTCCGCATAAATCGTGCCGACAGCTAAGTCTCATTCACTCACCTTTCCCCCATCGTTATAGAAAACATATTACAAAAGGCAATTAAAACCACGTCAAGATAATCTTAAGAGAAAGCCTATAAAGTCTGCAACGTGGTATTCCCCACCGGCAGTAAAATGAATTTGAAATACGAAGAAGATTCTTAAAGCCTTCATTTATTTCATTATAATCCGAGGCACTCCTGTAAGATTAGTACAAAATCTATAGGAGCTTAAAACCATTTTCTGCTGAACTTCTAGAATACAACTTCAATCAGTTAATTGAACTCACCAGCTCAGAGGTCATCACCATAGTAGCACAGCAGCCAAAATTAGGGCTAGACAGCCCGATACATCAATCGGTCCCGGTCCTTGTAAGATTGGCTTGGTCAAATACACCAGATTAGCAATAATGACATATTTTAGGTTTTTTCTACGTATATTTGCAGACCAATCCGCTCAATGCTATAGATAAAGCTGCCTCATCAAACAGTTCTCCATACAAAGGCTTATAATATTTCAGGTTTTCATCTTCCTCATACCTTTAAGCCAAAAAAAGAAAGATACCTTTTTTTTTTAAAAAAAAAAAGGGGGGGGGGGGCGCGCAGGGGGAGGGATTTCAGCTATTCACTGACACCTGACAGGATTTTGCACATATGACTTACAGAGACCATAAAGAATTTTTAAGAACCAGCAGTTGGGAAAAAAGTCAGCCTCTTGAAAAGATTTTTTTATGGGCAAAGTATCAAATTCTAATTTTTTATACTGAAGATGCTTCGGAAGACTTATTTCCTAAGCCACCCATCCACAAAGAAATAAAAATCTACTTTACCCAAAGAACAATTGGGGGGGGGTATCTATGTTTTGTCATCATTTCTAAAAATGATACGTAGGTCTTCCATTATTTTTTACACATATTGGTAAATCCCAAAGGTCCATCCCACCCTTCATCCCGGCAAAACTTTCTTTAATTTCCATTGTCATTTACCTCCGGAGATGCTGGCTTCACTTAAAACTAAACCCCATGGCCTTCTTGTTAGCCATCCAAGTATTTATATCCCTCTCCTACATTTTATTCCATTAGGAGAGTTATAAAGAAATAAATTAGAATCACAACACATCTACAGCTTGTTGTGAAAGAGACTGTTAGCACTTGACTCACCTACTTACACGCCAATTTAGCATCTCAGCTGGATTTAAACTGAGTCAAGGCTGATCCGCTTAAGACAGAAATGGGATCTGCGCCCCCCAGCACCTGAAAGGATAAGGATGGGAAAGAAATAAAAAACCCCAAAGGGTCAAATTTTAGTACAGCCTGGGAACGCTCAGCAATTCGGAGCATGAGGGGTTCGTTCCCCCACCTCAGTCAACAAACCCGAGCGCCGCCCAAGCACAGAACGAGGTTTTATTGCTTCAGCCCCCGCTGCTGGTGCCGTTCTGAACGGGCACCCTTGCCCGAGCTCCTGCGGGAAAGGGAAGACCCAAAGGCATTCCCCCGAATTCCCTGCTGCCCACAAAACACCACACACTTCTCGTTCCAAGCTGTTATTTTCCAAACACAAACCCTCCCAGCCTCTAAAGCAAACAGCAGCCGAGGAACCGGTACGTGCCACCTCCCCACTGCTTTCCCAGCACGGCAGCCACCAGCAGGTGTTACTCGGGTCCTCCCCAGGAAGAGCATCAGCAGGAATTTGTCAGGAGCGACTGAACGGGAACTCTCCGGGCCAGGTAAGTCTCGATACACAGATGTAACAGTATGTGCAGGACCTAGCACAGATTGCCCGGTCCCTAACGGCATCGCTTCGTTACTCCTAGGGGCGGTGAACGTATGTACCGTTCTTCCGACGCCACTGTGACCGCTCGTATAAATACAGGCTCTGTATTTAACCCACACCACCAGTACGACCAGCTTCTCTAAACGATGGATGTCTGAGGTTCAGATGCGCCTAAAAGTGGGAGTAAGACCTTCAACAAAGACGTCTATGTTTATTTTTATTTTTTTCTTAAAGTACCCCAACACAGAAGCCTTAAGAGGTTGGTTTTTCAAGCCTAGCCAACAATTTCCCAAATCAGGCTCTCGCTCTAATTCTGAATGCACAGTCAGTGTTGAAAGTTAAACTAGACGTTTAATTATCTGACCAAAAAAACCCCAAAACCCCAAACAAAAAACAAAACAAACAAAAAAACCCCTAGGCAATTCCACCTATTTGCTACAAACCAGAATTTCTCTGCCGATACCGTTACCTGCAACCGCTCTGCCACAAATCATTGAAATATAAGAATATCTCTGGAACATCTCTGACCTCTTCCCCCCTCCCCAGATTCAGCTAACCAAGGCGATGCTCAGCACCTCAAAACCAACCCTGGCTGGCCTCAGGATTACAGTAACGTTGCTCCAAGTTGGTCAACCACCTTTTGTCGCAGACTGCATCCCTCCCTTAGGGCTCTTCTTTCTAAAATGAGAGTTTTTATATCAAAGCAGACTCTTCAATATTAAATCTAATAGTGAGGCGGATGGGAGACAGGCAAGCAGCTACAAGCAACGACCGCAAGCTCAGAGATGTAACATCCAAGGAGAAAAGCTGCCTGCCCCATCTTCTTGGAATGTATCAATTCAGTAATTAGGTGTATTAAGAGCTGTGTCTGTTGCATTTCACTCATTTCCACAGACGTAAGAAGTCACATTTATAAGTCATTAAGCTGAAATAAAATCTTTGCTGGGCTTAATTAATTTAAATATTCATGGGAAACAGGATAGCAGGGGTAAGTGTTGTCCTTAATCAAAACAGACATTGCTGTTCTATAATGCAAATTCCTATTTCTTATGTGGACAATGCCAAGTACCTACAATAAAAGGGAGCAGAACATTAATGATCAGCACACAGAAAACGCAGCTAAAACGAACGCATGTTGTCCTTTACCTCTCGAAGAGAAAGGGGAATTTGCTGATCCAAACATATGCTTAATAATAATGTCATGCCTAACACAGTAGTTACTTCCAGGGTCATTTATCACAATTTACTGCAGCTGAATGCAACACCCGACCCCTCCCCATCCTTAAAAAAAAAAAAAAAAAAAAAAGCAAGCTTGTTTTCCAAGGGTAGTTATTCATTTATGTCTCAAAGCTGGGTACTTCCACAGCTCCCGAGCTGTTCTCCATCCGTGCAGGGCCCTGGTTCTGCTCTGCAAAGCCAGTTCCTCAAGGAGCTTATTCAGAGTCCTCTGCCACGCCGCCCAAAGCGAGGTACCCGCTCCATCACCCAGCACCGCGCCTGCGGCAGCGCCCACACCTCAACCAACCCCGCAGCGTCTGCGGAGGTTAATGCTGAATGTTGCACCTCAGAGGAGAGGAGTGGAGCTCAAAGGCAGGCTGAGTGTTATCATTATAGAGCCACAGAACGGTTTGGGCTGGGACCTTAAAGCCCACCCAGTGCCACCCCCCGCCAGGGGCAGGGACCCCTCCCCCCAGCCCAGGGTGCCCCCAGCCCCGTCCAGCCGGGCCCTGGGCACTGCCAGGGATGGGGCACCCACAGCTGCTCTGGGCAGCCCGGGCCAGCCCCTCGCCGCCCTCACAGCACAGAATTTCTCCTAAAATCTCACCTAAGCCTGCCCTGTTCCAGTTAAAAGCCGTTCCCCCCCGTCCTGTCCCCCCACGCCCTTGCACACAGCCCCCCTCCAGCTTTCTTGCAGCCCCTTCAGGTGCTGGGGGGCTGCTCCTTCCCTCCTGCCTTAACGTGGCACCTCTTATGCACCTCTTAACGTGACCTGTTATGTCACACCAGAACATTTAGAACCAAGACGGGTCCCAGATCGCAGCTGTGACCCTGCACCCCAGCTCAGCTCCCGCAGGGAGCAGGATTCCAGCTCTGCAGGCTTTGAGCTGCAAGTCTGCGCGGGACGGTGGGCAGCGGTGACCTGCCTGGGAGCTCCTGCAGCGAACCCAGCACAGACCAACCGAGACACGCTCTCCCCTTCCACTGCCACAGTGGACATCCTTTTCTTTTGAAGATAGGGCAGAAGTGGCAGCGATTGCTCCTCTTTATGCAAAGCTTTGTAGTAAAGGCACATGCTTAAAGAGGTGGGAGATCAAAGCTCCTCTTCCTTGTCTGCCAGAGGGAAAGCCATAAAACTAAGCTCCTCCGGATAGAAGCACTCCCGCCTCCATGGCTGACCTGTGCTGTTTAGTAGCAAAAATTATACAAGATTTGTTGGGCTGAAACGTGACACAGCAGACTGCTATGATATGCAAAAACCTACTTATATATATATATATATATATTAAAAAAAAACTAGCAAGAAAATACAGTTTCCAATTTTTGTCTGTTAATAGCAGCTTTGGTTTCATTATCTGCCATCCCCATGTTCGGCTTTGGATGCAATTAACATCATAGAAATAAAATACTTGATGGAAGCAGCAACATGTTTACTGGTAATGAAATGTTTATGGATCAATTTGGTACACTTGTAAAGAGCGAATGAATTTACTTCAGGATGAGAGAAAACAAAGTGTAGATAAGCGCTGAAAATCACTTTGACTCCAGACATTCACAAAATGTTATTATTATTCCCCCCCCCCGAAAAGATAATATTGATTGTTGAGCATCATTTGGACAACGACAGCAATGTGTTTTCCTGAAAGAATACAACAACCCATTTAGTAGATGTCTGCACAGAAAACAGCGCTGACCGAAATATACCTCCAAATTTCAAATCTCCTTTGATAAATACCCAGAAGAGAAAACCTTGCCGTGACCTCCTCTCTCCTCCCTGGTTCTCCTCTCCCCAGAACACTGCTCTGTCACTGTGCTTAAAGGACAGGTGCCACGTCTGTTGCTCGACATGTGACAGATTTTGTCTGCTGCTACTTCATTTTCCGCTTCCAATGGGGGCAGAACGCTGTTTGTGTATTTACCAGAAAAAGGAAAAAATTAAATCGAGCACCTAAGGGCAGGAGCAGATTTAGACGGTGCCTAGAATAACAAAAGCCTCAGCCAGGATGAAAAGGAAAACAGCCCTCTCTGCTGTACCAAACAGTTAAAAGAAGTTTGGATCTAATGGAGTTTAATGCATACCACAGAGGGGAGAAGAATTCTCCGTGAATTTTGCCGCTTTTAGCAAAGATTAAATGCTCTCTCTTCTGGGTTCAGCTGCTATTAGGAAGAGCATCACTGCACACCCCGACAAACGAACACCAAAGGTTTAGGTGGAATCAGTGGGATTCCATCACCGCTATTTTTACAGCAGCTGGCTGGCAGAGAAGAAACAAGTCTTTCTCTAACGTGATGGAAAATAAAAGCTTCATGCAAATCACCAGGACAGACTGCAGCTTTTCCTTTAGGTTTCTAGATGATTCCCAGCCCAGGCTCCAGAAACACCTGCATCGGGCGTTAGTTACTTCTGCTGGCCCAGCCAGGCGGCAGGTTAAGCCAAAGACAGAATTTTGCATCTGTCGCTTTTAATACAAATTGGCGGTTCTCAGTAATTTTTTTACCCTGAATTCTGCAACAACTGCTAAATGCTGAAGGCTTCACCGAGGCTCCTTGCACCTCACCCCTGCGCTTCCAAAAATGACAAAAGCCGTAACAACCCCCTGACATTTCTGTGTGACCTGTGAGATACCAAATCCTCTTTTTAAAAATCTGCTGCTGCACCTGCAGTCATTTGGGTTTGGTTTCCATTGCAAGTGACAGCAGGGTCAGGCTTCAGAAAAGACAACAGCTCCTCCCAATTTTGACCACAACGCGTATTCACTATCAAAACCACTTTTGGAAACAGACAACCTGACCTACCATCACTGATGGATGCTGACCGTCACACCCAGCAGCACCTCCTGAAGAGCCAAATACATCCTGCCCACCCGCATCCCACCTGCATCCCCGCGCATCCCGCCCGCCTGCATCCCTGCCCACCTGCATCCCACCTGCATCCCCGTGCATCCTGCCCACCTGCATCCCACCTGCATCCCGCCCACCCGCATCCCTGGGCATCCCACCCGCATCCCTGCGCACCCTGCCCACCCACATCCCTGCACAACCCGCTCGCCCACATCCCTGCACAACCCGCTCGCCCACATCCCTGCACAACCCGCTCGCCCACATCCCTGCGCATCCTGCCCGCATCCCACCCGCATCCCTTCCGTTTCTCTCCCCTGAAGCATAATAAAGCTGAAAAGTCACAATTCAAACGAATCGGCGATGCTGCAGTGCAAGAGCCAACTTCCCCAGGGATCCTGACAAGCAACAAATGAACGGGGTATAAAACATGCAAGGAAGGACTCATCGTTCCCCGAGGACTGGGGAAGTTGCGGAATGCAGCCCACACACCTAAAAAGCAGCTTTCTTGAAAGAGAACCGGTGCTCCGGGACTCTGACGATATGCAATGTGGCTCCAGACACCACAGAGGTTAATGCTCAATGTACCAAAATGGGACAAACCAGAGAGAACCCACTGATCAAGTGTTCACCTAAAAATTGACTGAACTTCCCAGTTTGGGTGAACTTTTCTGAGGATCCCAGAAAGAGGTGACTTCGGGGGGCCTCCAGGCTCAAGCCCCCCATCTGAAACGCTTTAATTATACCCAGTTTTCACACTCATACTCTATGCTCGTCCCTGAAACGGGGATCCTTTTTAAGGGGTTATAAGCTGAGCTTACCACAAAGCCTGCTGCAAACCAACGTACGGGGCTTCCTCCGTACCGCAAACCAAACCCCGCAGCCGCGTCTCGGTTCCTGCCCGGTTTTAAGCTGAGGAGTAAAGGTATAGGAATGTTTCAGGTCATAATTAATGAAAAGTTTCTTTACACACCACTTCTTGGTATTTTGAAGGATATTTGATCCTAAACAATTGACAAGCCTTTTTTTTTTTTTTTTTTTTTTTTAAACGAATTATGGAATAACCCCATGATGCAAATGAGAGCAATTAGCCATTCCCCCATTCAGGTTATACCAGCCGGCAGTACAACATTTCATAAACCATCAATATCATACAGACTTTCACCGATTGAGAATAAACGACATTCCTACAGAACCTGTTCCACGGATGAAAACGAAAGCCTTGTTTTGCCAGTGTCGATTTCTCTTATTTTCAATTTATTTTCCATTTTTTCAATTGCCTTCGGGGTAACAAGTTTGATCTTACGAAGGAGCAGTGTTCCTCTCCAAGAATTTATCGGCCGGTTTATTCATGACTCAATTGATTCGACCTTTACTGGGTCACCTACCACTTGAAGCCATCTTCACGGAACCTAATTAGTCACCACACCGAAGAAGAGTTCTCAAGCCCAGTTTCAACACCGTCCCTTGGCAATGCAACCCCCTGCCTTCCACAAGCGCTAAGCATCTTCGCGTCCCAACGATCACAGAGGAATTTGGAAGTACCCAACAGCTTCCAAGCAATCTAGCTTGGGTCATGCTGCAATTTCCAAATCCACCTGCAAAATCCGTTAGGGAAGCCGCTGGAGGGAAAAATGCAACAGGGAAACAGACATAAAAGACACACGCTCAGAAAAAAACCACCGCTCAAAATTCCAATAAATCCTAAATTTTTTCGCTTACTTTTCACAGTGTTTCTTGCATCAACCCGTCTGAAGAGACTTCTGACCCTCAGGCACAAAAGGTTTCCATTATGTATCATTGGAATTCCTGAGAGGTACAAGCTCCATCAATTTAAGACAACCCAAACTGTTTCCCCCTCCTTTACATTCTGTATTTCCAGCCCACTGCAATTTAGCTGAGAAGGGACCAGATGCACCATGTGGTTTGACTTGATGACCCCTCCATGGCAACTGAAACGTGTGTCAGCTTTTGCGACGGTAGGAATGCAAATGGATGCATGTAGGCAGGGGACAAAGAAAAAAAGGTATGTAAATTGGGGGGGGGGGGGCAGGCTTTTTTTTCCATTTTTTTTAATAATTACTGGTTAGGAACACCCACCTACTGAAATGCATGACCTGGGATCGCAGACTGCGCGCGGTCTCCTCAGCCGCCGGACTGTTCACACCTCTAAGGAGGTCAGCAAAGAGCAGTCGGTGTTAGGAGTCGCTCCCTGAAGCAGGAGGCAGGTGACGGCACCGCATCCTTGCGTAATTCCCACACCTGACCCCCCCCTCCATCTCCCACCATCAGCAGAAATACCTGCCCAGCAGGCACACTCCACTCCGGACCACACAGCTGCTTCAGGAGCGTTCCAACCTTTTCATAATACACACATATCTTTTTTTTTTCCCCCCTCATTTAAATCAAATTCTAATAAATCATTTTGCTTGCACAACATCCCCTGCATTGTTGTGAGAGGTATTCCCAGACACCAGCTCCGGCTTAGTGAGGTTAATCTACTCGCTCCACCTACAGCTCATGACGGGGGTGGGGGGGAGGGGGGGGGAATAAATAGTTCCTTTCAAGAATGATACAGCCACTCCCATTGAGCCACCCAGTTATCCCCATTGCTGTCAAATACCCCAGCTGGTGCAAACAATTCTGTACTTCTTTAAAGCCAGTCCTCTGTTCCGTTGGGTTTTAAAACAAAACCAAACAATGCTGTGGAAGTCCACCCAGTTCCGAGTGGACAAGCCCAAGAGCATCTTACAAATGTGCGTATTTTCCATCCTGTGAAATGTTTGACAGGTCAACCCCAGACTTCCACACAACCCACGTGTAAAATTTTGAATTGAGCTGAACAAAATGGCCCGCTTCCATCATCGAAAAGCTAAAATTAGCTTGTTTTGAACAGATTGCTGTGCTGAACTAGGCAACAGAACGCTCAGAAGGATGCTCAAACCTCACAAGCTGGTTCTAGCCCATGCAATAAGATGCTTCAACCACCCGATTCAGTTGAGCCTACTGGCAGGGAGCTGCTTCCCATCAGACTCCACCTGCTGAAACATTCACATGCTCCTCAGTAACTCCTTAAGTTTAGACAGAATTGCTTGTTCAACTATGACAATGAATAATTAGCTACAAGGGTCAGAAATAGGAGCAGGTCGACCGCACCTCAGGTAGAACAATGTGGAGTTGCTCTACTGAAATCAATAAAGCCACAACAGATTTAGACCAGCTAGGGATATGATTTCTTTACCAGGACCATAAAAGATGAAAAGAAATTCCCAACTAATTCCTCCTTCCATCACCCCAGCTCACAAAAGACCACAAAATCATCTCGTACCACTCACAACTTGCTGTTTGAACTCAAAAAAGCTCACATCCTCGGCGCTGCCGTTTCTTTGTTTTGCTGTTTTTCGAACTCCAGCCCCCACCTCTTGGGCATTCCCGGGTCTCTCTTTTGCTGCAGAGAGTTTACGATCTGGATCCCAGCTTTTCCTAACCTGCAGGGGCTCACCGTGCCCCGGATGGTGGCACCTGGCGGTACACACGTGCCACAGAACGAAGGGGTGAACACGCAAAGAGTGCTCAGAAATGACCCCCCCCTCGGAACTCATCAGAACACTTTTGAAATACCTTTGCTCTAGAAAAATGACATTGCACGGAATTGTTCCGGGAAACGGGTCAATTCTGGTAAGATCTAGGTGCAAACAGTTGTCCTTTCCAGCAAATGCGCAAACGCTGTATTTGACTTTCTTTCCTCTCTTCGTTTTTAAGATCGCAAAATTGTCAAAATGATAACAAAGTGTTTTACTTTTGATTCTTTACCTCAAAGCGGTGCCTCCTCCAGTTGCAAAAAGACTTCAGACTGATTCCGACAGTCAAGGGATTCCAGCAGGATCCAAACCCAAAGGTGGGGAAGGAGAATAACGCTAAGGACAGCACGACTGGCATCAAACACGGGAATTCGCAGGTGCCGATTGCTTTTGTTATGTCCTTGCATAAAATCAAAATAGCAGGGACCAGAGTCAACAGAGATAAAGATTAGAAGGACGACAACACTAGCAACGCTTTCGTCGTTACATGCGATATTTTGGGAATCGCTCAGACTATGGAAATCGGAATCACATCAGCGTCCAAGCCAAGACTTGGTCCCATCTTACGTAGTGCTGAGAAGCTTCCCTGGGAGGGGAGGGTACTCTGTAATTCACAGCTTTTTTCCATTTGCATTGTTTACAAAACTAAAAAGCCATGTGGGGATGCAGTAATGAGAAGAGGGATGTGATAAAGAAAAGCAAAAGGGTGCCGGGAGGAGCCCATCCCGTACTACCTGGCAGAACGGCAGTTTTGCCGATTTCAATAGCTGCAAGCAACCTAAAAAACGGGAATTCATTTCCAGGGCAACATTGGTAGAAGGCAAAACATAAAAGTGAGTGATGGGTTAATGAAAATAAATGGTCTGAAATAACACTAGTTCGGTAACGCAGGTATTTATCATGTTATCCAAGTTGGCTACATGAGAGTTATTAAGTCAGTCCTCATAGAGGCGGAATAAATGGAGACAATTCCGATGATCCCAACGCTTTAATCTCACCGTTCAGAGAACATCAGGGACAGAAAGAGCAAGAAATTGTCACAACGAAATACCTCGATTCTTAATGTAAACCTTTTGCAGAAAAGCCACTCTGAAACAGGGGTATTGCTTCCATTTCTAATTAGGATGCATTAAAGTCGTTACAAAAGGCACCATTTCTTACTTCCAGAACCTACTCATCAACTTGAAAGGCGACTCAACCGCACGAGCCGCGAGGGGCACAGAACAATACCCCCAGGAGAAGCTACAGCACAAGGAGCAAATAGAAAAATTTTTATCTTCCAAGGACACGGGTTCTCTGTTACCATCAATATTGTTACATTTAAAATAAGTAAGTTTGTTCAGCAACAGTGAAAAGCTAAGGGCTGTACGAGGGAGTAACGCTGGGAACTTCGGCTCTTGAGAGACCAGTCCTTGCCACTCACAAGAATAAATCAATCAAATTTCCATTTCAGCTCCTGTTTTTATGACGTGTGTTACAGCGACGCTCAGCCGCTGATCCTGAGCCATATGGAGACCGAGGGAGCCGCAGCACCAAGACGGAGGGAGGGCCGTCGTTTGGAAAGGTATCAGCCACCGGGCCTTCTCCGAAAGAAAAGAAAAAAGGCAAAGAACAAAAAGCTCCCCACACCCTCTTATTGTCTTCCAAGGTCACTGAAAGCTCAAGGATAGTAAAAGAAAAAAAAAAAAAAAAAAAAAAAAGGCTTGACTGAAAGTTTTGGAGAAAAAGAGTAAAGATCAGTCACCTCCATTCCCCAAATGAGAACGTTGCAGCTCCAAGATGCTACAGCATTTCACCCAGTCCAAATTAAACATGGACACCAACACACACAAGTAGTTTCCTTCAGATAATGTGCACAAAAAAATTAGTATTTTTTTATATACATACGTATTTTCTTTCCCCTTGCATGAAAAACATTTAGCGTTACCTAAACATGGATTTTACTCGGTCTGAGTCTTCTATTTTTTCGCTAAAATTTTCTACTTAGCCTCGCTGATGGCAGCAAACCAGCACGGCTGTCGTGGGCCAGGGTGAAGGGCTAGAGGTCCCAAGGTCCCTTCCCTGATCCTGGGGGATGCTCAGTAAACGCGTGTAGGAAACACTGACAGCTCACGATCCCTTCTTTTCCTATACTCTTCCAATTTCCACGGGAACAGCAATTTGGGGATTTTCCAAGCCAGAAGTATTTCCAGTATTATCTTTGTTTACTGGTCCCTAGAGACTGCTCTTTTGTAAGGATACCTTCTCTTCTCTCCGGCCTCATACGAAATGCTGTCCTCCAAAACAGCCCATGGCCACGAGTTCCACCACTGGATAACTTGCTGGGGGGGGGGTGGTGGTGGTGGTGGTGGTGGTGTGGTAGAAACCAAACCCAAAACTTCCTTTTGTTTTTTTAAACCGGCTGATGAATTCTAAAAGACCGCTGCAGGATACCCTGCAGATGCTCTTAAGTTTGAAAGAGAAATAAGTGGTAAATCATCCCTCCTACCCGCAGGCTTCACTCGAGTCGCTTCAGTTCAGACTTTGTTTCCACCAGCGCTACCATGAAGCTGCACCGATGTAATTTTTCCCCAAGTACCGTATCCATAAGGAAAAACTGATAACGGACCCATCTGCACTGTCACATCAATGTAAATTCAGGACAATTTCGTTTACTTTGTTAAACCCTAACTTTAACCAAGCACTGGTTTTACTAAAAGCAGAATTTTGCCCGGCAGCTCACGAGCTTTTCCCTTCCACAAACCCTCAGTGTTTGGTGTGACGATGTACCAAGCGCATCCACTGCTCCATAGACCAGCTACACATGGTGTAACCCACCTCTGAAAGACAGACAGACACCTCTCAGAAGTTTACGGTGTAAAGAAAGAGTAATACCCTAGGTAAACTGAACCTTTTAAATATCACCTTACAAGTTTACTGCTGAGCATCACCGGCTGCCCAGGCTCCTGAGAGTACAGAGGAATTTTCAGGAAACTGAACACAGTCAAATTGATTTTCACTACTTTTTACCTTATGGGTCCCTAACCCATTCTTTCCAGAAGACACCCAAGAAAAACAAATTACCTCCCACACCCATTCCCATGAACCAAGCTCTCGGGCTGGGGTCCATGAGATTTTGACCAACATTAATTCCCATGCGAGATTTTTTTTAAGCAACAGATGCTTCCCTACACTTGGGCCCACTTCTGGGCTGTGGTCATTCCTTTGCCATCCTACAAAGGGCATGATATCAACCGCTAAGGATAAAAACGAGACCAGAACTGAGACCCCCTCGCTTGCGTAAGTCAAGAGAGACCAGGGCTGAATCCACGCTCCCGAGCGCCTTACACCCAGGAGGAGGGTGAAGCACCGACTGGCATCATCAGCCTTACTCATTTAAGAGTTCACCGAGTCCATTAACATCCAGGAGACATCACCGCCGAGCTATGCTGGTTCCCAGGCTTAAAAAGTCATCTTAAGCCGCAATTCTGTCACAAAACGTAATGACCGTTACGGAGGTCGTAAAAAGTGTTTTTGTAAAATATTACCTTCTGCTGACACTGTCCTTTGTCAGTGCCCCGGTCAAATGCTGGGGACTGATCTCAGCGTTCCCTCCAAAGGCCCGTTCCTCCTCCGGTTGTTGCTGTAGTGCTGGGACACGACAAGCTCATAAAAATTGTAAAGGTCAGACCGGAGCTTCCAGGAGCACATCAGCCAGAAGTAAAACCTGAGCTAAATTGCAACTGGCTGCACAAACAAATGGAGTGCACAAACACTAAATATAAAATTAATGCTTAACAGCTGTGTTTCCACCTAAACCCACATAGCAAAAGCAAGTCAAGGTGAACCTGTCCTATGAGGTAAACATCTCCTCTCCCGCTCCTTTGCTCTCGTTCAGGCACTGCCATGGGCTCTTTCTGGAGAGGATGCTGCTGGAGTGCACAGCAGCAGGCAACACCTACAAGGTAATTAAGCTTTATATTAAAACGACTGCCCTGTAACTCACTAATTTTACGTTAATTTGGCTAAAGGATACTGCTGGTCTCATGTTTAATCTCCGGTTCCATCCTGATGCAGGCTTAAGTAAAAAAAAAAAAAAAAAAATCCACCTTTTGCTGGATTAAAGACGAGCCGTCCAAGCGTTTCAGCTAGCTCGGCGGTGAGTTGCTGCCGATGCATCAGATCCAAGACTCGCCCTCGAGGGGATCAAAAAGCTTTGAGCTCCCCGTACAACTGTGATGAGGGGGGAAAGAAAAAAAAAAAAAAAAAAAAAGAAGAAGTCCTACCAAGTTACGACAGTCTCGCCAACCTTTGCTCTGCCACTACCTGATCCTCAGCCAAGGGCCCCGCGCGCGCGTGCCGCCTGCTGCTGACGGGCAGGATCTGACAATCGGGTCAAGGCTCATTATTGTACCCGCCGCTCACATCTCCTGCCCTCCAAGGCTCCCGAGGTCAGCCAGGTTCTCCTTGTTGTGGCTTGCCGCAGCTTCTCCACCGGTACAAAGGCAGCCCGAGCCTGGCGCCGGGCGCGCCGTGCCCTCACTCTCTGCAGCGCTGGCTTCTGAGCCTTTCACAACGCTGACTTTTAGGTTCTCTCTGTAGTGGCCTCTTCAAGGCCCCTCGCCAAGCCTTTTCATCCAAGTCCCACAGTCACATCTTCTTTCTTGGGTAGCTTTGAACACGTTGTTGTAACAGGAGGCAAAGCTCAGTTGTTCTGCACCTCGGCTCCGTTTCATTTATTGTGGCTTTAACAGCCGCACAGCACCCAGGTTTGTCAGGCAGGTCAGGAGGTTAAGAAAAAGGTCCAAGAAAAAAAACCCCTAACCTCCCCAAGATAGAAATTAGTGTTCACAAAGACGCATGGGGGAAAGAAACATTACAGGATAAAACTCTCTACACTTACCCAGCGGTCGCAGTAACTTTTTAGTACGAGGCCCGTTGAAACTACCTGCAATTGCATTAGCACTCCACAACCAGAAGGCAAATCCTTGTCCTACCATTAGCGGGAGTTTGGACTAAAAGTTAGTAACCCAACCCGCCAATGTGACCTCCAACAACAGAGCTCTGCACAAAAGAATATAAATACAAGAACCTCGTAAACAGACCTGAGGATGCTGCGTAAACAGATCAGAGGATGCTGTGTGTTGGGATGCAGCAAAAAGCACGCTGACCGTCCACAGCGCCAAATGAGATTGGAAATCCACAGCGGTAATTGCATGAACGTTGCCCCCCAGCTCTAAAATAAGCTTGTTCCTTCACCATCCCTATCCTTGTACTTGCATGCTATTAGTTCAGGCACCTTAATAAAAACCAAAAAATAATATAAAATCACTACAAACCAAGTGCAGAAACTTATTTCCTATTTCCTATTAGCTTGCGCTGGGCAGCTCTCTGCCTGGTGCCTTCCTGAAGCACCGAGGTGTTTCTCCAGGCTTTGCCCAAGCCCGAGGTCGGTGGCTCGGGCAGATCAGAAAGAATTTACATTCCCTGAACGTGGCCGTTGAGGCACAGGCTGTCCCACCCTCTGTTGAACTCCGGCTGCACTGCAAACGGACAGCGTTTATGGCAATCTGGTCACGGGAGCGCCTCGCTTGTAAAGACTGAACGTTCCGCACAGGTTACACCACGAGAGGACCGTTGCTAAAGGGCTTGAACATCAAGATGAATTCATCTCCTCCAGCAAGCCAGAGCTGTTCCATGTTGGAACTGGTTTAACCGCCCCTGCAAGAATCCCCTCTTTTCAGGGTTTTGTGGAAGGCAAGAGGTCACTTTATTCTTTTCATGTCACTTCAGCATCTCCGCTGAATGTTAATGCTCACAGACACTTGGTTCTCGCAGGCTTCGGAGAGACTCTGAACGAGAAGGATCAAGAGCTCCTGCTCTGGAAGGGACGAGGAGCCCAGGCTGGCACGGCAGGGATGACCGCCCCAGGCACCGATGTCCAGCAGGGAACACTGCTTGCCTTTGCAACGCTGCATCAGCAGCACGACAGAGATGGATTTTGAAATGTTAGATGCAGGTAGGAGGGGAGCAAGTAGGCAGCGGGGGAGGCAAAAAAATCAATCTGTACCAGCACACAGATTACACTGTGAAGATCCTACTCGCAGGTTTAACTTCAATCTTAGCCACGGTGGGGCATTTGCTTCTCTCCCCATGGCCAGCGATAGCGAAAGCGGGGAGGCAGGAGAAAGGTTCGTTCATAAACAGGAGCTACAGTCAACCCATCTGCTGCTAGCCTTGTTGGCCATGCTCTAACAGAAGTTCTCTCCATGACTAGCACAGGAGGGGATAAAAACCCGTTCGCTTCTAGCACTGTCCAAGAGTGAAACCATCTGCAGCAGTCGCCATGCCACAGCTTTATTTTTAACTTCTCCTTGCATTACAAAGTGCTCAATTCAAAGGTCACGAGGGAGACGCTCGGACTGGCTGTACCAGAACGGGGTACGCATGTTCCCACATCAATGACAAGCCTCAAGAACACCATGGGTTTGGTAAAGGATGCAAAAGCATGAAAAGGAATATAGATGTGCAGATCCTCCACTGTCTAAACCAGACGGACCTTATTAGGCTGAATTAAATTATCAGGATTTTGATATGGGCAGCGATTCAGGAATAACCAGCTTCTAACAGTTGCCAACAGCAACGGGCCAGGCACAACATCTCCAGCTGCGGTAGGAGACAAATGTGGCCAAACCCAAAAGTAGCGCATCACGTGGGTGAACCACAGCACCAGCAGAGCAGGTGACACGACTTCGTCAAGAATTCAACTTCCAGAAGGCTGAAGAATCACAGAACTCCCTTTACTCACGTCTAACTACCACCACGTAGGTGAGGTTTGGCTGTATTTACACACCTGCCTAGTCCAAAGATGTTTAAGCACAAGCTAGGATTGAACACAGAACAGAGCAGGCCTTCATATCACGCTAACTCAAAATTCCTCACGATCACTACTCCAGCTGGACCCCTCAGTGCCCTGAACGCTCTGCTGCTATGAGGTGGGCAGCGCTATGAGGTGGGCAGCTCCCACCTCGGGAGGCAGCTTTTCGCTACACCGGTACAACTACAGGCTGTATAAAAGGAGAACACACGGGTCAAGTATTCAAAACAGTCTGGATTCCCCTTAGATATGGTAAAACTTCCAACATTTAAAAAACTCAGAGATGGTTTTGAAAGTGTTACCCTACACCGTATATTACGCCGTGTATCTATCAAGTGCGGGGTCAGGTAAAGATTCCGCTTTGTCAAAGGCCCTTTCACGAGAGCTATGGTCTTTAAATTAAAGCAACCTAAAAGGTAACCCCCCAATCTGCACATCCCATGTACAATGCGATTAATAAAGCTGAGCGTTGGGGTGGTTTTAAAGGCGTCTAAAAATCTGTGCTAAAACCCTGCAGCAATTGCCAAGTCGTTTGGGGTCAGCGGGTTTGTTGTTTGGGGGTTGTTTTTTTAACATGCTTGTACAACACTTGCAGACTGTTAGAGAAAGCACAATACTCATAATGTATAAATTTAAATAGACAGATGCTGCTCGCCATCATAACCACCATGTAAAGGTCATCTGGCTCCCTCCCTCTCATGTTAAAGCCTCCCCCTCCCCCTGCCGGGATGAGAAGAGGGGGAGGCGACCCGGGAGCCTGTGGAGAGGCTGCTCCGCCAGCGCGGCAGAGGCGAGGGCTCGCTGCCTCCGTGACAGCTGCGCGGTGGATGCGACACAACGGCACGGCGGAGATGGCCCACGGGCTGCGAAACGCCAAGAGCTGGGGCTCTGGGGGGCGGTGGACAGGGGGACCAGGCACAGCGAGGCCGATGGTAGGAGAGTGCCCAGGAACACAGTCGGTGGAGGCATCGCGCTTGCTCTGCTCTCCCAGGTTGCAAACAACTAGGAAAAGAAAAAAAAAACCACCCACCAGCACCGCCACTGCCCATGAACCACAGCTCTAACCACAACAGCCAAGCACAGAAACCAGGAGTTCTGCATCTCATTTATACTTATTTGCGGTCTGTTGGGCAGCCCTGTTCCTGCTTTCTATTTTTGTGGGGTTTTTTTCTTGCTCTTTTCTGCATGTCCAGCATTACAGACAGCCCCCAGAGAGGGGGCACGTCTCACACTGGGTGTTTCTGTCATGCAGTCCGTTCTCCAGGCAGCTGAGGTCCTTGGATCCCTAAGGCTGAACACAGCCTTAACCCACCGGGCAACTTCAGAATATATCCAGCTATACAGAAAATCAGAATATATCCAGCTATACAGAAAATCCCAAAGCATGCTAAAAGCGTATTCCTCCTTTATTTTTGTACTCCTTAGCTCTGCGTCATCAGAAAACAATATTAAAATGAATAGATCCTCAGCCAGAGGGTAGGTAATGGGGATAAATTATTTACAGTGTTTGTTAGTGTTACCTGAAGTTGCTCAGTAACTTCCAAATTCAGTGGTTCCTCTCAAATGCAATTAAGTTTCAAAGGCTCCTATAGCTCCCATCCCCTTTAATGTATACTTTGAAGAAAAAGAAATTGATGAAGTGTCAGCAGCAGCATCCTGTTAGCCCTGTACTAATTTGCAAGTTTGGGAAAGAAAAGACCCAAAATAACCTCTTTGGAGAAGAAAGGATCAGTGGTACCACAAAGAGCCTTCTACTGCTCTGTCAAAACCAAAACATGAAGAGCTTCACTAAGCTCTCAGGAAATGAAAAATGTGCTCGTCCTCTAAGGCAGCAGGAGTTTTAAGGCAGCTGGAATATGGGGAACATATTTTCTCTAATAGTTGTTTCCAAGATGTGTAACCACAACCCGTGTAAGGGCAGATAAAAGTCCAGATTTTCAGCACCGCTCAGCACGTTGACACCAAATGCTTTTGACAACGTTGTTCACGGACCAAATGCAAAGTGCAGGCAACAGGCGGAGCAATTTGGCAAATCAAGCCCTGAACACCCAACAGAGAAGAGAACGCGGCTTTAAAATTCTATCGACCCCCAGTTCGCAACACACGGAGCCCACTTACACCTGCAGTGTGTAAGTGACTGCAGCCACTTACACCTACTGGCAAGGCAGATACATAGAGAAAAGGAATAAAACGGGCGCCTGGTATGCACATTTTAATCCTGTAGGAAAAGCACAGATACCTGACCACACGGAAATTGAAACGTGATCAACATCTCCTATCTGCTTGCCGGACGACCTGACGCAGCCCCGAGGTCTGTCCCTTCCCACGGACCAAGGTCGAAGATGTGCAACACCAAGAGCCAGTCGACGGGCAGGGCGTAATTTGTGTTGCTGGAAAATGTCATTCTGGTGAAAGACGCAGCTCTGTAAGAATCAGAGCGGTTTGCAAGAGAACTCTAATTCAAAACAGAAGGAAGAGAGTAGATGGTCATTCTCAAATGGAAGAGATCCATGATTACGGAGCACACCGCCTCGGCAGAGCATCCCACCACAAACCGTGGTACCCCCCCCTCCACTATTTATGGGAGCGCACAACCCACAGGCCAACAAAAGAGCGTATCAGTGATTTAATTTAATCCATTACACACATACTCAAAAGTACTCTGAATTGGTATAAACCTCAATCGGGCCTGAGAGCAGCAGAACCGACGCCTGACTTCTAGAAGACCACTGACGTCACCCAGCTTCCAGCCCGAGGATGAACATGGCTCTCGGAGTTAAATTTAGATGATACGTTAACAGGCACCAATTTTCCATGCTGTGTATTAATAGATCGCTTCTGCCTGCTTACTGAAGCGTTCCCGTAGGTGGAGGCAGCTAGATGACAGGAGTGAGCTTGACAGCATCACCAATACTGTCTGAGCACACGCGATGCTTCCTGCGGGAACGCGGGTACCTCTAAAGAGCGCAGCGTGAGGCAGCCCAGAGTGCGCCGGCTGGAGCATAAACTTTTTGCCAAAAAATGGCAGAAGTTTGAAAGAAAAAGGAGGAAAAGCAAGGAGGGAGAGGGAGGAGGAAAAGCAAGGAGGGAGAGGGAGGAGGAAAAGCAAGGAGGGAGAGGGAGGAGGAAAAGCAAGGAGGGAGAGGGAGGAGGAAAAGCAAGGAGGGAGAGGGAGGAGGAAAAGCAAGGAGGGAGAGGGAGGAGGAAAAGCAAGGAGGGAGAGGGAGGAGGAAAAGCAAGGAGGGAGAGGGAGGAGGAAAAGCAAGGAGGGAGAGGGAGGAGGAAAAGCAAGGAGGGAGAGGGAGGAGGAAAAGCAAGGAGGGAGAGGGAGGAGGAGGAGCAGCATCCCAAGGGTTGAAGTAAAGAAGGAAATAAGCGGTGTGTTGCCGTCGCCACGTCAGCAGGAGCCTATTTCTCTGTTGACGTAAAATTAATCCGTCACGAAAGCGTTCTTTATCAGCGCGGGGCACAGATCTGGGCTGCCACGGGACGCGGATCCCCCGTTGGATCAAGGCAAAAAGCTCTGGGCGCAGCAGGCGTGGGACCTCGCGTGGCACTTCCAGCTCAGGACGACACCGCAAACCCCAGCTCTGATTTCCGTCTGATGCTGAGACCCCGTCTCCTGATGCGGGATGGGGGGACAAGTTTTCAAACAAGTCAGGGCAGGGCAGTCAAGAAAAAGCAAAGAGGGTCCCTGACTGCTGCTCCGCGCGTTGTTGGGAAGCCAAGGAGCCTATTTCTTAGTTCCACTGGAAAACTCAGATTGACTTTTAGCTGGTGCCACTCCAGAGCCCCGCTCCCCGCGCGCGCTGTCTTCTCGCATTAGCGAGGCCGGTGCTGCTGCCGCATCCCGGACTGACAGCGCAAGACCGCGGCTCGCCAGGACCGCTCATGATCTGTCCCGAGGGCAGCTGCCTGCGACACATCCAGCTCCCTGCTCTCCAGAACGCTGATCAGGGTGCCAATTAGCAGGAGGTGAGTCAGGCGGGGGATTCGGAGCCCGTCGGCAGCGTGCACGGAGGTGAGCTCTCCCCGAGCACCGGGGCAAGCGACAACTTGGGTTAGGTGGGAACGCCGTGTACGCCTCCTACGGCGCTCCGTAAAAGCAGGATTATTTTCCCCCATTAAAAAAATAATAAAATTTTAAAACATCATGGCATCATGGATAAGATGAAGCACTTTGGCAAAATTTACCTTCAAACCTTTCGGCGCAGAAGGCGTAGGGAAAGAAGAGCCAAATGGGGACTGAAAAAACAGCTATCACTGGTGAAAGAGCCATTGATTTCTGTAATTTCATTTCTTTAATGGGTTGGGGGTGAGGAGGTTCAAGGAAACGGGACGGTAAAATGTATAACTTCAAAATGTCAAAATACATTTCAATTTTAATTATTCGAATATTTTTATTACAAATGTAAAAAAAAGAGCGCGCTAAGAAATTCAAAAACAATCTGATCTATGTGAAAATAAAATAAACCTTTTGAATCAAAGCAACTGTGTGCCTCTTCTGAAACTACTGGCAAAACAAAGCGCGTGTTTATCTTTTCACTCATACAGTTCTGCTGCTGATGGATATCTTGCTGGCTTCAGACGGGATTTTGGAGACCGAGCTAATCAATTTGCACACAGCCTCTTATTTCAGAAGTTTTCATCTACATTGCTTGGATTATACAGAGGACTTTCCAATGCCAAACATATAGACAGGCAAATACTTCCAAAAATATATTGAATAATGCAGAAAAATAAGTATTTCTCAGGTTTCCTCCCAAAATGTATTCAGAAAAATATTTGCCACTCCTTAAGCAGAGTTTCCAGTCAAGCTCAAAGGAGAACTGGGCACCAGGTGCTGGATTTATGAACCTCTAGGTCTCAAATGAGTCCTAGAATCAAAATATTTTATAGATCTGCCATCTTTACTTTGAGACTTCCTACGTAGTTTCAAAACAGATTCCCACCCTTCCCCCAGAAAACACAAAACCAAGCAGCCAAGCATTTAGAGTTACATTTTTTTCTTCCTACCACTGAAAGCCAAGTTCACACCTGCTCACTGTTCTTCCATCAAGACCTGTTAGCCTGGTGGAAAAAAACAAACCAAAAACCACCAAAACGAAAAAAACAAACAACCAAACCCCTTCTGTTTTAGCATGGAGAATCATCACATTTATCTGGACACATCTGAACTCCGCACTTACTAAGCGCTAAAGAAAAGCTATTCGAGTTCTCCATATGCTCAACAGGGCGTGTAAATCTTGGGAGCACCCACATCACACATGCTCTACCCAACTCCTCTTCCCTGCCCTGCCTTCAGCAGATGCTACGAACATCCAGGCATCTGCTGCTGCTGCTGCCGCCTCACGAGTTGCTTTTCCGTGCTTTGGGATTTGAAGGAGATTTTCCGACAACTAAACCTGGCACGGCAGCTGGAAGGCACATCGGTAGATCGAGATGGCGACGTGAAGCTGAGAAGGGAAGGGGAACTGTTTGCTCCCGGTTCCTCTCTGATTTCTTAGAGCCTAATTCTGAAGCCCATCCTACTCTTAGCCTGAATCACGGACACAAGTGCTTAATTTGAACCACAATTAAGCATAAAACCATCTGCTTCTACTGGCATCAGCCATTCCGAGCTCCAGGAGCACGGTGAGCTGAGTCATTACATCTACCTCCTCCTTCACAAGACTCCCCAACGGGGTGTCCTCACCTCTTGTGGGCTTCAGGTGAACGTGACAAGCCCCCTTGTTTGTTTCGTTGTTGTTTTTTTTCTTTTGCTATTGCAAACAAAACGCTGCTATTTTGTCAACTAAAATTCTCGACTGGTACCTCTCACTGCAAGGTTTTGCGGTGAACGCAGGCGTTTGCTTTGTCCACAGCCTCTTGAATGTATTTGGATGTTTGCGTGTCTGCCTGGCAGGCTTCTCTTCGCAGGCTCCAGCGTCTCCGTGCCCGGCTACTCCTGCCGGGGATTCAAGCTAACAGCACAGCACCAAAGATCCTGTCCGATTTCTTAAGGGATTTTGTTTTCAAACCCAGTGACCTTTAGGAAAAAACAAACCAGCTTCAAACTGTAGAATGTTACTAATGCTTGTATTTTTGTGCCTTAAAAGCTCTGGTTCCCCAGCTCCCTCTGTTCTACCTACCTACCTACCATCTAGGTGATGGCTCCTAAGCAGAGCCTACATACTTGGATCCTAACCCAGCCTCCCTGACACTTCGCAAGATAATCTACTGGTTTCAAGTGGCCACTGGGTCAGATTCCTGGTATGAAAATTGAATTTTTAGGTTTTTTTGTTGTTGATGAATAAATGCTGTAAGGAGCTGTCGGAGCAAGGGTTGCTGCTGCATCAGCCCATCAGTTCTACTGGTTCCATCTCTCCAGCTGCTTCCGCCAGCCTTCAGAAAGATCCTGTGCATCGGCGACGCATCACCCAAAGGCTACAAAGAGCATTGGAAGAAAGATACTAAGCAAGAAACCAAAACTTTATCCAGCTAGAGCTGCTTGCTCACGCTTACTGCTCAGAGCCAGAAACAAATCTTGTTGTCAAAACCAGAAACAAAGTGGCTGAGAACAGGTCCGCCGCGGAGAGAGAGCCCGTGTACCCTGTGCCCAACGGATTGCCTTGCACCTCTCCCTTCGCACCAGACTGTACCAGTTCAGCAGCATTTTTAAACACCCACACAGCACTTACACCACCCACTAGATAGAGAGAGCAGCCAAGAGCAGAGCCTTGCTTTACTCCTTTGCATTCACCCAACTGCCAAGATACACCATCAACGGGCAGAAAATACGCTCCAGCCGGCACTATAATCAACTTCCAGTTCACCAGCTTAAACCAGTAGCGCTGACCTCACCACGTGGCATTGGATGAAAGCCTTCAGCTCTGAAGAGCAGGGGCCTCTCCTCTCCTCCTGACTCAGTTCCTCAAGCACCACCATTCAGCCCAGCATATTAAAGCCAGCCAGCATCCGAGGACATCCCGGCGGATGGCCGGGAACTGTGACATCTTCACGGTACGCTGGGGTAGGACAGTCCCAGCTCAGCCAAGGGACACGGGTGCAAGGGCAAACTCAACAGCAACAAGGTAAGCCTGTTTTTGGTGTTCCCATTACTCAACACGGAAGTTTTTCAGGCCCATTAGTGATGGGACAGGACTAGTGGGACTAAAAGAGGTTTCTCTAAAGCTGTCATGAGATGTGCCAACCCAGGAACAACGGCATCAGAAAAGATGCACGGAAAGGCTGTTTCTCCTGGCCCATCCATAGCTCTTTTATTGTTCCTATTCCCCTTCCAATATCTTCCAGTCCAACTGCACAGGCAGCCACTCTGTAAGACGGGGAAGCGTGCCGAAATAAAATAAACAGCAAGACCCTAGAAAAATAAAGTGCCCTGCTATTTAATATAGTTGAAGGAACCTCATCAGCAAAGGAAACCAGCATGTCTGATTACAGCCGAGAACAAACATTTTCCTTGCAAAGGATATGTCTTCATAGCTAGCTCAGATATCATCTCGCGCCTACCTGCATCCACGCACAGGGAGGCTTCAAATCAGGTGACACTTTCTCCCTAGGATAGTCAGTCATCCTTGGAGAGATGCTAAAATGCAAAACAAAGCTGTCACTTAAACTGATAGCCTGCCTTTCTGGCAGTGAGGATGGCAGTTCGACTCTTTGGGGTGCTGAACGTCTTCCCTGTGGGCTGGCTGGAAAAAAACAAGTTACATTTCACAAAAAAAAAAAAAAAAGTCATGGTTTGCAACTTGTTTTCGTAGCACAGCAGAACAAAACAAGACCTTATGAAAGGTTTTTTTTAAAAAAAACCAACAAACCACCCACCCAGCCCAGAGGATGCAGCTCTTGGGTACCCGGCTCTTCCCTAGTCCAGGGAATACTCGAACGACGACCGGCTGTTCTGCAGCGAGACTGCCTCCTGCATCAGGCTGTAAATTTGGTCCAGAAAACTTTCCAAGGCATAAACAACGCGCATCCCCGAAAAGCTTTGTTTCTGAAAGACAAATACACTGCAACCTGCAGATTTTCCTAAGGAAACCGCCTCCCCGGGTCTGAGATGCGCAGGGTACACGTGCACAGAAAACAGACAAATACCCTCTCCAAACCCTGGAAAAGACTCAAAGAGCAGCACAGGGAATCACGGGCGAGACACCTACAGCTCCCAGCAAATATATCACAAGTGAGAAGACAGGAAAAACTGAAATTGCTTTGCAAGGTGGCAATTTATAGCCAGGCTGAGGCCACGGTTCCACATTAGTACCCGAGTTTAGCACATTCGCTCTACCCCAGGCGCCTGCTCCCCCTTCCCCACCTGAGGATCGCCGTCTACCAAGTTACACCCACACGGAGCGGCGAGCAAACATCCGTGCTTCCATCCAAGTGCCGTTCTTGCGTAGGGAGGATGTGCCCTAACCGAAGCACATCAGACACCGAGCAGATACCGCTGAACTTTGGCCACAAAGGCGCTTGGGATGCTCCTATCCCAAGTCCCGGGGTTTTTCCAAAGCTTTATCCGCAAGCAAACACCCCCTTGGGCACAGAGGCATCCAAGTTACTCCAATCTGATTAGGCCCACTCTCTGTTTGCCATCAGTTCTGCAAACCTACAGCGTCTTCTCCCTGCACCCACACACATCTGGTCACGGCCGTTTGCCTTCCTAAATAAACTTCCGAGAGCAAAGCAAAGTTTCTAGGGCTGGGGCTTACTTATTTATTTTTCCGACCATCTCTGCACTTCGGCTGCTTATATCCCACTAAGCATGGGTGTTGCACATCTGGATACACCCTGCCAGGTGCGGCAAACGCTGGAGCAGAGGGAAGCAGTGTTGGGCCCCTCTGTTTTGCGCTGTAGGATACACACAACGAGCCGACGGCAGCCAACAGCTCCAGTGAATCACCACTTCGGTCCAACGCGTGCGTGCAGCCCTTACAGGAGCAGAGACTCTCCTACGTCTGAGCACAGAGTTCGTACTCTCGGTTTACACAGCTCTCAGTTCCATAACCCACGGCTCGCCTTGACGCATCGCTCCTCCCTGGAGATTTACCCCAGTTAGAGCCAGCGGCGCCTGGAAAGAGCGGTGCTGCCATCTGAACCGGGTAAGATGCCGCGATGCTTAAAGCCACCAAATTGCAGAGAGGAAACTTAGCTCGGTTTCAAGCAGCAGCGAGTAGACCCATGTGAAGAGCGATGCCAGCTTCGCCCTGGGGGGTTTCCCCCGGTCCCCACCAGCTGGAAGCGTCACTTCAAATCAGCACCAGCTCTCAGGTCACTCTCTTCCCAGGGAAGATGCTCCAGCCGCCAAGTCTGTCCAAATTTGCCCCACAGAATGAGTTAATTGATGACTTTAAACAAGGCTACTTATCACACGTGCAGCACACTGCATATCTCATCCCCCGCAGACAAAACACAGGTCCCTCCTAACTCAATTAACCCAACGGTCCTTTCTGGGGTACGTGAGGCTTTGCTGACCGCAAAGCACGCGGGAAGGCGAAGGTGATGAGTCAGGAGGGGCTATTCAAACCAGACGGATTTTGGGGGATGGAATTTGTATAGATTAAACCCCGTCGAGGGCATATGCAAGAGAGGCTACGTATCTGCATGAGAAAGCAGGCTGGGGAAGAAGCCAACGGCAAACTCCTCCGCTGCTCAGGCGAGTGAGGGGGGGAGAGGAAAGCCAGAGTGTTACAGAAGGCTGAAGAGGAACCGGCAACTTTGCAGGAGCAAGCAGTGATTGCTCCTAGTGCTGCTGTGAATAATAATCATCAAACAAAACTCCCACTGGTTTCAATAAGACATTTGCCCTCCTCTTTTACACACAAGCCTCCTCTTCCGAAAGGCTGCAGAGCTGGGTCCCGTCACAGCTGCAGCGTGTCAGACACCAGAGGCTGCGGCAGGACGAGGGAAGGGCAGCAGGCAGATCGATCGCCTGCGAGTCCGCGCGCAGCACAGCAAAGCGCCTGGTCCTAGGAGGCAGAGCAGGGGTTGAGCCGAGGACCCCGCACGTCTCGGCGTCGATATTCCCGATGAAGCTGAAAGGATAATGCTGCCCTAAAGCCCCTCGGCTGGGCCAGCACAAGCATCAGGGGCCTTTTAGGAT
The DNA here is from genome assembly GCF_023638135.1 of Falco biarmicus. Classification (NCBI taxonomy): domain Eukaryota; kingdom Metazoa; phylum Chordata; class Aves; order Falconiformes; family Falconidae; genus Falco; species Falco biarmicus. The sequence continues at coordinate 1,882,462 of NC_079305.1, forward strand.
CGAGCTCCGGAGGGAAACAAAGACTCTTGATATGAATGCGTGGCCCTAACCATACAAACGTCCAGGCAGCCAGATTATTTCCACCCGCCCTCAGAGCCAGAGGGAGATCAGCGCTCATGTCAGAGCAGCGTCACAGGACTTCACTACCCCAACACCAGGATCGACAGATTTTCAGATGACAATCCATTCCACAGAGCGGTGGGTGCATTTTATTAATCTGTGTTTTACGCACGTATGTGCGGATACTTTTCATCAGCTGGGTTGTTTGGGTTTTTTTGGTCTCGATTATTGCAGCAAGCGATATAGATACTTCACAGCATATTTTATTACGGTCAACCCACAACTTCTGTGGGAAACCTCACCTAAAAACCACAGCAGTCCGCTCAGTAACAGTCGAAACACACTGAAAACCAGTGGCCACGGACATTCATTTCGAACAATACCTACAAGTGCAGACCTCGCCCTTACACAAATTGGCCCGGCAAAAAATATAATGGGACATGGGAGAACTAAATGGATTTTGAGTAGATCTGAAGTTATTACAGAATAACATTATTAAGCCTTCGCCTTCAGGGGTTAAGCTATTCTCAGGCTGGTTACAGCGAGTTCTGTTGCGTGGGATGGATTATTTCATTTCACCTGCCTGTTGCAGGTTTATGCGTTGGCCCTGGTCAACATCAAAGATCAGACAGATGTCGGATCGCGGCAAACACAGCGGTTCCTGCACGCTGCTGCTCACACGCAGCTCTTCGTTGTGCTCAGCCAACAAAAAGCCTGAGCTTTTCGGGCAACGCAAGCCAGCAATAATCCTTAATCTTTCAAATTACAGCATCAAACATAAGCACATCGTTACACACACTTTAGAAAGTGCCATTTCTTCAGCAAAACGGACCTGAAGGACTGAAGGCACAGTTGGAATCACTGCAAGTACAGCAATTCTTATACAAAGACGTTGCTTTTGGCACAGCCATATAATTTCTCTGCATCACTCAATAAGCACCAAGCAAATATTCAACGCAGTATAAGGAACAAGTAAAGACCTAGGCCCAGTCTAAGCTCTCCTTTTTAGAGGAACCCAGTGATTTTAAGAGTCAAATCTATATGGTTATGTCATCAAGATTCCTCAAAAGTCAGTTTGATGACCCTGGACACACAAATGCTTCTCTAGACACACAAGAAATAACCCATGTTCCATACACTTCCATATGGCATCCAGCAAAGTAAGTCAGCAACAGACCTGGCAGAAAGAAAAAAAAAACCCAACACAAAAACAAACCAACCAACCCCAAACCAAGAACTCACAACTCTCCCCTTTGCAGGGTACCTGGAGGTTGGGATATGATCTGTTAAATATTGATAATCATGGATATTAGTAGCCAAAATGGGGCAGTTGGCATCCCTGTCAGCCCTTTCCTTCCACATTTGTCAACGGACGCCCCACGGTTTTGCTTTTTCAGATCACAGTCACGCATTTTTTCCTCCTGACATCGTTGTGCGGAGAGAGCAGGGAAGGACATGGCGAGGGGATGGCGCCCAGCGCCTCCGCTCAGACCCGAATCGAGCCCTCAGGCCGGCTGGAGCGACTCCCCTCCCTCACCTGATGGCTTTCAAGTAGAGTAAATTAGGGCTGCAAAGCAAGACGGGTAGAGGGAAAGCCCGTAACCACGGTATGATTTATGCAACGTCACGCAGCGCAAGTGGCACAGCAATTCAGTCCCAGAAACTGGGCCCCGATCGAAGCTGGTTTCCTGCCTTCAGCCGCTGCACTTGCGCTCCCGGGCGCTGGGGAGGGAGCGAGTGCTCGTCGCGGCGCTCGCCGCTTCCAGGACCCGCGGAACAGCCTCGTGTCAGCCCCGCCGAGCCCAAACCTCTGGCTGCAACAGCACCGCACGCTCGGTGCTTGTCACGCGGCACACGGCACCCAGATGCCCACATTTGCAGGACTCTTGTGTCTGACTGAAACTGGTCACCGGGTCCACAGCGCTCTGGTTCCACCCAGGCACACCCAACCTGCTTGCGTACCTCTCGGTCCCTTCAAAAAGCAAAACACACGACTATGTATTTTTTTTTTAATGCTTCCTCTTAGCGCGTAGCTTCAGGCAACCCATTCTCCCTCTGTTTATCCATCTGTGAATGTGAAAGCACCTACCTTCCCCACCGTGACAGATGCTTAATTAATTCAAAGGGTGAAATTCACCCCTTTGCAGCCAGCAGCACGGGGCACAAAGGCACTTGCACCCTGTTCCAAGGGTTTCAGGGAAACGCAAGCGGCGTGCGCACAGCGGCACACAGAGGGGTATAGGAACGCAAAATCCCAGTGGACTTCAGTCCAGTGAAGCAGACGCATTTGTTATCAAGCCACTCGAGGAGCATTCCCATCGCTCTGGGGCGACGGCTGAAGTACCACCACCATGCCTCACGTCTAACAGAGCTGCTGCCTCATTTCCACGGGCCACACGTTTGTGCTTCTCAGCAATCAGCCGCTGTCATCTGTCCCACCCTCCTCCCAACTAAAATCGTCAATATTTCTACCTCGGCGCGATATCTAACACAATCCACCCAGCACCGTGCCCTGAGACTCCTCTGCAATACAGCAACGGCACTGGCGGCTCCGACTCAGGCTTGGACCCGGGTGTACGCTTCGCGGAGAGCAGCCCCAGTTTGTTTTACCAGAACACGATATTCACAGGCAAACGCTTCCCTACACATCAACCACTATTTGCTGTACTCCACAGGACTATTGAAACACTTTCCTCCAGAGAGCAGATGCCATATGGGTATGTAGGCTCAATTAGCACATGCTGACAGATAGCAAGACACTCGGAAAAAAAAAAAATAAATCAAAGCCTTGGCAAGCTTGAAAAGTTACTGTATCGATTATGTCATACTGCATCTTGTGGTGCCTTAACTTTTCAGGTTTCTGTGCTGGGAAAGCAAAAAAAAAAAACCAAAAAAACCAATAAAACCAAAAAAACAACTTATATATATCAACCAGGGAAGCAGTAGCAGAGATGAAGAGACGGAGGGGGCTCTTCAAGGAGGCAGCAGGTTGGGAGCGATCAGCAAGCAACGTGGCAGAGCCCATCTTGCCAGCTTCCCTTGCCAAAGGTGGGCAAAGGCCCTGCAAGAGCAGACGCTTTATTACTCACACATCTCTGACTACCCAAACTGATCTTAAAGCACTTTGGCATGTCCCAAGGGTCATTAGAGATGACTTCCTCTCCGCATTAATAATGAAACAGCTCTTAACCAAAATTAAACTGGAGCAGCTTAATAGCATTTTAAAATTGACAAATCTGAAACAGCTAATTTGTTATTCCCTTCTTGGCCATACAATTAGCGATGGGAGAAAACCTCAAGGTTTTCTCTCTAAAGAAACACTGAAGAATCTTCAAAACTTCTACAGGAGACAGAAAAGAGCAGCGCGGCCTCTCCGATGAAAGCATCTGACAACAGCGTCCGTGCTGCCCAGGGATGCCCCAAAAGCTCAGACCAAACACGGCTAAAGCAAAACCAGCAACGGTGGCTGGTTTTCCCAACTGGAAAATTGCCGGTATTGCGAGGGAGGGGTTTATCCACTGCTCTTATCACAGATGGATGATTCACTAAATTCCTTCTGACGGGGAAGCGGACGTGCCTGTGTACCTGCCACTACATCACGCAACTTCAGTGCACATCTTGCAGCGAGTACCAGCTGGACAGAGCACATGACCCTTCGCCTCCTGGTAAAGGACCATCTGTACCTGCAGACACAGTTACAGACTTCAATAAAATAAATAAATAAAAAGAACAAAGAACAATACTTTCCAAGCCCACCTACACGGCTTAGAAGCCACCTTCGATTTGTAAAATACAGCAGGACCTTCAGTGTCTGTAGCTCTCGGGTGAAGTTCCCGAGTGCTGTAAGGAGTTTTGAAAAGTGATGTAGGCTTTTTCGTCGGGATAACGTTGTCGCAAGGAGCGTGGCTCACTTTTCTGTGACAAAAATCCTGCGCCCTGCTTCTCAGCCCACGGATTTATGGAATGTGAAATCAAAATTCACTACTGCCCTGGGAGGGGAAGGGAAGCCACCAGCTAACCACGGCGCAGCCGACGCAGCCAGCCAGGGCAGGATACGGATGCTCTGCAACGGCTCGGGTCTCTCCATTTCGGTTTGACTCATTTAGTGAGTGACAGAGGTCACTGTCACAACCCACCAGGAGGCCATCGGACTGCCATCGTGACCTGTGACAAGCAGAGCTTCCCTCCTCCAGCAGCTCCACTCCGCAATGTCTCTCCTACAGCATCTATTCCACCGAGGCTCTGACACCGGCGCGCTGCACACCTGGCGTCTCCTCTGGAGAAGCGCCAGAACGGGAGAGTGACAACAAAAAAGGTTTTTCTGTCCCGTCTCTCTGTCAAACACAGGGAAGAAATAAAGGATGAAACCAGCTCCTTCATGTAAAAACCAAAGCTGGTCACCCCACGCTGATCTCGCAAGGGACTGGTGGGCAACACGCTTGAATAAATAATCACTCGGACACGTTTATCGCCTTACAACGAGATCACTGTGCGCCAGCGGGAAGCAAAGTAGGGGTTGGGTGGGGGAGAGCCTTTCAGACAGACCTCCCCAACGGGCAACACCACTGGGGCAGCCAACAGACTCCTCTCTGCTCCAAGCAAACGTGGAATATTTCACATGTCCTGGATGGAAACCACCTCAGCAGGGAAGACTCACAGCACTGAGGTTACACAGCGAGCTGTGCGCCTGGGGACATCGTACCCGAAGGTCTCGCTAGAAGCAATTTTAGAGGGTGCTGGGCCCTTTCTCGGTGACACCTCAACGGTTTAATATGTTTGGTTCCAAATACTTTAGGGAAATAAAGCTAAGACTTGCTGATCAAACAGCAACAGGCAGCAATCCACCGCTCTGCTCCCAAAAATCAAGCCGAGAACCTCTCAGACACCTTGATAAGCATCAAGTCCAGGGAAAGGATTTAAAGATCAAGGAACAGTCTCACACCTGAAGATGGGGACAAATGACCTCTTGCAGCTTGAATGAAACAGCAAAGGGGAAACATCCACGGCTGCTGGGAAGGGGGAAAAAAACCACAGTCCCAAAAAGAAATAGATTTCTTAGATCAGACGAGCAGAAAAGCACGTTGCAGAGCACATTTCCAGAATGTTTTCAGAAACCTGCTGCAAAGCCTGTGGCAAGAACTTCAGCCTTCGCTACCACACCGGCTGGCAGCCTGCAAGCCACCTCCTGTTGCTCTCAGAAACGTTTTTTTCGCCGGCAAGTTCCGCCACCTGATGCTCAGCTCACTCGCAACCCTCCACCGCTGCCCCTGCTGCTTCGCTCGCACCGTGGAACGGACATGAATGGGGGCACAAAAAGGAACAGTTGTTTCTGCCAGAGTGGTGCCTCGATCTTGGGTCGCTGCCAGCTCCTTCCCCCCCCCCGCGCAGATGTTTAATGCTGCACAGATGTTTAACTCTGATGCCTGCTTACTTTCTCGAGTGCCTTGCTGCAGCAGCTGGTCCCCTGAGACCGGCATCCTTCCCCCGGCTCGCCCGTCTGCGCCAGGCAGGGGAACGGCTTGCTGCTCTCCTGCCTTCTCACCTGGGATCGCTGGAACCCTTCACCTCTCACGTTAACTGCAAAAACCTTGAAAAAGAAGGTTATTTTCCTCCTTTCTCTGGCTCTGGACTTCTTTGTGCCCGAGCCTACGACTGTCCCCACCAGCAGCACGCCGCAGCCTCCAGCTCCCACCATTAAGTCCACCCCCACGGCGAGGGTGCGGAGGAACGATTTCCGCAGATTTTGATGCACTCGTGTGGAGTAAAATCTAATCAGGGCTGAGATTCGGCGTAACACCAGCATGCCAGTTAGTTCCATAAAACAAAAGCTATGGGGAACCCAGCAAGGAATAAGATGAGAAATGGTGCGGTGGCGTCTGCGCTGCAGAGCAAGACGTGAGATAATTCCCCTCTCCCCGTCAGGCCCAATCAGAAAGGCTTCACACTATGGTACCCAAGTGATAACGTACTTTGATGGGAGCGATTTTTTCTCTTTCCTGGGAGAATATTAACTGAGATACAAAGAAGGAATGTTGATTTAAGCAGCAATCAAAAAAAAAAAAACCAAACCAAACAAACCCAACAAACCACCAAATCCTTCTGTTCTTCTGCATTAATAACTTCTGGATAAACTGAACTTCTCTGCCAGGTTAAGTTAAATTTAAGTCGTATTTCTTCAATTTTATTAACATTGAAAAGCAAGTCTATCAGAGGTGTATTTTCATGACATACAGTTCTCGGGCACTATATTTTATATGGATGTAATTATTCTAGCTATTCATCACAGAACCACAAATCCAACCTTCAAAAAGTATCGTAATGTAAAATTCATTGAATCCAGCTGATATTAAATATCAACAGGGCTCCATTATCAGTTTTTGTATCTGAACACTGTAATATCAGCTATTACTCTTTTATATTAAAGTTGTATCTTTGGAAGAGAATTACTTCCCTTGGCAACAATGGTAAATGTTAACTACCTTGAATATTTCAGTCACATATACATTATGTATAAGATTGTGATCTGCTAAACAATAATGGAGAAAAAGAAAGGCGACAAAAAGATTTGCTCTGTGAAAGATTTCTTTCTGTTCTCCAAGAAAAAGCAGATGCTGTACAAGAAAAAAAAACACAACCGCTTGGAATAACATGTCAATTTTTTTTCCACTGGGATACAAGAACCTGATTTAGTATTTCTGAAAGACCGGAGTTCTGCACAGCAAAACAAAGCATTAAAATAAAGTGGTTAATATTATTTGTACGACAGTAATGCCCAAAGAGTCCAAGCAAAGCTGCGGTGAATTACGTAAGGCGCTATACATGCGACCAGCAGAAGTCCTTGCCTTTCTGGCGTGGTTGGGTTGTAAACTCGGCACAGATAAAACACCGAGGAGAAGGAACCGTCAGCGCACACGGCTTGGAGCGGGGTACGAAGAGCACCCAGCTTCCCCCAGCTCGTGTTTAAAGCACTGTCCGACAGGTCACGCTGCCTCAATCCCTCTGCCATCAAGCAACGTACTGATGCGTTATTCCCTCATCCCGGATCACGCGGGCCAGCGGGATCCCGCAGAGCTGGCCACACCATCTCCAGCCTCCAGCTCCGACTTGGATACCGGCACCCAGACCCCACTTTGAAGATGCAGGCAAATTAGAAATGTCACGGCTTTCCCAGAAAGTTATGTGAACCAGCACTAGCATCAGGTTTAAATTAATGTTTACATTGATAAGTAAATTGAAAATTACATCGCTTGCATGCATTACACAAGCTAATTCCACATCCCTGTCTGCAAATATTTACAAAGCTCTTACTCAGTCATTAGACTACATACTTAACAAATCATTTGGAAACTACCAGTTTACACCAACTTCACTTTTCATACAGTGATATTAGGTGTTATCGGGTAGCAAAGGAGCTGGAACTCCCCATCATTCGTCATTCCTTGTTCAAATTCCCAAGGCAGGTGGGTATCGATACTAAAGCTGAAGATCCACCGGCAGCACTCATCGTTCCCGGTTACACTGCTGCTCTTCCCTGCTTTCCTTCCAAGAGCAGCTGCTCCTTCCTGTTCCTGACCATTTTGCAGAGTCATTTATAGCTGGATTTACCACCTGGCCACACAAACGGGTACCCCGAGGCAACAAACCGCAAAGCAAATGAATATGCCACCACGGAGTGTCCAAGCTACGCCCAAGCACACGGGCCACCAGCTGCTCTGCCTCTACTAGCCGCGTACTCCCACCGCGGGTCTCATTCAAGCAAGATACGGCTATTGAAACTCGTAGGTCTGTGTTAATCACACTGATGCCAGAGGGAATTCAAGTACCAACGATGCTGCAGAAGGGCCCCTGAATATGTTACTTTGAGGGATACCATATCTACTCGCTCCTGCAGGAAGGTCAGGATGCCCTTGCTCACCAGAAGTAGCTCCTGACTTCTAACATACTCCAACTAGTTTCACTGAGAGCGCTTGTACAGTCACAAGTGGTATCCCTTGCTCATTTATAAACTGGTTTTATTGGGGCGGGGGGGGGGGGGGGGGGGGGGGGAGGAGGAGAGCATCCACTGTGGATCAGTATGAAACATTGCAGATGCTCTTAAATCCCCAAAGGTCAGAGGATCTTTAACAATATTATTGACTTAAATATATTGTTGAATAAAATACTCAGTGTTAGCCATTCTTTCTGAAATAATTGCTACTTTTTTAGATGCAAAAGCAACTGTAAACCCTGCAACCTGGCATCAGAAAAAGAAATAGTCATGCCACCGTACACCACACGGCACCCTAAAATCTTAACGGTTGCTTAACCAAACCGATGTAGGTTTGTACAAAGGTGAATTTTGAAACGCATTTAAACCTATTACTTAATCTTTTGGCCACCTTTGGATAGCCTGGCACGAAGCAGAGAATCACAAGCTACACACGCTCCCTGCCATCACTGTCGTCGCACACACTCAACGCCCCCATGGTAAGGGTCTATCTACGTAAGTTCTAAAGTAGACCGCAACTCAAAGTGGACCGCAACTCAGAACAGAGAACTCAAACGAGAAAGGAACACTTCTGTTCTGCAAGAGAACTAGGAACCCAAGGAGAAATAATCCTCTATTAGCACACCCATCCCTGAGCTCATCCTAAGGGACCACGTGAAACCAGGCTCCGGCACACGCATTTATCGGGAAGCAGCATCCCTAGATCAAATAAGGACAATGTGAGGGAACGGTCGGGATTTCTGCTCCCTGTGGCACACAGAGGGCAAAACACTTCACTGCCCGTCACCTCGTTGCCACTTCGCTGAGGAATGTTTACGGGTCTCTGTGAAGTCATTACTGAGGAGGAAAATTTAGGCTTCTCCAAGAATGTTCAGCATGAAGTTCACCACAAAGTAAAAGCCAATATTGAAAAATCATTTCAAAGGAGAGCCCAAGCCATTTGATGAGCAGAAACAGCACAGAAAAGAACTGTTGACATTTCCTTAGGATTCTTTCAGAGCTAAATTTGCAATAGCTATTGATTTTTTGTTTTCTTCACAAGTATATATACATTATTTAATACAACCGAGCAGTCTGTAAACCAACTTTCTTGTGCTTTTGAAATATTGATGCCTTTTAGAAGGTTGAAACCTCTACTGAAAACCTCAATTCCATGTACAAAGCCTAAAATCTTGGAGCCTAACCATACAAAGGCAAAACCCAAATATTTTTCTTAATCGACGGGGTGCTCTTTCTGGTTTTTAAAAACTGACATTCATCGTGCTTTGCTTCTCCGTACAAAAAAAAACCCCAACTACTTTTTCTTTTCCTTGTTCAAAACGGATTTGTTCTCGTTTCCAAAACGTCATCGCTTGCAAGTTCAAAAACTTTCACACGAGGCCAGCAGCCGTTTTAATTTAGCAACATTGCTCCTGCTACAGCCAAAAAAATCAATTACTTGAGAGAATACAGGAAGAAAGTTTGGTATAAACAAGTATGAAATAATTTTCGCAGATAAGTAGTCAGCCTACCCTATGGAGTCTAAAAGGCTTTTACAATATTTACATATCTTGACAGGGATATAGATGTTTTTGTTGGGAAGAATTCAACCGCGCTGTTGTTATTTACACTAAAACCAACCACTAATATTTCAACATAAATATTCATAGCCAGCGTGCCAGTCTTCCCTACCCTCCCAGCCAGACACCGCATCATTATACGGTCGAGATTCACAAGAGAGAAGACAAATCTAGATCAGAGAGCGGGGGTGGGGAGCTCACAAGCTCTCCTGGGGGTTCCCTGTGACATCCCGGCCTCGCTCCAACTGCTCACGCGCTCCACAGCGCCGGGGAGCCCCTGAGCAGCAGGCTCAGTGTATTAAATTACAAAGCATTTGAATTTAAAGGCAATCTCTGCCCAACGGTATTACCGATCAGTAGTTCTTAAAGGCTTTTCTACACGCAGTTTGAGAGCAACACTGAAAACACGCGAAGGTTCTGCGGGCTGGGTTAACGCAAACCAGAGGTAAAAGCTTTCGATGTTACCAGAGTGATGTTTTCCAGAGCGATTTCACCCAGGCAGGCAGCTACAGAAGGGAAACCGAGGCACGGAGGGCTGGAACGGCAGCGCCAAAGGCAGAACTCAGAGAGAAAAAAAAAACCACTTGCAACCTTGATGGGTTCAGTCTATAGAAGAAAAAGGGGGAAGAGAAGATGAAGCAACAAACCTAACAGCTGCCTTCTACCTTGTCCACCTAATTAGCCCACCACAACTATTAAGAAGGTTTATTTTAGCCACCGGTAACGACTGGTACCAGTTCAGTTTCAAGAGCACTTGCTCACTGCTTGTTACCAGTGCAATCACAGGCACCTGTGGAAGGCTGATACCAAACACCTGCTGGTCTCCCCAGCAGGAATTTACTCACCTGGCGAGTAAAATAACGTGGAAAAGCATGACTTTGCATTTAAACAGACACACCTCCACACAGCCCCGGGCCTGTTCCTGCCCAGCACCGCACACCCTGCTTTGCCTGCTACCTCAAATCAACTCTGTCTAGGAAGGAAGAGCAGAAGCACCACATAAGGTTCCCGCGAGGGTGGGATCTCACATCCCTCCTCCGACTTTGCTCCCAAAACACAACCTGCGTAAAAGCCCTCTCAACGCAGAGCCAGTCAGGGATTTCTTTTTTAGAGATCCGGACTGTTGCTGCTCGCCCTCGCTCGGCTTTCCTCTCCGTAGCAGATGCAAGAAGCTGATGCACGCTGCATCTGGTTGCCAAGTGCAGGTCTGTGCGTGTATCTTCATGTCTTTATTAAGCTTTATTTAATGCTGGTGGAGATACAGGCAGAAATTTACTGTGCATGGCAGATCTGAGCGCAGGTCTCTAGAACTGCGTTGCTGAAACCTTAATGAGAAGTTCACAGAGACCACGTTCTGCCCAGCTTTAACAAGCATCCCTCTCCATCGCGTACTTCAGTTAATTTAACTCCGAACTTCCAGGTGCCACAGCGCAGACTTCTGCTAGTTCATCTCCATCTCTATTGACCCATCTTAACCGCCTGCTATTTACAGTATTTATCAAAGTCTGACAGCATGCATGGTGCTCCACCAAAAACATACGCTAAACCAGCAAGGCCTTGGCCAGATAAGCTTATCAGCTAAAAGGTACAAGGTATGACACGAGAGGAAAGTCAGGTGTGCCACGGAACATCTCTCAAAAGGTACCGGACAAGACAAATTCACTCCCTTTGAATCGATAAGCCTGAATGTATCATACTAATAACCTGAGATCTGAGGGGAGGGTCAGGGATGCTCACAAAGAAGGGATGGCTCCCTGCAGTGCTTCCTGAAGCTTCACCTGGTAGTGCATCCAGATTTCAAACCAATTTTCCTTGCCTGAAATACCTGACATTTCCTGGTGTACTATCCAGGGCTATCACTCCCACATTTTCTTTTGATGGCTCTTGCCAGCAGGAGCCTGATAATGCACACCAATCACACGACTCTTGCACGTTGCTATCCCTGCTTCATTCAGTTGTCTAAAGGTTGCTCTTAGTAGTAATGTAGCTAAGGAAGTGCAAGCACAATAAGCTGTAATGCATTTAGATAGCCCCATTTAGCTCAAACGCAGTTCCACCTCTACAGAGCTGTTCCCCAGAAGTCTGTTTTCAAAAGGAAAGTCAGAGCAAAACAAAGCTACAAAAATCCTGCCTGAAATTTCCCAAGGGAGGGCAATTAGGGGGCCTTTACTCAGAGCTGTTTCAGTGGGCTGTAATTATTCACCAAAAACTTCATCAAATGGGAATAAAACATACCAACTAACTGCCATCAGGCAAAAGATACTGGAGTGTCTAGGCATGCAGCTATGTACTCTTACTATCCTCTTGTTGATGGAACAAACACATTAACTGCTCTTCATTCATCTTCACTAGGACATTAACACAGGTCCAAACGTTTCTACCACCTCAGCGAGGACATCCATCACCAAAAGCTAACTCCGCACTTATTTAAGAATAGCTCCTTATACCACAAGAAGGCTGTTTTGTCTGTGTAAACAAGCACATGAGTAGATAGCGACGCGCACTTCACAAACACTCTATTAGTACTAGTCATTCTAATTTCTACAGTTCTAAAACCGACTAAGATTTCAACCTCAGTGAGTTTAAGCAAAAGATGACCGCACACTAACCAGAATGAATTTCAAGCACTACTTCAAAACTCATTTGCATAGATAAATATAACCTACCGTGCATTTGCATCTCAACAGGTGCAGCTTCGGTCCTTTAAAGACGAAAGCCTTCGTATTTTGGTGTCTTTTAAGAGTTAGGTACCTCTAAGCTTGTGGAAGGAACCCCATGGCTGTTCATCTGCTGTTACCGAGCCCCACAGAGCAACTGAAGGAGAACGTGGCCAGCAAAGCCCCCCAGGCAGATTAAGGAGCATGTGCAACCTCCAGGTGAAGGGAATCAAGCACCCCAGCTAAGCCAGCCCTCCGCTCAGCCCCGTCCTGCCTCCCACCTGCTGCACATTTGGGCATTCCATTCATCAATGTGAAAACCTTTTGCTAAGGCAACAAGTGACCTTTCTTTCAAGCACATATTAATAACTCACCGTTTCTACAGAATGTTTTCTAAGATTTTTGGGTGCTCTAGAGAGCACAGGACAGGCTTACCACCCCCCATGCTGTTCAGAAGGCTTAGCACCTCTGCTGTTTTAACCTTGAGGGTTTCACCCTAAGTTTTTCCAGCTCTTCTGAGTCATTTAATGCTTTGCAGGGAGAGTGGAGGAGGGGATACAGAAGTCAACTTGGCTATTAGGAACTCGTAAAGTGAGAATCCTGTTGTGATTTTTGGTTTGTGGGTTTGGGTTTTTCTTCCCTCCCTGCATGAAAAGCACCAGAAACCTTTTAGGTCTCAAACATCAGCCAAACAATGGGAAATGCATCACTCCAACGAAGTTTCTAAGTATTTAATGGAAATGGGCTGACAACCAAGGGGTGATAAAAGGTGGAAGACGTTGCCTCAGATGGGAAGGTGGAGAAAAAGTGGAGCAGGGAGAAAGCTCCTGGCGGAGGCCGGGTTGCTCAGTGCTGCTGGCAGGCTGCTAAAGCAGCTTGCTGCTGCCAAAGGCTCGGGGTTGTCCTGCCTTCCTCAGCACCTCTAGCTGCTTCCATTTGCTGTTGCCTCCTGGCAATGAGTTTGCAAAGAAGATGCACCAAACAGGGCCAGATTCAGCTCTAGGCTGAACTACGAACGCGACCAACCAGCAGGTCTAGCACACACCCCGAGCCAGACCCTTTGCGACTTGGGCTAGTGAGAAAGTGAACTATAAATCATCCCCAAAGCACTTGTGGATAAACTGTAAACTAATTAATATCAGAATTATTGATGCACAGCAAATATTTTGCAAAGAATTTATCTGAAAGTCTGTCACCACTTTACACTTTATAGCATTGATTTATAAATCACTGAACAAACAGTGGCACGTCCAATAAATACTTTATGAATGTTTGCCAACAATTTATCTTTCATAATATGATATAAATACATTGCAAATACTGCAATGTTTGAGTAGGCTGTTTATAAATGACAACCTGTGTACCATCAACTGCAGTTTATAGAAATGTTCATTCCTTTGCCCAGTAAGAGGAATTTAAAAAGGAATCTGGCCCCACGCTTGGGATGCATGAAATACAAGCCTTGCCTCTGATTATTCACGGGCGCTAGTCTCTCCTACATCTCTGCTCTTGTTATCAGCCAAGCGTGTTTGTTCTTCCTGCTGTGTCTTTCTCGAAGCCTCGGAGGAGTTTCCCATAAACACACACGATCTATAGGCTCCGCCACCTGAGTTTAAGAGAAAAAAAGCTCCTTGACATTGCTGAGAGCGCTTCGGGGATGGCGCTTTCTTTTTAACTAACTACTAAGGACCAAACATTTCTATTTCCAACAATTCTTACAGCCAATACTCTGTTCACGGGCTCTTTTGTACATCTGCATGCATCTGCTTTCCCTGGGATGATCCTCAGATAAAACGTTCTTCAGGCAAGGATTATTTTTTTCTTAAATTCTCTACAGCAGCTGGGACTATGGACCCTGGATCCAGGACTGGGGTGGGGTAAACACAAATATTAACTCAAACAAGGTCTAATTATTATTACAATGTCTTTTTACCACAAGGTCTGATTTTCTTACTACATCTTTTAAATGCCCGGTGCTCCAACTTGTCCAGCTCTAAAAAGAATACAAGAGAAATACGCCTAAAGCAGCCAAAATTTCTTGGTGTCTACCATAACCTCAAGAAGGTCCTACCTGCATCCTGTAGGTACGCATGTATCATGGAGAAATCACTATTCCCAAGGTTTTAAGAGCAGAACGTGCTGCTGTGCTCAGTAACCTCCCGCCCCAGGCAGGCCAGCAGCGCTCACCAACCTGCGATCCCGCGGCCACCGAAACCACAGCCGGGCACAGCCAGAAACGCCGGCTGGGAGCCACCGATCTCGTTACGAGGTGAACTCCGTGCTCAGCAGGACGCTGATCTAGATGACCTCCAGAAGACCTTTCCAACCCATGTTTTCCTACTATTCTACGATTTAATTTGGCCAGCCCTTTTCTTTTAATGAATGAAATGTCCACTTGCAGTTAAATTCAATCTTTCCCTGAAAATTCAGCCTGAGTAAACAAGCAAGTCACAAGATGGTGACTTAAGATAAATTTTGCCCTGAATTGTTGGGACACGCATTTGTTTTTCAGCAGAACACTAACATCACTGTATATGTTAGCCTGCTCTCTTTTTTCAGCTCTAAATCCCACGAGGACTTTGGAGGAAAATGCTTTTTCCTTCTTCATCAGCCTATCAAGATCCCCCCGTTCCTGCTGTTCTGAGAATTCACTTTTAGCAAGTAAGAGTGCTTCAGATCACTGGGGAGCCCAAAGCACTGATTGAAAGTCACGAGCTACCATAGTTCTTGCATTATCAAATTGATTTTACTTGCCTTTTTAATATGCAAAGTATCACTGGGGGGTGATGGGGAAGGGGGGGAGATACGGAGGGCTTGTTTGACTTCATTATTTCTGTTTCACTTGCACCAAAAGTTATCACTGCGACCAAGGCAGCACCGGTGCAAAATGCTGGGCGTAAGATGCAGGCTCCATTCCCAGCGAGCTCTCAATTGAAATGAGACATGCTAACATCTGGGAAGGAATTAAAAAAGTAAAGTGGTATTCCCAAGGTGCTCTAGTAAAGCAGGAGCAGAGTCAGAAACACCTGGACTCCACGCAGCTGAGGCAGCAGGTCCCCCCCGGGAGCTCCTGCGGTCACTAATGCAATCAGCTGTCTTAAAGGTCATGGCTTCACCACCACCGAGGCCACCCATTTTCTCCATCGTCTCCATAGCAATGCAACAGGAATAAGATCTACTACCTGGCCAGATGGCAGCTGATCAGCTGCATCTTGCCTCCGTGAGAGGCAGTAACTCCTGAGTTACTCAAGGCTGCCTTGCAGATGCACGGTGTTTCAGCTGCTATGGAGTTTGGAAAGACTCTCTTCCTTTTCTGCCAAATTTTGATACTTCCTAGAGGGAAAGAAATACAAAAATTACCGGGAAAAAAAAAAAAGGATGAACGCATTTAGCAGCTTATCTGTCGCTATTTAGAAAACTTGTCTTACCTGTAGCTCAACCATACAACAAAAATAAACGAGAAATTATAGATATATGTATTGCACGCTTTATTTTTAAAGTCACCTAAATAATTGCCTAGAGTGATGTACCTTAAAGCCACTGAAGCTCATCATGTCTTCGATGCCAGGCGATAATGTTCACATCCATCTCTGCGGTTCGCTGAAGACCCCAGAAGTGCTGAGCCAGCACTGGAGGGCTGCTTGGCAGCGACTTTGTGGGAGAGAACCCTGTGATCTGTCTGCCTCAAATGTAGTTTTATTTTTGCCATACTAGAATATGACTTAGCATAGTAATGGCAAAGGTGTAATGCATCCCTCGACTCCAGTAATGACAGATATAATTCTCCTCTGTAGCCCAATTTACTTTAACCTGCCTCCGTATTATTAAAATGCCAGCCACCAGGGCATCAAAGCAAATAATGGGCATTAAGCACTGGTGAGATAAGTGCATGAGAAACAGATGAAGGAGTATTTGGTACTGCTGCACCACTCAGGACCCAAAACTGCTGCGGGTCTGGGTTTCCTTGCTCTGCATTTGACCCATCCACTTCAGTCTTTCTGTTTTACTTTTTTACCAGGACGGAGTCAGGCTGGCTAGATTTTTAAGGGACCTGCTGATTTATTCTGATCTGCCATTGATAACAACACTTGCTGGAACAATGATACTCAAATCTCATCGTTCCAGGGATGAGGAGGACTCCGGGGTGATCAGGAAGAAGATTCTCTGCTCCCGCAGGGTGCTGTGTATCCCTGAAATCCGTCTTTCCTCTTTTCTGCAGAGCAAGGAGAGAATTTAATTCTTGTCCTCTAACAAGCCCGAACTCAACAAAGTCTGTCAGAGCCTTCGTTATTGCTCTTAATATTATGAGGAAGGCATGCTTGTGCATGGGCAATAGTATCAGACAGGTAATTTCTTTTTCTTAATTTAAGGCAAGTTTCCAGCTTGATGGACTTACAGCCTTATCTTTAACCCCCTTTCCTTTATATAGGTTTTAAAAAAAGTGACTAGTGACATTTAAAGGAGCCCAGTGGCAAGAACGACCTAAAAATTAATAACCTTCAATATGCAGTACGTTAGACCCTTAAATCTTCATGCAGCTTAAAAATATCTGTAAAAGCACAAGCTTTCCCATGTACAATGTGCCAAATTCCTCCAGGGACTTTTTCCAATGGAGAGTCAAGATAAAATTGTGTTTATCAATCTTCGGAAGACATCCAATTCATTACAGAAAAGGGCAGCTTATTCCAAAAGATTTCTAAATCTCAGAGCAAAATATTGCCAGCCTTGGAAATAATTCCGAGCAGCAGCCTGCTTTTACAGGCTCTTTCTCCTTGGTTGCAGATCCTACCCACAGCATTATCAGGACAGTATAATTTCAGTGCCCTGCTGACATTTGCAAGACAATTATTAGCTAGTGAGACAGGCAGCAGTCAATTTTTCCCGAAGTCTTCCAGAACCTGTTATTTGGTCGCATCAGTTGTTGTCTTTTGCACAGCACAAAGTTCAACAGCTTTGGTCTCAAGGTCAGCCTGAATTTTTTTTTATTTATTTATTTATTTTTTTTGCTTGTCTGGATACTGCACACCCGCGAGCTCTGGCAGCCAGACAGCAGCCTTCTCTGGGAGCAGAGTGGTGCTCAGACAATGTGCTACAACCATAAAGATGCCATCACACGCCAGCATTCAGGAATGAGTCCTCGTCAAGTGATGCTCTGTGTGCTGTTTGCTAGGAGAGGAATCATTAGGGACGCTGCAGAAAGTTTGAATTTCTTGGGTCTTACCTGGACACCTGGTGAGTGGCTCCATCCTCCCTTCCGAAGCAGTCACTTCCCTCACCAGAACCGTACAAAGAGGAGTGGAAAGACCTTCCCTAAGAAGAGTTTGGACATGTTTTTAAGCTCAAGTTAATATATTATAATATAATCACATGATTCCAGCAACTGATGCTTTAAAAACAAAAACCAAATAGGAAACTTGTAACAAAAGACCAGAGATGAACGCATTACAGTCTTGGGGTTTTGCATTGCAGTCGAAGAGCAAGTTTTTAATCGGATTTTTTTTTGTTTTAATTGCAGCCATGGTGGTTTAAGTTTCAATCCCTGTTACCTCTAGGTAAGGTAGGCTCAGACAGAGCCCTTTTAGTCTGAGCACCACAACCAACTCCCACTAGCTCGGGCAGCTCAGTATGTGCTGCACTGACTTCTGCTTCGATCCAAAGCAACGCGTGACATAAATATTTAGCTCTTCATGACCTTTAGCCCTTAAGTAAGGTTCAACCTCACACCTTCAAAGCCTTCTTGGAACATTACCTCCTTAATTGTTAAGGACACAAAGAAAAGTTATAGGGTTCTTGCCCAAACTGGCATCAGTGGACGAACAGCAGAAACCCAGCAACATTTCAGGCAGAAAAGCACAAATTCATCCAGGAGGCTGCGCACACGGCAGAGTATTTTGTTCTCCCTGAACAGCACAATACCCAGTAATTGCACAGAAAACCTGTAATCGGAGTCTAACGCCACTTCCAAACATCCCCCAAACCAATGCTAAAATTCAGTTATTTTGAAATCAGGAAATGAGAAAAGGGAGTTTGTTTAATTTTACCTTCCCTTTCAGTAGTTACAAAGTTGCTTTCCCCAGAGTGTGTGTGGGGGGGGAGAGTTGCACTGATGAAGATTGTAAAGGGAATTACAAAATAAACAGCTATTCTCCAATATTCACATGACCCCAGCAGCTGGGGGCTTAAGGAAAAAACCATATAAAAAGACAGCAGGGGGGTCCTGCCTGACACTTCCTTCTCTGGTTTTGCTATTATCAGGCTGGCAGGTATATAACTGCCCTGTTAAAAACAGAACCAGAATTATACAACTGTCTTTAATGAACCTTATAATAAAAACATTACCATTCTCATCTTTTAGGAGCATGGGAATGCCATTACACTTTTGATGCTTTTTTTGAAATGCATTCTACTGCTGATCCGGAGCCCACAGGAATCAATGGGAGTTCTTCCATTTTCAGCTCAATAGTCTGTGGGTCGTCAATGTTTTAAACTCAATTTGAAGGAAACTATAGTGTTTCCAGCAGCTTTCTCCCTCCTTCCGCAGCACTGCTCAAGCTGACAGATATCAAGGTGTCTAACGGAGCTGGCCGTAAACTCATCGCCCAGCCTTTCACTCCATTTTCATTTCCTAACACTTAATTCTAAATACGTTACCTTTGATGCATCAAGTTGACTTTGTACGTCGGCGTTTCCCTGCAAGCTGCCTAGCGCCCTGAATGTGTGCATCCACAGACACTCCTCCTTTCAGAGAAAAAGACGTAAGTTTTTCAAGCGAGAAACACAGGAAACAATGTAATATCCTATACGCGACACAAGACGCGGCACTTCCAGAAATTCATTAAGCCCTTACCTTGTGGCCAAGTGTATTTCTCATAAAAACACCCAATATAAACCACTTGAAACAATCACAAAATTCACTATGTTCTAAACCCTGGTTTTGTACTATTCGCCCTCCAGTAAACAACATATACCTTGATGTTTTAATCGGGGTTTGTTTCGGAAAAACCTGCCTTCTGACAGAAGACACTAAAACCCCACCCTTAGTAAAAAACTTTTTTACTTTTTTTACTTTGCTTCTCCCCCTCTTCCCCTCCCCCAGGCCCGCATGGGTGTTCTGATCAATCCCCTCTTTTTCTTAGACAGGCCAAATAAATTGAGCTTCTTCAGACTCAGGTTTATTAAACCTCAAAACAATTCTTTGAGCTCCTTCTAAGAGGCGAGACAGAGGTGGAACAGGACAAGGCAGTGTTCCCTTTGTCCAGAGTCACCATGTCACATACCCACAGAAATCATTCAAACAGTAGCTTGGCTGTGGCGTCCCAACCACAAAATAATATGTTTATTTTTTTTTTTTTCCACCACTTTTTTTGTTGTCATTTTATTGATAAAAACTACACAAAAACTAACTGATCATAATAATTAATTAAAAAACCAAAAAACAATGTTACACATTCTCCTGTGTTTTAGAAATTGTGTCAGCCAGTGAGTTTCACCAAATACTCTTGCTTTAAAAGATTTTCCTTCTGATCCATTTCAAGCACATCACTTCCATTTTGGTTCCCAAACGTCCATTAATTTTGCTTAACAAGCACTGCTGGACTGTAAGTATGAGAGTCGATACTCCGCCGCATGTTTTCCCCTTATTTTAGAGCCCGAAAAGTAATTATAGTGTCAACAATGAAGCACAATGAAGATAGTAAAAATCAAAAGCACCCTCCATAGTGTACAGCCTGTGTCTTAAATGTACATGCACCCAAGTTTCTTTGTTTCTGCTGCATCAATTGCCAATGTCCTTTTGGTTCAACATAAGCTTTAATGCCCATGTCTGAAGTTTGAAATATTAGCGCTTGACCACTTTAAAAAAAACAAACAAACAAAAAAACCCCAACCAAAACCCAAACCCCCAAAAGAAAAAAAGAAAATATATATCTATCTTTCATTTCTTTAAAAAGAACAAAAATATTAAACAAATCTTTGAAGAGTAATAAACACTTAATAAGGAAACATGGCTGACCCACCCCACCCCAACCCCGGCCCTCCCCACCCTTTTTATTTTTACCTGTGGTTCTCCTTCCCTGGAACCGTGCAATGTAGAAAAATCAAATATACAAACAAAACTCTTAATCCATCCCTTTATGTAGCTAGAGTGAAATCTATTTTTTTTTTTTTAATAAGAACTTGACAATCTCTCTTTTAATATTTACATTGAGGAATTTGTTGGAAAGTTTAAAGCAAAGAAAATCCCGAAGTTCTCAGTGTGTACTGCAAGAGAGCATTTCCAGAGTCTGCGGAGTTTGCTTTATCCCCTTCCCTTTGTCTGTGTTGGAACATTTTGTAACTGGAATGGTAGATTTTAGTTTCTTGCCCTGGATTCTTCTGAGATGAAAGGTCCCTCAAAAGAGCTCCCCACTCCGCCCCCCGAAGCAGTCGTCTCCACCGTTAGTTTGGTATTCTCTCAATGTAAATGGCTGGAGCAGCCGAACGTGCGATTGTAGCTATGAAGCTGTGGTCTCGACTGAGTTCCAGGTTGCTCGTCTCAGCCTGCTCCCGGGACATGGCATCGTACCCCTTATTTACATGGAGAGGCTTATGAGCTTGGCAGTATCCGATCACCGGCTGGTCGTAACTGTAGTAGGGTAAAGTCTTCATGTGGTGAGGAACCTGCAACAGAGAAAGAGAGATCAAAAAAAAAAAAAGAGAAACATGTCAATAACGCGCTTCGTCGGGAGTTTGCACAGCATCTCTCGCCACGCAGCCTCCAGCCGGCGGGGTGCTCAGCACGCCCGCGCTCGTTGCACAGCTCTGGTGGCCAGGTAAACCTTCGGGGCTCCCACGGAGGCCCCTGCTGAACGCCCACCTACTCACGGCCTCATCCTGCCCCCTGCAGCGCGCCCAGCCGGAGCAGAGGGGCTGCGCTCCTGTTGGCGGCTGCGGGCAGCTTTCCAAAGCGCTCTGGCGTGCTGAGTTCTGACCTCTCTCGGATAACCCGGCTATGAAGGGTAAACTGGAAGCTGCTGGTAATACAAACCTTTAAAAAACTGGCTCTTCTTCCAGTTCTTTGAAAGGGGCTGAGCATTTCTACAGAACCCAGACCAGCCCAAGCATGTCAAAGGACTGGAAAAACCTGGCTGCCAGCATGCGTAGCTTTCGGCACAGCTGGAACATCTGTTTATTTCTCCTACGACAAAGCTGCTTGCCCAAGGTCATGATTTCCTGGGTTCTTTACCTTACAACCTCCCCAAGAAGAGCACCATCAAAGCGGCTCAGCTGATGCTCGCTGGAGGTGGGCACATCCACACCTTGTAAAAACGGTCCTGCACCTGAAAAGTCTGCAAGGTTTATCCTGAATCCCATCTCTCTTCTTCATGTAAATACTCAGCAACTGCCAGTCCCCCACCTTCTTTTTTTTTTTTTTCCCCTCCATAAACGTTCCATGCTTGCAAATGTTAATCCTACAACTAAATATGATTTATGGCACAACATCAGATACAAATCTTTGCAGATAATTTTATCATCTGCAAGAGATGAGCTGATCAAGTAGAAGGAAATATGCTCTCAGGGAGAAAAACCCCACACACTGCAGGAGATACAGGCAAGAGTTTATTTAACACTGCTAGAAAACCTGAGCTCATTATAGCCGGAGAGATCCTACACTAATTCAATCTTGTAACAAATGCCTTTTTATTTTCCATACCGAGCCTTCAGTGAAGACTACAGAGCTTTATTTATCACAAATTCATCACAAATTTCCATTGCATGGCACACTTCATCCAAAAAGGTATGAAAAAAGCAAAGGCATTAAGACTAATCACAAGTTTTGCAGGGTTAGATTTCCTCTTGCATTTGGATCTCCTCGGCAGCTAGATTCCTCCCCCTGCTCCTCTGCTTGCATGCTGGAGAGATCCCAAAACTCTTCCGCTAGATGGAACTCAGCTGAAAACGTCATTTTACGTGACGGTTGAATGGCAAGACTGCAGAAGACAAGCTGCTCGGTAGAATTTGATGGGACAACTGTGTTCACTTGTGGATCAAATTCAGCCACACTGCAAGAAACTCTAACTCCCTTTGGATACAGTAATATCTGCGCCAATTCCTATCAGGGCTGGAATTTGTCCTCAGCCTTTAAGGCAGCTCTTTATGATTCTATAAAAGCCAAGGACTGTTTGTGTTCTGGAGAGCTGAGAGATTGAGGTCCCGGCTTTACAGCAATAACACACAGTACATTAACCACCCGAGTCCTGTGTGCTGCACTGTCTGCTTGTTTTCTCCCCTTCTCCAAATAGGAGTCAAAAGGATGGGGACCTCAACAACATCCCGAAACGAGGCATTAACACGCTTCCTTTTCAACTGTTTCTCCATAGTTCTGTAGAATCTCTCGCTTGTTTTCACTTAAAAGTCAGGTTTGCCGATGCCTGAAATCATATTAGTAAGGGTCGCTCTGCCACGTGTGTGGAGGGAGGGCGGATATCAGTGTAAAAAATAAAATAAAATAAGTATATTGGGCAACGCAGGAGATTAAGGAGTTGCAGGTGAATTCATAGAAAGCATTTCTAGGATAATGAAGCCCAGCAATGGATTTGCACCTCCCTGTACTCAGTCCTGGCCCTCGTACTACTCTTCCTCTCCCGCTTTTGGGTGTTAGATCCCACTACGGGAATTAAAAAAAAAAAAAAAAAAAAAATCATGTCAAATGACTGTAGGAAGAATTACCCTTGAGTTACCTCCAGTACAGACTGCCTGAAGAAATGCCACCAGCTCCAAGTCAGTTCTCATGATGCCCCTAGAATCAAGGTAACAACCGTCTGAGCAATTCCAAGACAGAACCTTCCTGATCATACAGAAAGCCTCCAGAGGACTGTCCCCACAGACCCCAGTGGCCTTTACTTCCCTGAAAAACAACGCTGCATTGTCAGAAAGACACGTGGGATCAGTTTTTATTAACCGTGAAGCGACGGCACACGGAACACGGGCCCACAAAAGCTCCTGCAGGACACAGCCTTGGCTGCCGACGTGGAGGCACGACTGCACCACCGCTCACTCTGATGTGAGTAAGAGGGTGGAAAATACCGGTGACATCGCTCATTCTGAACAAAGCTGATACTGTTGTATTTTTTTCTCATTCAGAGATCAACAAAACATACTTAAGAACATCCAAGTTGTTGAAAACTAATTTTACAAGTCTTTTTGCTCCATGTTCTGATGTAACTTCTCTTCTGTTTCATTATTGCTATGGAACTAATGCCTGAGATACTGAGAGATGCGACCTTAGACAAGTCATTTTATGAGCTGGAAAATGAGAAGATTAAGTCCTGCCCCTGCTTGCCCTTGGAGACTAGAGCTCTTTGAGGCAAGGGCTGTTTGTGCAGGGACTAAAACAACATGCCTGTAACCTAAGCTGGGGCTTTTCAGCTGCTGTGGCTTCCATGAGACAAAAAAGCAGGTGACTAGAGTGAAAAATATCCAAACAGGTCACTAAATACCTGAGCAAACAAATACAGCCTCTAGGATTCTGTCATTTCTAGCCCAAGGCCTGATCCACGGAAGACCCATCTTTCACTAGCTAGGAAGAGGGAGTAAGGCTGAGAACTCACCTGCCAGCAAAGGCAGAGCCAAGAACGAAACCGGGTTCCTCTACCAGGGTGTCCTTCTTGTCTCCTCCGTGCCACTAACCACAGCCGTGTGTGCTACAAAATTCCTTACATTTAGTTTTGGAAGAAATTCAATTGTAAATGAAGATGAAGAGTTGCTCACATGGAAACACAAGAGACACAAACCCAAACTCTTTGCTTTCACATCATCTGCCATAACACCTGCCTCAGTTCTTGGCTTCGCGTGCTCCCTCACCGTTACGCGCCGCGACAGCACGGTCCGGTGCAGCGCGAGGAGCTCAGGGGTGGGACGCAGAGCACCAAGACGTTTAACAGCAGATGATGACTGTGCCTGTTCACAGCATTTTCTGAATAATTTCTGTGTTCATTTTTAAAAGCAACACTGCCCCGTCCTGACTTGGAGGTTTAGAACCGTACATCACCAAGAGAAGGATGCCCAGGGTCACTGATGCACGTGTGATGGATGTTTTGGGTTTAGCCCATGCACGGCACCAAGCAGGAGTGTCTTCTGCTCAGATGCCTTACATTAAGTGACCATGCTGTCTAACCACTGTTGCAAATAGTTGATCAAGTCAAGAATGAATCCGTGCTCTGAGGAAAGCCTTGACTCCGTAACACAACGAGTGTACCGCCTTACGAGCACTGTAAGGGTCCGGTGTGGGTTTTGGGCTAATGGGCTGGATTAATTAGTTAATGTTGATTTTTTAAGTCCACACCTCTGCAGATCTTCCCTCCAAATTTAATAAACATCGCATCTTAGCAGCCACACACTTCAAACCAAGGGTCCATTACAAGCAAAATGTACATAAATCCCCAGCTACAGAAGGAAGACAGAAGATGTAGCAGTGGAAATTTAAGAATGCAAATCTTCCTTTTCGCAGCTGAACTGACACTGGAGAGGGTAACAGCTCAGCAGCCTCACCACAGAACAACTCCCTTCAAACAAGCCGGACTAACTTGAGTTTACCTGAAATTCAGTGAAATTCCGACCTGCATTAAAAAGGTATTTCTCAGCATTCCCTGTCCACTTTTCCTCTGACATTCAGCAGTGACGTTCAGTTAAACACCCAGTTTTTTGTCAGCAGCTTTACTTACTCATGTCAGAAGTATTGGCAGGTAAATTACCTACCTTATTCTATACATTTCTGATTATTATTACACAATAAAGTTCTATTTAAAAAAATTCAGTGATAGGAATTCAGCTCAGACTTCTGCTCCTCATAGATGCAGCCATTAAACCCTAGATTTTTAGCAAAACATCGATAAAAATCCTTATTATGGAACTTGGAAAGTACATTATTGAGGGTGTAACCTTACCATACAGCCACTGAATCTAGTGAGCTTTAAAGAATATTGGATTAGGGCCGAAATGAATTTCAGGTGACCTTATTTTGAAAAGACTTTTCTCTCTCTGCAGCCTCTCATGCCATGTTAAACGCTTGCACATGCTCTTCATTCCCTAGCGCTGCCTCCTAACGGGACGCTTCAGACAACCTGAAATTCAGCCCTGAGATGAGCTCTGAGGTATGACACCTCTCCGTCAGGTAATTCCAAGAGAGTTTAAGAGAACGCCAAGTTTATACAGGCTGCAGCTCCTGCCCCAGTGTTTCCTTCTGCGCTTGGAGCAGCAAGCGGCGCAGTGAAGGCGAGCTGGGCATCAGACAGAGATTAACTCTCTGTCTCGTTCAGAATCACTTGCAGCTCACCAAGATCTAATCACTACCAGTTCCAGGTTGAAATAATGTCCTGGTAAACTGTTAAATCAAATTTTGGAAACACCGGTTTTCAGAACAGATCTATTTCGTGTTGGAAATGTGACGAGTTTTTTCTTTATGCTCAATTTTGAAGAAAGATCTCCCACCATTCTTTATCCTGCAGAGAAGGAAATTCTTTCCTGAGAAAAGCGAACGGCCATGGATGTCTCGGTGTCTCCACCCGAAATCTCAACAAGCAGACAGAAATGTAATAAATACAAGGACTGACCGACAATCCCACACGTTTTCTGGGGGGAAGTCCGCGGTGGGATGGAGCGCATTTTATTTTTTCCCCTGAAAGGGGAACGGTATGAAGGGCACAAACTGTCACAGGATTCTCAGACAAGTAACTGCTTTGGCAAGAACCTAAAACCTGGAGCCTGGCAATAGAAGTGACGTACTGTCAGAGAAGCAGGCTGTTTCAGCTGTCTCAGCCCGGGTACCTTGGCTTTACACATTCCCTGTTTAGACACGGCAGTTTATGTGTCTTCAGTTCTGTGCTTCTGTTTTTAAAGAGAGGGAACACTCTGTAAAACCACAGGCAGGCTCCATTCATCCTGACGGGAAATGTGACAGGACAACCACCGCTGTCTTGCAGCAGGCAAGTTCGCCTAAAATCCAAAAATGAAGCCTCGGCATTCTCGGGCAGGGGAACGCTATCTAGTTTCACATTTGCTGGTACTCCCTAATTCAGGTAAACTGATTTATGTGTAAGTACTTGCCTAGTTAATGATTACATGATTAAGTTACACGCAACTTTAGGAGTTGTCCACATGTAGTGGAAACTCAGAGTTACAGAATATGGAAGCTATGTTTTCTCATTAGTGCTAATATTTAGTCTCAGAACACCATGACTTCATTGCTGAATTAGCATCATAGCAGTTGATAAATCAAATTCAGGGTTCATTTTAAACCCTATCATAATTTAGAGTAAAAATAAGCAAGATATACTATCATAGCTTTACGATTAGTGAAGCACACAGCTTCACCTTAGAGATAGATTGATTAGGCCCATTAGGCAGATATAGCTGGTATAAACAATTTCAGTGGATTTCATGCTGCTGAAAAATCACAGTTAATAACCCTGGAACATCCCTTTGGAGTCAGCTCAGAAAAACATTCCTAGTCAGGAAAATGCAGAGACGCTTCCTATTGAACCCATTAAAAGGGACAAATGCAGATGCTGAAGTTAGTTCTGAAATAGGAACAGGTTTTCTTCTGTCTCCTATTGGAAAAGACACAAAAGTGCCGGGGTGTTTTTTAAAATTGGCCTTTTGTTCTGAAATTCATGGTTTCCTAAGGTAATTCTCATATTTGGGGAAACAAATGTATCTTATTTATTAAAGAAAAATCAGAACTCGATGTCTGAGTGCTCTGTCATGAGGCGGTATGAGGTTTTTGTGAGTCCTGCTTGTACCGAGGTTGCCTGTGTGACATCTGAGCACTTCAGGAAAACTGTCAACTTGATGTTTATGTGAAGGTCTTAAAACTCTTTAATTAGCCCAGGTTTTCCAAGAGTTATAGATCCCACTGGCAACTTTGCCTGAGGTTGGTATGCCTACATCAGGCATGAAGTGATGAGCAAGAGTCTTTCGGTAGCTCGAATCGTAAGTGCAATTCCCACAATCCGTGTCCTGCAGTTTCATATTCCAGTTTCTTCCCACTCCAGACAAAAACCACTTCTTTGCCTCCTCTATTTATTTCCTACCAAACCAGATTAATGGTTTATGCAGCTTCCCCAGGAGATGAGAAAGACAAGAAGGAAGCCTCAGCCTGTAGGTAAGGGTCCCACGCTGTATGATCCCACTGCCCTGAAATCATTAGTATCACAACAAGAACTTCCAACTCTGTACCTACTAGTTTTCTCCGAAAAAAAAAGTGTTAAACATCTGCAGAGGGTTGACGTTCCCCAGGGATGTCTAGTATTGCCAGTTCATGATCTCCTGCACGCCTGTACACACACACACACACACAAACTGCACCTATGCCTCAAGTCAAAGTGCCATACAAAGCAAGAGTGTCTTCTAAATAAAGCACATCTCCTTTGAGTCACTTCCCTGCAGTCTTTTTTCCCTTGTCTTACGCTTATGCCCACCGTAACAGTCCTACAAACCCATCTTCTGAGCATCCTGCATCCTTTTAGACCTGGATCCCATCAGTCCAGCTGGAATTGTGGTGACTGCAGCATCCTGCCAGCCACTGAACTGCAGCTGCTGAACATGCTTTGGACCAAGCCGGACCGTGCGCTCAGCAGACCGCAGCTTCCTACTCCAAACAAGCAGTGAGCGGCCAGGACTGCTCCCACGACCAGATCCGAGGATTAAATCAAGGTCTTTAAAACCAAGCCTGAAATCTTTTGAAGGATGCAGGGGCTGGGCGCAGGACGGCTTCTTCAACATGCGGAACTGAAGTCTCCTCTTCATCAAAAATTAACCGGGAGATAAAGTGTTGTGGTTGGCAGGTCTCAGACCACGTCCTAGTAAAAAAAGCTGGTATCAGTGGAAATTTGGAGCCTAAATACTACAACTGACAGGTGGGTCATTAATCTTACTCAATTCTTGTATTTCTGGCTGGGAAAATGGGATCCCAAAATTGACACCGACTATCAGCAGAGAAGTCTTAGTATGAAAAATGCAGAGAAACAACAGACAGGAGACACGGAGCAGAAAATAGTGCAGCCATCAGTTACTTCTGCATGTCCTATTAAAGGCCTATTTATAGTTCATAAAAAGTTAACTGATAATTAAGAACTACAGGAATTAAACAAACATCATTGTATTAGATGGGATTATCAGCATATCACCCTAATGAATTGTATGTCATATTAATAAGCAACTATTACATAGTCTCATATATGGGACTATATAATACTCCACAAAACTGATTGATTTCATATAAAACAAAGTTAATTAAAATAGATCTATTAATTTCTTATGTGGCATTAAAATATTCAACAACTCTTTAAACCATCTATAAACTACACAGGGTATAAAGACAGAATTTTATGATTTATCCAATCGCCCTTGCAGAGTGTATGTCACGTTTCAAAGTCCTATATAACCTCACCCTGTCAGTTCCACTCGCACTGTGAATTGGATTTCAAATCTCCCTTCCCTTCCCTACAGATAACCTCTTCATCCTTCTATCCAACCACGCAGACGCCTTTCCCTTTAAAACCGAACCTCTCGGTGGACTGTTTAACTAAGTGTGCTTTTCTAGAAATCAGGAGAAAAATCATGCCCACCCCACTGCTCCCTCTATGGGCCGATTTGATCTTTCAATCAGTAAATGAAAAGGTTTCCCTAAAGGAAACTCCCAGAAAGAAGAGAGTCTTCTAAGCCTTGTTATTGTTCCTTGGGCAAAATATTTCTTTTAAATTGCTTTATCTGTTTTTTATGGAGTATCTGGCTCCTGACAAAAAGGCCCACTGATGAAAAACTTAAAGTGAGATTCACAGGAACCTTCGATTTTCCGCCGCAGAGGGCCAATAAAATAAACAAACTATCTAGATATTCTAATTGGAAAGCCATTAATATTGCTTTCAGTGCTATTAGGATAATTTCCTATAGAATTCAATAGGAAGAGAAGCCTGGTGGTTCAAGAAAGCTTTTACATTGCTTAGGGACAGAAGAGCAGTACTTCAAAGGCGTGCACTACGTTGTGGTCGTTACGTATCCAGATGCAAACGAATCCCTTTGGGTGCCTCTCTGTATTTTTGGGTGTCTCCCAGTATCTTTGGGTGTCTACGTAGACATACCTTCAAAAATGTAGTCCCACTTAAGGCAACTCACCTTCCATTTACCGACTTGAAAAAGCTATATTCTCACCAGGAACGGCTGCTCTCTGTGCATTGCATTCAGAGCTGCAAAGCGCGGATCATTTGTACTTTATCTGTCGGGACAAGTCAGAGGTCCACCTAGCCAAGTCTCCGAGGGATCAAGAAGAAAGAGCAAAGCACAGGTCAACAATCCGGTAATAACTTCCACGGAGCATTCTCCTGACCTCCAACACTCCCAGCTTCAGTTAGCTTTCCGAACCGCCGGCGTTTCGGGCCTGAAACGCTACGGAGCTGGACCTTCCAATTTATTTAGGAGCCTGAAGCATCCTCACAGGCCCTCAGTCCAGTGTGGCATTTGGGAAACAAGAGCTCATTGCATCTGTCAAAAAAGAGTTACGACAATAAGGGAAAAGGTAGAGTTGTTCTTCCACTCAGTGATCATAAAGATGGCAACCTGCTCCATCCATTACTCAAAATAAATAAGTACAGTATTTAACATGAACATCTGATAATGTTGCTGCCACAGTGACAAATGAAGGCAGTGGAGAATGAGTGAAATAAGTCTTTGTCTCATATTAAAACACTGCCTTTTCATTAGATCTGCCTAGAATTTATAGCGTGCAAAAGAGCTATCCAGAAATTGATGGCGTCTTTAAAGATTTTTAAATACTATTTAAAGTTGCAGACGGATTCTGTACATCAAGAGACCAAAAATTTACTTCCTAAAGCTGGAGGAACGTGACTCAAATTGCACAGTATTTTGTCCTTAAGATGTAAGTAGGTATAAACAAGGCAACACGATGGCTTATGATTAAAACCACACTTGTGCTGGCAGGAAAGGGTACTGGCTGCCTTATCGGACTGATAAAAGAAATGCAAGTTTTTCCTTCTATGTTATCGAGTTATGCTATAGCCAAAAGGTTTTGGCTGGACTCAGAGGACAGCCTCAACCCATTTCTGATTAAAAAAATGCTTAGAGCCACATTTATGATTGGCGTTATTTCAATTTAATATGGCAATATTAAATATACAGAGAGTATCCAGCCCCTGCATCCCTGACAAGCGACAGCACGACAGGGGCCTTCTCCTCTGTCATCATTTAAAATCCAATGCTCAACATTATGGCGTTGACCTAACAGAGCAGATAATTTGATTAATTTTCAGTCATCTCAAGGCAATTTGAAGGGATTCTTCTTTACAGAAAAGGGGTGCCAAAGAAAAGAATAACTGGCAGAAAAAAAATAGAAAATACGTGCTCGTGCTACTGTTGCTTCAGCTAATCTGAGGATCAGATGGTCTACAACAGACCATCAACATCCAGAGCTGTTGATGAGGAACATCTTAAACTAGAAGAACAGAAGCAAGCAAAGCATCATGACTGTAAACTGAGCATGAGCTCAAGGAATTACTCATTTCTTCTGAGAAAACAGGGACAGAAATTCACTCCGGTGGGAGAGAAGAAAGAAACCGCTGGCACTACAGACCTTCTCGGACACGTGAGGGAGCTCCTATTATACTGAATGTCTCAGCAGGATTCTGTTCGTGTGAAATTACAAGATTTTAATTGCCTCCACTGTCTCCTAGCAGAGGAATCAGCGTGTACGGTGGCACAAACATACTGGCAAGAACATTAATCCAGTAGCAGAAGGGACAGCTTCTTCTGCTGATGTGCGTATGTCACTTCCATTAGCACTGATGGGAGCAGCGCGCCTACGCCGAGAGGAAACCGCAACCCCCCCAGTTTCCAAAAGGTACTGATACATGACTCATATTGGGGTGAGGATTTATATAACCACCATCTTCGCTGAAAGGTTAAGGAACAGCCTCTGCATCTTGCAGCACCATAAGTTAAGGTAGAGTGGTGCAGAGCTGGGGGGAAATGACTGGTTTAGGTTGAGGGAGAGAAAATAATTTAGGGATGAAGACGAAGAATTGGCAGGAGGGTGCCTAGCTGTGGGTGACATGCTGCTGGGTGCAGGAGGACCTGCTGTCAGGGCTCCTCGAAGGCAGTGGCTTCAAATCAGCAGAGGGTGGAGCGTGCCCTTGACCCTGGGGGACAGCCTGGCTTAGAAGAGACGGGGAATAAACCCACGGCTCTTTCCTCAGCTCCTCTGCCAAACCCGCTGAACACGCAAACCGTGGTGGGAGGGCAAGCTCAATGCCTTAACTGGCGTGCTAAGAGGTGATGCTGTTCAGCCCACCAGCTCCAAGGAAAATCTACCTACCTGAACCTCAGAGGCTACCCGCCTGCCTGGCTGAACATATTTTACTAGTAAATATAGCCACGTAGTCTGCCCCCCCATCTATGTCAAAACAAGACACTACACAGTAATATGAGGACTTTAACGCTCATAAAAAGCCTTGAGACTCCTGGATATGAATTGCTACAACTCACTGTATTCCTAAAGCCTCTCTTTGCCGTGACAGGGCAAGCATATTCTGCCGCTGCTCATCTACCAGCGTCTGACATGCAAAGGAGGGATGCAACAGCAGCATCGTTACCGCTTTCTG
Organism: Falco biarmicus; assembly: GCF_023638135.1. Taxonomy (NCBI): domain Eukaryota; kingdom Metazoa; phylum Chordata; class Aves; order Falconiformes; family Falconidae; genus Falco; species Falco biarmicus. The sequence goes on from NC_079305.1 coordinate 1,914,374, forward strand.
AACAGACTCTTGAAATGGCAAACGGGAAGAACAGAAAAGGCAGGGCAGGGACTTGCACAGTACACGCTGTTAGAAAATTAATAACAATCATGGGTTCATGCTTCAGTCACGTTCTATAGAATCTTTGTATATCAGAGATCAAGCAAGCAGAAAATTAATGCAAGACTGTCCAGTATTGCAGGCAAGGGCACCGCACAATGATAGCATTATTTTTTAATTCTCTACAGAAAACAAATGACTTTTTCATTCCTCTGGGCAAGTTTTATAATATGCAGGGAAATCATCAGTAAAGAGATACTCAGAGTCCTTGAGAAAACTGGATGGGACAGAAAATATTCTTGGCTTAGCAATCTCTGCTGCTTCAAAACCAAGCTGATCAATTCAATTATTCCATGAAAGCAAAAACAATGGAACTAATTACTGAGCAACAGTAGTTTAGTGACACTTCTAAAGCAAAAAGGAATGTCTGTGTGACATCAAAAAACCCCAACCCAACCCAAACAAGCCACATGCCAAATCCTCAAAACAGTTAGTGTAGAAAATGCAAGGGGAGTGCAGCAACTACAGAGAAAAAAAACCTGAAACACCAGAAACTAAGCTTTAGTGGTCATCCCGCTGAGAACTGGCACGGAAATGACATGGTTGAGAGGGTTAAGAAGCAGAGGAAGGGACAGATGCTCCAAGCTCTCTCTCCTCCGTGGAGATGGCAATCAGCAAGTCGTCTTAATTTGGTCCCATTTCTAAGCACGGGCAGAGAGCCGCTGCGGCCACAGGTTCAGGATGGCACAGCTTCGGGACCGCTCTGCGTCAGGATCGCCACTCTCCCCTCTCCAACAGCTGTCAGCTGGCAAGAGCCGAAGCTGTAATTACTGGCGAACAGATCGTGAGGCGTAAATCTGACCGAAGCCTGAGAGCAGCTCTGAAAAACAAGCGTTCAGCCACATCCCCACCAAGAGAAATCGAGCCTTGCCTCTCCAGCCGAGCGCTGGTGAATCCAGCCAGGAGAGGGCTGCAGAGCACACGGGCTGCGCTGCTCGCTGCACTGTACAGCCTGGCATTTCTGGAAAAGCCAAACAAAGCAGCCTCATCCCTATTCTGACGCAACGAACATTAATAAGCAGAAATAGTTGTTGCCCACTTGGCCCGTTTCTGCGCTTGAGCACAGCAGTAGCAACGCAGTGTAAATGAAAAGAACCAGGTTCAAAGAGTCTTGCTGGAAAATAAAGTCTGCCCCGTGAGCTAGATCTTAAAAACCAAAGGAGCAGCTGTTAGAAATATCTGCAGCTCACATCAACAAGAGACAGCATGCTTGAACAATCCCTCAACCAGCCAAGGGTTTCCAGGCACTCCGATATTTTTTTCAACTTGTTCTGTTCGGGAAAGGTAACACCAGTCTGTCAGAAGAGATCAGCAAGAGGTTAGTAATTCAACTTTTCCAGAGCGCAGCATTGCTTTGGTGCGTTACTGGTGTGGTAGAACATGGGGCTGTAACCGTCAGCAGCCTTCTGCATGGGACCTTTCCCTTTGCTGGGTCCATACCAGTTGCAGCCACCTGGAACAAACACCCAATGCCCAGTTCATCCGTTGGGTCCAGGCTGTATTGTGACCTGATCCCTAACTACGCAAGGGTGAAACAGACTGGGGGAAGAAATACAGAGAGATAAATCAGCCTCTTCATCATTCCAAAATCTGTTGTTTATTTGCAGTGCCTAGAGGCCCCGACAAAAGCTGGAACTGCATGGTGGTAACCAACGCTCGTGCGTTTAGTAAGAGTCCTTGCCCTGAAGAGCTTGTACTCCAGACAGGCATGACAGATGAAGGGTGGGAGAAAGGAAAATAGCAAACAAGAAAAAGAACTCTTAAACTGATGCACAGATTGAGGGACAGATTTTTCTACGAGCTAAATACATGAATACAGATCTTTTATCCCTAAATGACTTCCCTCGTCATGTCGCCACTGTGCCTGTGTATATATTTGTAAGCGATGCAGCCCAGTATGAGCAAATCTGCAGAGCACAAGAGTTGGTGTTGAGTACACAGTGTCCACAACACAGACATTTCAGAGGATTTACATCTAACCAGCTCCAGTCTGGTCCCATAAACTCTCAGAGCAGATCCAGTTTAGCTTCACGTCAAAAGGATTCAGTCTCTCTTCTCTCTGACTGCTCTGGGATGTTAACCGAAACACATTGAGAGAGGACGATCTCGAGACCCATACCAAAAAAGAGATTCTGATCTGAACTAAAGCATCGATGTAAATACATCCTTGGGGGCCAGGGAAGTGATCCAGCTCTCCAGTGTCCCAAGACAGCACAACAGAATTCAAACCTCCCAGTTTAAAGGTGTGTTTGACTTTGACACCATAGTTTTAGATGACGCTACGAACCTCCATGCAAAGGGTTTGCCTGCTGCTACGTTTAAGAGCCCTCTTTACTTTTGTGCAGTTAATCCAAGATCAACAAAGCCTTTACAGAACTGAGCACTTGCAAAGGTGGATGCTTAAGCAGGTCATGCTGGGCTTCCTTCCAGAGGCAGCACACGGCGAGCTCACCGCATCCCAGCACACAAGAACAGCTCTTTGGCAGAACCCGTCTTGAATTGGGAGTTGCAGCCCAAAACACTGGTCGGGTGCTGAAGATAAACACTGTGCAACTCAGAGCCCTGCACGCATCTCTGGCGGTGCACGGTGGCTGCCATTGCCCTGAGGGCTGGTCAGACCCCTCCGTTCCTTTCCTGGCTCTTCACTCCAAACTAAAAAGAGAACAAAGGTGACATTGTGGCTCCAGGCCACAGCCTGTGTGCTTCTCTGGTGAAGAGACAGAAAGAGGAAGGCTGGAAAAAGTGATCCCACAGTAACTGCAGCAGGAAACAGAAGACTGTGGAAAAGACATTGGATTTCTCTTGCACTGAGATCTCTCTCTCGTGAGCAGAGAGCACATGTGAGAACACGCTCTGCATCGAGGGTTTCACTGCCATCAGTGAGCAGCGTGAAAATGTCCAATCAGCAGAAGGGGTCAGATCAAATGTTACTGCCCACAGGGTCTCTGGAAAGGAAATAAAATCAAAATATCTTCAAGAATGTTTTCATTCTCATCAGGGTGACTGGACAGGCTTCCTTAAACACAGAGCGCACTGTTTAAAGATACACGCTCTTTGGTCTGTCCCAAAATGTGCGTGGAGGCAAATGAGGGAGAGCAATAGGTGTATGAAGATGAATGTGGAACGGAAGAAAGGCAATTTATCTCAATGATCTGAACTCTGTAAAAAAAAGAGTAGAAAGCACTAGCTGTTCCTCCATATCCTTTAAGGCTACACGTTACGGTGTTTTTCTATCACTAACAGATTCACGAGATTATCGGGTATTTCAGGAGCCAAATGGTCACCCAGCCTCTTCACACTGGTGGAATGGTTTATGTTTGGCAATCAGAAGTAATTCAGACTTGCACGATACAAGATTTACTCCATGTGTATCTTCCACAAAGTAAACCCAGGACAATACTACTACTAAACCATGATTCACAGCACGGGCACTGCAGTCCCATCAGTGTTGACCCACCTAGGGCTTCGCAGAGTTTTTACACAGAGTGTGTTTCCAGGCTGCAACATTCGTAAGTCAAATCATGGTACCAGGGAGAACAAACATCAGTTGTTTGCCCTTGTACTGCACCTCTCATCCAAGGGCTCTGCAACCGTTACTCAGGTAAGTCCTGCGATGCTGCTTATGAGCAAATATTACCCTCACTTTATAGATAAATAAACAGAGGTCAAAGAACTCCCCCCCGAGGCAATCCAGAGACCGTAGGCAATACCTACATCGAAGGGTGTAACAGACTGATATCACTATTCCTACCGAAAAGACAAGGGAACAGACAAGAGTTGAAGCTGTTAGTCCTACACCAGGTAACTGGCTCCGGATGTTTGGTCTCTAAGGTAACTACTCCACCCGAGAGTTGGCTCCCAATTTAAGAACTAGTATCAGGTCTATCTAGAAACAACCGTAACAACTTGCTGGCCTTAATGCACCCCGTGCTTGCTTACTGCTACATTCTTCCAATAAAGCAAGTGACGGGTTTTCTACATTCATTAACTCTTTCGACGGAGTTTCTGGTCATTGTTTTTTACTGTTTTCTGGTGCTGTTTGTCTCACTTCTGCAAGCATGTTCCTTCCAGCCTCTTTCTGCCCTGGTGCATCTTGCCCGTGGCCTTCACTGAGAAAGGAAGGTTCCTGACGGTGTGACCTGTACGACCCACGCCGTGATGAGCTCTGACTCTTGGCAGCTCCGGCTGTTTGCTCAGCTCTCTGTGCCGGTTGTCAGGACTCAGCAGCAGGAGAATCGGTCTTGCTGCACATCCAGCGTATTTGATATAGATGTTACAACATTCCTGAATAATTATTTCATATATTTAATATTTGAGTATTTCCCTAATCCATGAGCTGTCGACTGGACTTTTTGGCTAGGGCTAATGCTAATTAAATACTTAGATACATGGCTCTGTTGTGTGATACGGCCCCAATGCAGTCAATCGTAAGGACCACACTGACAAAAGTCTTTGCGGGGCACATTAAAAGGGGCTTTAGAAGTCTCAGCATCTTAAAACCTGGCCCCAGCATTGCAGATCAAGAGCCATTAAATCAATTAGAGATGGTCTTCCAATTCAGGAAAGCGAAACTATCATACTGTTTCTGCAGCCCAATACAGACAGGCTTTTATTTCATCTCCATCAAATCCAACTGGTTTCATCCTTTATCAAATCAACAGGACTTTCCTGTAAGGCACTGTAAGTGTTCTGGTGATTGACTCTTCCTTAACTACAGCCACACACAGTGCTTAGCAGAGCGGGGCTGTGATCCCAGTATGGCTTACGGCATCTGCCATAATTCACTAATGATCACAATACTTAACAGAAGGGACACAAACAATGGGGTCCTTGGGAAAAAAAATGAGTCCTTTGCGTGCCACCTCAGTTTAAATAACAAATACAGCCTTTTCTTTGGCCTGTGTGTTCTTCCACTCACATAAACAAAGCCAGGGGAAGGTTACCTAAATATCCATTAGCTCCCCAGTAATTGCTTTTTTTCCCCTCCCTATTCTTTACCCTGAAATAAAGTACATGGACTTGCATCAAAACACAAAAGCAATCAGAAAGACCAACACCTACAGCGATTATAACCAGCTATTCACTGCCTCAACACAATACTCACTGCTCCAAGGAAGAACCTCAGAGCCCCCATCTCCTTGTTATAAACAAGCTATCGAGGTAAGGCAAGGTACGGTGAATGATAGTAGTGCAAAGTACCGGTTGCCAGCCGGACAATGGTTGACATGGTTACCCTTTTCCTTTTTGTGCTACGGATATGTAGTAAGTTCAGCTTCAAAACCTTACTACAATATAACACAATGCAATGCAGCCTCTTCCCATTACCATGGAAGAAAAGAATGTGCCATTGACAGACTTCGGTGCCCTTTTAAAGCAGAACAGCTCTGACATCAAAGCTCCCAGCACTCCTCTGCAATAGTTATTCACTGTGTCTTTGTGGTCAGGAACTAAAACATTTTTATGAAGTTCTAAGGGGAAAAAATTATCTCCTGAAAATGAGTCTCTTGTAGTAAGTGCTGCAAATAATGAACAGCTGCACTGTTTCCTTTGGACGGTGAAACGAAGGAAATGCAGCCTTAATGTGCCTTTCAAGCAGGAATGGGTCAGTCTCCAAGATGTTTATTGGGCCTAATGGAAACATTCAGTTGTCAAAGGAAACATTAAAAAAAAATTGTCAGAGTTAGGTAGGATGCATTATTTAAACACATATTTATCTATCAGAAAGAAAACAGCTGCACATTAGAGGGGAGTGTGATCAACCATGGCTCGATTGTAGCCTCAACCATATGGTTTTTGTCTGACAAATCAGGGGACTACCTTCTCCCCTCCCTCCCCTTTCCCTTTTGCAAGTGGGGGCTAGGTATCACAATACGAAAGGAAAATAATAAAGTACATATATCCTCACAAAATGCCCTTTCATTGAGGGCTCTGCTGCCACTCGTTGACATAAATGACAGCTCGCTCAGCGTACCTGATGCAGTCTGGATTTGTACACTAGCGGCATGGTGACAGCTCCTGCACTCAGACTCGGCTCAAAGGCTGACAGTCGGTCCCTTCAATCCCGTTATCCTTCAATCTACTTGTAGAGGGAGTGGTCTTCATCCTTTTCCTTCGATACCAAGCTGGTAGATATTTCATTCCAAAACCCTTGGTTTCCAGGTCATTTCTACAGCCTTCTGTAACAGCACGCCACACCTGGCCTGCTCTACAAATATTAATGCTCCACTACTTTTTTTTTTTTTTTTTCTATATATGTCACCCATGATAGTCTGGGGGTAAAAAACCCACTCAAATCATACTGCAACCTAAGCCTACTACTTTTTTTTTTTTTTCCCAGAATCAAATATTAATAATTTATGTTCCCTTGGTGATATATACAGTTGCTAGAACTGTACGAATTTGGGGGATAAAAGTTTACAACACAACAAAATAATAAACATTAGAAGCTGACACAAATTTAGGATGGAAGAGAACCAAATGATCTGCATGCATAAAACACTTGACTGCTCTTCCAAGCACTCCCAGCCAAACTCTTATTAGTGCAGACTAAATACTACACAAACGTGCTACCACAAAAGTGCAACAGGTAGAAACTAAAGACAAATGTACGGCAAAGCCTGTTTGGTTCGGTTTTGGCTGAAGACCGAAGGAGGGAAGGGAAAGTTAATCATTAACCACCACTTATTCCTGTACATCCATGCCATTGCCCAGCTTCTCGGAGTCGTGGTTGCTTTGGTATGAAACACTGTTTTGATCAAGCTCAAAAAGATGCCAGATCTGGTGCCCGTAGCACGGAGGCTGCCACACCGGCGCTCTGATCCTAGCCTGAGACTTTGAGGAGCTTGGGTAATACAAAACAATTAATTCTGGTCCTGTTGACGACTAATAGGACCTTTGCGATCGATGTGGCTGGCTGCAGGATGCCCTCTCAGGCAAGAAGGAGGAACAAATTACTTTCCCCTTTCCTTTTTACAGAAATCAGACCTTTCAAGTAGTGGTAAACACAATTATCAAGCCACAGTATCCTTTCTGTTCTGACAAGTTGTACTTTACCTGACCCAGAGGTGAGGCAAGGTCCTCATTCTGCAACCCTGCAACCTTCATGCTTTCCTGAACGTGAATATCCATTTGACAAGCAACCTTAATGATGGGACACAACAGAAACTTCTCCCCTCCTGTGCACACGCTCTCAGAAGCAAGCATTAATTGTAAATGCATTTTGTATAAAAACAAATGGCTGCAAAACACATTCAGGGGAAACCTTGTCCCATTCAACGTACACTGTGAAAACAAACTGCTGCAAATCCCTATCCCTGACCCTCCCTTTGTATCTGTGTTTACCCAAGACTGAGAGTGTAGATATGCTAATTTCATTAGCACAGTTACAGAATCATTATTCTGTTGTCTAGAAAACTAACTCCACAGCAATTTTAGCCTGTGCTGGATTATTCTGACTAAATAAACCTCTAGCTCAATCTAAACTGTACACAGAGTCCCTAGCAAGATTATGACTCTATTTTCTTAAACCCTACAGAAAACATGCTTCTGTCCATGAAATGCTGACTAAAAAGATACGGTAAGATCCTGGTGGTTTTTAGAGACCAGTGAACTGAGACACTACGACAGCAAGGACCTTCTTTTACAGAACTGTAACTAGTTCAAATTTATTTTCAAACATTTCGGCTCAACTTGGTTTAGATTTTACAGGACTTTTTAATTGATTTGGGTAAAATTATGTTACCCCTTCCAGTACTGTGAGAAGCAATGTGTAAATCCTCCCCTGGCCACTGCTGCAATAGCATTTTATAACGCTACAGATTTCATCCCACCTCCCCCTCAGTCATTTCTCTTCCCAGGTGTGGGATGTTGTTCATTTACCATCTCCTTCTATGTAAGCCTTTTCATCTCTCTCTCACCTTCCTCTGCTTTTTTTCCTCTCTGTTTTCCAGTTCTACTAAATTTCCTTCGAGATGTGGTGACCAGAACTTCAGGAAACACGCACATACAGTCAGTAAGATGGAACAGTGATGTTTCCGGGTTTATTCTCAACTTCTTTCCTAAACATTTCAAACCGTTTAGTTGCTCTTCTAATCACCACTGAACTGTTTTCAGAGAACTGTGATTCCAACATCTCCTTGAGTGGCAAATCTGACTTCTATGTAGTTTTTAAGAGCACTGTTAAAAACAGGAAAAGAACTTGTACGTGCTACTTTTATTATTCAGTGACCGATATAAGCGACAGACACCCCATGTTGTTAGCTCAGCAATTTCGTATTACAACAGTCCTCAGAAGTCTTGGCTGAACACCATCTAGTCCAAGTAATTTGTTTATTTTTTATATATACATATAAAAATACTGATGCACCAGCCCCCAGTGCAGCACAACTCCGGGTTGATCCCGCATCAACAGTTTCCCAGTTCCTCCAGGGGCTCAGGATTCTGGCCGGCCATTTCCATCAAACATCATTACTAACTTCCGGCTTGGACTGGATACAGCAATTCATTTACACATCTCCCATCCTACTTGAAGTTAGATAATTTATCTTTAAATAAAGGGAAGTAGCATCACTGAAGTAAACGGAGAATCACTTCTTGCCACACACAGACCTATTTCCACACATACAATTAAACGTGTGTTCAGCAATTAACACAAAACAAGCTTTGACAGTACGATCTTTTGTGGCACTGAAAAACTGTTTACAGAATCCAAGCCATGTAAAAGCGACAACTTCTTGGCACAGTGTAACCAAGGGTGTTTGTGCCCCGAACACCCAGCCTACCGGGACACGGGAAGCGAGGGCTTCTGGCACTCCAGGTCCCACCAGCAGGAATTCTCTCCGCTCACTGTCACAAGAAAGCTAAGGCTACCGGTCACTCCACTTCTTACAGCTGTTGAAAGATGGGGAGGGAAGTCTCTGTTCTTAAAAATCACTTATGTCACAGAACCACAGGCTGGGGAAGGGGCCTCTGGGGACCACCCAGCCCCCCCTCAGGCAGGATCTCCTCCAGCGGGTGGCACAGAGCCGCGTCCAGGTGCATTGGGATGTCTCCAGAGACCCCACCGCCTCTCTGGGCAGCCTCCTCCCGTGCTGGGCCACCCTCACCGTAAAGAAGTTCTTCCTCATATTCAGATGGAATTTAACCTGAAACTGCTGGTTATTTGTTCCCCTTAAGGAAAACGCATTATTTTATATCTTTTCTTTTTTACTTTTTTTTTTCCAAAGGTGAATATTTTTTTTATTTCCCCTGCCCTGCTTCTGTATTTTCAAACCATACAGAAGGCTTAGAAAGCTTACACCTATTTTGAAATTACTACCTTTTTAATTTAGCAGCTCAGTGGAAAGCAGTAATAAATTCCAGGAGGCTTTGTAATGCGTTTTTCGTGGGTTTTTTTGTTTGTTTGTTTTTGTTTTGGTTTTTTTTGTTTTGGTGGGGGTTTTTTTGTTTGTTTTTTGTTTTGTTTTGTTTGTTGTTTGTTTTTAAACTAATTTATCTGTATAAAACCTCAGTTTTGTATCACAGAACTTTCAAGACACATGGGTTTCAGGGAGATCAGAGAGCGCAAAAGTATCTTCTGCCTTCACAGGTTTGGGTCCCTTGTACAAAATCCTTCCAGTTCCAACTTTTTTGAACTTATTGTTTCAAGGAGAAAAATGCTTTACAGGCTTGCAGCAGACTTTGCTGCTGATAGATGATATTGGCTAAAGCACTGTCAAGAAACAACACAGGGGTTGCCTGCTATTTCAGGCGCTGTTTTCAGAGGCTGGTTGGTTTTTCTTTTACTGAACATATATAAAATCACAGGTAAAGCATGGAGGACCAAGGTATTTAGCTGCCTAGAGACGGCACCTGATTCATCTAGTGACTTTCAGAACTGTTTTCAGAGAGAAAACTGCTGAAAATTCACGAAGTTGGGCCTAGCCTTCTGAAACACTTCTGTAAATCCCACAAATCACTTTTCTAATACCTTTAAGCTACCCGAAGGCCTTTGGAAGTCTGGCTCCAACACTACACATGCTTCAAGAGGGGAGGCAGTTCAGATCAGCTTTTTAAAACCTACTAGAAATGAGAATCTGCCCTGCTGTCCTTCAAATCTGTACATGAGTCCACTGCAGGAGGACAGGAGGAGGAGCTGGACTGCCTCTAGATGAGCAAGACATCTCCAGTGCATCTGATAAAACCAGTGGAGAAACCAAAGTCTTCTTCACCAAGGCTTCTTCACGAGAAGGGACACACAGACAACCACCGAGCACAAAGGCCGTAACACCAGTAAGGTGAAGCTTGCTTTTGTAGACATAAACTCCATGATTGCAACTGCACGCCAAACCCTGCTCAAACATCAGTATGAAATTAACTGCAACTCCGCTCTTTCCCTAGAGGTGTCTGCTTAACAGGAATTTCTTTGAACATGAAGCATCTTTAATGATTCTATCAAATCCATGTTAACAGCTCGGGGATGTATAGCCATTTACTCTAGCATCAGAAGTGCCTGTTTTAGAGCTTCAGCACAAACATGTCTGGTTTTTCATCCTCAGCGAGGCTGTTCTGTTTAGCTTGGATCTCTTCATAACTCACCAGTACTTAAACTGTTTTGGAAACAGCAACAACAGCCCTAAATCCTTGACCTTCGCTGAATCTGTGCAACTAGAAACAAATTAACTGCGCTTGTTTCCATATGCATACATTTTACATATCCCTATTACTCTATACGCACAAGCAGAAGTAAGGATATGGGGCTTATACTCCTTCTAGTTACGCTAATTCTGTTGCTGCCAGTAGATTTACTCCCGATTTATATTGGTATAATTAACCAGGGGATCATGATGCGTATTTTGATGTGTGCAGGGAGAACTGCAAAGGGCATTAGCAGATTTCCATCATGGAAATCCGATGTCTCTAAAAATCCAGTCTTGATGGTGAGAAAAGGTGTAAGCAGTAAAAAATGAGGTCCAGCAGGTTCCCCACTGTATACAATCTCTTTTTACTAACTACAACCAGCCTCATTGCATTTCTTTGTTCTTTACCATGGTAACATGGTATTGGTTTCACAGAGCTGATTTTTAAAATTATTACAAGCAAAAACCCTTTGAAAGGTTGCTCAACCTAAAACCCCAGTACTTTCTGTCAGAATGCTATATACATTGCCTTATAAATTGTGTGTTAAAATAGAAGGTCATTTGAGTAATAAGGGAATTGGTGTGTACTACGACTATTATCACCATATCCAAGTTTTTCTAAACAGGATCATGCAATTGAATACAGGATTTGTAATTTTGTACCTTAAACTATTTTTATCTGTGCTGTACATCACTGAATCTAATGGCAAACTGATGCTTGAGGAGGATTTGGAGCACAGTTGCAGGAAGCCGAGCTATTATCTTCAAAAGCAAGTTTGACCCTACTGAGTTTAGCTCATTTCCACCAACAGTTTGCCTCCTGCAAAAATCTGCTTCCCATTAATTTGTGTTCTTTTGATGTTATCAGATCACATACTGAACCCAAAGTACCCAGCTGTCCTTAATCATCTTGAACCTCTATGTCCCCATGGCCTTCTTGTATCCCCTTCCCACGCCCGTATCCCTCCCCAGATCCGCATCAGAATTCTGTCTTTTGTCCCACAACTGTCTTTTGGAAAGCCCTGACTCCAGAACTTGGGACGAAGGTTGCTACTTTATTTTCTCTAAATTCCTTCCAGTCCTTAGCCAGGGCTTGAGCCAAACTCCAGAACAGACCAAAATGAGCAAAGTAACTCCAGCCCCCTGAACAATCCTGGAAAGAGCTTTTAATTTGAGACCCTAATGTAGATAGACAGAATCTAATGCAAGTGGAACAGAATTAATTTGAAGGCTTTCCAGAATCTGATATTCACGCATACTGCACTTTTCAATATGCCACATCCAGCAACAGCCCCAGCAGAGCACAGGGAAAAGCAAACTTGCTTCTGACAGCGACTGGAAGCGAGTACAGGCTTACTCTGAGAAACTCCTCCTGCTGACACCACCAGAAGATCTGTCCGCATCTCCCAAGGATACATTTCAACTCACTGAAACCAAGACACCACAACCCCCCTGGCACCGTATTTTCTTGTCTTTTTGTCACTGAGATTTTTGCTGTCTCATCTATACGGCAACGCTGGCTCACAGCTGGAACAAGTCATTCCTCCTCTTCTGTACCTAAAGCTGGGAAGTAAACAGGTCCTTATAACTATCTTTAGAACATTTCAGTATATAAATGGGAAATAGATTTCTGTTTTTCAGGAAGTAAAAACAAACTAGTCACTCATTAACTCCAATGGAAAAGTTACTGATATTATTAGTAACACAAAGACTCTTCAATGCAAACGTGACTAGTACAGAAAACCTCGCAGCAAAATTCTTTTTGGAATTTCAGAATTATTTTTTCAGAACTCCGGTTCAATTAAAGTGAGCATGCTGAAATTTCTCACGGGATTACTTGAAAATTCAAAGACATTTTGGACTGGAGTTTGTGCTCAAAACCACTGAAGTGTTTAGTAATTCCTGCCTCAATCTGGAACTGTCTTAAGACTCAATGCCTGTTCTGGGAGCATCACAATGAGCCGTTCCAAGTCTCAGGCACAAATGAGATGACTACAACTGCCTTACAGATGTCAGGACCACATCACGGAATCTGAAATCAAAGATAAGAAGCCATGACATTCTCCTAACAATGAGGAATTGTTCTCTAGGGTGTATTAACAAGGATGATAAGCTCGTGTCTCTAATTGAGGATGGTCTCATTTGTAGGGTTTCCTACATGCAGGTGCTCAGACCCCTCTCTAAACCAAGTCTCTCGCTGGGATTAGCCGATTTGCGATTATATTCTGGAAAACAGTGCGATGCGAAGATTTTGCTTTATACTCTGCTAGGAATATTCTGTAGAGCGTAAGCAGTCTGATAAAGATGAAAACTGTTATCTTCAACTGTTCTGAACCTTTGATATTTTCAGTAGTTGAGTCAAAGTGCTACATCCCTACTACGGAGTCATCAGACTTTTGATGCCTGTTTAACAACTGTCGGATCCAGAGACGTTACAAAGGCAACAAACGTAAGAACTGCTGCTCCTCTCCAGACCAACTCCTGAGGCAAGTGTTTCAACATTCAGGTTTATGCCAATAGGAGCGACTAACACGCTCACAGAGATGCAGCAAAGACACGTACGAGAAGAACAAACCCCAAGTACAATTAAAGAAACCAGCATGAGACCTTAACTTATGGAAAGCATCGCTAAGTGAAACAGCGGCAGCCCAACAGAAACACAGCGTAGAGTACAGCAAGAAGTATCGGACAATCTGTTAGCGAGCTAATTTCATTCTGTTCACAGGAAGGCAAAACGACACCAAGCGCACAGGGCTCCTGCCCTGCGAGGCGGATGCGGGTGGCTCCAGGGAGAAATAAATCCATTCTACTCCCAGGCACTGCAGGAGCTAATGAAGTCAAACGGAGACCATCGGGACAAGTTTTCTCTTGCTGTTGCAGGCTGCTGCCACTCTCTGCTACACCAACGCAGTGCAATCGGCTCTGCAGTCTTCTGTTGGTAACGCTGCAGCATGTGGAAGCAATAGGACTTTTCCCAGCGGACTTCAGCTCCATCTGTGTCAGTCCATCACTGCTCGCTGCTGCTGCATCTAACTAAATGGCACTTAAAAGAACGAATGCACAGCTCTTTAGTAATAAGTGAATCCTCTAACATTCATCTGCTCCCTAGTTTTTATCTCCAAGTGCCTTCACAAACTTAGAAAACGATCTATAGAGTTAACAACCAGTAAAGACATAATGACCAACATCCTCTACAGGGACCGTGGACTCTGAGTGCCCAACCCAAGACATTTAAAATGGGGTCTAATTTTCAGAAAATTTATATTCGTTTCTCCCAGCCAGTTGTGCTTCTGTTGTACAGCTGGCAACTGAACACCCCGATTCTCTAGTCACTGCGAAAAATTTCACCCACAAACTTTTTTTCTACCAGTAAGCAGCAGCTCCCCAGTGACCTATGTAGTTCCTTACCAGTCCTGGACAGACTGGGAAAGAAAATAATTTCTAGAATTAGAACAACCTAGACAGTTTAAAATGGAACACTGGTCTTAGAGCTTCTTACTAAAACACATTCTTCTCAAATACGGAATACCCTAAATAATATTATGTACATTTAAGGGTTTCTATTTAAATTTCTCTGCTTCCCTGCTCTGCTTTGAAGGAATAGTTTCTAACGGCACCACTAGCTAAGAATTGTGACTGGGACTCAGGAGACCTGCCTTGTGTCTCAGGCTTGCCAGGTGTCTTTGGATAGATCACTTCTTTCAATGCTTCTTCAGTTCTGAGATTTTGAAAACACCACAATTTTTTCCTAAAGTGCTTTAGGATATATTGCTGAAAAGAGCTAGATATTGTAATCATTCTTAGTCAAATCTGAAAAAAAAAACCCCCAAACCCAAAACATCATGAAATACAGTCATTGTTTATCTCTATGTTTTTTTTACAGATACCCCGCAGCCTTCTTCAGTTGGTATTTCAGACAGCCTGCTTACGCTCGTCCCAGCATCAGACAGAGCCCAGCCTTGAAGCAGCTACTCCGGAACACACGAGAGAACCACACGTGAGAGCACTTGCAGAAGCAGCAATGCCACTGATCTGCACCGCGGAGCCGAGAAATCGCCTAGCCGCACTGTACTTTCACATGTGACACAAAGTAACTCGGCTATATATTTCATGCCCCATTTCACTTCATTCCCTTTATTTCATTGATTGCTACAACAGCACTTCATAATAGTTTTATACTAAAATGTGATTTTTTTTCAAATGAGTAACAGGTATTGCTGGACTCAAAGTCAATGAAATAATGAACTGGACTCTCCCGAAGTCATCACAGTGGCCTGGAAAAACTACCATTTTTACACCCAATTATTTGTAATCTTCTTACTTCCCTTCCTGTCAGTAGGGCAGGGGACAGGTTTGGAGTTTATCCACACCATCATTTCAGGTTTCCTCTGCAGCCACTAAATGGAGAAACCTTCCTGACCTGCAAAATGAGCTCAGCATCATGTTGACATGACTCTACCGGACAAAGCCTAGACACCAGTTACGCAAAACCTGTCCAACACGGGGTGACTGGACGGAATGCAATTATGCTCACAGGAGTGCTGTCAGTACACTATATATTTATATACGTTTATAGAATGCACATGTCTATACGTATAAATATATAAAAGTGGCTATTTATAGGAAGCAAGAACTCAAGTTTTGGTGCCTGTCCGAATGATAGTAACTCTAGGAATACCACGCTGACCGGCATCACCCTCTAGCTAACCATGAGGGCAAATAACCGGTAACTGCTTGTAAAGCTTTGGGAAGCTGTGTAATGCAAGTGTGCAGTGGTACGCATCAACTGGAACAACTAATCTGCTCACTAAGAGCCCCAGCGAGCAGCAATGGCTTCCTGGAGACTGATATGCATGCAACAGGCGTATCCTTCTATAAAACAATGGCTTTTCAATGAACAATCTACCAACAACAACCACTTTGAGTATAATTAAGTAATTAATTATATTTTCTAATCTATTAAGCCCTGATTGCTTATCAAAGCATTCAGCTGGATCATTTTCCTCTTGTCATTTCCAATTAATTTTGCCTTTATTTTTTTAAGCAAAGGAAAAAGTCTCTCAAACTTCATGGGGAATCAGGGCATCAGTGGAGCAGAAAAAGTAGCTGCTATTTTTTTCAAACCATGGCTTGCTAACGGATGATGATGTATATACATGATTCTGCATAGGTAAGGTACCTAATTGCTAGAAAAGTATGAAGTGCTTATCTTTCACATGAGTGAAAAAATCATAAAGCTAGTAATGCTTTTATGGCTCTAATAACCCCTGAAGCTATGCAGTTGCATTCACCACAGTGCAGGACTAAACACAGCAGCATGGGGTAATTAGCGCAATCAGGAATTAAACTCATCTGGCATCACATCTGCAAATCGATACAGACCAATATGTAATGTTCGTTAAGCGCTAACTAGCAAAAATGAAAAATACCAAGACATTCTCAGATGGCTGTCGCTTCCACAGCTCCACCAAAGTCCAGGGGACTGCTCTGCTTCAGGAGAACTGGAAATCCAGTCCACGTTTCATGGCCTTGATTGTTAGAAATGAGTACATACTCTACGGTTTTATCACAAAATAACCTTTTTTTTTTTGCTGTAGATTTGTCCTGGGAGTTGAAGCAAGCACAGAAAACAAGTGAATAAAGAGTAAAAGGAGAAAAAAAACTTGGCTGTTGCAGATCTCTGTTGTATTGGGGAAGGAACTGTTTTGGAGAAAATGCATACAAATGCTTGTGTGAAAGCGCTGCTCCATCTAACTTTTTTACCCTACATTAGTGTCATGAGGCATTCACTAAGATGGCATTTATTTGGCCTAACAATACACCCTGCTCTGTTACGTCTGATCTCACAGAGCAAAAAAAAAATAATAAAAATCAATACCAACAGAGACAAAAAACCATCAGTGTTATTCATGTAACTAAAACCCCCTCAAACTGTGGCCCTTGAAACTTCACAACTGCAAAAAACAAGAGGAAGAGAAATTTTCCTGTGATAGCACTAGTAAGAACATTACTGTGGATGCACCACCTCCCCGCTCTCCTTTCTGGACAAAACATTCAGATCTGCTAAGGACTATGACTTGAACCTCTGGGAACAACTCCGAAGCAAACAATTATCAAAGTAGCTGGGTCTCTTGGGAAGGCTCTGAAGCCCAGCTTGAGATTCTCCAACATCCCCTTCATTTGCATTAGCAGCAAATTAAAAACCTCTTTGCATGTAGTCATCTACTAGACTAATACAAGGTAAATGAACCACGTTTCTTCAGCCTTGCTCCTTGTCCAGCTGGACCAGGAATGCTTTTGCATTACACACAATCCATGTATGTATTACATACATGTAATATAAGGCAAATAGATAATTGATTACTTAGTCCCTCACAGGCATATAACCCTACTGTCACGAATAGCATGGCCACAAGCGAAGTGCTCCGTTCTACTATACACAATGTACTGCATCTGAAGTACATAGTACATGTGACACAGAAATTATAATCTCACTGCGTATAAATACATCATATAAATACATGGTTGTGATTACAGTGTAAGAAAGTGTGATCCCTATACGAAATCAGATGTAAAACACAGTGATGAGAGGGGAATTTATCTCTGATGAAAGAAAGGACTGTCTCACTTATATGAGTAGGACCCAAAGTTTCAGCGGGGACTGTTTTGTGGAAGCTAAAGATATGGTTTGTCTGGGATCTTTTTCCTTATGAGTGACACCAGGATTTCTGGGGTGCACACAGGAGTCAGGATGACACCACACTTCCTTCCAGCCACGGAGCTCTGACAGTTCACTCTTCATCCGCTGATTGTGGAATTACATGTTCTCATTTCAGCTCTGAGATGTTTTTCCTCAGGCCACTGCAATCTCGCATCCTTTCCTGCAGTTGTAGAAGTCTCTGCAAATCTAACACAATGTGTTAGAGCACTTAAGATTTCTTCATTGGGCAAGGTGATTAAAGTTATAGTGAAGCTGGGAGAACAGGACTGGAAAATTACCCAGCTGGGTACTGATACATCATATATAAAGTACAGTCAAATGGAATAAACCAGACAAAATTAACTGCATTCACTTCTGAGGATAATGATTTGAAAAGATGCTTCATAAAATAAAATGTAATGCTAATTATGCTTTTATGGAACATGATTATTTAGCCTTACTAGCTATAGGGAGTGGACCATCAAAGCTAATATTCACTGAAGACACAAGCTGTATTCCAAAACGGTGCTTTTCAAACTTTTTCGACTTGGCTGCTATGAGCCCTGATGCACCACCACGCAATACTCACATTTCAGCTAAGGTTGTAAACGTTACTACCTGTATGATTCCATGAATCATTTCGACAGACTGTCCTGGTAGTTCCAAGTTTTCCATTCAGACTGACCATTCCTATTATTTGGCTGACAGACTTGAGCACCAAGTGAAAAAACAACCCACAGCTGGGCAAAATATAAAAGACAGAGAATGTAAACATTTTGCCAGGACAATTTTGTATTGAAAACCACTATTTCTGCAAAAAACCAAAGGCTTTCATAGGAAGGATTCAGTCCTGATCAATTTCTTAATCACTGAACCTCGGTTTTTTTATTTCTATTACATATAGTAGATAGGAACAAAAATATACTTGTATAGGCTTTCTGATGTCTCCAAGACTCCACGTCTAATCCATATGTCACAGAGAGTATCCGAGAGGTAGGAACCTATATGGTTTAGCCCCAGGACCAAAAGTCTGTCCTTCTTCAAGGACCTGAATTCTACCTCAGTTGTATGAGCAAATGCTAGGGAAAACAATACCTAGAATTGTGTCCGGAGACCTTGGGAATACGTACAGGGTTCACCAGGGTGCTTCTAAGCAATGCTTTCTGCACCTGTTTCAAATTAAAATCCAATCTGAAACCTTGTCTTCTACAAGAGCCTCTCACTTGTATTTTTCATGGGTTTGGGCACATGCCATTGATCTTTCCTTTCCAAATGCAATAAAAATGATGTTGCTCAAGCTGAAAAACTTATCTGCTACTTTACCCTTCTTGGACATGTAGCTAATGTATAGGTATGTCGAGGCTTGCTGCAAATACGATTTGAGATGCATGCATGCATGTGTATTTTCTTCCTGGATATTTATTCATCTTTTATAGTATGATTCACACAGAACACAAGCCAGTTACTTAAAAGAAAGATCTACACAGTCTTAGATAGATGGAAGGATTTGACCCTGTTATTGTTACTGTGAGATAACGAAGGCCTGTCAGGCAAGAAGCAGATTTCCTCAGCTAACGTATTCCACCCTCCTTGCTATGCCAGTGCTCAGAAATGCTTGTACTGGGGTGAGGAGGAGGGGAACGGGGGCAGGATGTGATGGAACGACAACATATATGGTAGAAATTGTCTGTATACTGAAGAAATTGCCTTCCCTTTCTCTTCTTCCCTTTGTTTCTTTCTAAAAAAAACCCAAGGAGACAATCAGCACTGAAAACTAGATAAAATAAGGCACAATATTTTTTCTACATCACAAACACACTTTAAACTTCAAACTATCAGACTGCAACGTTAACGCACCAACAGCTCTAGACAAAGCTCTCAATGATATGCATTTTCTGCTCTAAATAGCCCATTACGCTTCTTTAATTAACCTATTTATTTTTACATTTATGTATTAAATTGGAATTCTTTTATATATTATACACAGCACTGTAAGATCTAAACCCCTTCAATTAAGACTTAAGTAAAGTCATGCCCTCCCCCCCACTTCACTGTGCACTTCCAACAGGGCCTGGCATGGGCTAGACAGATGAAGCACATGGATAAACTAATTCCAGGCCACAGCTTCTCCAGGCGATATAACCACCTGCCAGCGATAAAGAAATGAAGGGACAGACCCCAGTTTGCACGAGATTATTTTCTCATTTCAAATCTCTGATGAGTCTAACAAATGCAACTGCATACACAATGATGAAGCGGGATGAAAGCACTGTGTCAGGTCAGCGTGCCTGCAAGGAGAGCAGGACAGAAAAAACAATGCTGTGCTGGCAAAGAGAAGGGCTCTGCGCTCCTCTTACCTGGCGAGAAAGATTATCCCATTTGGACCTTTGATAAGTGTCTGGCCCCGTCTTTCCTCGGCCCCAAAATAGATTTCCTTTTAGGAGTCTCAGATCTTGCACAGGGGAACTATCTTTCCCCTTAAGTGACAGTTACATTTTGGCTATTAATGACACAGAGATTGGTCCCATGCCATTCCCATGCTAAAGAAGGGTATATAGAATATATAATTCTTTTAAATTGCTTCTTCTAGGATCAACAGTGGAAACGTAACAATCACAACAGAAAACTTCCTTTAAGAAAAATAATCAAATCTATGTCTGAGAATCAACTTGGTGGAAAAATTCATTTCTCTGTCAATACTAGAACAAACAGGGTTTCTCATCCTTCTCCTCGGGTACTGAGAATCATTAATTTAAAAATAGATATATAGATGTATCCCCATTTTTGACTGCTGAAACAATGCACTAGAAAGACAGTTAACTGCCTCTGGATAGTAAATAAATTTCCTGCGTTATTGAGTGAGGTGAATACAAAGAGATGAAGCACTAAATCCTGCCCATGGCATGCCATCTCTATCTTACGTTGTCATGTCAGCAAAAATTATATCGAACTCAGTCCAAGTAAATTCTACCTCAGAAACATTCTTATTAAATATGTTGGGGAAGATTTGTCTCTTTGTTAAATCTGCATGAATCTGCAAACGCTGACGCACGGCTCTGTATCCAGAGCTTAAGATATTGACAGCATTATTCTGGAGAGGAGGATTTCATCTGCTGCCCTGAGCAGCTTTCAACGAGCACTTCAGCACCAGAGAGAAGCTGCGTGAGGAACTTACGCTATATCACTTGGACTCTCCTAGTCACTGCACGAGAGAAAGCAGTTTCTAAAATGTGGTTTCACAAAGTTATAATCTTAAGTGCATTACATAAATCATAATCACTTTAATACCTGTTATGACCCTCCACAGATTCATTCCACTAGTCATTTCCATCCTCAGCATCTACAAGCTTCATGTGCTGTATGGTCAGTTTGCTGCCGGGTACATGCGAGACTCGCTGCTACCTTGGACTATAAGGATAAAATAAACCCTGTAAACAGTGATAAACGAACAGCTCAGTTGTGGTACTTTAGGAAGCTACAAAACGGTACAGGTCCACATCTGAGCGCATCCAGTTGTTCTAATCAAACACCTTTCTCTCCTCCTCACTGTAGCCCATTTCCCACGCTGTAGGTCCAGCACAGCATTAAAAGGTGCAACCTGGTATTTTTCTTTTCTTTAAAAAAAAAAAAAAAAAAAGGGGGGGGGGGTCGGGGGTGGGGAAGGATTGTGTGCACACCATTGTAAAGTGACTGGACCTGCTCCTGGACAAACAGTAACGGCCTTTAGGACTCGCTATTTGGATTTATGTCACGGAATGGCAGAGTTTTTCAATCACATCAGCTAAGAGCTAGAGATAAGACAGGGCCAGAAAGGGAATTACATGGGATATACCCTGCTATAATTTGGCTTTATGGCTGGGGAGAAAAAAATAATCAGAGGCAGCCACTGAAAGCCCTAGTGATTTTAAGATTTCATCTTTAAAACAACGTATTTACTAGGAGTCAAAATTGGGGTAACGTTTCAAAAAGTATCTCTGTGACTTAAAAGCTTCAGTCTGGTTCTAAGACCTGACTTAAACACTCAAATTAAACTTCAGTTTAAATTTGGAGTGCCTAGGTGCATCAAAGCAGCTGAGATTTTAGTTTCAAGGTTTTTTGGTTGGTTATTTTTCATAAGAATGGCTACTAACTGCCTATACCACATCTGAAAAGAAACTTTTGTATTTCTGAACACCGTGAAAACTTGCATTAGAATAGAATTTCGAAAAGATCAAGGGCTCCCCTTCACCCAAAAAAAAAAAAAAAAAAAAAAAAAAAGCTCTAACTGTTCTAAAATAGGTGGGTAATACTCCAGGGAGAGAATGTAGGACATTTAAACAACTGTCTGCATTACACCTCAGGTTACCCATTTTTCTTTAGGTCTTTCTATAGAACCTGGCTCAATGAGCCCCGATACTAATCGGGGTCTCTAGGTCTACTGGTGTGGGCTGAATGGTTATGTGACCCACTCAGAACTGCAGCAACCCAGGGGCAGTTTCCACAGACCTGTCCAAGTCCTGTCCTCGAACCATTGGTGTGACAGTTGCCTCTGGCTGAGTGACGTTCTGGGTGTAGGAACTGAAGAGAAAGTGAACCACCGCTATCTGAAACATTGAGTCACGGTACCAGCTGCAAAAATAATAGTTCCACTACGGCAGGTTCACGTTGCCTCGAGGGAAAGGCTTCACCCCTCTCGGCCTTCCCTGATTCTGTGTTACGGGGTCTGCAGCAGGGTATCGGATTGCCGGACTGCAATTGGATGGAAATCCGCAGCAGCACCTGCTATGCGTTCATTAGCTCTTCCTGGCTCCAGAACAGCTGTTGATTTTGGTGTAGGTTTTATGTTTATTTCAGTTTTCAAGTGTTTGTTCAATGGAGCAGGAGGCAGGGAGGCCCTGAGCATCTGGTGTTAGGTAAAGGCACACCGATGATTGCGAGGTCAGCTATCAAACCATATCCTCGGCTACCAGAAACATTCCCAGGCAGGACCATGTCTAAGCAATGAACAATGAAAAGAGAAATGGTAAGCTCAGGCTGGTTACTATGGAGAAGATCTAATCTGATTTAATTTATACTGAGTGTGCCTGTAGTTCTCTGTTTTGTTTGGGTGTTTCTGAAAAGCACTTCTTCTCTTCAACCTCCACCCAACCTCATCTTCACAAACCTAAGTTTACCCAGACAAGGATTTAAATCCTTTAGCCTGCCTGCAAAGCCTCCAACAGGGAAAAGGGGGGAGCTTATACACGCAGCATTGTATGAATGTTGGGGTTTTTTTATGTGGACCTACGTTGAGAACAATAAATTGGACCACTAAAGGGAAATCATGCATGTGTACAGAGGACCAGGCTCACATGTCCATCCACAGACCTACCAAACAGCCAGATCCTTTCTGCACAAAACAATAGTATCGAGTAGTGAATTGGAAGAATTCTGGCCCAATTACCGGGCTCCGTCCGGGTCAGCAAGCTCTGAGGCAGTACAGCGTGCAGCGACCACAAGCCATATCCTCCTGCTGGGAAGAACCAGTTGGCCCCTGTACCTGTGAGTAACCCAAGAGTCAACTGCATTCGTACGGCGACTCACACTGAACAGTGACCAGAGTCCTATGAACGAGTTCAGCACAACCATAATTACAGCTGATCAGGAGCGAATTCCCACCTAACACACTGCCTCCAGTCCACCCAAACCGGTCCCTTTTAAGCAGCACAGGCATCTTCAGAGGAAGCGCATGCTCAGGGAAGTGGCTGAATGGAAACAACCTGATGATTTTAGCGGTCTTGGTAACCTAATTATACAGAGATTAATACAGTCAAGTGTTGTCTCCAAGACGAGTTGAATGCTGAAACTGGAAATGAGTACATGACCATCTACAATTAAAAAACAAAACAAAACAAAAAAAAAGCTTTATAAAAATAGCAAACCAATCAGCAGATGGCAAATAGATGAACACAAGATTCAGAGATGTGTACATACAAAACTTAATTGTAATTAAAATTATTATTCATTGCAATAAATTCAACTTGGGTGGATGAAAGGCAACATCCTTAAGTAAGTAAGGGGAAAAGCAGTTTTAAATAAAGGCTCTATTTTTTCAATATCTCCTGAAGTATTAATGAGAATCTCTTCATGGGGGTAATAAAGAATATATTGCTTCCACGTGACGAGCGGAAGTTTTCTTTGAGCTATAACCCCTACAGGTGAAGGAAATATCTGACAGGTTTAAGAGGTCCGGTTAAGAAATCCCAGCCTGTGGGTTGGGGTAGCAAACTTGCACACCTCTGGAGAAACTGTGCTTTGGCTCAGGGGAACTACTGCTCACCTACCAAGCACTAGAATCAAGATCTCTGACACCCCCTGCTCAGTTTCCCTTACTACACTTTTAAAAAAGGTCAGGTAATGTAGGTATTTCTAACTATCATGCTAATCACTCTTTGCAAATGTTAATTGATAGCAAACAAGGATCCTTGCATTGTAACAGAGTGCTGATTCAGCACTCTGTTAATTGTAAATTGTTAACTGCTAATTATTAATTCTAGTTAACTGTTCTCTATTTCCTTCATCCCAGCATGGTGAAGCACAAAGAGCCCAAAGGTGCTCCCAGGAACCCAGCAGGGCTGCACCACACCGTGTAATGACACACAAACAGCTGCCTGATAGGAGGCTAAGCAACATTTCCCCAATTCTCTTTGATTCCAACAAAAGCCATGGGATTCTGGCGACTCATATAACATTTTTCAGCATTTGAATTACAGGGTTCACAGGGTCTGCCCTTGAGGAGACTGAATACCTGCGAACCCTCTGGGATGAACCCTCTGGGATTTCAGCGCAGCCTTCAGCTGCTCAGCCCCAAGGGACGGTCTGTCCTTGGGACAATCCCAGGGCAGCAGGACAGCTGCAGAAGCAAGCAATGAAGCCTGGCGATGAACGCCAGACAGAGCACAAAAAAATGTTCCAAATCCTGTCACTCGTCTATATTATAACGCAGCAAGAAGACAGAAGGATTTATTGTACGTTTCCCTCCTTCTAGGGCAGCAGCATCAACAACCAGCGGATTCTGCAGGGACAGAGAGAATGACCTGTTCTAAATGAACTATTTTGTTAAGTACCTTGACACAGCTCCAGTGCAATTCCTTAAAGGCAGTGCATGGCATCTGATCAAGGGCTGCAATGGTAGGAGTTAACGCCACCACGGAACAACAGAGAGCCAAGATCTACTGCGTCTGCAACCTCTGCCGCTCCCGTCCAAGGTGCCGCCTCTGCACGGCTGGCCTGTCTTCCACCTGCAGGATTTGCAGTGAGGTTGGTTCTGCTCTCACTCAGCCTGGAAGCATGGTTTTGCTTTTGCAGAGAAGGGGAGAGATAGCCCCTACACGTAGATGTGTCCCACCACAAAGCCCTCATCTCTGACAAAGTACTTCAACTCTGCCTCTAGCAACTGAAGGCACACAGTAAGATTTTCTTTTCCAATTGAAACTGCAAGCAGAGGGAGTTGGAATATTATTACCTGGGTTGGAATATGCCCAAAAGCAGTTCCCTCCCTTCTCTTTAAAGGAAGGAGAGAATAAAATAGGTGCTCGTTTCTGAGATGCGTATAATGGAGCAGAACTAAATTAGAAAGAATCTGAATACTATGTTCATCTCCTGGATCTTTAGAAGGATGCAACAGGTCTCAAACTGCACACAGGGAGGTATTTCCCCTGCTGCAGGTGGCTGTTGCCCTTGTTTAAACAGGGGAGCTGCATTCCAGCCTGCTACCTAGACACTGTCTAATTTTAACGAATTGATACCAAAAATTCACTTGTCACCAAGAACAATTCAGCCCTCCGATAAATAAGCCCAAGTTCAGGCTGGGAAAAAAGCTGCCGTTCAGTGTAAGTCGAGCCTGGAAGGTACGGAGCTGCCCACAGAAGCTGCTCCAGGGCAGAGCCACAGCTGAGGGCCTGGGGACACCGGGGAGAGCCCCCGCCAGCCCCGCTCAGCACCTAGGCAGCAGCAGCGAGAACTCTGAGCTGGTTTTGGCACTACAGCCATTTGCCCCAAGGGCTCCAAGGCACCGCAGACATCGTCTGCCTGCCCCTAGGGGCACGTTTTCTTGTGCTGCACCTGCTTCTGCTGGCAACCAGGCTCCGAGCTTCCAGGGGGTAAGTCAAGCCTCCCCTCCACAGCGGGACCCCAGAGAGTATGACACTGGCCTGACTTGACATGCAAGAAATTTTAGGTTTTAATGGACCGATATGTTCCAGAAATGAGCGAATTCATTTGCAGATGCATACAGAGATGGCGTTTATTCGTTCAACTCCAGCATGCTTCGTCTACCCACTGTCTGCAGCGTGCACGCCTTCACCAGCAGAGCCGCACGCCGAACCCCTCACTGTGTCACCGCTGCCAACAAAGGGTGCACAGCCGCCTGGGTAAACACCCTGCCACTCGCACGCCGGCCACTGTGCCAGGTTTCTCTCTTCCTTTCCCTCTGTTTCTGTAATTAAAAAAATGGACAACCTCCATCCTCCATGCAGGCTTCTGAGCGTGCCTGCCATCCACAAACCCAATTTCACCCAATGACAGCCTAATTAATCTTCTTCTTTTGTTTCAATAGCATACGGTCTCCGCTCAACTGTGGAATATGGTGGAATCTTGCTGAGAACACATCTGTCAGGACTGCAGTGTGAGTAAAGGAGTACAGCAGGCTTTCGTGTGATTATATCTGTATTTATATAGCTATGTGCCTATCGAGTGCTCCATACACACGTAGGATAGAACAATCTATATAGTAATGTCCTGAATTTCGAGAAACACCTGTGATCCCAGACACTTCACCATCAAAATGCAGCAGGAAAGCCGTCTTTTTGCCCAGGGAGACATCATTACTCCCACACACAGCACTCAGGTAAAGAAAGATTATGCGACTTGTCCAAGGTCACACAGAACAACTGTGACAGAGCTGGGAACTAAGCCAACGTCTCAGATCACAAACTTAACTCCTAAGATACCCTTCACCCTCGTTGTCCAGGGTCTGCCTTTCCTCTTTTCTTTCCAGGGCTGTAATTACAACAACTGCTTGCCCATCATTAGTACTTCTATACAGCTGTGAAACTGGAAGCCCTTATTCAGACAACCTGCTGCTGAGAGCAAACTGAGATACCTGGTCACAACAAAGTTCCCCTCACCGGACTGACACCAAAACCCAATCCTTTTGTTCACTCTTTACTCACGCATTGAGAACTTCTTCGGCCCTTGGGTGCCCAGGTCCTGTGTTAGCTGTCCACCCTCTAACCAGTGGTACCTTGATGTACCACTGTGATGTGAGGAGGTTGACTAAAAACTCACTAAAAACATCTGTAGTCAGTCATTTCTGTGTGCGATGACATCCCAACCGGTGCCATGTCCTGGTCTGCTTACAGTGCAGAAGACTGTTAGGGTTTTATTATGTCTCTAATATTTGTTTATGTTCATAATACTTCAGTTCCTGATACCATCACTGAGAAAAAGGTTTCAGGACCTTCCACCTAAAACATGACCATGAAGCAAACGCTCAAGAGCTCCAGAGAAATTAAGGACTCAAAAGAAATCAGTGTGTCATGGTCTTTTGATTGGGGTTGGAGGCTGCTGTTTGAACATCCCAGGTTGTCAGTGCCACACTTGAAATTACTTCACCACAAAATAATGAAAGGTCACAGGATTTCAATCGAAATACTCAGCCAGTATAAATCCTGTCTCTCCATGGAAGCACTTGGTGCTGTATAGACTTACACCTGCTAATGTCAGGCTCAATTTATAGTTTAAGTATCTATCAATAAAATTTGGTGTCGTGTTTTTAAATATGAGAGCTAAATTTGTCTCTCCTTGAAGGGAGTGCAGCTACCTTACCTTCAGTGTAGTTTCTTGCATTTACACCAACAGAGAACCTGATCTGCATCTGGGAATTTTCTAAAGGCAAAAGCCCTGCTTTGTACTACAGTATTTTTCCACATTGGCTGCCTAAATTTCTGACAATAGCTAAAGAAATTATTTGGCTAATGAGGAGTGATACCAACCATTTTCATTAGGAGCTACAGTGATAATTAGGAAGACAAAAAAGGGGGAGGGGAGGAGGAAGAACCTTCAGGTTCTTTACGATAATTATAATTTGTGTCAAATAAGACAAATATTTCAATTTCGGGCAACATGTACCTTCAGAATGAATGTGGGCTGTTTTAGTCACAACATGTCATGGGAAGTAGTCTGATCCGGTATTTGCAGTCATACAATTAAACCTGGCATGTAATAATTAGGAAGGCAGGTGTACTCAATACATACTACAGTGTTTCTTACTAGCTGTTGTCTTACATTAGCCCATCCTTGGTTAAGCGATCATGGAGACAGAACCTAACTGCTTACAAATACCCAAAGGACACAAAAGAGAGGCTGGAGAAAAATTATTTATGGTGGGTATGATTAAGAGCAATGTGAAGTGACTGAGAGGACTTGGAAATGAGTAAGTGGGGGAAATCTCCCTGCCAAAGACTACGAGACCGTAACACACGCTCCCAGTGGAGAAGAGCAGGATAACTAACCCATGAGAGACAACCTCCTACGACATCTTCCTACGTTGGAAAAGACCTTTAAGATCATCCAGTCCAGCCACTAACCCAGCGCTGCCAAGGCCACCACTGAACCATGTCCCCAAGCTCCACATCTACACAGCTTTTAAATATCCCCAGGGATGGTGACCCCACCACGTCCCTGGGCAGCCTGTTCCCGTGCTGGACAACCCTTTCAGGGAAGGGATTCTTCCTAACATCCAGCCTAAATGCAACAACTTTCTGAAATGTATTAGGGAATTATCCTACCCAAGGTATTTTTCAAATGCCATTAGGCATCCTAATGCTATTAGGCACCCTGAAAGTGGAAAATAATCTACAGAAAAGCTATTCTTATACATGTATATGGTATTCTAGGACATTTGTAGCATATTCTAGCACATTTCAAAATGTCACCGTGTCTTACAAGTTATTTCTGCAGAGAGCAAAGTTGAGATTTTGTAATTCTCTCTCTGAATAGAAAATCCGAATACTAGGGCCACATCTACCACCAGGAAAGCCTCTTGAAATTCTGATGCCTGATAATCCTTACAAAATCATCAGTCAAGGAACAGTTATTACTAACAGTAATAAACTTTCGGCACTACCATCTTGGAGAAAATTCATTCCTCTGTTAAGTAAGTTCCCGTATCATTGAAAGCTGGTGCTAATGAGAACTGTAGTTCACATGTCAGTGCACAGTGAAACAATTAGGAGTGTTGTCCTACTTCATAAATACCAATATTGATAAAGTAGTAGAACCTAAAATACCATTAGACATTTTTATGGTTACTAAGAACTTCCTGAGTTACATTAAGTGGGCTAAGGAGTTAAAAAGGGGTATAAACTTCCGAGCTTCAAGCCAACAACGAAGTGCTTACAGTCAGGAAGAAAATTATGTAATGACCTCCAGAGCAGGTCATTATATAATTGTCTATAACAGGATATTTTTATCATCTTACTCTGAAGCATCTAACACTAACGAACTACATACACAATTCAACTAATTCTAAATGGTTACTTTTATGCCTCCCACTAAAAGAGAAGATTTTTCAAAGCTACCCGGGGCATTTAGATGCTAAATTCTCATAAAAATTAATGGGACCTGAGCCTCCTAATTCCCTAAGCGTCTTTGAAAATCTCAGACCAAATATATACAAGTTCTATTCATTCTGAAGGCTCCTAATGCACTTCACAAGCATTACTGGTTCTATACAGAATACATTTCACTGAAATGTAGCTACCTCTGTGATGAAACACGGCATAGGAACACTACATAAAAGTTTAAAGACTGGGAGTGAAGAATACCCAGGGGTAACTGGGTGAAACTTAATGGTCTGTGATATACAGAAGTTCACAGTAGATGATCTAATGGTCCCTTCCGGCCTTAGATGCTATGAAATTAAAGTGACAACACAGCCAAGCGAAAGTTCAGGAAGACCTGGGAAGGTGAGGCAGGTGCTAGAAGGAGACAGACAGCTCTGACTTCAGCCTTCTGCAGAAACATCGCCTGCTGCTCCGGGAGCACTGGGAAATGCTAGCCACCTGCGCCCCCTCTTCATACATCCAACCTGGAACCCAGCTGCAATTGCCAGAGCATCGGAATTAACAATACGGGTGCACAAAAGTGTTGGGAGTGATAGAACAAAGGCTCCGGAGCAGTCGGGAGGTCAACTTTTACACTTGGCCACGGTACAGAGCAGGCAGCGGCCTTCCAAATAAACATTTATACTGCCTCCACCAGAACGGTGGCCCCCACTGCCACCTGCAACTCTTAGCTGCTTTCTTAGCTCAAAGGATCTTTTGGCATAATTGAAAAGCACGTGCAAAACCACAGCGTGTTTCAAGACAGCAAGTGATGTTTTTTCTGGACAGGAAGAAAACAACCGCCCTCTTTACACCTGTGTCACTTCTCCATCATTTTCATACAAGGACCTCGGTGGTGTTCATGAGCAGCATCGCTTTCTTCCTGCTGATACTGACACAAAAGCAAATAACAAGTCTGAATAGGTGCAATTATGGATAAGTACACTGTTTGGAGCATACTTAAAAGGATTATCATTTCACGACACCAAAAATTATCATAATTATAGTCACAATATTTTGTACTTATTTTCAGACTATTATGGGTCCTTTTTGGAAAAGTGAAATCGGTGCTTGCAGCCTTGACAGCAAAGGACAAATGCCTTGACAGGACATAATGCTCCTCTAAAGAATAATTAAATCAAAGTATGGTGTAAATCCCGAGGGTGCCTCTCCATTGGTAGTATTTCTATCAAGAATCTTCAAAACTTTAAATCCAATATTTAAAATTTATGGGTTTCACCTATGGTTTCAAGGTGAGAGGCAGCTGTAGCAATGCTTTGGCGCTTCTGTCTATCTCGCCTTTTCGTTCAGTTCAATAAAGAAAAATAGTAGAACAAAACTCTCACCTGCACGCCACGGCATACGCAACTTCTATCTGAACAAACACGGGTAAAAGGGTTACAAATAAAAAAATCCCCATAAGCCTGATGGGTAAACATAAATACAATATGAACATAATTGTTTATACTGCAATCTAAATGTTATATAAATAGGGGCCCCAGGCAAGGTCAGGAACACCTATTAGGAGACATCACAAACAGACAGGTAGAACAGAACTCTCATTATCTTCGCTTAAAAATAGGTAACTGATGCATGAAAAGGTTCAGTAAATTGCCCCAAATTATCCAAGTTTCTGTCAGAGAACTAGCAAGTACTGTAACTAAACACTCCCCATTCAAACTCCAATCAAATGTAATTGAGACAAAGAAGAGACACAAGAGCGACAAACTTGTTTATCCTCCCAGCTATACCAAGTTAGAAAAGGGCACTCCTATCTGCAGCAAAAGGAAGGGGGAAAAAAAAAAAAAAAGAGTATTTTCATGGAGAATCTTATAAGCTTCCTTCAACCACTGTCATAGCTGCCATAGGAACCATGACTGGCTAACAGCAGGAGTGGGTATCACAGCCATCGATCAGAAGTTTCTGGTTCTGTCCAAAGTAATAACGTCCATCGCAAAGACACCAATCTTTTGAACAACCTTACGTTCTGTTTTGACACCGAGCATCTGCAGGCTCTGCTGAATTCTGAATAGCACTGAGAAGAAATCTTGTGTCAGGAGTTTTGGGATAAATGCTGGGTCCAAGAAAGACAATAGATTGTTTTCCTCTTCTCACACTCATTGCTAACAGAGGCGTGACTCCATTAACCTCTCCCACTCAGACTTCCCTTCGTCCCTACATGCACCTCGAAGCCTTTTAAAACGTTTCCTCTGTCCCTCCTGTGGTTTTAAAAGCTCAAGTTGTGCTGTGATCTTTGCTTAAGAGAAGCTACTGAAGCGATAGATTCTAAATGTTATAATCCAAACGGTCATGGCTGGATGAAAATCCAGTTTATTCAGTAATGCTACCACCCCGGCATGCAATCGTATTCATTTATGAAACCGTTGCTGCCTGATGGGTTGAGTAATGAAACTGCAGTAACATCAACTTTGAAGATGAAGAACACAGGGGCACAAGTTTTGCTAGTTTTAATAAAATATCTGTAACATCATTTAGAAGAAAAACAGCTCCTTTAAAAGGCAGTCCAAATTGACACACTGAGCTTGATTTTCACCTTCAAAGATCAACTCTGGTAGCGTGCCAAGACAGTAATTGCTTTTAGACCTTGTCCATGTTGGGATTTTGTCTCCCAACCGATGGCCAGGTCCCAAACAAAGCCCTAAGGCCAGATGCTTGCCTGGCACGGATGAACTACTTCCACTTCGAGCAAGGAAGGCAACGCCGCCAGTTTACATCACGCAAGCCTTTAGCCCCAGCCGTGTGCCAGGGAAGTGGGATTTGCAGTGCAGGTGATGGTTCTCTGGGGACCATTGAAAACCCAGGTTTTCAGTGTACAAATCCTTCGTATTTGTCTACGTGCAGAAACACAGTCTGTAAACTGCAACAGTCCGGACAGACTCAGAGAACTTCATCCCGCGGGGTAAGATGGCCACTTCATTCCAGTAAGGTTTTACGGGTAATCCAAGGCATTCAAAAAAAGCAAGGCCTAAGGTAAACCACTGATCTATTCTACCAGTTAGTCAGTATACAGAAGGAAAAGATTTGATTAGAAAGGCAAGATAAGATTCTGATTTAATCTGTACTGACACACAAGACTAGCTCTCTGCCATTCTCCACCTACCTAGGGATTGCAGCCAAGCTCAAAGACTGTTATTTTAAACCTCACAGAAGTCAACTGAGAAAACAGGAGCAGAAAGAAAGCAAATATCATGGGGGGGGACGCATTTTTACTCTTCTCCTTAAAGGCTTCTAGGCCAGCTTTGCTGGGGCTCTATCTTTGCAGTGAAGTACCTTGCAGCGTAAGCTCTGAGAGCGCTCGCCACGCAGCACGGGGCGCAGTATGGAGTGCACCAGGCACTGCGGTCAGAACTGAAGAAGCCCTGGTTGAAACACCCGAGGAAAGATCGTATGGTGGCAAGTCGAGTGAATTAAATCCTAGTGCTCTCACTCCTAGGAAATGCTGAACAAGCTGAAAGTAATGAATGAGAGATCATATTTGTAACTACTTAGCAGACACACTAAGACAATTACAGTGATGAAAGCTACACATAACGTACTGTACATCAGACTTATTTTGCAGAAGTCCATAAATAAGTAATCTGACTGGGTATAGTGCTCTGGGACGACTTGGGGTTTGGAAAGTGATACTGAAAAAAGAACCTACGTGTACGCATGCAGCTTATTACACTGCAGCACAAGCAATTTCATACCTTCCTCAACGTATTTACACTGCAACGCAGTAAGAAGTAGGCTACAAATGAATGGCTGATGCCCTCTATCACTTATTTTTTGAACAGAGGATACTGTTATTGTCTAAGCAAAAAGATCTGTGCTCAGATGCAGCCACGTTCACAGACATTCTGAGAATGGTAGGCTCAGTTCTGAAACCATTTTCAAAGGTCACACGGAGGGAGAGAAGCAGCCTGCTAGACAATGTAATATATAAAACTTAGAATGCCAAATCTAAAGTAAACTTCCAAAAGTCTTTCCATAGGGGATGCTCAAAAAGAAGATGAAAGGATGAACTGATGTGTAACGGAATAGAAAATCAGGTGCAGGCGATGTTCCAACATATCTACTTAAAAGATTACTAAAATACATTAAAATACTCATCATATGAGGACAGAAGGTATCTGTAAAAAATCTAATAATCAACAAGGTGCTTATCAAAAACTTTTAAGGGTTACATAGTTTCTGAGAGCGTGTTAAGAAAGGAACTCTAATATGAACTGATTAAACAGCTGTATGTATAGTGAAAACATTAATGCAGAAACAACACTGCTTTGATTATTGACCTGTTGAACATGACATCTACCTCAAACAACTGACTTGTAATTTATTGGAAACATCTAATGATCACCACCTAATCTTTTGTAATGTATTAATAGATGACCTCTCAATAGAGCATGCGATCCAAAAACCTAGAAAAGAAATACCTTGGAGACTCTGATCTAACACTGTCTCACAGTTGTCTGTTATTATTCAGTTCATTTTTCTCTCCTCACATCCAAAATATTGTAAAAAGCACAGACTTGATCCAGAGCTCACTGAGGAAATCAAGGGGCATTTTTTTTTATCCTCTTTGGTACCAAGAGGGTTGAAGGAAAGACTGATAGAGAACATTATCATGCTCTGAGAAGAAAAAGACATTATACTCCTCAGATCTCTTTTTTTTAAGGATGGAGATAACCCTGTGGTAGGGAACTTACCATGTGTTCAATTGCTGCTGCACTCGAACAGTCAAAAGGCCAGTATAGGAAGGAGGAAATGTCTCAGGTGAGGCTATCCCCGGGTGACCTCATCAAGAGAGCCATAACAACAGCATTTAGAGGGTTTTGACTGCACACAACAAAAACAGAAAGTCTATTTGTAGCAGACCTAGAAGAGCGGATTTTAAGGACAGTGTAGTTAGTTATTTCCTACCCCCTAACAGCACCTCAGCACTTGATCTCCACAGCAGTCTGCAGAACACCACCATTTTATTTCCCCCCATCGATATTTTCTTGCTCTTACCTACGCGTTGCCTTGTTTCCCCTGTTACATCAACCCAGGGAGATGAGACCGCAGCCAGAAATAGAGAAAGAAGCAGTTCTGTCTGTACCCCCTGACACGCAAATGGTACCCATGCTCTTCCATCCCCCGGGATGCCCAAACACAACTCACCCTGTCAACAAGATCAGCTCTGACAGCCCAACTATTCGATGCGTCTCAGCAGGGCTGAGTTAACGTTTTAACCTCCACTCGCTGTGCTGCATCGCCGACTCGTGCTCTGGTGGATTACAAGATAGAGAGTCCCCTTCCAAGGCTCCACATCTCCACCTGACCTGCAAGCAAGGTCCTCAAATAGACTGGTGCTCTCCTGGTAACTTTAGCGTGCAATGATCATTCTCCCTGAGACTCCAGTCCACATCTCTGCCTCTTTTATAATTAGGATTTCATTTCTAGCTTTAGCCTTTCTAATTAATTTGTTATACATCATTAATTTTTCCTGTAAACTTTTTCAGCACCTCCCTTCCCAAGATATTTTCAAGTCCAGCAATTAACTTCTCTCATCTCCCTTACTGTATTGCCACCTCTGCTATGTGCTCACCGTTACTTGTTTTTTTTAAATCACATTTGTTACTGACAGCCAGTGTCACTGTGTGAATGATACTCTCATTAATTAATATTTTTACATTATGACAAAAAAGAGTATGAGCATCTAGAGGGAAAACTAGAGCACAAGAACTAAAAATACCGCTTTGTCTGTCAGTCAATGTATGGTATAATGACATATTGCTCTTAGTAGACAGCTAATTGAAAATGTGAATTTAGAATGAAATAAATTATCAGCTGCTCTGTATTTTCCTGGAAATCAAACCCAAGTTGTCCCCCTGTGCCATACACACTCAGTGCACCAAGTTCTTGGGGACTGTACCTCATTGCAGTATGAACGGGATAGAAGGAACCTCTGTGGAGGAGGCTGGGGGAAGGAAGAAGCAGAAAAAACCACCGGCTGCTTGGACAAGAGCTTGTAGCAGCAGTAAGATCAACAACAAACCGAACGAAAAATGAAGAAGAAAATCTCAGAACTGCTAAAAACCTCTGACTTTGCTGGTTCCTGGTCTTAGTCTTGGTGTATTTAGACTGAGAGAATGCTGTACCCCGTAGATGAGGGTAGATAAGAAGACTAAGTGGTACCTCTGGCCTCAACAGCTCTGCACCTGTGGTACTGAGACCCAGCCCGTTTCCTGTGATTCTGCCAGAGGAAAAACAGTATCATAAAACACCTTTATCTGTTCACTTCAGCTTCCCTTCAAAACAAACTATCATTCTTTGAAGGAAGAGTGAGCATGGAAAAGTGACCCTAATTACTACCAGGTACCATACCGTGTGTCAGAGGCTTCAGCATTACGTCATGCAGGTGAATCCGTGTACATCCAGAGGCCGTGAGCCTGCAGCCTGGCAGGTGCGGGGATGCCCTGCCTCACACGAGGACCTGGGTTTGCAACTGTACTCTGTGTCGTGGAGCAGCTCACATTTAGCACGCTTTCCACCTCCAGTCAGGATCTGCAGCTCTGCATTTAAAAAATGGAGCCACAACAACGAGCTGTAGTACAAACACGCTCTATCTGCATTCGAGAAATTTGTGGTGTTAGTGCTTAACGTGCAGATCAAAGCTACCTAAACCTTCACCAATTTAACAGATGCTCACCGTTCCTCTGGAGGAACCACTGAATCAGCCAGTAATCCATGGATTAAGGGTCCCTACTGTCACATGTTGGTACCACAGGCTGTATCTAAAAGCATGACCATACGTATGTCAGTCAGAAAACAAGTCCTAAGTTATGTTAGAGAAAAATTAATTAACAAAAGCTACATTAAATAAAAATGAGATGCTTTATTCAACCATAGTTTACAAGGACATAAAATGATAAACTAACTAAGTTTGAAACGGAAATTGCACATGGTAATTACGTGATTTATCTTAGATAAATAATGAATTATTATTAATTAATTCCAAAGATCTGGGTTCTATTCTCAGTTAAGACAGCACAGTTCCTATGCAAAAAAGACCCTCATCATTCCATCTTGGTCTGTTAACAGCAAGCAACTTTTTTTACTACTCTTTCTTACTGTGACTGTTCAGATTGCAAACTCTGAAGGACAAAGAAATTTTTCTTGATTTTTAATTTAAAATATTTAGAAAGCACCTTGAGACAATCTCAACAAAACAGATGCTACTCTTATCAAAACCTGGGAGATTCTGAAAACAGTACTACTTTATTTTATTTTATTTTATTTTGAAAAACAAAGCCATAAGAGAGGGAAGCAATCCACACATGAATGCAAGTCCTTTGCTTCCCACTGGATCTTATTATCTCCTTACTGGCTGTATCTTCCTGCGGATCCTTGTTAATGGCTTGCCAATTCGATTATTAGGATAGGTGCCTGAGCAAATAGCCATATATGCGACAGCACCGTGCTCTGAGACTAACTCAACTGAGACTAACTCAAGACTCCTGTATTGCATGACATTTCCTTGGGATTCTGATGATAGCGCAGCACTTGGAATGCCAGGCACCAGCGCAACCAGCCAGGCAGAGCAAAAAGCAGCCTGAGCAGCGCTACAGATCCTGCTTTCCTGGTTGCAGAAGAAGAGTAAATGCCTTCGCTCTTCAGCAGGGTATTTTGCTGCATAACAGTGCAGGCGTTGGGCCTGCAAGATGCAGGCTGAATTGCAGAGCTCCCCATCCGAAGGAAAGTGTAAAACAGATGACATTTTCAAAATTGCCTCTCTCTCTTTGCTAGAAAATTAAGTCCAGCCTAATATATTTGTATTAGTGGACAACACTTGCTTAGTGCACAGGGGGAATTTGTTGGGCAAATATTATGCCACCATATCATGCTTAGTTTCAGCTGACTGAATATAAACCTGTATGAGAAAGGTAATGCCAGGCAGAAAAAGAAGAGAGAGGAGAACAGGACATCAGAGAAACCTGTTATATCAAATGTATGGTGCAACTGGGACCAGGTGACAGTGATTTATAATGCAGTATTAAAGTGTCATAGTGTAACTGTCACTCTTAGTGTTTTGTGAGCTAAACCATGTTAGCTGCAGACAGAGCCCTGACTACAGAACAGTGTGTTGAAGAAATGTAATGGGATCTGACACTTCTTGCTCCTCTCTGAATTAGTGCAATTCAGAAATGAAATTTTCCATGATGCCGCTGCTGTAATTTGGAAGGAAATGTTGTTGGGAGTGTATGTAGAACAGCTGGGTTTCAGGTTTTAGATAAGAAGTCAGTATGGAGGGGAGGATGGGGATGAGGTAGATCTAAGACCCTCAGCAACACACAGGTTGTTTGGAGTTCCAGCAGAAAAAAACCCACAGGCAGACATTCCCCTTTGCTTTCATAGTCACTAAAGCAATAACAAAGCTACAGAGCTTCTCATCATTTTCTTTTCAGAGAAAGTCCTAATCGTGCCACCTGCTTACCTCTAGCCTGGTGAAAAGGCATTGATGAGGCTCTGCTGAAAGAGCAGGACAGAGAGAACAGATGAGGCTTAGCACCTTGCGCTTCAGGTGCTTCTCTCAAAAGTGATGTGCAAGATGAACCAAAACCTGAGAGTCCCTTCTTACGAGGAATGGTGGAAAACATCAACAAGGAATTGAACCGCAGAGTCAGAGCCTGAATTGCATTACATTGCCTTGCTCCCTGCTGCCATACTCCTCCTCGCACCCACCCACGGGTGCTGAGCACCCCGCACACCTGCAGGGTGTCCTGCCCCAGCCCGGGGGCACCCAGGGCCAGCAGCCGAGCCAGCACCCTGCCTGCTCACCCCTCCATCACCCTCCCTGCTCACCCTCCACCACCCTCTCCGCTCACCCTCCACCACCCTCCCTGCTCACCCTCCACCACCCTCCCTGCTCACCCTTCCATCGTACAGTGCTCAGACAGAGCTC
Source organism: Falco biarmicus (assembly GCF_023638135.1). Classification (NCBI taxonomy): domain Eukaryota; kingdom Metazoa; phylum Chordata; class Aves; order Falconiformes; family Falconidae; genus Falco; species Falco biarmicus. The sequence continues at coordinate 1,952,360 of NC_079305.1, forward strand.
CCCCTGACAATACATTTTGTGTGCAAAGCACTAATTACCTTGAGAGAAAGTTAAGGGCCAATGGTTTCAACAATTCCTAATGAATTTGGGTCGGTATCTTCAGCCACAAACTTATGTTAGAAAATAACCAGGTTTTAGGTTATTTCCATTTCTTAGAAGATACAAATATAAGCACACTTCATACAAGTAACTATCCCAAATATATGATCGCTAAAGTATCAGACATCAGTTTTCCAAGCAAATACAACAGCCGTGTACCTGCAATTAAACACCCGATGACAGCATGTTCCTCAGCAGCACCGGGCAGCTCTGACCGCCATCCCCAGCCTTGGGGAGTTCATAAGCAGACTTTCTCCATCAGCTACGCCACGGCACAGAATCTCCATATCAGAAGTCTAATGCCCACTTTTTCTGAGGATTAAAGTATTTTAGTAAAGTCTACACATGAATATTTGCATGTACTACGGCCCTCAAATTTGTGGAACTTTAATCTAGGAAGATTAGGCCTATTCCACTTCAGATCGTTACTAAAAGAGATGAAAAAACCCAAAGTAACCACTGTAAAGTTAATTTTCTCATTAAAAGGCTGTAATTCCAAATGCCTTTTTTTCCTTTTGTAGGATTTACAGTGATATAGCTATGTGCTCATGTATATCCAAGGGATAGCTTTATAGATTGAAACAAAATAAAACCCGGTAACTTGTGGGAGATTTATTTTGCTGTGGAATAATGTAAATTTGGCAGCAAAAAGCAGAATCAGAATGATGATAGCTGTCTGAAAAAATTATTGGTGGGAATTTTACCACTGGAAGCAGACACTAGCAATGAGACGAATAACTGAAAAAACAATATTCCATTAAAAACAGTTCCGTAGGGTAGTTTTCAACCAGCTGAAAGATATGTACATATATGCATGCATACATTCATAAATCAAGTTTGTTCAGACAAATAACAAGTAGGAAATTAAATCCAAACCCATATTACATACACATCAGAATATATTGATATATATTGATATATATTGATAAATATACACCAACTCACTAAATATTTTGCTTCTTGTAAGGACTTTTGAGAAAAATATTTTCTATTTGCATCAAAATATACCTCTATTGTAATTTAAAGAAGAAAAATTTCCATTCCTAACAAATACTTGATTTTGTAAAGAGCTATCTGTCCCTAAAAATCAGACATAGGTAACTTTCCAGATGTTCTAATACGCCTGCACATGCATGACTGTTGCTGTTGGGGTGTTTTAACGCTGATTTATGCAGTCACAAATGTACATGTGCTAACGCCTTACTGTTTTAACTAAATAAAATGCCACGCAAAGTCTGTATAAAAAGTAACGGTATCAGCAGGAACTTTCCAAAAAAGAAACCCAATGCATGTACAGAGCAGGAAAACACTGTGGGCTTCCTTCATCCCAAGAAAGCTTTCTGGGCATCATGCATCTTACACCATTTCTCTAACATTTTGTCTTATTTACCTCACCACATCCATCATGCCATGTCATTAAAATGAGACTAAGTAATGCAAGAATTCTGCATTTCTTTATTAACACTTTGACTATTAAGAGCTTCCTTCTCCTTACAGAAAGCAACTAATGTTTCATCTGTTCCTCAACTTAACCCCCTCTAACCAACACCCTTCTCCTCCCCTGACCCTAACCCTCCTCTGGGAAAGGGAAGGAAAAGTAAGATGTCCGTATTTTCTGTGATGATGTTCTTTAACAGATCTTTTTTGTGTCGAGGACTTACACTTTTGTGAGTAGAGAGACAAAATCTAGATTTTGTATTTTTTTTTTTCTCCATTGCTTTCAAGTTTGAATGCCTTCATCTGATATAAAAGAGAAGAAAGAAAGGAAAGTAAATCCATCATCGAGAAGGATAGCGTGAAGTAAGATATAATATGTATGCCATACATGATTTAGAGGATTCTGGCATAAGAACTAAATAGTAAGGCTCTGCATGCAGATTCATCGATAATGCAGTAATTTATGTGACAACATTTAAGAAAAAAAAAATTATGAAGGAGGAATACACAAAAATAAATTTCCTTCAACACAGCCTAAATTTAATAAAGCAATCTAGCAAGTGCCAGCGAATACCAAAACTCCAGAGTGATTAAATAAGCAGAAGCATAAATTATGCAACACACTTAATCAACGTGCATGCAATCTGGAAGAGCTCTTCTGCACAGCAACCGCATGTCCAAAAAGAAAGCACCCATTGCACTGTGAAGCCTCCGCAGCGCCGGCACAGCATTATCCCAAACTGGGATCCTTGGGTCAGCATTGCAACCTGACATTGCAGTAAGGTTTTTCCCTTAGCTGGGGAGAGGCTTTGGCAGTCACGCTGCAGGGAGTAGCTGAGTATAGCAGTCTTTCTCCAAAGCATTTATTTTAACATACAAAAAAAGGATTTCCTTCCCCCATCCCCTTCTAGTTTTGAAAGATTAAGGCTAATCTGAACAGTGCCCCTGTGGAAATCTAGGATTTATTTTCCATACTCACTTTTTCCACTTAAAAGCACTAGCTTGAATTCACAGCACATTTATGACAGTGTGTAGCATCACTGTCTAGACCTATTAATAGCTTTCCCAATTTCTAATGTTAACATAAGTTTCTTCACATGCATACACACACACATTTTTTTCTTTGCCGATTTCAAGACAGACATTTATGCTGGCAATTTCAAATGCACTCAAACACCGTTAAAATGGCGTTTCAATGAGACAAGCAGCTCAGTCATTCTTTCACCCACCTAAGATGCAAGAGACCAAGGTTGGTTTCGGTGTCTGTCCAAAACCTTGATTTGGATAGCTCACGTAGGCCCTTCTGTTCACAGGTATTTCCGTGTTAATTCCCTTGTAAAAGTGTCGAGGCTTACATAATTATAATCCTTCAAACATCTGAGCCCGGAACTTACTTTCCTTCCGTACCTTACTTTCATCGTCTTTCAAATACATGTTAGTGAGCCCTAAATTCATCAAGATAACGATGGTTGTGCATGCTAGAAATCATGAGGCGTTAGGATAATTTTAACCTAGCTCAAACTGACAACTGCCAGGCTCCTTTGAAAATCACAGGTTTAAAAATGAAGTCGGTATTATTAACAATTCTGGGTGCAAAGGAACAGCAGCATTATAAACAAAGACCTTGTTTTCTATTAACTGATCCTGTGCCACTGTTATTAACATGAACAGGATTCAAATGCCTTTTATACAACATGAGTATAAATGTATAAAGTCCTTCATTCATGCAATCTTGCTTTTTTCTTCTTTAATTCAGTCCCAAATATCTCAGCTGGACTGGTGATAATGTGCACACCAGACCAAGACTTCAGTTTTCTGATCCCCTTCAGTTCTCTGTCTCAGCTCACAAGCTGCAGAGGCAGGTCCTCGCTAAATAAACAGCACCACTCCACAGGACAGGCTTTCTTATTTGCTATTCAGATAATGCCAAGCCTTTCCACTTGAACTGACAATAAAAAATAATCTTTCCTTATTTCAAAGGGGTCAGAAAATGGATTTTCTTTAGTGTCTAGTTAGAGTAAAATACAATATATTTATGTCATGAAAGGGCTGATACAGGTTTCATTGTACAAAGAGTCCAGTCAGAAAAAAAGTCGGTGAAGTGCTAGGATGCAACTGGCAGCTAACACACACACAAGTCAGAAAGGAACCAAGGCAGTGATACCACACCTCGAGATACAGATGCAGGCAGGCTGAGCGCTTTGAAGTACTTAGCACTTGTAGGCGGATATCAAAACCCCGTGAGAAAAAATGACCATCCAATATAAGTACACTTTACAGGCTAGGAAACAGATTTCAGATAGCTTATCTTATGTCCTTTGATAAGCCAGAGGTTGCAACGGAGCCCACTGAAATATCCTACAGCTTCTGATACCACAGACCTTTGCTCTAAGCAGCAGGTCACGCTAGGCACAAATAAAAAGGCCTGTCACTGCACTTCATGAAATAATGGTGGTGGCTGTAACAGACACCCCTGAGCTTCACCTACCATAAACACCAGGCAGATTCTTCTCACCTCCCCTTGCTCAAGGCCCAAACAATTAGGCCCCCAAACAAAGATATTTTGCTGACCCCAACACTTCCCATCCAGGTACCCTATGCCACCAATTTTCTTCTGTTTTACTTATTCACGAAGGTGAAAAGGTAAAGCCATGTTTTTCTTTCTTCAGAGTTCCACGGCATTTATCGCCACCGAAGAACTACAGTTAGTGATACCATGGTGCCACCAGACATCTCGTGAAGAGTCAGGCACTGCATCACTTTCACAAAGTTTAATCTAAAGAGAATGTGGACAAAGCAAAGAAAACTGAATATAATCTGTTTCTCGGAAGGGGAAGGGGGGATTTGGATACGCAGCAATGCTAGGAAACTATTTAATGCATTTTTATGTTCCTTTCAGTTTGACAAAGTTAGAAACAAGTCAAGACTTCCCTAAATTGAAGGTGACATTGGAGATATCACTTTGCAGTTATCCATACCTTTTGCTTTTTGAAGTTAATTGAATTCACTCTGACAGCAAGTGGAATGATGCCCTTGCAGCCTTCTGTCAAGTTGCAGGAACATCTGAACGCTACCTGAGATGCATTTTTTGTTCATTTCCTTATTCATCTGGCACAAATTTCTCTGCACAGTGACCCCGCATGGAACGCTACTGCTCAAGATGCCTGAAGGCAATGCAGGCTACACGTCCACCTCGGCTACCTAAAAGCCTTCTCTCACATTGATTATTTCCCCTGTACTAAGCCTAGTGTTCTAAAAAGTAAGGACAATTGTCTGACAATTTATTCTTTACCTTTTGCTGCTTGATGAGACCTACGTTAACCTCAGGCTTGGTTTGTGGAAGCCATCAGGCCTGAAGTAACCTAAGAAGTCTGATCCACAGTGAAATTTCTGTACATTTCTGCTGCAGAAATAACGATAACGTGAGGTATCTGTTTGTCAGGAATTTAGAAAGCGTGGATTAAAGCTTTTGGTTCAATCCATTTAAATGATTCAGTTTAACTCTTTCTCTCTTTAAAGAGATTTTTTAAAATGACAGACAGAAATAAGCAGCTTAAAAATCGTAGACGTATGACAGCAAACAGGCAGTTTGTAGCTTTCTCTTTCCTGCCTCAGTCTGCACCTGAAATTCACAGCGGGAAACACTTCATCCCTCCCTCCCACCAGGCTACTACCTGCACTACGTACATCGTAAACTGTGTAACACCTGGGTTGTCATCAGAGGGGCCTATACGGTGCCTCCACACAACATACACATCTTCGTGTGCTAGTCCAATTAACACGCTTACTAATTTATCTTAAAACTAAATCAGCAACAACTGAACAGCAACACTTTGCTGTGAGCTCAAAAAAGCAGTATTTTCCACAACTTTACTACAGGTTTAATTCTGTTGATCTCATTTCTCCTCTCCCAGAGAAACAGCAGAACAAACCCAGTGTTTTAAAGCAGGGCTCCTCTGGACTTCTACCAGTGGGGCAATTAAAGCCATACTAAAAAGGTGTAAGAGACAAACTTGCTTTACCGCCGTTATATCAGAAATTGCCTCACCTTCTTCTCGGTTTTGGAAAAAGTCCCCTGCAGTTCTGGCTGAGTCTCTAGTTTATAAATTTCCAGTCTTCCTATTGTGATTTATTAATTATGCAACAGGCACAAACAAACAAAAACCAGTTTACACACACGGTTGCTTTTTAAACAGTCACACATTACCTTCAAAACCAATCAGACACACATCGGAATTTATCTGTACGACCTTGAGTGATAATTGATCAGATCTGCCATGAATCATGACTGATTTATTTCAGGTGACCTTCCAAGACTGCTCTGTCTAAGAAGTTTTACAGGGAAGTGATTAACGACAGGCCCAAAGCTTGAGGGAGCTGACATATGCCTTATGGCTGTGAGCGACCCACCGCCCCTGCCTCAGCACCCCCAGGAGCAGGGAGCTGATTTGTGTCCCCTCCTGGAGGACCGAACAGAGAGCTAACGCCAGCGACGTGTCAACGGTGCGTGCGTCCCTGCAGCACAGGCAGCCAACAGCATCCAGGGCTGCATTCGGCAGAGCATTTTGCTCTGCTCAGCACCGGTAGAGACCACGTGGGTCTGTATGAAATGGTCTTGTGTGCAGATCTGGGCTCGCCAGGAGCAGTCAGGCACGCACACGCTGGCGTGAGTGCAGCGTACGGGCACAAAGATGATTGAGGGACCGGAGAATCAGACACACCAGAGGCTGACAGCTGGGACTGTTCAGCCTGGAGAAGAGATCCTATCGGTGTGTCCACTAACCTGACAGGGTGGTGGAGAAGGAGAGTCTGGAGCCAGACGCACACTGCCACGTGCAGTGAAACGACAAGAGGCAATGGGCATAAACTGAAATGGAGAAAATTTCACTTGAACAACTTGAAACTTGAAAAAGCTTTGTGTTTTGTTGTTGTTTTTTTTTTTACAGTGAGGGTGCTCAAGCACTGGGGCAGGCTGCCCAGAAAGGCTTGTCAGTCTCTGTCCTTGGAGATACTCAACTACCCTAGGTGCCCCTGCCCAGAGCTGGAGAGACGGAGCAGACTGTCTCCAGAGGTCACTTCTGGCCTCAGTGATTCTGCAAGGTACCTTAAAGATAAGCACGCTAGATGAAGAAGTTTCCAGAAGACTGAAAAGGCAGGTACTACCCCCCAAAAAAAGCCCTTACTGAATGTCAAAGAGAACGTAACTGTCTCTTGAAAGAGGTTTAATGAAGATTATATTGTGTTTGCACCTTTTCTCCAGTAAACACTGATGTTCTGTGCAAAATCGTGACTACAGAGCGTATACTAGGGCATAAACTGAGCTATAATTTACTGCTTACGTACATTTCTTATTGTAAGGCCTCAATCTGTTTTTCCGCGCTTGAACTTTGCACGAGCCGATTCCTCTCCTTTGCTTTTACCCTTCACTACTCAAATTCAGATCCATGTGATAACCACAGCTTTAATTTTTTCTATCACTCTTGCTCAGTATCACGGAAAGATGTGTGTAACTCTTGCAGGCAGTTTCTACACACTTCGCAAAGCAATCTTCCTAATCATGATCTGAAGCAAAATCCAATTACAGGCCCACTCTTCTGTCCATTAGATTACTATTAGCAAAGATAAAAGCTATTGCTTGTAGCACTGCCCTCCCTCTCTGCTATCCTAAAAACTCCCACTCAGAGAGCTCTAGAAATAACAGCAACACACACCGCTATGGAAGGATCCATCAAGAGGAGTATCTTCCTTTCCAGTTAGCAGAAATTAAGGGACCAGCTGCTTTTGTAACCAACGGTCTATGTGAATCATGCTCATTACAGTCCAGATTTCAGAAGAGCTCAATACCTGATCACTATCTCCTTTAGGCACCTGCAAGGGTAGGCAGCTTTTCAAAACTGCTCTGAACTCCACAGTTCCCACAGAAGTTTTCTGGGGTTTGATGCTTGGTGCTGAGTGCTTTTGATTAAAAAAAAAAAAAAATCCTGCCTGCAGCCACAGCTGTTGGAAACTCTGGCCAAGCACTAACAAGTAGATACAGGAACACTCTCGTTCCTTTTCTGCATCTCGCTGACCTTCACTACTGGGAAGAGTGGCTGCGGTGGACTTGCTGTGCAAAGACCAAAGGCACTGTCTCAAGAGCAGCAAGGGAGCAGAGCATAGGTCTACATGAAGTAGCCAGCACAAACGTTGGAAAGGGAGGGGGGGCAAGGTGACGGCAGAGAGAAAGCAGATGCATAGGAGAGACAAATGTACACAAACCAGGCCCTGCAAAGCAAGGGAGCACATTTACCGGTGTACTGCGGCACCTGCTCCCGTGTCTCCTCTCCCTCTGTGACAACCACAAGTTAACTTTGCTCTCCTTCAGCCATTCTCCAACACACAGATACAAGCTTGCTGAAGCAACGCAGACAAGGAGACAGGGCATCTAATTAACATGCTAAACCTGGCTTTGCCACTCATTTCTTGTGGGATCTATCACTTCACCAGTCCATACCATTCTCTTCTTTATCTGGCTCCTCAGTTCAGAGCAGGGACTGCATTCCCCTCAAGCACCTGTACATCACTAAGCACAACAGGGCCCTAATCTCAGAACACCTCAGCATTCCTCTAACATAAATAATAATATGCCTAATTATATATGTTGATTGAGTGGAAAGATTAGATAAACACATTTTATATAACCCTAGCAGTACATCTGCTGCTCTGAGAGCTTAGCGATTCCTTTGTGCTGCTCCGGTGGTGAATTTGATCCTCCGTAGACAGGCTCCCTTTGAAGTTTTCTGATCCTTTCCCACTGACTCATGTTTGTAACATGCTTCTGAATTATATCCCAGCACCAAGTGGAGCAGCACAAGTTGTTTCAGGTAATTTTCCATCTATTTAATTGTAACTGTAGGCCTCAGATATATCTATAGGAAACCCTTCAGTTCACGAAGATATTTTTCATTTTTCACCCTAGTAAATATATATTACAAAGGTGATACTCATCATGTCCAAAATAAGTAAGAGATCCAACTTCCTGAGACTACACTTGTTGAGATGATCCTGGCTTAAGTATCTTAACTAATTTTCCTTGACAAAGATGTCTGAGGTGATACTTATCCTCAACATACATATAAGAAGTTTACCCTCTAACAGAGAGGTTTGAAGTAGCCCCCTGCATTTCTTACGATCATGCACAGGTTACATTCACTGTGCAGAAGGGCTTCCTGTTTAGGTGAAAAAATAAAAAGACATTTAAAAAAAGGCAAGGGAAAAAAAAAAGGATTCCCAAGGAAAACTAGAGCCCTAATTTAACAACAGTTTTTCATGTGATCAATTAAGTTTTATCTGTTTATCTTTGATGTTTCTCCAGAACCTTCAAACTGCCAGAGGCGTAAGTCCAATGAAAATCACGAGCAGTTATTGGATTTTAAAGTTGCTCACAGGTATACCATGCGAATACAGCCTTATTTGGTGTTAGATATTTACTATCTAACTACACTACTACTATATATCTATATATCTATCTATCTATCAGCTACTACTATGGTGCTGGAGCGGAGTAAGGCAGAGACGGGGGTGGGGCCCTCTATGGCGGCTGGGAGTCAGGGGTGTAGGCCGAATTGGGCTGACTTTCCTGTGGCTGCAAGGATTAGGCCTAAGATATGTACTAACTAGCACAACAAAATATGACATTGCTTCTCACTGCTAACTCACACTTCTTTTGTAAGCCCTGGATCCTTGGCTTGTTGAAATCTCCGTATTGCTCTGTAGAGTTGCACTAAATCGTACTCGTTTAGGAGATGCCTGACCATTTTGTTTGCCATTTGCCTATAGCACTTTCAGTTCTAGGTACCCAAGGAAATTTGTACGGTGGTTGGATTGGAGAATTCATTCCTGTGCAGGCTCAAAGAAAAAACAGTTTCCAAATTGGGTCTTTTTATAGCGCATCAGTGTGTTGCATTGCTACACTTGGGTATCTTCCTTGTTGTGTTTTTATGTAAATGTTCATATGCTTTCACAGAATGTGGATTGATAATTTTTTTCAGCAAAACAAATCTTTAATGACTGTATTTGTATCTATATATAGTACTATTTAATACGCATGGAAACTTCATAATAGGGAAGGAATTGCCAAGAGTTCTCAACGTGCTGTAGGAATTCAATGTTTTGGAATCCTGTCTTAGAGTAATTCAGCTGAGCAGCTCAGTCCATTCAAGGGGGATGGTAGCCATTTTTTCAGTTAAAAATAAGGCTAATTTGTTCAAGCAAACATTTTTTTACATGAAAGAACATAAGTACTTCTCAAAACACACCGTGCAAAGCTCAGACTATCAGCAACTGATCTCAAGGGTAGGGTTAACCTCATCCAATTTTATAACACGTAAACATATGTGGATGCACCCATATATGTATGTTTGTCTAAGTGTCTAAAATCATCCTTTGCAAAGAGTCACTAATATAATTTTGGAAGACCACATCAGGATTTTCTTAGTGATGGGCTTTGGCTGCCTAAATCTTTCCATTGTTTGCTAAATCCTCTGGCCAATAAATAATAACTGGAGGATAAAACTTTGCAATGATCTTCTGAAGTCAGGGAACAAGAGATTAAAGTTTGCGAGGTTGGGAGGGGTTTTTTTGTATTTGCTTGGGTCTGGGTTCTTTTTTAGCCTAAATGCATTCTAAACAGTAGGTTGCTCTTTTATGCTAACTATGTCTGGGAGAGAATGGATATACTTGCTGAGAGAGAGGCATAAATAGCTTTGATATCAAAGGCATTGAAAAGCTTTATTTACATTCACTCTGTGTGAATACCAGCTTCCATATGGTCAAACCCATGGATTACAGCTCTGTGGGGGAAGGTGAATAGGTTATCTACAGCTTCTTGTACAAATTGTAGTCTTCCAGCAAATAACACAGTTCCCAGCTTCTTCTGTTTTAATAGGTCTAACTGAACTACTTTATCATTCAAATCTGTTGTGAGCTGAAGTAATGTGGAATTGCTCTAAACTAAGTATATAAACCTGGGGGGGGGGGGGGGGGGGAAGCAAGCAGAGGAGATTGTGTTGCTCTTCAAGATCATTATAACAAGTGTGTTTTCTCTCCAGTGGGGATTAATGGAGGGGACTATTAGAAACAGAAACAAGTAGTTGTGGAAAACCACTTCAGAGTCCTCCCTTTACAACCTTTCCTTATGCTGCTGTAATAGTACAAAGTGAGAGGCAGTGTAGCACTGAAGACCGGTTGACTGAGAGCAACCAGCAAAAGCTGGGGCTTTTGCCACCGAGTTGAAGAGCTGCGTTAGAGATGCAGCGGCATTGAATCTTGTGCACGGTAAAAAAACTTTTCTGCTACGCTTATAACAGTATTAAACACACTGAGAAAATTCTCACATCTGTGTATGATACAACGCTCCAAATATCTATCCTGGAGCAACTCTGCTAAGCAGATCTTTTAGCAAGCTGCTAATTGGTAACCAAAGGGAGGGGATGGGGGGGGTGACACAGAGAGAGAGGAGAGATAAATTAATACACATCAAAAGCTTCCGACTCTTGCCCAGACGGTGCACTCATCAAAGTCATCGGGCAGAACTGGACCTATCTCACCCACTGAAGTACGTGGCGGGTGAGGAAAGGCTGAGGAACGGCTCAGGGTACTGGGCTTGTTCAGCTCTAAGGGGAGGAAGCTCTCATAGGTGAGGGGTGCAGCCCCCTGCCTCCAGCAAAGGTCTGCAGGAGATGGAGCCCGACTTGTTTCAGGGATCTACAATGAGAGGACAAAGAGGCAATGGTCACGAGTTGCAAGGAAGGAAATTCTGACTGCACACATTAAAAATAAATAAATAAATAACTATATATACACACACACATTCTTGTAGATTTTCAGACTTGGACGGACCAAGGCCCTGCCTAAGGTAGCTTTGAAATTAGCCCCGATGAGCTGGGGGCTGGATTAGATTACCTCCAGAGGCTGCTTCCAAAAGAAATCTTTCTTCAGTTCTACCACTGAAGTTCTTCCACCTTGTAAAATTCTAATGTTGCCATGCCTGAAAAATGTCATGTCCTATGGCAATATAAACAAGTTAACACGGTACCAAGCTAGAAAAATTAACAGGATTTCAGACAACGGATGCCTGCAGACTGTTAATGCCTTCAGAAAAGCAAGAAGCTGTCGATACACACTGGGAACATCTCAATAGCCTTCAGAAATCCACTGCCTCTGATATGGCAATATCAAATGTGAAAGCCTCTTTACTTTTCTGTAGATTCATATATAATTTTTATAATTCACTGATCTCACAAATATTAAAGCTAGCTAATGATATAACCCTCCATGCTATTCTTCCATCAGAACCTTTAAAGTATTATTTACAGACAGAAAGAGCTTTGCTTTGATTGCTGCCTATTTGAACCATTGGCTGATCAGGCAAAAATCAAAAACAATTATTTCCATGCCTGTACAGTTTCCCTCATCTGATGCCTTTGAAAGACTGAAGAAACAAACCGCACAGAATTTATGCTTTACTTTGTTCAGCAAAACAATTAGCTCTCTTAGCTCCTTAAAGATCAATGGCAGTAACTGTCATTTTAAATACTTTCTTGCTTGCTATGGATCATCATCGCAACAAAATGCGCGTATTGGCAGCGGGCTACTAATTAGCCTCAGGCCAACAGGAATAATACAACTTTTGACAGGTACTACGCAGAGCTGGCAAAGAGACCCCTGCTCTGAGGCTTACGTGGTGGTTCGGCAGTCACGGTGGTATCAGGCACGGCGCAAAGGAGCCAGCCCTGAGAGAGGCAAGTTAATGGCATGAACGTGAGCAGGGGTAGGACTCGGATTTGTTTCACCAAACAACATGTTCTCAGTTCAGGAGCTTAACCTTCCTTGGTCCTAAAACTGATCTATTCGCTGAAAATCTCTGAGGACTGAAGTGACTATATCCTAGTTTTAGGCTTTTCATTAAGTAAGAACCCAGAGTTTCATAAAATATGTCACGTTCAGCTCATCCTGGAGTTAAAAACAGTGCTTTGCAACTCTAAGAAAAGCAGAAAGCAAATAAATACACAGAATGTTGGTGGTTGTTTTTTTTTTAACTTGCTATTTTTTCAGTCAATCCAATAATAACTCATAATTATTACAGGCTTGAGATTGGCATCACTGGTAAAGGATGTTTTTCTGTGCTCTCCAAAATACTTTAGTAGCAATTGTCTGTTAACCCAGGGACTTCTCCAGCAAGCCAGCATAGTGCTCGTGCCAAACAGCTGACTTCCATGCAGCTGCATGATTTCCCACAAAATTATTCACAGCTTGGTGATGGAAAAGATAATAAACATATGGAATAAGATGGTGAGGGGTTGGAGAAAAGAGGGCATAAATAAAAATTCAAAAACTGCCAGCTGGGGAAATATGAGACAGAGTAGGTACGAATAAGGGAAAAACAGGATCAAAGAGGCGAGGCTGCCTTCATCAATTTTCTGAAAGGAAATCCCTCTATAATGAAGAAAATGAATGAAACAGCTACCAATCCCAGGCAGTAGTAACATTTTCAAAGAAAACTAATGTAAGTAGAGAGATGAAGTTTCATTTTTAGAGACTTCCCAGTTGCCAGTCCAGAAGATAAATCTCAATGAAAGCGTATGTTATGTGCCAAAGTTACTTTCAAAAATCAGTTTTCACCTATCCTGGTACTTTGTTCTGGAAAAATACATCCGGAAGCTGAGCTATGTTAAGAGCTAACATATCATCTTGCAGTATAACATACCTCATGGTAGGAGTAGGAATCTCATAGATCAGCAGAGAATACATACAGAGAATAAACGCACTACACACATAGTATATCTACTCCTCCGTATGTACCATTCATTTAGTTGCTTTAAGAGCTGAAATTCACAGGAAGAACAAAACACAGAGTGTTCTGTGGTCTACTCAGAGAAAACAGCACCTTCTTACATACTTTTATTCCTCCTTTCCCCTAAAGCCTGCTGAAAGCACACTGAGCTTTATGCTGTTGGAGGACAAGAGAGGACAATATTGTAGGGATGGACAAATTAACAGGAAAATGGATAATGAAGGAAATTACAAAGTCAGGCCAATCCTGTGGTTCTCAAGCAAGCCAGTCTCTTGCAGATGTGCAATTTGGACTATACCATTTATAGCAAAGTCAGTCTGGAAAAGAATGCCACACCAACAGCATTCCAAAAACTTTGCCTCGGAGAAAGAGCTGACAATTACCCTGTTTTTCGAATGTCAGGATGGAGTAAGCAAAATATTGCATCTCTCTTGACACCATGGGAGATATCCAGTTCCATTCATAACCACGCCATCTGGGCTGCCTGCCTTCTGTTGTACTAACTTCCCACTTCTGTAAACAGTTACTCTTGCTGGAGGCAGTTCTGTTTCCTAGAAATGCCAGTTAACATGGTCCTTGGCACAAGGAGGCACCAATCTGAATGATGAATGTATACCCTGGAGTTCTTATTCCAGTGTACCGCATGCATGAAGAACACAGTTTGCACTCTACAAGTATTTACTGCATCTCCGCATAGGCCATACAAGGAAATTAGAAACTGCACTAATTTCCATTTGTACCAGCATGAGTCAGCTTAAGTAAGACAACATAAACCACAATGCAACAGACAAACATACCAGACTTCCACCTGAAAATCTTTAAGATAGTATGTTCCAATTAAATCACTGCTGCTGCAGGCCTTGAAGTACTTGTTAAAGTATGAATTTAATGTTAAAGATCGCAGTTCTCGGGATTTTTAGCTGTCCCAAATTGGCTAGGACAATGTAGAAATTCAGGTTAATTTCTCCAGTATCCTACAGCACACCTTTGAGATGGTTGCTGGTCCCAGACTTTCCTTGAGGACACAGGATTTTCTCCTGTTCCTCTCCTCAAACGACAGCACTGGTACCCAGCCTACTCTGAGCATAAAGACAGAGAAACAGGAGACAGGGACCCAGTCCCTGGGCTGCACTGGGGAGTGAGCTGTAGCTGGTATGGGGTTCTTCAGATAAATACCTGGTGATACTGCAAAAACACCCTGGGATCATTCCTCCCGACTAGCTCCATGCTATGTGCACCACAAGCCTGTTCACCAAGTACCCCTCAATCCTGGTTTAAAACAGCTTAATGAGAGATTACAAAATGACTGTGGGATTCTGTATTGGATTCTCATCACCCTCAGGCAGGACGGAGACAGGAAACATTACAAGAAACATCACTATCCAAATATCACAAAGAAGTTTTACAGACATAAAAGGTTTAAGTAGTGAAAAATAAACAAAGCTAGTTAATAGTTAATATCTTGCAAAAACATCATTGCTTGCATCTGTGCTGTCAAGAAAAGCTCGGAGAAAAACTGTTTTGAGGAAGGAGGATGAAAGTACCTTTCAAATACCGAGTAAAATTAATTCTGGAAATCTGTAAAACAGTTTAACTCCAGTGTTTTACTGCTTAGCTCACACTAAACCAATGACTTCACGTTCACACCCACCCTGTTCAACAGTAATTTCAATGCATTTTACAAAAACGTGCTATATATTCCGATTGGTAAGAAATCCTGTAATAAGTAACATCTATAGATAATGGCTTTACTAACCTTTTTGCAAGATTTAGAAACAATGCTCCAAAACACAAGGATGTAGGAAAACAAACATTTGATTTTTTGCTCAGCCACAAGCAAATGACTTGAATCTCTACGTCGCCAGGGGTAGCACCGCCCTGTATTTTGGGCACTCTGTGAAGAGCAATATTACAAATGATGTTCTGCAACTTTAAGGTAGAAGAGTATAAGGGATCATAGAAATGCTGATGATAAATAAACATTCCCAGATGTTATCTTGCCTCCTCTGCAGGACACAGTGAATAAACTCACCCTGCAACAGTGAAGGCATTCTTTCAGGCTGAGGAGCTCCTTGTCTGCCTGTCCCCCTACACCCTCAGCAGTGCTGTTCTCGCTCTCCTCAGACCCCAGACCTCTACCAGAGCCCAGCTGCCTTCCCCTGCTCCACTACTTTCACAGTAACCCCCTCCCTAAAGTCACTGGAGCTACCTGTTTGAGTACGAAGCATTTCGCTTAATTCAGTTTCTGCTGACACTGAAGAGGCAAGAACCCAATGTGGCTTTTTAATTACTAGAGAGCTCAAGTCATTGCAGTAATACTGGTGGAGGCTAGACAAAATGCTCTGACTTTAGTGCTCCTTGCTTTTTATTTGCTAATTTTAAAGCACTAAATAGCAAAAGCAGCTTCATAAACCGCAGCTAGGTGTGTCACCATTTCCATTGTTGAGCTCTGAGCATTCCGATTGTCTCTGAGCATTCCCAGTTCTGACAGAAGCCACCTCCACATACAGAGAATCAGAGAAAAAGCCAAAAGGAAACCCAGCTAACCCTGGCGCCATCCCTCACAGCACTCAGCTCCCTCCTTGCACCACCACTTGCCAGCAGACGACCCTCTGAATTACTCTTTGAAGTGAGGAGGAATTCTAGGGATGGAAGATCCCTCCTCATCACTGCATTTTAGGAAGGGTCTTAAGACTGTGCCCTCCACTAAACGGACTAAGCCAAATCATAGGACACAACACAAAACAGAGCCACTGAAGTCAACAGAGCCCATCGATACATACCAGAATCTTCTTTAAATTAACCTTCACCTTCCTGATTTGCTTGTTGTGTGGGGTTGGGTTTGCTTTGTTAGCTCTTTACAATCACAAGGGGCTGCGCATTGCTCACATGTTTACCATCCAGAAAGTGTGATGGCCACACCCAAAGGTACTATACACCGATTTATCTCTCCCTGTTGCCACTGCAACACCTAAGGATCCAATGCATTGAAATACATTTTGCTGTGAGACAGACCAGCCGGTTACATCAGCGGAAACCATATTACAGATACTTATTTCAGTATGAACGCTCTTCAGGCCAGATCCCTCACCTGCTGCACACAGGATGGCTCGTAGGACTTCAACACAGCAATACTGATCCTCCCAGAGGACACTGGTATGTAATTAACATTTATTTTCTGTAAGGTGGATGAACTGCTGTCATGCAATATGCATTTTAATAGTGAATGGAAAACCGTCATTGCAAAATCAGCACCATTATATTTTACAGTATTCAGGCACATTTTGTCTGCCAAGTGTATTTTTCTTCCCTTTACCTACGTCATCAAACCCCAAAGCAAACAGATAATTTCCCTACCAATTTCAAAGGGTTTAGGAAGCATACCCTCAATTAAGCTTAGATCCACCTTAATTCATCTGTTAAATCATACTGTTGATTTAATAGACATGAACATTCCCTTCATCTTGCATACTCTAGCTGGATCAGGTCAGATCAGATTATTGAAGACGGTAAGGTGGAAGTGTCACTCAAAGGCAGGGAGAGGTAAAGGATTAGCTGAACATTTTGACTGGGAAGTGGGTCATATTTTAAGTTCTGTCAGTCCCAATACCTGAAAATTCATACTGGCACCCTGTCTTTTATCCTAACTGCTGAACTGAAGCAGATGGAGGATGAAGTTTGTGCTTGAGAATCGTCTTCTAATCCGAGAGGCCAAAAAACAAGGAGCCCAGTATAATCTTTGCAAGTTTCCCAGATGCAAAGTATTAATAAAATGTTTTATTAATCCAAACACCCCTCTCCCACTTTCTGGTGTTTTCATATATGATCAACGTGAGCAGAGGGGAGGCGAAGTGTTTGCTGCAAATCCAGACACAATGCAAATGGCGCCTGCTTTGAGCTTCTCTCCTTACAGGACTCTTTGGCTCCTATTGATTTGTCACATACAGCACAGCAACATAAATCCCAGACTGAGTTTCACAATTAAATTTAGTAATTCATTACCGCTGTGGGCCAGTTGGTATTACAATAATGCATCCATTAGCAATACCAAAACAAGAAGAGTGAGAGAACAAAAGTTCCAGCAAGGACTTACTTTGAAGCTTTTTTAGAAGACAAATTTAGGGCTGATGGGGCAAAGAGTCTCTGAAAGCACTTTTTAAATAGGAATTTACATTCGTCACACACTAATTTACAAGTGGGCCTGTAGACAGATGTGCGTAACGCATGGTGGAAAAGGCTTTGGGGCATGAATGGTGCACATGTACAAAGCCAACTCGGGCAAATGTGTCTTTGCTTGCGTAAGTCAAGTGGAACAATCTGGACTAAGAGTGTTATTTTCCTTCTTTTTATTAGAAAAGTAAATGCTGTGGTGTTGAAGAGCCATGCTCTGGTTTGCACACAGCAGCCTTGCAACTGGCTTACGGGCCAAGCACTCTCCCCGCCGCCCCCAGGAAGGTAAGGTATTATCTTCTCTTACAGAACATGAACCAGTGGAAAGGATCTAACACAGTTAACGCTATTATGCCTTTCTCCTTTGGCTGCAACAGCAGCAAGGAATCCAGCTACCTGTAAGGATTTGGGCCTCTCTCCCTGCAAATTCCGGCTTCACTGACATCAGTGGTCCATCACATTTTCACCTTAATAACACTGAGATTCCATCCTTACATGTCAATTTGCATGAATAATTCTCAGCTGAATGCCAAGCCTAAATCCTTGACTGAAATCATTAGTGTTACGCTCACTCCTATTCTACAAGCCTCGCTTCCCATCACTAGAGGCCCACAACTATGTCCAACCACTTGCTACGAGAGACAACAAAAGCACAGGACCCTTTTCAAGCAGATCTGGCTCATTTGCTGCTCTCAAAATGAGTGATTTTCTTTTGTCTGTAACGTTCTAAACACAACACTTGTATGCAAATAGGCACAGCCCTTCTCTCCCGGAGAGAAATATGGTCAACTACAATTATTAATTCTCTATTGTTGTTATGACTTTAAACTGTTCTTTAAAGCCACCGTGATCTCTTTCAAGCAGTGGAGAAAAAGAGCACTTTAATCACTAAAAATGCATTAAAAATTCAACACTTGAATCCTGCCTAATAGATTGATATTTCCCATGAGCTGTCAGGGTAAGATTAGCTATTAAAAATTCACTTGTCCACAGGCATGTTAAATCTACCTGAAATTGGGCTCTGCTTGTTTTCCTGCTTGTTTGTATGTTTAAAGAGGTGCTTAAATTCTGATCTAGTCACAATTTAAATAAACCAAAGAAATATGTGTCTTTTTACAATGTTTTAAGACAAAACTTCCCTTTCAAGAGCCAGCAGACACTCAATCCTGCTTGTCCTTTCCAAAGCGTCAAGGCTGTCTCCATGTCTAGCATACCCTAGATATGGAGCGTAGCGCAATCATTATTGCACTGAGTAATTTGAAGCCATGTGTCTTCAACTCCCCGAATTCTGCTGTGTCACCACAAACTTTTCCATTATCTGAGCTGAGGCCTGAATTAGAGAAGAGACACAAACATCCGCAGAGGATCAGAAAGGCCAATGAAAGCTTAAATTAGCCTCTGAAAGTACATACTGCTCTCCACTGAGCGGATTTAAGGTATGTAGGTAGGAGTCTATCCAGAAGCAATCTACCCCTTCCTCAGGTCTCCATTCCTTCCACCCACGCCTTCAGAGAGCTGCAAGAATCAAACCTCTCTTGATACTGGCAAAGCACCAGGACCTGCACTAACGGACACGCATTATTTAAAAAAAAAAAAAAGTAATAAAACCACAACACAAACAAACCAACAAAAAAACCCAACCCAACTAAAACAAACAGACAAACCCCAGAAAGGCTGAAGTAATATCAATCAGCATGGTAAGCAGTCGTCACAATGTCTCAGCAGATTGACTGCTGTCGGGATTTTTTTTTGTCTTTTCCCCTATAAAATGAGAAAGAACCTGAATGCCTTGAATTCTGGCAACGTTGGACATCTTGTAGCTTTCTGATCATAAACAAGTAACACACAAAATTTAATTTAGAGGAAAATCTGAACGCTGTTTGCCAGTCTAAGTGAATTCTCCTACGACAAAGGTTCTATAGATAGCTTTCTGTTTTCATTTCATGGTATTTCTTCCACCGTGATGTTACAACCAGAAACCACACTGGGAACAATTGGGATTGAATAGAAAATGATAGTGTCTAGACAGCAACTATGCCTGAAGTATTTTCGAGGAATGTAAAAACAAGCATTATCATCAGCTTTAGTAGCTAGAAGTTAATAATGACAAAATGTTACTTTTAATTTTAACTAATTCAAAGTAGGTATTTAAAAAAAACCACACCAACCAACCACAAAACTAAATCAATGATCTGGAATAGGAATTCTAATTTTTCAAAGCTGAACACATATTAGTAATTTATATTAGTCAACTAATACTGACTTCTCTAATGAATAGTATTCTTTATGTCTCCATCTAGTATTCAATCACATAAATCATTTTTATTTTTAAGAAATAAACAGAGCTGCAAAGGAATTTGATGCACAACTAAAAGGAGATTGAAATTAGGCATTGGATTCCCGTTTGCGTTCTAGAAAAATCATTCCCTTGAAAAATATGTGGGGTTTTTTTAAGAATCCAAGGACTTACTGCCTTGTATTGCATCTGAACACCTTCTTTTTAAAGGAGTCGGCCAAATTTTTTATTCACAGAACGTTTTCCTTGTCTTTCTGTGGTGCTAGAAGGTTGGTTAGGTTCAGACATTCAGAAAGAGGTCTTCATGCAAATATTTACACACTGAGTGATCAAGACTAAACCTCAGCACTTCAACTAGTCAAAAATATTCCTACAAAATCTTCTTTTGTGTCTCAAAACAGGCTGCTCTGACTAAGTAAGAGTGCCTTAAGGGAACACGTCACATTAAAACACTCGCAAGAGAATTTCAAAGCATTTGGTTCTACTGAGGTCAAATTAACTCAAACAGGCAGTATTTCGTAATTACCTCGTTTCATGGAAAAAAATACATGCTTGGATATTTTTTTAAACAAATATGGATTTGAAATTAAGACTTTAATGGTTTTAATGCCAATCATGTCTTGCCAGAATGAGTGAAATAGTTAGGACTTTTTGGATACCGTGGGGTCAAGCATCTCTCAGAATCTGTTCATTTATGTCCAAAAATAAAAGGCAGATTTTAAAAAGAGCTCATCTAAGTTTTTCAGCCCAGCTCCCACAACCAAAGCTGCAACTAGCTTCTTGACTTTTTCATGAGTAAGCAAGAAAAAATAGAAAAAGAAAAAAAGCGTCAAAACACTCCATCCTGAAGGTGTCAGAAACTTTCACATTAGCGAAACAGCTTCCAGCCTCAGTCCAATGCTATCATTTCAAGGGAACAGCAGAAGTGGTCTTCAGGGTCTCTAAACCAAGCGGCTTCATCAAACGCTACCCTTGCCATAATAATGCCATTATATTCTATTGGTGGAGTCTCTGCACGACTGCACTGATAATGAAGTCCATAAAGGATGCAGTCTGCCTTCTGCAGAGAGACTGGAGCAGCCACTGCCTGGCAGGGAAGGAAATCAATGACTCCAATGCAAGCACCCTGTTGGCTGCAGTGTGGAGTTATCAATTTTCTTCCCAGCTAGACAGCAGCTGCTTCAGTCACTTGGAAAAAAAAAAGAAGGAAAAAAAAAAAAGAAAAAAAAAAAGAAGAGGAGGGAAGAAAGGGACGACACGAGAAGAGGAGGGAGAAAGGGACGAGAAGAGAAGGGAGAAAGGAACGAGAGTTAAAAAAAGAAAGAAAACACCTTAAAAAAAGAAGAAAAAGGGGGTGTGGGGGGGAAACCAACTAAAAACATCCTCCATACAGAAGTTGGCCTCGACATCACAAATCAGACTAGAAACATTTATGTGCAGGAAACTCATATTCATGTCAAGGTGAAGATCCAGATTCTTTTAGTAAGATTTCAATTTTTACCCAGTAAATTTCCAGATCTTCAGCCTTAAACACTAGTGGACATGTTCAGCTTTATACAGGACCTCACTGCTGGAAGCAGGTCACCTTGGGGATAGCTGAATAAGCCCTGCAGCTATGGAAGGCTTCTCCACCAGGTCAGTGCCTAGCCCACTGTCTGCAACCAAGTATATTCAATTTAACATCGGCAAAATGGGCTGAGTCATCTATTCAGCCTGATTTTCCCATTAAAAACAAACAAAAAAAGTACTGTCTTGTAACCAGGCGATGAGCAAACAGAAAATCAGAATCACGCTTTCAGTTCCCCCAGAACGTGCTGCTTGTGCTTCTATCCAGCAGGCTAGTTTTTAGCACTGAGCTAGACCCTGACCGGGTTAAAACAGTCACTGAAATGAATGGTCCTGCATCATACTTTTCACTGCGGTTGCTCCAAGGCCTCACTCTGTATACATTCTGACTGTTCATCCTAAAGTAGGGCAAAGAGAGGCACAGGCAGATCAAGATTGTGTCTAAATAAACAACTTCTTATAAGTATCCCAGTACGGTTAAATTGGGACAGCGCTTTCAGAACAAGCACGGTTTTACAGTACGAGGGTGTTCTTTAATGTGTTTTCCTTTATAAAAACTTATAAAGGAAACTTTAAAGCCATAAAACTACATCAAATTAAAACACCATGACACTGAGAAAAATGATGAAATAAACGCAAACTCAACCCTTAAAAACTCACAGACAAGACCTACCTGGTTTTCCCATAGTTACTTTGAAAAGTAATTTGCAGAGCAACCAACGTAATTCATGAATCCTGAATTAAGTTTTAAACTTATTGTACACACCGGTAACCTCCTATGCGTCTGCATTTACCCTATGGTAAATGAGTTCTAGATGGTATCTTTCTTGGACAGGAAAATAACCTAGTGATTATTACAGATCGGGATGATAGCTAGCATGAACAAGACGGACAATCTGTAGTAAATACGCACGCTGCTGACCTTACGGACAGTGGCTTGTTTACCTGCCCACATACTCAACTCGCTGTCCTGGAAAGTTCACAGCATTAACACTCTCAAGGCTTCTGTATTAAATTGTTTCTGCATTCTTAAGACTTTTAAATTAATAAAACTGTTTTTCCCTTCAATGGTACACAATGGATATCGAGAATGATCATCTTGTATCTCTACAATATTCTAGGGCACTCAATAAACTTGATACAGTGCACGCAAGCCCATAATTGGCAGGGGAAAAGTAGCAGATATTTCATATTTAACCACTGCAACTGTCACCTCTGCCTACATGCATCACCGAAAAACTAAGTGAAGAAGAAAAAATAAGAAACTAATAAATATATTTATCTCAAACAGAACACCAGGCATTCACATGGACAGCGCTAGCTTAATGTAATATTTAATTTAAAGCTTGGGCTGATATAGCAGAATTACTGCAGTTATTTTACACCACAGAATATGGCTGTACGGCTTTTATTTTAGTACCCTGCCACTCACCAATTCTCTGTGTCAGTTCTGAACCAGGCCAGGCAGAAACCTGAACATAAACACTAAGAAAGAACCATGCAAATTCTCATCCTCTTTTATCTTCCTTCACCTTTCTAGGACTCTACCAAATGAAATCTGCCATTTTTATTTGCACCCAGGTAAAGACTCATGTGGGCTTACTGACTTCCGAGGCCCTCTGCCCGCTCTCCTGCCTTTCAGGTGGCAGGAAGCTCACTGCACGAGCTCACAGGGTTAAGCGTTCTTCCACAAGAAGTTTTGACTTTCAAATGGAAGCCGCCTTCAGGACCAAGCCAAATCCATCATTCTAATGCTCAGAACTAAGCTGTTGAAACCAAAGGAAATGAATCCATACAGTGGATCATTAGCCATGTGTAGAGCGTTGCTCCCGGAATTAATAGATGCTATGTCATGCCTTGGGACTACTTTCAACCCGTTCCCAGTCAGCTGGAAAAGGACAGAGGGAAATCTCAATTCTACTTTTTCCCTGCTCTCTTTCTTCCTTCCTGCCTCCTTTTAAAATCCACACTGCTAAGAACTTCTCCATAGAGTAATTCGTAATCTAACTCTATTAAAATAAATGCTGCTAAGCGTAGTAAGTACGCTGCTAAGCGTAAACCCGAAGATGAATTAGCAAAACAGTAGAATAATACTAATAATTAGGAGCTGCAAGCTCTTTCCGGGTATGGGACTGTCTTGAACTGAATGTCTGTCTAATCCTTTGACATCAGCGCTCCAAAGCACTACAACATCTGCAAAGGAAACAACAAAAAAGTCTGATTTTACCACTCAAATGCTGTCAAACTCTTCTGGTTTCAGACTGACCGTGAAAGCAAGTGCTGCTTACTCTTGATCATACAGCAACAATAAAACCTGTGCAGAACTATACATCCACTCACTAACAATTAACGTATGCTTCTTTTTATGTTAAAGGTTTCAAAGTACTTTCTGGGTACATCCCAGGGACCCCTTAAACAACCAGCTCCTTTTAGATTTCTGAACACTGTCATAATCTGGCTATATAGGAGGAAAAATGAAACTCATGAAACATTCACTTGTGTAAAGCAACAGGCCTCACAGCTCACCCAACTTTAACCCCAGGCTCCAGTCCTACTGCATTAAACACTCGGTTATCTCGCTAATTTTTCAGCATCTCTTTTCCCCCTTTAATGTAGTCAAGGACTACGTAGCTTTAAACATATTTTGTCAGCACAAAGCAATGAATAACAGTACGTTCTCTGTGATGTTTGTGTCTTTTTGGGCAGTGTTCTCAGTTATTCACCCTATCTTTCCAGTTATGAACATTTGCAAGTGTTCTTAAATGAGCAGATGTGGTTTGGCCTCTACTTCAGCAGGGAAGATGGAAAATATTCAGGTGTCTTCATTGCAGTGGTCTTCAATGCGTACACAAAAGGCAAATGTTTAATGTTAGAGTACCCATGAATAAAACCGGGCCAAACAGGGGGAAGGGAGAAAGATGTTGGCAACACAGGCTTTTGGCTGTACTTACAGAAAAAAAACAAACAACCACCCCAAAGGTCTGCTTCCTAAAACATTGCTTTTTGGCTACATAATTGTGTATCTCAAAAAAATGTTTTTAGCTCCAAGTGGTGCTGTATTGCTCTAATGCAGCTGTACTTCCAATTTCTCAGTCCCACACCGACCAGGAACTAACAGCTACTCTGACGAACCCCTTCCTGTGGTGTAGATAAGAACTGAGGGACTGCTCTCAATGGAAACTCTGCACCCAAACTAATTTCAGATGGCTCCATATGCCCCATCTTTGCATACAGGAAGTATTTTAAAATTTTAAAAGCCACCTTTAGAGAGCAGACCAAGAAAATTATTTATGTTACATGGACTAAAGTTGATAATAATGATGATAATTCTACACAGGTTTCTTGCTTTTTGAAGACAGAAAAGACTTCCAAGATCTCCCTTCAAAACTGGTTACAGCTGAGAGACACTCACCACCTTTATGATTTCAGTAATTATTGCTACTGAACGAATCTATTGATCTGTGACTTCTAGTGATGCCAAGTTTTGCTATGTTACAGCCAATAGAAATACAGGTTTTTTATATAAGCATATATACAGCATGTATGTACACAGACAGGAACAGACTCAGAAGCAAGTACCGAGAATGAGTAATTTTGGTTTTGACACCATGTAAGGGAAGTCAAGCCTGTGTGCTGTGAGAGAGAACTGCAGCATACAAAGCACTTCACTTGATACGAGATTTACAATTTGCAGTGACATTCGAGCTATTAACATCAGTCTCTTAGCTACTTGATAAGCCAAGAAATGTGACAACAATACCTTAACTCTAGTACAGCTTGCTAGAATCTCAAGGCACTTTTTAAGCTGTTCCCAAATGGAGGGGATAACGTACTCTTTCACAGTCAAAAAGTGGACCACTAGCACAAGGACAAACCCAGCTCCACCACCTTCCACTCCAGTCCCCGTTCACCAGCCTGTACTGGTGCTGTCCTCCTTACAACTGTCATATCCCACTTCAACAGACGGGGCTGCTGCTTTGACTATGGAGAAAATGCTTACGGTAGGCTCGCAGGCACTGAATGCTGCACACACATGTAGGGATATCAAGATGCTATGGTCACTTAAATACAGCCTGTCTCATCTTGCAGTTATAAAGTACAGACACAAATACTGTTCTGATCTAAGCAAGCTGTATGTTTCCTCACTTATTATGTTATTACTTCTTTCACTCCTCTACAGAAGTACTTTCACTGCTAAAGATATTACAGTGCAAGATTACACTGGCTCTCTGTTAACAAGAGCAATTTCACAGGTAGCCGAGTAGACACTTTCCACCCAGATCATGCTATTCCACTTGTTTCTCCAAATAAATCCAGTAAACGATAAAAGTACAGTTGTATATTCTAGGGAGATAATTCTTGGCACATTAAAATGTGTGAGCTGCCAAAGATCTTCCAATTTGTTCACTGTTACAACAAAAACATTCCCCTGAACTGGAACCGAAATGGCGCAAGACCCTGCTTTCCTATAATTTGATACGAGGGGAAGAACTCATCAACACGTCTGCTCAAGAAACAGCACATCTTTGATCCCCACTGGTAACTTATGCAGATTTAGCTCCTAAAGTATGCAAACACTTATTTAGAAGTGTATTATCTTAGGTACTCAGATGCCAGCAGCAGCCATAATGTCAGTCCCACTAAATTGAAAGTGAACTGATTTTCAGAGATGCTGGAAACAGATACCTTTAAAAATAAAGAAATAAAAGGAACAAGCTGTTGGAAGGGCAACGGATGCAAATTCAGGATCTTATTTTATTCCAAGCTTTTGCCAGTAACTTAATGAACAATCACAGACAAGCCACTTCATGTTGTTTCTCAATACATTAATTAGGAATAACAACACTCATCTAACATACAATCCCACAGCTGAAAGGTGCTATGTGGCAAAGACTTCATTTTTATTTAGTTTAAAAAAAACCCAACACCTGGAGATAAAATTTGCCAGAGTTCTCCACATCAAAGCAAACAGCAACTGCCAAAGAATGCCAAAAGCAGTAACAACAAGCTTTCTGTACACTGAGTGGCACTGTGCAGATCAAAATTAATTTGCCATGAAGAGCTACATATTTAGGGCTATGCTCTACTAAATCAGAAGGAAAAAGCCTCAGAAAATTTAGTAGTAGAAATTTATCCATGCCTAACTGTCCAATTTCAAAGAATATATTCTGTACAAAAATATAGACTTTCAAGTTGCCAACACTCAAAATTCTTGAAGACAATTTGCTTTCCATGCCCCTACAAGATGCAAGAGGAGCAGTCTCAGAAGCCCAAGCCCTAATAACACTCCTGTGCCAGAGCAGAGAACACAACAGCTGATCCTTGTCCACAAATGCTCGTTTTCACCTTACACTCATTTAGCCTGTCATCGCATTCATTCTCATGTAGACAAGCTTCAATATGGTGGCCCTACTCATGAGCATGTTTACACAGGCCTTAATTTAGCATCCCAGTCCACAAGTTGGAAGAAGGAAGGGTTCTGCCTCAGTTCTATACAATAGATGACAGATACAGAAAGGATGTCTTTAACTTTTTATAGTGAACATATGACAGACCTGAAACTGGTTTTGCATTTGATCATATGTTTTAAAAACAAAGCAAAAGTGATTTAATTGTTGTCATCATTTTGTTTTGTATATTCCATTGCTGAATACTGTATCTGTTGTAAACTAAGATAAGGAATATAGTAGCTATAGTTTAATTGGCTCAGCATAAAGAAAATTCAGAGCCTGCGTTTAAAATCACATCTTTCACTGAACAACACTAGTGGTATTTTAGCAACCAGAAAGTTCAAGTATACATTGTGTCAAAAGTATGTTCTGAAAGCTTAAGCTTTATTCTAACTGAAGACTATACCATTATTTGCATCAGTTCTAAAGGCACCAGTCAGGATGATGTAACGTTTTAGCTAAGGAAGGAAAATCTCCTTAAGATACCAAACTATGCTGGAAGTTTCCAATTTTTTCCAAGACAACAAAGCTGCAAAAGAACTCTGTCCTGTATCTAAAGAAGGAAATAAGCTTAAACATTCTGCACATTCATTAGCAGTTTGCTGAATTTTGAGATGGATCACTCACCTTTGATGGATGAAGAAAAGCTGGAGCAAACAGTTCAAAGCTTTTGTGTAAAATCTTACCACTGCCTGGCAGACCATGCAACAGAAGCACCTTACTCTGCTCCAAAGACTAAACCAGATTCTGCTCTGCATTAAGTGATGTTAGCTTCGCTAAAAACCAACAGGAATTGTCCCTGCTCACTTTGTTAATTCAGCCTTCCTGATGACACCAACAGTTGCTTCCTTTCAGTAACTGATTCTATTAACAGCTATAATAACTACCAGATCACAGGTGCCTCTAGTATCAGAAAGGCTTGACTATCACTAGAACACACACAGTATTGCAGGTGTGTAAAACTGAATGGAAACATAAAAGATAATATGAATATATTATTAAAATGTCTCACAGACATTATGTAAAAAGTCACAGTTTAGTCTTAAAGTCATCATCTTTGATCATTTTAGCAACTCTTTTAACATCTCTCTCGAAACAATATAATTATATATAATTATACCTACAATGTGGAATTTTCGGCAGAGAGCACTATCAACCTCTGGAATTCACCGCTGCAGTGAGTATCATGGTTACATATTTTCTAGACATTTACATAAATGAAGAAGAGTTACCAGACAGAAAGGAAGTAAAGTAACCTATTAGATACTACGTTATTTCACTAAAATGATCCAGGGTTTGCAGGTGATTCGTAACTGTAGTAGATCTTTTCTTGTACAAAATATATTCTGTACTGAAATCAACAGTTCATCTAGCACCATCCAACTCTGCCATACCATACCCATCTGTTGTGTCCATACTACAGTCACTTATAGGTGTTCAGTCTTTACATTAATCCACTAGAACAGCCCCACAGAAATTACCCTATTCGGTGGGCATTAATCAAACTACAGCAAGACCAAGCTACCCCCTCTTTCTGATGCAAACACTGCCTCTAAACTAAAAAACAAAAAGGTGCCCAAGAAGCAAAACTACCCAGTGAAGGAGCTTTATTACTGCTTATGTATAATTGGATCTGGTCAAAGAATCAAACAACAGGATCTGATCCTCTGTTGCAAGGACACAGAAAACCTGAAATTAAAAAATAAAAGAGAGCAACCAAACCCAGTATCTACAGATTTAATAATGTGGGCCCTTGGAGCAACAAAACTAATTGGAAGCAAATATTTGTAAAATGCATAGAGGCCGGTTAATGATTTTGTAATGGCCTGCCATAAAAATGGCATCCACCACATACGGTCTTGGTGATAAGAGGGCACTGGTTAGTACCTACTGTCCTGATGCTCCAGTGACACATCTGTTCAGCATGCAGAGCCTGTAGTTCTCATTGGGTTTTGGTTCATTGCTGCTGTCGTTTTCTTTAAGTGAGAGAAAGCAGAAATCTTTCTTCAGCCATATTTCTTAGCCTTAAATCTTTTAGTGAGTTAGAATGAGTTCCTCTCTTGATTAAACACAGGACTCTCTTTTACTCCATCATTTTCAGTATTATCACCAAGAACAAACACATAAAAGCCTCACTGTAAATGAGTAACATTAATGAAAGAGAGACATGTGAGGCTTGTAAACCAACGCAGTGTTTCAGCTCTCACTATAACCCACAGCTCTTGCATGCCACCTTACTTAAGAAAAAAATGTGTTGCAACGTAAATGGATCTGTAAATTATCTATGTCTAATGTAGGTAATTGGGAATGGTCAGGATGAAGAAAGCATCTTAGCTGGAATGATCTCTAGGGAAAACAGAAAAGGCACTGAGAGGAGGAATTTGTGCCTGAAATTTACATTTTCAAGGCTCAATTTGCATTGCAGCCTGGCCCAACAGAAAGCTTACTGACACCAGCAGAAAGAGATGGTCTGGTTTCAGTGGGTTCTGGATCAGACTCCTACACCAACACCATTTACTCAGCGTGTAACACAGATCTATGCTTTCTCGTAACTGAATATTCATTAAAACAGCAGACACAAAAAGAATATAATGCAACAATACATGACTTAATATAGAAATCATCATTAATTTCACTAAACCCTCTTGAACCTGCTTACACAATAGAGAGCACGCCTAAAAAGAAGCCACGCACCGACTGCAACACCGTCTGCAGACTGCCACAAAAAGCTTGGCACATCATGGAACCGTTGAGGTTGGGAAGGACCTTTAAGACCATCGAGTCCCACCGTTAGCCCAGCGCTGCCACGGCCCCCACTAACCCACGTCCCCAGGCGCCACATCGACACGGCTTTCGGACACCTCCAGGGTGGTGACTCCACCACGTCCCTGGGCAGCCCGTCCCGGTGCCGGACAACCCTGTGGGGCAGGAATTGTTCCCGACATCCAGCCTGAACCTCCCCTGGCACAACCTGGGGCCGCTTCCTCATCCTTCCACTCGTAACCTGGGAGCAGAGACCGCCCCCCCCCTGCCTCCACCCCCCTTTCAGGGAGCTGTAGGGAGCGAGAAGGTCCCCCCTGAGCCCCCTTTTCCCCAGGCTGACCCCCCCCAGCCGCCCCCCATCAGGCTGGTGCTCCAGCCCCTGCCCCAGCACCGCTGCCCGGCTCTGGCCGCGCTCCAGCACCTCCGTGTCTTGGTGCGGAGCCCAAACCTGAACCCAGGGTTCGAGGGGCGGCCACACCAGTGCCAGGTACTGGGGGACGGTCACTGCCCTGGTCCTGCTGGCCACGCTATTGCTGACGCAGCCAGGATGCTGCTGGCCACCTGGGCACACTGCTGGCTCGTGTCCAGCTGGCCATCAGCCAGCACCCCCAGGTCCTTCCCCACCAGGCAGCTCCCCAGCCCCCTGCCCCCAGCCCCAGCGCTGCGGGGGGTTGCTGTGACCCCAGTGCAGGACCTGGCACGGAGCTTTGTCGAACCTCATATAATTGGCCTCGGCACATCAGTCCAGCCCACCCAGATCCCTTTGCAGAGCCCTCCTGCCCTCAAACAGATTAATATTCCCCCCCAGCATGATGTTGTCTGAAAACTTACTGAGGGTGCACTCCATCCCCTCGTCCAGACCACTGACAGAGCTATTAAACAGAACTGTCCCCAACACTGCGCCCTGGGGGACACCACCTGCGACCAGCCACCAGCTGGAGACACCTCCATTCACCACAGCTCCTTGGGCCCGGCCAGCCAGCCTGTTTTTTTACCCAGGGAACAGCACACCCGTCTAAGCCATGAGCAGCCAGTCTCTGCAGGCGAATGCCGTGGGAAATGGTGTCAAAGGCTTTACTAAAGTCTAGGTAGACAATATCCACAGCCTTTCCCTCGTCCACTAAGCAGTTACCTGGCTAAGCTAATTACTCTCCTCTTTCAGATGATTCAGAGTAGATTTATTAACTGTAAGGAGAAAAAGCCTACTATGTCCTTCCATATTTCCTTTTATTAATTTTTAATTCATTATCTCTTAATTATTAGGAACTCTTCTGCAATGCTCTGGATGAATGCTAATGATTAAAGTCCAGGTATTTGTTCTAAATTAAATCTGACCTCAGCTCTTGTGGGGGAGTGGTGGGGTTTTTTTGTCTTTCGAAGAAGGAAAATAGAGGAGACATGTTTGTTTATGACATCAACAGAATAGCCGGTTCTTAACTAAGACAAATATTATACCAGGTTAATTTGAAGGTAGTATACATAATGCAGCATATCAATTTTGTATGACATATGGGCTTGTGCCTGCATAACAACAACTTAAAAACAACACCGTGTTGCCAGTGACAATTACTATACTGTAAACCATTTCAGTGGGGCACACATTAATTTAATTCATTGCAGCAGGCAGCTTGGCACGCACCGAGAAAAATCACGGCAAAATGACGAATGCTTTACATTTTAGAACATAAATACTTCCTTCAGGACTACAAACCCCTGTCATGACAGAAGCACCTTCTGGCATTACTCCAATTTTTTAAGTCAGCCCTGCTGCAACAAAAAGAAAAGTACCTGCAAATATACATTGCAATCATCATCAACTCCATTTTACTCTGTACCTCATATGGATGCAACAGCAGGGAAAGCATCCAGGAGCTTTCATCTAAAACTCATGAAAAGTACTGTGAAACAGAAACCTAGAAGCACTTCTCTCCTTTTCTCCTACAGCCAAGAAGTTACCTGTAAACAAGTCCTGAAAATTCATGACACAAGAGACGTTTCACGTGCTATTGTGGGCAGCATGCTCAAGCCAGCATCTCAAAAAGAGTTGGACTCATTTTAGTTTGATAGATATATGCTTTAATCCCATCAAATGGTTGTGTCAATTCTCCCAGTGATGCTAGTATAGTACTGGAGAATTCCATTCATTTTAGTGAAGCTAAAGCCTATACTGGAGAATATATATATGGATCTGTAATACTGCTCATTCGTCAAGGTTAGATCCTGCAAGGCTGCCCAGCCACTCCACCGCTCATCTTGAAAGGCGCCGAGAATGTATACTTAATTTATACAGGGATTTGAGAGATGCTTATCTACAGAATGCAAACATAGCATGACTGTATTTTCCTGCACTAATTTAATCTACGCTAGCAGGCATGAGAAAAGGATATGTACAGTTCTGAAGGCCAATTTGCTGGTATCACCAAGGGGTTCTCAAAAATGAACACACAATTTACATTTCTGGTCTTTGCAGTGGACCACCGAGCTTACTGCCTTGTTGAAGGTAACAATGTCCTCAAGCTGCTTCAGAAGGACAGGCAAGAAACCATCACAAGTAGTTTGTTCATATAACCGTTCTACTCTTAAGCTTCCTTTCTTGTTCCCACCTCCATGTGAAATTCTTACACAGGAAAGGACTGTATCACATCCAGACTATTATTCAATTATACTGTGGAGACATTTCATAGTGTAAGGGCCCTTGCTTAGTGTTTGAAAGCAATGGGAAATCTGGGGGAAAAAACCCCAATTCACAGGGTCTTAAGCCAAAACACCTGGGGGAGGGCGGAAAGTCAGATTATCCAGTGTTAAAGACCAGTTGTAAATGCAGAGAAACTTTCTACATGCTCTATACAAGCTACTGTCTTTCTCATCCTTTCTATCAACTATTTTAAGCCATTTTATCTGTGCTGGCGTCAGTTGTTGCTAACCACAGTAATCTCCTTTTACAGAAAAATAAAAAGGCTTCATGAGATTATGTAAAGTCAACCAAGAATAGAAATGAATATAAATACCAAGGAATATATCGGCTGTTAACATTCAAGACGATGTAATCTTTGGGACGCAACAACATTTAGATGTCTTTAGTAGGCATTCACCCATTTGCATAAGAACTACAAATTCTTGAACTGATCTATTTAGGCAGATTTGGGGACAGGATTTCAAGAGAGGTCAGTGCAGCAACAACAGTTTTTCTGAAGATATGGTCAGTAGTATCGCAACCAGGACTCAGCTTAACCATGTAGACTGAAATCTCTTACTGTTGGCACTATAGCAAAACTGAGACCTCATCCTTCTGTTTGGTCATTAGGGGAGAAAAAGGTAAATTATTTAAGTGAGTTTCACGTTTTACCAGTTTTCATGCTTCTTAAAGATAGCACTTCTTTTCTCTCTCACCCCTCGCCCGAGGTAGGTGGGTGGGTCCTTTTCAATTCTCTTCCTTCCATCAACATATTTTCTCTTTTTCATGGAGCAAACAGCCTGAAGTAGAAACTGAAGATGACTGTAATCCTGACCCTAATCACGCAGGACCCTAATTGCACAGAAAAGCTTTGCAGAAAGGAGCTACAGCTTCCAGTTCTAGTGAACCAGGTTAAACAGAGAGAATGTTTATGTGCAGGAGAAACAAGCTTACTTACTCCAACTACTGCAACTTACCTTAACATGAGGTGCCCAGGGCTGCCAATTCTCTTTTGGTTGCAATTCCCAGAGGTTTAATTTACATCTTTGTGATACCTTTTTTCATAGCTGCTGCTGGACATGATTAGTAGCTTGCAAAGAAAATTTAAGTTAAGAAAGTCAGAATTTTTAGGTGATTTGGCTCCACAATGCTTGAGAGCTGACGGATTTCACCTCTGCATTCTGGGTCATTCTAGAAAACTGAAAAGGTAAATTTTCATGTTCCTCTGAAATTGCTCATATTTCTGCTCATATATTGCAATATTTTGCAACTTCTCTGGAGAAAACCTTACATAAAGAGGGTGCCACAACTGACATACCCTTTCACCACCCTCAAAAACTTCAAAAACCAAGCCGTGAATAACTGTATCTGACAAATGGTTTGCTTTAAGGGAAAGGAATGATTAGCACTAATACTAGATCATGTGAACAGGGCACGTGAATGCCTTCCTACGACGTTATTATAATGGAACTTGCAATAAAATTGTTCACAATACTTTTTTTCTCTCTAAATCTTGTGTTGCAGAGTACATGAACTTCTCTGTAGCTTCCATAATAATATTTCTTAGCAAGCAGAGGTCACACCACTATTCTCAATGCACTGCTTTTTTTTCTGCAACAAAAGATCTCAAGTACTGGCCATTACAGAGCAAGGTATAAAACAGAACAGGGGAAAAGCAATGCAGTAGATTAAGCAAAATACAGTTAAGTGCTTCTTTGAACAGAATGTGCATAAGCACTTTCTTAATGATGGCCTTAGTTCAGAATCTCTTTAAATCAGACAAAACTGCTGCAAGGACTTACCTGGCTTTAGCTCCTGAAAATCATTCTAAAAAACATTTTAGGTACTTCAGAGCCCATGTCCTGTCAATTTATGGCTCCTATGATCACAGAGTCATACCTGCAAGTCGACCGAGCCTTGGCACCACACTGTAGCAACAGGTTCCTGCCCTCACCAGAAAGCCACCTGCGCATGGCGTGTCCCCTCAGCCACCAATTCTCACGAACTAAAATGTTCAGGTGCACCACAGTGATTTCCAGCCACGCTAATAAGCCACATAGCAAGCTGACAGCTGATGAGCTGACATTCAGGCACTCCTTCCACAGGGAAGCTAAGAGGGCAGCCTGACTGCTGTGGATCACTTCTGCTACTGCAGATAGGAAACCAGAGCCTCTCAAATAGGAGTCAGGCTTCAAAGGCACTTAGAGCTACAGCCAGATCACACCGTGCTGAGCTTAAGCCTCTTGGGTGTAGGGCTCTATCAGTGCAGTTCTATTAGTCCCAGACCTATTCCAGGTACCTTCCCTCGGTACTGCAATGTGCTGCATGGCTGAAGTTCAGTCACTTCTCAGGATGCATTACTGTACTGAGCTGCACCACACAATACTGATCGCTAGAAAAACATAAACAGGTCTGTAAGCCGTTCACCTACGTTAGTAATTAATTTTACACCTATCTTGTTTAGCATCTGATACTTAAGTGTTCACAAATGAAATTATTATCTTTTATTCCCCCCAAATCCCTTTCTGTCCATTAGATCAAATCAGAAATTCAGAACACGGCATATAAAAATGTAACAATGTAGATGTCAATGCTAACTCGGTATCTAACACCTGTGTAGCACTATTCTGACACTCAGACATAGAGGAGAATAAAGTTTAAAATAGATTTCAAGTCACCATGGTTAGGAAATTTGTGACAGTACCCTCTTTGAACATGAAAAGCCAAAGTAAGACACACTCCACTTTTAATTCATTCCACTAGTTACAAACAATACAGATGCTTCAGAACAGTGTATTACATTCTCTCACTCAGGGCACTGCAGTGAGAATGAACAATGAGATGTGACTATGACGGAAAACCAGCCTTTACATCTAAATTTCAACAGATTAGTCTTGCTGCCTACCCTCCCTCACTTATACCACTGCAAACTGCAAGTACCACAATGCTATCTGTAAAGTAATTAATCTTACTTCTCAGTCTCTCATCTACCAAACATCTATAAAAAATTCTTGTGCATCCTGTTTCTGTAGTAAGATACTACTCCTGAATTATCTGCACATTGAACATTAATGATGAGATGCCTTGTACCTCTGTAGAATGAGATGCCTCCAAGTTTAAAGCTTCTAATGGCTTCCTTTGTGGAATAGATCTGTATGCCCGATAAAAGCATTGACAGACTGCATCTGTATCATCACGCACAATACAGATGACATGTCTGCGTTCGCAGAAAAGTGGGGTTATACCCTTATACTTTGTAGTCCTGTAGCCAACAAGAGAGGTTAAACACTGCCAACAGCAGCAAGGCTTCCCCCTTCCCACGTACTGCCCTACTTGCTGAAGTAAATACACTTACTTAGTATAAAACCGGTAAATACATGAGAGGTGCTGCCATTTTCCTGCTGCCAAAAAGCAGCAGGTGGATCCACCCATTGACTGATCCAGCATCTGAACTGGGGAAACTAATGCCCTGCAGAGTTACAGCTTCATGCTGCAGACTGAGGAACTGCAGAGGAAAACTTGGCTTGGAAAGACGTGTTCCAAGAGCACGCTCTCATCTTACCAAAAGTAGCACTAGATGTGAAAAATCACAGGACTCCAGGAGCTGGCCTACGCCCACAGTATTAGCATTAAGCATGCGTTACTCATCTTACCCATTGGCAAGAAGGTATTCTTGGAGGCAAGCTGGATCCTTGGGAGCCATTATCTACCTCATGGAGCAGCAATGCTCTCTGGCTGACTTGGTAGCTCCTCTTCCTCCTTTCTTGGTTTTGATCCACAGCCAGGGATCAAGCCTTGCAAAACAGAAATTCAGCTATTGTAGTTTCCAATTACTCTCCCATCCCCTTTCCCTATCATCCTGGCTAATTACTCTTGAGGGGACAAAACAAACACTGTTTGCCAGATGAAAACCATGGTCATCAGCAACAGTGTACCAAACTGATATATCTGAATTGAAAAAGACGAAAAGAAAAGCAACTAAAAAAAACCCAACCCAAAACCACTGCCATTGAGATGAATAACTGTTTTGACACATCTGCAACTGATTCATGGACCTTCAGTGACTTTGCCAGGAAACAGAAATAAATATATGTTAAACCAGTGGGGCTTCCTGGCCTTTCATTAAGAAAGCACAGGTAATGACTGAAAGAAAATGCTAATTTTACTTGGTGGCTCTCTCTCCATTCAACTTTACTGATCAGACAGACAAATTAAGAAAGATGGCGTGCTTACCCAGAAGCCATTTGTTAGACATCTTCAAAAATCGATGCTTGACACAATTGAGTATCTTTTTGCAATATAATTTTATTTGTCATGTTGAGGTAGAAGCATCAGTTAATAATTCACTCCACAGTTCCATAAACCTCCATTGCTATCTTTCACACAACCTTGCAGTTTCACAGGCTGTTGTTAAGAGTAGCTTAAAATAGTCTGTTATCAGTCCTGACCGTCGCTGTTATAACTCAAACAGATGCACTATCTGTGATCATTCTGACAAGGAAACAAAATAAACAACCCAGTAACTTTGAAAAGGACATATACACACTGAATACATACACATATAATGGCTACCCACTCAAGAGCTCATACCGTGAGCAATGGAAAGGTCAAAGCAGCCACACAGAACTGCTGTCCCAGCCTTATTATGAACTGGGGATGGGACACAGCCATTCAGTTCCGATTCAGATTTGGATTTTCTGTTTTCCCAAGCTCTTGGATGCTCGCATGTATGGATCTAGTTTGAATGACAGTTCAAAACAGTCAAGCTGCAGGTCAAGGTACCTGGAATTAGTATGATTTGAGTATATAGGTAAATATTCGAAGCAGCCAGGCTTAGTGATCTATTATGTTCCCCATGGAAATCTCAAAAACACAGAATAAAAATATTAAGCAGGCAAATAGTTTGGAAATGGCACCTCCTTTGAGTCAAACACACTGTTCTTAATTCTGCAGTCTCAAGAGGCTTCCCATCTTCAGTCACAAATACATCATATCTGATTTACTTCAGCTTCTTGATTTTCAAGCTTGTAAAAGGGTGCGTCAGCTCCAAGTGTCAGCCTGAACTTCACTGCGCTATAAAGGCTACAACTTACACATGCCCTAAGTCTTCAGTCCAACAAGTAGTAGTTTTTGTCCGATAACAGCAAAACACACACCTAGAGACAGAATTCCTTCTCTCAGCCATGACATGCCATTACAGGGCTGTATGCAGCCCTCGAGCCTTTCACTCACAAGCTAAATCCGGTTACTCCTCTCCTGCTATAGGCACTCCCTATGTGAGGTTAGACTACAGCATGTAAGCACCTCA
This sequence comes from Falco biarmicus, assembly GCF_023638135.1. NCBI lineage: Eukaryota > Metazoa > Chordata > Aves > Falconiformes > Falconidae > Falco > Falco biarmicus. The sequence continues at coordinate 1,989,956 of NC_079305.1, forward strand.
CCTGTGAGCATCTCAAGAGAAATACCCTTTGACTCCCCAGTGGACAGCTTAGGCTTTTCTACAATAAAAAAACTGCCAGAAGATCTGTTCCTACGACAGTTATTGACTGTCTTAAGTCTTTACAAGAAGGTCAGCCTAAGGGTCAACAGACGCCAACAAGAGAGGGGTCGCTCTGTTGACCCCAGAGGCGAAAGAAACTCCAGAGCACAAGGACTTGCCGTGAAAGTTTCTGGATGCAATTTCACTTCTTCAAGCCTGTTGTACGTGTCTGAGTTATGTTTGTTTCTGCAGTAGTGCTAGAACTTGTGACTTGTTTTGACAGCACAGCAAACTCTCCATAGACTCCCATTACCTCTCTTCCACGTAGCACATCTCGATAATGTAATGTTGTCTCCACAGGCTCGTGCATTCAATGGGCAAGCAACTGCAGAAACAATTCCACATGCTGCTCTAGGAAACGGGGAATTACCCGTCTAGGAAATCAGAACAGAAATAACTGTGGGGCAGTGCACGGCAGTCATTTATAAATGCAGAGAGTAGGATGCTGCTAATGCAATTTAACTTTTACCACAACAGGAGTACCCGACTTTGATGGAGTCTATACAAGCACATGAATACACCTGTAGATTTGACTGCACTAATCCAGCAAGGAGGCTATTTTGGTGCTACATTGTTTACAGTCTAAAGAAACAAAACCTGGCAGAGTGAAGAAACACTGAGAAAACAGACAAGCTAACCCAAATTCATTATCTCACTATTGTACTCTTCCTTTAAAATGCAGGATATGCAGACAGATGGGAGTTGGGAGCAAAATCCATATGCTTTCTTTAAAAACTCTCACAGAAAACTCTCTGAACTGTATTTGTGGAATTAATCAGATGAGTGGCAAACATTACAGATTTGTAATGTGCATAAGCAGTGTTGCTACAGCTAACACTGAATTGTTCCATTACAAACTCTGATGTTATGAGTTTAATATTCCTAGCTGTGAAAAAAAAAAAACCACAACACTTTGGGCTTAAAGCATTGGGAATCATACTGAAAAAATATCTATCTAGATGCAGACTACATGGCCCTAACAAATAATACATTCACTACTGAGCTTAAAAAAAAAAAATCGATAGGGCAAGAAGCAGAGGAAGACACATTCCTGAGCCATGCAAAACTTAAACTAACCACCTATTCAATCCTATTAGTTTATAAGAGTATCATTAAGAATTCTAAACACTGTGAACAATCTGCAGGCAGCACAAACAAGCCTGGACAGAGAACTAATTATAATTGTCAGCAACACTTCAAAAAAAGATGTATCTCTAGTTTTAAAGCTTTGCAAATTTGTAAATAACCAGATATTCTCAAAGAAGAGAATGTTACTAGCATAATTCTGAGAACTACTAACAAACAGATGTTACTACAATTAAGACAGAAAGTAAACAAGAATAGGTTGGGAACTTTTTTCCCATTGTAATTGAGCGTTGTTACTCAAGGGCATCTAAAAAAATACTACTCTAGTTCCAGCGTGAGCTCTCAGGAAAAATTAATGTGGGGTGAACCACAGAAGGTGTCTGGTCCCACACTTCGCAATATAAATGCCTGCATGTTCTATACTCCTTAAGTCCCAGGACAGGTATGGCTCCCCATTTTTTGTTTTTAAAGGTAATCAACTCCAGTAGCTTATTCTTACATACATCTTTATCCATTGTAAACTATCTACCTGGGTTTGAAGTAACAGTATCACAGCAGTTCCTCATTACTGCTGACTCATTTTCTCTTCCATTGCCTAAAGCAAGAGGTGTTGCAGCCAGAGGTGTTTCTGAAGAGGAAATAACGCAATTTCTATGGTTAGGAAATTATTAGAAAATTAGCCCTAGGAAAGGATGGAGGAAAATACTACCACTCTATCAACAGACAATATTTAATCTTCATATAGTAAAATAAAACCTTTATCACAGAAAACACTTTATATCCTAACATTCAACAATTCTTTATATTGATCACTGCAGTGATTCATACATGAGCTCTATCGCAGGAGAACAGCAGTGGTACTTTTATGGTGCTGCCTACTGGAAGAGACTTTAGCAAAAAGTCTGATCTTCCACTGCAAATACAGCACCATTTATGGAACGTGTATGACAAATAAAACGCTTTGTAAAGAATACACAGAAAAGCTTTGTGCTAAACTCCTTCTCATTATATAAAAGCTTTTAATGTATTACCAGTTTTAAACAAATCTGCTGAGGGAATATTGTCTCTGCGTAACAGTAATGGATTTAGATTACACCATCATCAGGAACCTCTGGTTTTGTGACTGAGCACAGGCTAAAGACTTAATGCTTGGAAACAGGGTTGGCCTCACTGATTTATGAGGCCTGAACATAATTAAACATCCTCCCACTTACTGTGAAACCCATGACTTAAAATGCAGAAAATGTGCTCCTCACTTCTTCTTTGTCTTATATACACACATAGATATAAAAGTGTAACCTATTACATGGGTGTATGTACATTACAACAAAAATCTAAACTGAAAAGGTAGCAAGCAAATACATAGTTGCTCATATCACACATTCAAGTACTTGGATAAAAGAGGATTCTCCATTTTCCCAGTTGTTAACTAACTGCTAATAATAGCTTTAAAGTAATATTACAGTAGTGTCCCTAGGATCTTCTCGGCTAAAAAGATTCCCCATCAGATATGCTATGAGGTTACATAAAAGTGTTTCAAATGTTTATGAAGGGCTAGGTATGTTACAATAGCATAACTAGGGAGGAAAACTAAAGTTCAGTACTAAAAAAACCCAGTCCTCCCTCCTCATTCAAGCAGTTAGAGCCCTCTTTGCATGGTGCCATATGGGCCTAATTTGAGGTTGTCCCAGCAAAGAGGGATTTTCAAAAATGAAAGGGAATGAGTAAGAGCAGACATTTGCCTGTACAGCATACAATTAAATGAACAGTGCAGAACAGGTGTGGACTGCTAGTTAAATTGCTTTGTTGGTTAAATTTAATTAATGTCATTATTCCTGGCTGCCTAGTAGATCAGATCTGTAATTACACAAATACTCTCCCCTGATGAAAAAAAGTTATTGTAACTAAAGGTGAAACAAAAGATACCTAGTTGACAACAACATTGTCAGGTGGCTCTAAGTCTGCACTTCAGCTCTGCGTAGACATCACTCCTAGTATCCCAGTCCATAACTGGACCATGCTTTCCCCAAGAGAATATTTGTCCATCAAGTGTTGCACTTCAGATCCCTAGCTTAACACTGGATGCCTTGTGAAATGCCAAGATCAAAATTTCCCTCCCTTTAACAGGGGAAGGGTTTGTATCCACCTTTTCCTTCAAGCATCACCAGATTTAGCCTGAAAACGAGTTTAGCAGACTGTAGTGCAGCACATAATATTTTTATTTACATTATAATATAATATTTTCTAAAGTGACAAGGTCAAAGCGAGCAGAAACCATTTTAATCTTCATCCCTTTTATGCTGGAGTTGTTTGATCACCTTAAGGGGATTCAAAATAAAGGTCTGGAAGCCATATGGGACAACACAAACATTAATCTAGTTTGCCTTCTATGCCCTCCTCAATCCCTCCCCCGCCTACCCACGGGATGTGCTTGGCTTGTCATGTTCAAAAATGACTCAGAGCTGAGGTCACACAACGTGCAGAATGTAACCGTTTCACTTGCTTAACAGTCCTGTGGATTACCCCAAATGGTGAGATTAGGCAGCTGGAAACATCAGCCCCCCCCCTCTCCCCGCCTGCTTCCATCCACTGTGTGGGAGGAAGGAAGATACGTACAGAAATACTCCTACACATAAGCATGGTTGTCGGGGAGTGTGGGGGTGTCCCCTAATTTGGCTGTGTTTAAACCTTAGCCTGTGGTCTGATCTTTTGAAAAGACAACTGACTGGATCCTCACGTGCAAAAAATCAGAATTGCTTGAAAAAGATCTCTGGGCTCCATCTAGGGTTAACAAGTGAAATATTTCAGATAGAGAGGAGACTTAACTGGATTACCTAAAGGTTCCTTCTGGCTTTAAAAAAAATACATATAGAAATCTGTGAGAGGCAGCTGATTATCTGGCTCAGTATCCTAAGCCTAAACAACGAGCTGCTGAAGAAACAACTTCAAAACACCAGCTTAGGGAAGAAAAAAATGGAAATACAAAAGTATGCAAAAGGATCCTAATTATTAATTTTCACCACTGCCAGAACAAATGCTGTCCTTAGGTATGCTACGCATTCCTGCTTGTTCTCTATCCCATGGCCCATTGCACGGCAGCAAAATTAAGTCCCAGAGGTTTAGGTAAGAGCAGGATGCACTGTGCGTCCAGCCTGGTGCAGTCTCCTTGGCTTCTACGACTGGCAGGATCGGATTCTACTGAATTTTTGTTATTTTTTCTTAAAAAAAAAAATAATCCTTTATGCATATCCATCTAGTATTTCAAGGTTTTAGGAAAGCTGGAGTTTTATTATTGCCCCTTGTTGTTCCTGTGCTACGTGGAATGAGTACAAAATGGTGGCAAACTAATAAAGGAGCATGCATTTCACACCCCCGCTGCACAGGGGTAGGCAGCCACATGAAGTACAAGAAAACCCCAAGACAACATGCAGAAAAACCCACTCAGGTCCCTAGGTCTCCACAGAAAACAGATGACAGTGTACAGTGTCATCTGTCCAGTAAGATAAGACACTGAGGCAGCACTTATCTGACACAGATGCAAATACTTCAATGCAAGAATCCTAGCTTCTAAGTAGAGGAGAGGGAGAAAGGAAAGAGACAGTAATTCCACCAGACAAAGATACAGACTTCCTTAAATTAAAATATAAAGCACAAGTAGGCTCATAGAATTTCCTTATTACCTTTGAAAAACTACTGTGTATTAAAAAGACCACAGAATGTATTTCATTTTTTCAGTCCAGCAAAGAAACCAACTGACACTCTGCCGTTTGTTCATTTACAGCAAATATTAATATGGAACACAATTTTCTGCCTGACACAATCATTTTAATTTTTACCAAGACGAATGTTTTGAACGGCAAAGAATAATTAAATCATTTTCTATTCCAAAAGAAGCCTCACGGTCTCATCGTGTGTTTTCACTGTTTTGTAAATCATCTAATGATTTTCTGCTAGTTTAAATATTACCTCCCCATACCAAACCGATTAGCGAACGTGAAATATACATGGCAGAAGGACTTTCAGGAGGCACCAAGTTCCTAAATCATCCAAAGATTTCCTGCTCCTGTGAATGTTACTTGCCGTTACTATGAAACAGGTCAGGTTAATGCACAATCAGCTGGGCCAAATCCTGTCTGTGATGTTTTTTGTTCATTTCAAAACAAATAATGTCCTACAAGCAGGAGAAATTTCCCCTTGAATCTCAAACCTTCAAATTAACTCTTCGGTCACCACAAAGAAAAATACCTCTCGGTTTGCTCAAGGTATTCTCTTCAAAAGAAAAGCTTCCAATCTCCTATAATACATATTTGATCAGGATATACAGAAAAGTCTATCTGTAGACATAAACTGATACTTTAAAATAATTCAAATCTCATATGCAAGTGTCATAAACCAGTGAGGAGCTGTCACTCTCACTTCTTAAGATGGTTGAGGGTGAGCAATGAGTAGCTGTTTTCCGTATTTCCTTTCCAAGGGCAAGGTGTGAGAATAATTTCACCTAAGCCATTTACAGATCAGGCCTCTGATTGTTTGCTCAAAAACCGCTGAGTAACAGGCTCACCTCAAACACAAAAAAATGAGCAGAAAAGCCATTTGATGCTTCCTACATTCCATGAACCTGTAAAAAGTTGGCTCCTTTAAGTGGATAGGGATATCTACTACCATGGAAACCTTAAAATGCCTAGTGACAAAGCCGACTCAAGCCTCTCCAGCACTCCTCTAGAAGTTCCAACAGAGAGATTTTAAGAAATGTTGAGCCCATTTTCATTTAAAATGAGGCTAAACTGTTCATCCACAGGAATATTAGAAAAATCTACGTTTTTCCACCAATTTTAAGAATACTGCCAGCACTAAGTAATTCTGATCTCTCTCTCAGCTACTTTGCAGCCATGAAACACTGGCTAGGTAACTATTTTTTTTTCAAGTTCTCAATAATGTAGGAGAACTATCCTACCAGAAGGAATCCCTTTTATTCTGCTGGGTCTCAGAAGCAGAAGTTAGGTTGGGCTGTTTCCCAGGCATCTGTGCATCCCAGATCAGGAAGCCTGCTTGCTGCTCCTGTCACTGTCAGAGGCTCAGACTGTTTACAGATCGGGGATGATTGTTCGGCTCGTGGACATCAGCAACAGCGTTCTGCTGGAAACAACTCCGATTACAGCTAATGCATTAATGCCTACAGATGTAACTGAACAGCCCAGTTTAGCATATCATGCCTACAACAATGACATGAACACCATCCCATCAATAATGCATGTTAATTTTGGGCACTCCCATGTTGCTAATTTCAGATTCTGATTCTGCATCTTATTCTGTACAGTCTGACCTCCGTGCCCTCACAAAGCGATAGTTAAGTTCATAGTTCTGAAGCTTTAGTGTAGAGTTCTGTATGATAGCACACTAGAGACCACTGGTGTGATTCAGTAAACGACAAAGCTCTCAAATTCATACAGAGTAGCTAACTTGGCATCCTAATGAAGTACTGCTCTGTTTTGCAAATGTGAAAACTCGATAAACTAAATGAATTTCTCAAGGTCACAGGAGGAGTCGATAGCAATTTCAAACAGAACCCAGCTGACTGACACCTTAATGACAGATTGACCACTAATTTGCACTTTGACTCGCTCACAGCGGTGCGAAGGCGGACAGAGGCTTCAATGTCAAATGATTACATTTTAATTTCACTTTGCACTGGTAGAAAGAGGGATATAGGCATGGCTAATCCAGTCTCTAAAGCATAAACTCCATGGAAGCACAGCTGCTTCATAATCAGAATACATATGCCTTCTCCTTGCATCACACATGCCTACATAGCTATCTAGTTCTGCTGGGCTGCATCGGTGAAGTAAGAGAGCACTAATTCTCTTCTGCACCACACATCAGGTGTTCAGATAACCATAGTGATGGGAGTAGCAGAAAACCAGACCAGAACAATCAATGCCGTTGTCACACTGGAAGAATGGGAATGGAGGAAGTCAATTTATACTTTGAATTCCAAAACAAGTTCATTTCTGTCAGAAACTAGAAAGCACGACCAGAGATTCCTTTAATATAAAGTTAAAGATCTATTTTTCTTGCCATCATGAACCTGGAATTCAATTTTGCTCAATGATAAACATTTGAATTTTTAAAGCATGAAGCTAATATACACCCCCCCAATTTTTAAACTAATGGTTTTCATTTTTTGGTGGGGAGAAGAGGGTGGTGGTATAGAAAGCTAACAACAGTTGCAAATTATATTACAGTCTTACTGCAAAGAAAGGAGGACTTGCTTGCATTTACATGCAGCAAAATGTAACCTTTTCTGCCCACACGCCTCCAAAAGCATCATTATTCTGCTGCTAAAATGACAAAAAAATAACCCTCCGCCCCAAGAGATAATGCAATTTATTAGTATTTCAGTGCTGAATGCACTTGTCAAATATTTAATCATCCGATTCTTTACATTAAAAACTGTGCAGAGGGAGTCTGCCACTGGGGAATAGTAACAATCCACAGAAGTGGGAATATTTTTGGAGGATACTTATCAAGAAGAAATGGAGATATCGGTAGGAAAGATGGTACTGCTGCCTTTGTATGCTGAGGAAAACATTAGAGGTGGCTGGGGAATAGAGTATGTGAGAACAGCAGGGCTCATCCATGCCTTGATTTGCTAAATGCACACTTGAGAAAACTGGTTAGAAAAGATTTGCACACCATGATCTAGGTATGCCTTTGCATACAGAAATAAGAGATTTCTTTTAAAGGGGCACAGAAGCAACAATCTGTTTGGCAATGCTGCCCCCTTAAAGTCTGCTTGTTGTCGAGATTTCAGGGAAGTCACGATCTTTGTAAAACGAGGGAGACAAAGTCAGAAACTCCAGCTGCTCAGGGGCCTGTTGTAAAAGCTCCAGACCTGGCACTGAAGAAAAGGGTAATGCAATGGGGGCTGTGACTGAAGTGACAGAACAACAGAATAGAAAGCAAAAGTCTTAGTCACACTCCTAAATTTTCCTTTGGCTCCCTAATCACAATAGCATGAGCTGACAGAATGGAACAGAATTGAGTATAGCTCCAAAGGTAACAGAGCTCACACAGCTTCTTTCTTAACTTTGCACCATCACCTGTCTCTTCTTTCCTACCTGATTCTTTCATCACTTTTTTCTTACTGCTTCTTCCCAGCCCATCAGCTGCCTCTTTTTCACAGCTTGACCATTCCTACTTCCCCTACAACATTAACAAATGTAAATCATGAGTAGACAGGAAATCTTAAGTGATAAACCAACCACTCAGGAACAATACAAAATCCTGACAACTGACCTTTCTATCAAACTTGATCCATTTGCGCTATGAAGAATGTCAAGTCTACCTTGCAGTAAGAATTTAACTGCTTTACATCTACAGAGGTTTATGTCTACAGAATTAATATTTATCTTATGAATAATCTGCTTGCTGTTTTGCCTCACTGTGTAACAAACCACTTTGAATAATCAAAATTTTAGAGGGAAGTCTTTCTTCAGTTAGAAGCTAGTCAAATTTGTTTACATCAGTCATTTCATGTGAGTCTAGCTCAGCACTTACAACACCTGCACTGCTTATTTAGCAGTTACATTTCATCAGTGTCTCAGCCTCCATTTGCACATCAGGATCCATAGATATCAGATGGACAGATCAGAAAACTGATTCCTTGACCCAGATCAGCTATATTCAAGATACAAGGCATGAGTCAGGAGGTAAAAGACAGACCAGAGAATATACAAAACCACACACCAGACAGAATGAAAGCTGCCCCCAGAACATGGAATTTCCCTCCCAGGGAAATTCTGCTGTTTCAAATTTAATTTTCCTCTAACATGAGGAACAAGAGAACACCTGCTACTTTCGGCAGAGAAGATCTGAACTTGTTTCAGCCCTTGTAGGCAAAAGGTTTTCAACGTTTCAAAGAATGAGTAATCCACAAACTAAGAACACCACCACATATTTCCATTTTATATACATAACACCCTGATGTTCACAAATCACATGTAAATTTGTGTTTGATTCACCTGCAACCATCATCACAGTAAACTATGAACAAACCTGTGTTTCTCCTAAAGTCTTTATATTCCAGCAGGTGTCCAGACTGTATGGCTAACTATAAATCATGTCTCTCCCCCCTGCAAAACAACACGTCAGAACTATGAAACAGGTAAGGATGTAACTGGAATGCATAGAAAAATACATGCATCATTTGTCTCACAGAACATGTTAAGAATTCATCGCCAGGACAAGAAAATAATACTCTACACCTCACCTCATCCATGGTATTCAAAGAAGAAACCTTAGCTATGTTATTTCTGCGACAACCTGAGAGAAGAATCACAACTGCATTTTGACAGTATTTGACCAATCACCTAAAGAAACTTGCTACCTCGTGTCAACCGCCCCCCCCCCCCCCCAACTACCTCCTTACACTGAGTTGAAAGGCCATGCAATGAGAGAGGCATCACTTTGACTCATCATATGGAAATGGGAAGCAGAGAGAACTCCAAGAAAGAGAAGCCTCAAATTTGAGGTTCCAGGCAGAAAGGCCTCCTAGGAGCACCGTGCTGCTTCCACTAGTGCTCTGAACCAAAAAGTGAGAACTAACACTGCATGCTTGTAATCCCCCCTTGCCACCTTTTCGGTTAGCTACCAGGACTGCAGACTCTGTTTTCAACCACTGCCTGCTCCCAGTCACAAGTGACTGAAACAAAACCTCCAGCCAACAGTGTGAGAACATACCCTATGCTCAAATGCCTCATTGCTGGGAAAAATTTATCAGCTGATATCACTGAGCCTTAACCCTCATCGACTGAATCTACTTCTGCTGGAATTCCAGCAACCTTTCAAACAGCAGGACTGTGGTATTACTGGTATCGGCCACATTCACAGCAAAACCAGCAGCAAAACACCAGAGTAAAAAAGTGAGACAGTCAGAGCACTCACAATCTTTTCAAACCATCAGATTCTGATAGTCACATGGGTGTTAAGTTTCCTTTAATTAGACATGTATGATCCAAATCAGCTTGACTGACGACTCACACATTACTAAGGCGGCACATGACCCCTAAATATACCATACCTTTTAGCAGAGCGACTGAGTCATTCTGCCCACTCTGAAGACATTCTTAGCAATGTGCACCAGGAGCATCAAGACTCAACTACTCTTCCAAAAGAATCTTATTCTGTTAGTTTAACAACAAGCTTAAGAGCCCCTCACTGAAAGTGTTCTTGCTAGCGAATACAGTATACATGGACTGTCACTAACAAATATAATGCCTTAAAAATCTGAGATTAAACAGTCACAGGCTTAGAATGAAAATGGACAGAAGAGGAATCAATAAAAGTGAGGTATGTAGTCTATGTATGTAAAGTGTCCTAGGCAGTAAAATAGTAAGATTAGGATGAAATTAACCTGAGTCATTCTGTTACGATGACTACAGCATCACCTATCAGTGTATGGGGAAGGGAGGAAAGGTAATGAAACCTGACAATAAAGGCATAGCTAGTTCTGAGGTATTAACTAGTGGAACTGAAAGGGAGAAGTCTTATATTTCTCTTCCGTATTTACTTTACTATAATCATAAAGACATTACTACATGGAAAACGCCATTACAACTCACCTGGTGAATTACAGGAGCCATTCCAAGCATGACCCTCAAGTGCCCTGTGTGCAGGAGTGCACAAGGTGTAAAATATACAAATAACAACAACACATGGTGATAATTAATTTCAACCTCATTTACCTCATGCCAGCCCACCAAATCCTCCCTCCAAAGAGAATTTCTTTCAAATAGTTATGAAGAAAATGTCACTGAGGTAATAATACATAGTTTGGCCACAGCGTACTATTAGCTGCACTTCTAGCCATGAGGATGAAAACAGTGCTTGGTGTGAGCACGCTACCACAAATCATAAAGTTACTTAATTCACTGACCTACTGACTAGCTGACAGAAGAATCATTTCACCAAGTGATTTAATCTCTGGTGATTACGTAAATTCGCACTGCTGTTGGGAAAGACAAGACAACAAAACTAAACCTCAGCAGTCTCAGAATCCAATCTGGCCCCTGTGCAGTCAGTGCTAGGCTGCATTAAATCCGATTCTCCTTTTGCCAAACACAAATACTGGAAATATAACTTTGGTCGCTTCACGGGACGTTGCAAGAGGAGACTTCCAGAGAAAATAAATAAATTAACCAGTTAGTAGCTGCGTATTTGGAGTGCTGTAGGGTGCCATCTGGACAGTGTGTGCTAAGCCAGGAGCTGAAGGTTAGCTGCACAAGGCAGCTTAGAATTCAAACCACTGCTATGCTAAGTGCTCTTCGGATATGAGGTCTTCATTTGAGACTACAGATAAATCATATTAGCTGCTCCTTGCAGCACTCAATTTCATTTTTAATGTGCAGAAGGCGGCAGCAGTTATGTTCTAGTGACTTTTAGTTTTGTTTAGACTTACAATTCTGCCTGGCAATTGTGAATACCAATTCTTGGATTTCAAAAGTAGGCACCTTTAGCACAAGGCAGATAAGTGACACAATTACACAGCAAGTCGATGATCAAAGCCTCGATCCTGTTTTACGATTCTAGTCACTGAACTGCTTTAGCTCCCTCAGCAATGCTTTCAGATCAAAAGAACCTTGCCTTGACAAAGGCCCATGCAGTGATGCAGTTTCGAATAGTGAGACGTGAACATTGGTGGTTGGCACAGGTGACAGAATGTTGACTCTTGTGATTTGACAGTAGTTGTAACTACAGTGAGAGCTGTTACAGATATGCTTACAGGCTAATAAAGAAGATGGCACCTGTCTGAAGCCACTTACCATAAATCTCAGTCATTCTTCCAATACAGCACAAAATCAGTGGCCACGATTCCGAGGCTACTATCACAGTCCAACACTAAAATCCTGTCTCCATACCGATCTTTCAAGATACACACACATGCTGTAAAATAACCTGTAATTGAAAAGATCATCTACTTCAACGACCCACGACATGCTCCCACCTCCACCCATGAATCTCTTTCCTGAAGCAGGCAGAATACTACGTTATGTGGTACTGTAAAGCACATGCTGTATCTAAAGCTGAATGCCCCCATGTATCTCTAATAGCTGGTATCTCTAATTAAGACACTTGCCTGGTTGTATTCAGAACTCAAATGCTACGTTCCTAAACTCTAGAAAGCTAGAGTTACTGTGAGTGCTGTCAGAAGGCAGCACTGGGATGGGTTGTCTGTAGAAACCAGTGCTCTTCCTCCTCACATTTCCTATAGGACTCAGAAAGTTTATGCTTCGCAGCATCGTCTCTTTTCTTGTAACACTCTGATCACCTTTTCCTTGTACTCCTGCATAGCGTATTTTGACATGCTTTTTTTTTATCTTCATGAAAAACTGTTGTCATATGTTTAATGAATAATGAAACATAAAATAACACTTCGTTTTGTAGTGAGATTTCCCTCCCTAAATTAAAGCACCTAATTACTCCCTGCTCTCATTAAATAAGTCACTTTTATTATGCGATTTTTACAATATACCTAATGTAACTTGGCTCCCAACTATTCTGAACCCAATTATAGAAAAAAAGGGTACCGTCTTTATTGCATTCAGCCCGTATTATACCATTATGCTCCTGGTGCCCAGAGAATAGTTTTTTAATAAGATAGGTTGCAAGGATGGAAACCAACACTGATATTCAACCAGTAATGCTGGCTAAATAGTCCCAGCCCTTTAACAGAGTAATGAGTAATGAGCCACGGGGTGATCCACTGACCACCTACTTTTCACCTTTTCTAAGGTGATGTATTTCGCATGCTGAAGTTAAGTAATTGCCTAGAAATTAACACAGATAACACAGAACTGGAAACAAAACTTTATAGACTTCTCGGTCTCGATTTTCACATAAATTTATTAGTCAGTGAATTTGGCTCAATGGGAACTATACATAACAAAACAGAAGCATTCAGCCAAAAAATCCTCAGGGCCAGATCTTCTGCAGATACACAATAGCACAGATTTACTGGCTTGCAAGCTGACCCCCAAATGCATGGCCACACGTGAGAACTGCAGGCTTATAGAGACAGGCAGCTTGCCCAAGGGCCAGGATTACTGCAAAGCAACCATCACTGAAGTTGGGTTTTACGAGTTATTACAGGGAAGACGAGAGACACATCAAGCTACAAAGGCATCCAGGGAGCAGACAGGAGCAGCAAAGGGCCAACGCTGCAGTTACTGTCCAGGGTCTCCATTCCTCCCACCGCTTCTAACTGCAAATATTGTCACCACCACATCAAAAACATTACAGGATTTCCTTGGCCTCAGAGCTTAATGACAGGTTTTAGAATAAAGGACCTTTTCCAGTAAGGTTTTGAAACTTTATGCATAAAGTAGATATATATAGATGCATTTCCAAGCTCTGGAAGCATTTGAAGGAGTCGTTTCCAAAGCTTTTATTACACATTAAACCACAATCTCGTTTCTTGGTGTTACGGGGATTTATACATGTTAACAATACAATTCAGCAAGGCATGCAGTTTTCACGAGGGGGTGGGAGAAGGCAAATGCAAACTGTCAAGTCATATATATGAGGGCTAAAATCTCAATCGAGCATTTTGATAGCTTGTCAGGGAAATTAATTACCCACTTGATTTAAGGAGTTCATTTTTGTCCCCATAGACAAAGGCAACATTTAACTATTAAAAGCTTATATTGGTCGACAACTGACATCCAATTCGTAACACAGCCAAAGGCAAAATATAACATATTCAAAACAGAGATCCCCTAGGCACCTAGTTCTTTACCCCTTCTGTGTATTGTTTTGACTTTTGCCAAAATTTCCCTAAGAGCAAAGGCTATACATATGGAGATTTGCCGAGAAGTTCTTCGATTCATGATTTCATTTCCTCAGAGGAGTGATTTTTAACCTTAGTTTTCTGTGAAAATAGGACACCTCAAAAATTAAAAAAAAAATCCCCACATTAGATGGAAAAATGCTTAATTGGCCCCAGAACACAAATACTTCATGCCCTGGCTCAGAAGTAAGCTGTCTACCCTGGTAGCTGAACTCTAACAAAGAAGAAAATCAGGGCTCGTTTTCCTTCCATGCTATTCACTTGTGTTCATTAAGCTCACCATGAAAAGGGAGCCCAGTGAGTGATAAGGTCTAATGCAAGACACTGAACAGGTGGAAACAGGATTGTGCAACTATGAAACAGAACCCCTGAAACTAAACAGGTTTTTTAAATGAGAAAAATGGGTCATAGTCAATTTTGGAATGTTTTGGGTTTGTTTTTGTTTTTCCTCCAGAAGGGAGTCAGCCTATGCAAACCTGGAACCACGTGTACTCAGACGGAGAAAACAAATACGAACTACACATACGCATGCACACACAAAATCTTCAAGTATGTGCAAAGCAGAATAAAAAAGAAAGAGAATTCTGTTGTTCAATCATCAACCCCCACGACACGTGGCAGCAATCACAAAAGAGGAGAAACTGTAAAAAATATAATTTGGCAGGGATTAAAAGCACTTACTAACAACAGAAATTTTCAAAACACTGCAAAAGCCTGCCCATTTGAGATCAGAAATAATGTAAAACTCATGAGAACATCTTCTTCTACCTTCCTCTACATATGAAACCAATCTTCAGCAGCACTGTCCAGCCATAACTGAATTAAGTCTCCAGATCACTTTATGAAGTAGGTAAGAATTATCACCTATGTTTTAAGTGCGCAAAAGGATTTCTCAATGTCAGCAGATGAGTCAGTAGTGAAGTGAGGCCACTGCGCAGCTTACTGTATGCCATAAATCACACCAGGATGAATAAATGCATCCAACATTCTACCCATTCAAGTAAAGGGAAGGTGGCCAATATCATCAAGGAAAAGTAGACCACTAATATTCTTTTTCTTTTCAGATCTTTTAAACTCCTGATCTAACAAGCCAATCATCACTGTTCCTTCTGCCTTATCTGCAGGAGTCTGACTTCCAGTATAGGACAGCATTCTTATCTTGGACAGCCAACTCAAGATCAGATTCCCTGCTGTAATTCCTCTCAAGCCCTAAATGCAAGCGATGACTTTATTTTGATATGCAAGCAAGGCACGTTGTATTAAAAACAACAAAATCACCCAGCAGAGTCTTACAGGAGATATGATTAGCAGATGTGCCCAAAAATGTCACATAATCATATGAATGTTCTTACAGGAGTGCTGAGCTAGCAGACCTTCAGACATTTAACTCTTCTCCTTCGTGATATTTTTACTGAATAATGCAAGGAGAGTATCAGCAATTGTTCTTCAAGCCAACTGACAAGTGCACTCCCAAAATTTCTTTTAATTTGTCAGCGTTTCATAATCTCTGTGTGGTTAGATGCACAGAAAACCATTTGAGGTTTAGGGGATTTATGCTTGATATCTTCCTCCCTCCCCACGTGATTAATGCTGGTTTACACTCCATTAAAAAATTAGGCTGTAAAACTGCCTTAATGCAGATGATACGGTCTTCAGTTGTGCAAAAGAGTAAGCGAAAGACTCAGCTAATTTTATTACAAAGATTGATTTCTTGTCACCATATTAGTTTTACACATGTAAACTACTACATATTGGGCTCTACCCTGTCAGCCAAGCAGAAGTGGAAATAAAAGCATCTGGAGCCAGCCTACAAGACAACAAGGGGAGAAAAATAAAACAAACTGGGGGCTTTCGCAGGAGAGGGGAGGGACAGAAAGAAGGGTGGCAGGGGAAGCAGGATTTCTGGGTCACCAAAGATGACCTTGTTTAAAGACAACAACAACAAAACCTCACAACATACACACAAAGTAAAAAACCCAGAAGAAACCCCTAAACATTCAAATGAAACACCTCCAGCAAAGGACTAGAGACTAGATTTTTAAGACTTCAGCACCCAGCACTAGAGCTAGCAATGGTGGGTGACTGGTCATTTCTGGAGCTCCTTTCTGGTCTCATCAAAGTTGTGAATTATTTGAAACTCTGGCCTCTTTTTTTTTTTTTTTTTTTTTTCATCTTACATTTTCATTTCAGTCACGCTCATGGTTTCCTCCCCTACCTTCCCTCTCCTTGCAAAACGACATGGACCAATACTACAATAAACATACTGAGGGCAGGCAATTACCAACTTGCCAAAATGAAACTCTCAGATACCTTATGTGCTGCAGGGACTCTGCAGCACAAAATAGAATGAATCATGTGTGTCCACTGAAATTAAACCAAATACAATACAGTCTAAGTAGAGCCATTCATCACTCAGAGGGCCAAAGGGACTGTCATATTGTACAATACAGCGGTAGCACTCTGAAGAGAACATTTTCTCTCTGTAACTTGGGATGGACAGGGAGACCATAATGCAGTGGTTACAGCAACAAGACAGCGTGCAGCCATCACTTGACTTAACCTACAGAAATAGATCAGACAGATATTTTAGAGTTTATTTACAAATACATATGAACCATTTTGCAGCATTTAGCAAACGACCACATATATTGCAACAGCAGTTCTAAGATGATCAAGGTACCTTTTGGTCATGCACCAACACGGACAAACATTTCTGATAAAGAGATTTTTTCAAGCTAATGATTAGACTGAAGATGACAACACAGGAATATGGTGAAGCAGCAGTAGTCTGCACGATGAACTGTCAGCTCCAAGCACTGCCCATTTTAGACTTTTTTTTGCAGACAGCACGTTGAAAGGAGTTTAGAAAGAGCAATCAGGGTTATTTTGCAAATTACCATGGAAAATCTGCAAGCACATGGGGAGAAGGCATAAAAGTGCTCATAAATTTAACATAAAGAAACAAACACAATTATCCAAGACAGAGCCATTTGAATTGCTACAGTATTTCTACAATACATAACATGATCTTAATCACTTCAAGTCCAGTGCAGTTGGATAATGAATACCTCCTGCAATGTGCTGAGCGCCCTCATCACTTTATAACAGCAACATGAATTGTTCCTAACAGCTTCCAGTTTACAATGTTGGTAGTAGGTAAAGTGTTACCTGCTTCTGATTCTGCCCATACTAATTTATTTATTGAAAGCATGCTTGCACAACCTGTCCCCAGCTGGATTCTAGCTTTTCTGCTCACCGGCCTGTCCAAATTCTACCATGACAGCCATCTTTTCTGGGAACAGTAAATCCCAAATAGATATGAACAGCAAAACAACTGTCCTCGTTACAAATGCTTTCTCAACAATCCTCAGGCCCATGAAATCAGTCTTCCAGCTACCGTCCTTCAGGGGATGCTTTTATAGGATGTGAAACCAGCATCTGTTACACAATGCTTCTCACCTGAATGTATGAAATAACAGATTTACCACAATGACACTAGCAAGGGCTGATGCTCTGCACGATGGAGTTGTCTGGATACACAACTGAAAAGCAGAGCCCATCAGAGGAGGGCACTCTTTGACCCTTATCAATATTGTACTCAGGCACCCGACATCAACATTCATTACTCTGATAACACTTTACAACAGGGAAGTCTTATTACCAGTTTACAAAGAGAGGAACAGGGGAAGATGTAATCATTTGATCAAGCAAAATCCAACCTGACCTTGGAATGCAATTGATACCTGCTACATCCTAGGCTTGTGCTCTGCCCACTGGGTCAAACATCAGAAACAGTGAGACCTATTTAAATCCTGGGGGTTTCAGTCCTCTTACAGCTTCAACTGTTTCTAAGGAGTCACCCCCTTACTGACATCTGTAAAGGGGAGCGGGGGGAAACACGCACAACAAACGCAAGCAAGCTAAGCCACAACCTTGGAAAGCTCAGCAGGATGTTCCACTCATCCTAATTCTCCTTTCAGTTTCTCTTAAAGGAAGCCACATAATGTCCCTGACTTTAAAACGTGCATAAATAGCCTGAATAATTGATGAGTTTTGCATTTTATAACCATTCTGCACTGAATAAGGATTCTTCTTTCTTTTTTTTTTTTTAAGAATAAAATTGAGAAAAATAATTGATACATTAATAGCATTTTGGAGGATGAGAAACCTTCCTCTTCCATTCTTCCCAATGAGATGAAGGCTGATGGTTATGGGAAGCAGCCATGATATCATCAAGCAGTTTCTTCTGTCTCATGGGAAAAAGGCAGCTGCGAAGACAGAAGAATCATCAGCATTAACTGGTTTCATTAGTGCCTGCTACAGAGCATGCAGACCTTCAGCAGATTCAGTAACCTTCTTCCTTCTCTTAATTATTGAAAGGACATTGCTTTTATCTGGAACTCCTAAACTGAAGGTGGCAGTTGAAAGAAAAATATTAAGAATATCCCAATCCTGGTTCTCAAGGGCCTTCTCTACTGAATGAGGATGAACACACATTTCAGAGAACAGTCTTCTGTCAGAGTGTACGATTCCACTAAAAATGAAAGCATTTCATGGAAACCTGTCTGTACCAGCAGAGCAACTTTTTATAGTCAAAATGTTCTTTTCAAGGTTTCCCCATTTCATTCTGAGAATATCCATACATTTGGTTTTGTTGAGATGAAATAAATTGGTTTTAGCATTTACAATCCATTCATTTCAGCATTTATATTATATGACAGCATCAGTCTGATTAGGTATTGTAGGGTGGGGGTTTTTTTTAGTTTATTTGTGGGGGCTTATTTAAAGTTCACTCCAGAAAGTAAACCGTATTTGGTTTATGTCCAATTGAAAGGGATGAACTCATTCCACAAGCAAAGCAAACAAAACACCTAATTCTAATCTGTCCTTGCAATAAATGTTCATAGCCTGCAGAGAATGCCAGCCACTGGACCACACGTTCAGAGCTCCTGGGGTTGGAGGTGTGGATTTAGGTTGGTCTGTGGTGTGCTAGGTACAGAACAAAACAGAGAATGAACAGACCTGCACAAACAGAACAAAACATCTCTCTCACACTCCATCTTGGCAGCAGAGGAAGCCTTGGCTCCATCTTCTAAAATACTAGTTACTGCAATGGAAACAGTGTGGATAGTTATTTTAGCCTGCTGCTAGTATGTGGGAGCAGCTGAGTTACAATGGCATTTCGAGTTTTCAGGAGATGTATATACTGCTGCATCTCAAATCAGAACATGGGCTAATGAATCTGAAGTAAGGTGCCTTTCCCTGCAAGACGTTTGGGGATCTCAGAATGAGCTCCAGTTCTTCGTGTGGGCCCAATGGACATTGCTTGTACAGCAGTGTACTATGCTTTCAAGTATGGCTTACACAACTTGGAACCTGTACAATCTATTTTTTCAGTAAGCTCTGAAAAAAACAAACATGGGAGTCCAACATGGAATGTGCTTAATGTTAACATCCCTTACTGATTTTGTGTATCACTGTTGACTTTGAGAAGGATGATAATGGGCATGGCAGTAAAACAATGAGAGGCACTGCTGGATTTGTTAGAAAGGGACTTACTACAGGAATAGTGCAAGACAAGGCACAAATCCTCACCGCATTTCTAAATGGCAGTCTCTTCATTCCCCAGCATGAACATGGTCAGAAAAAGTTTGGTTTTTTTTTCCCTGATGTGCTCTTAAACAGTAAGTAGCGATAACAAAAAAGTACTTCTGCTGGCTCAGAAAGGGAAGCAAGGCTAAAGATAGACTAAAAGAAACCAGATGACACAGTAAAGGATAAACTTTAAAGATGCTGACAAGAACACTAAAGCATTTGCGCCTCTTCCTTTCACTTCCACTGTATTCCTCAATTCAGGCCATGTCTTATATTTTAGACTGGAAAACACAAGAACAGCGGAGAGTAGAAACCTTCTGTGGTTTTTGGTCCCACCTCCTCACCCTACCCTTATGACAGACATAAACAACCCCATGATCTTCAGTAAAGCAATTCAATAAACCCTAGCAGAAAAGAGCATTTGTGACACTAACCTCACCAAAAGTGGAAAATAACCCAAAGCACAGGCAACTAGAATGGCCGGGCACTGCTGGCGCACATACTCTGCCAGTGTAAAGACTTCGCTTGCTAAGCAGCTGTTTACAGCGTCAGAAGATCAGAAAACGCCAGACATACCTACTGCTGCATTACACTTGCCTTAGATGTGTGCCACCCCTAATCCTTAATGTCAAAACACTAGCTACTAATGGACATGAAAGGACACAACTTCTTCATCGACAATAAGTCTTAAAACCCGAGAGACACATTTTGCAGAAAGACAGCAGTAAATCTCTGGAAAATTAAGGACTCTGAATATTTAGCCCACAGAAGAGGAATGCATTATAAACAGAGAGCCACAAACACTGAGCATCCTTCAATTTGTAAAGCGCTTATTCAATTTTTAACAACAATTTTTTCATTATACCATTTCTCCCTCTTCCCCCCACCCCTCACAGAAATGATATTGTTGGAGGATGTCATCAGTGCTGTTTCAGATCTGTCAGATATAATCTTCTAATCTGCCAACTTTTCACAAGGAAGAGATGAGCTCGTGTACTGACTGACAAGATGTGCTGAAAAGTCTGGGCTTTCTCGAAGCCTGTTAAAACTTTAAGTTCCCCCATTGTGTGAATACTGTCAAACTTGGCCCTGCAATTTTCATAATGACAGCTGCTGTCAGTTTAAAAGGGTAAATTATTCAGTTCAACTGGGAATGCTGACAGTAACTGTAAAAAGGGCCTTAGCAGCGGAGAAAAAAAAAAAAAAGGTTCCAGGTATCTAAGGAAAGATGTAGTAAATTCACTAAGATACCTTAGAAACACTCAACTCGAGCTATTTTCTAGTCTCCTTCCAAAAACCTGGGAAGCTATTTACTTTGGCAAGAAAAGAATAACATAAAATTAAACCACATCAGTAATAAAGTTTAAGAGACCGACAGCCAAGTTTACAAAGATACTTTGATGTCTGTAATTACACATCTTTACACCTTTTACAAGGACACCATGCAATTTAAATTACTCAACTCCTGTGTGCTTTCAAAGGGAAATCTGAAGGTACCAGACACATTTTTAAAGCTAATAATAAAGCTCCATTAGGTGCCTATCTACAATTTTTGAAACTCATTTCCACTATTTCCTATTATGAAAGGGACTTACCATATATACTTGGCAATTTCTTCTCCTCTGCCTTTCAGCAGAGCTAGAGATCCACCTTTGCAAAACGAATTTTGAGATCAATCCATTTTGGAGATGGACAGAGAGAAACAAATCACAATTTCATCATTCTACTTGTTTGAATGAAAATGAGGAAAACAAACAGAAAATCTGACTTCTCAGCACTGCAATGTGTCTCATTTATGCTTTGCAAACGCCTACTATTCCCATTCAAGTTTTTCCATCTGCTCTTTCAACAAATTGTGCAGGTACAAAGGATGACGAACAGTAGCAAAAAGTGAAGCACTTACTCTCCACCATCTACATCTCTGTCTCCAGCTTCTCTCTGGAATAGGCGAAAGAGAGACCAACAACTACTTTCTGCTCTTACTGGGAGACACAGCAGTACTCTAAACCTGAAGCTTGCTGGGACATTGCAAATGTGAAATGTCTGTTGTAATAGATACAGTGTTTGCCATGTGCTGTTAATATATTTCTGGTTCCTATCCGTCAAAAAAGATATACATAACCCAAGGGGGATGTGGCTCCTTGAAAAACTGGGGTTCATTTAAACTGAAATGTATTAAGTCAGTCTGGAATAAGATAAAATAATATCATTACTATATACCAGCCTGAATAAAGCACTATCTAAATCCATTACAACTTGCACCATCTATTCTCAATTACAACAGACACTGTGATACTTGCACATGAGCTATCAGAAACATTAAATTAACTATGAAGTGATACAATCTCCCTCAGTAATCGCAGTCATCATCTTTCTACTCTCTAAAGAAACAAGTCTTGCTGGCTGTAATTGCATGAGAGTTCAGAGGATCTCGGCTCACCTGTGTTCCTGCTAATTCCATGGTCCGTTATCCATGTCTCAGCAGACTCGCTTACCTATTTGGAAGTAGTATTTCAGCCTCTAGAAGAACATAAATTCTATGCAATACGCATACTTCCAGAAGTAGGCATTCTTTACTTGTTTCCTGAGGGTACGAGAGGCTAATCAATGCTTCAGTTCTTGGGGCTAAGGAGAGGTTGAACATTTACAGACTTCTTCGGGTTCATCTTTGTCTCTCCTTCATATAGCCATATTTTACAACTTGATTGCTGCAACTGTAGACAGACTCAGAGTAACGTGGATTCAACTCCAAAAAGAAATGCATCACCCAGTCTATGAAAGCAAAATGGCTAATGAATACCCTGAAGTTGTCTGTAGCCTTCTTCTGCTGCCTAGGTCAAATGAGCACTCACTCTGTAGAGAGATTTGTTGCAAGCTGTTAGCCATTCCCTTAAGACATCTGCAGCACATTCTCCTTCTGAAACTAGAACTCTCATAAATCTTCTAAAAATGGTTCTGAATTCAGAGAACTTTCATGGTAGGCTTGAATTTCAGTTTGGTTTCTCCCTATAGCGAGTACTGAATAGAACCATAATTTACTGAGAATATCAGCCAGCACACAGCACACTGTTCAGCACAGTCTGCAGCTCAGAATGCTCCACTGATTCCTTCGTGTTCTTACCAAACACCAAACCCAGTTCCTCTCAGTACCTAGTAGTGCCATTAACGTTAAATAGATGATGATCCTGGTGAGATTTTACGAAGCTCCCAGAGTCACTTCAAGATTGATGCTTATGAAGTTGTGCATGATCTACAACATAATTTTTAGCACGTAAATCATGCTTCCTCTTTCTCTCTTAGTAACGTACCTTCTTAATAGTTAACTTGACAGGTACATTTAAACTTACCACAAGCTCACGTATACATACATGCCTTTGCTACACGAGGCAACAAGGCCAACAAAATAGTCCCTAAACACCAAAGTAGAAAATAAAGCTTCTCCCATTAACCAGCTGTCTTAATGAAACTCAAAGGCTGCATTCCTGCTGCAAACAGGAATTGTGTTCAGCATACCTGAACTAAGGTAATGGCGCTGTAAGAAACAAATAGGACAGTCTGTACAAAATCATCAGGACCCAAGGGCATTTAAGAAAATCTCTCTCAGCGATGAAATCAGTGACACCACGCCCTCAGAGTATGAGCTAGCTCGGACAGGTCTACCTGTGTCGCAGTGGGTTTCAGTGGAACACAGCAACAGGTTTTCTACTTGAAGCACCTCTACACAATAGCCCAGTTCAAATACAGCTCTGCTAAGGAGGGGGAGAAAAAAAAAGAAAAAAAAAAAGATAAAGACAATTTTAAATTCATCATCTTCTTAGGACCAATTAAACATGTTACAAGCAGGAAACTGCTTCCCCAGATGTGGAAGGAGCCTCTACCAGACCACAGGCTAGTAGCCTAAGGCTTCAGGCTCCTGTTTGTTATGCAAACGGCTCTAAAAAACAGACCTCAAAGATCCGTATGACCAAAAAGTCTTGCATGACTGTTATCGCCCAAACAGTTTTCCAGCTGTTGCACTTGTAATTGATACCAGAACAACCTTCTGCCATAGTTCTTTTCATTTCTAGTTCCAGGGGAAGAAATTATGATTTAAGAAAAAGAAGAAATGCAAGGGGAAGCTTTTCTGGAAAAATCAAGAACAGCCAAAATAAACAAAATCCCTCCAAATTACTCCCAGTTCTTACTCTTGCCAGTGGTTCAGTGGCTTTAAATTTTATTCAGCTCATTAGTCAGTTCTCACTCTTAACAAGATTAAGAAATTGATCTTTGACTAGGATTAGATTAAGGCTTTGAGTATTTTTTCTAAGTACAGCGCACATTTTTAGTGGAAAGCTTCCCCTTGTGGACCTAGCTGTTGTATTATTAGGAACAATTCTGTTCCTTTTCTTCTTTCACAATCCTTCAGGCACTCTTACGGATGATGAAATGACAGTGCTACATATATAGCAGTTGCTTCTATACTGATGTTAAGAAAGTACCTAAGAAAAATACAGTTCTATGTATTGCTGCTGAAAATAAGGAGGAGGAGCTGATCTCAGAGGAAGAGCTAGCTCTCCATGAACCATCAGTGACCTACAAATCACAACTTAGGAAGAAGCTCTGTGCTCTAAAGACTACAAAAAAAGGGTGAGATGTCCCTAATGATACTGATAACTTGGAACCATCGCACAGCAGATTCTTTTATATTGCAGACAGAGCTGGAGAATGCTACTATCACCTACAATGGGTACGTTCTAAGTAGAGCCAGGCTTACGGGATCTTTCAAGAAAGCATTATGGCTACTAACCATTTTACAGCATCATTATACATCAGAACAGGCAATTTAGGGTGGGGAAAAACCAAATAAAACCACCTCTGTACACATGCCAGTACTTCAGATGACTGAAAAACCGATGGAGGTTGAAAACCTCCCCACTGAGAAAACTCAAAGAAAATAATACAAGCACCGGTTTTGCAAAACACACACCACCCACAACCACCCCGAGCTGTGTTTTCTAGCAGATTTCAAAAGCTCACTGCCCTTGGCCTCATCTCTCTTCTCCAGTACTCCTAATCTACTGTTTTCAGAACAAAAGTAGATCTGATCTCCACTGAGCATCTCCCCTCCCTTCTGGTGCTCCATTAACGAGACAATGCACACCTATTACAGGGATTCAAACTTAAATGAAGAAACATGGCAGTAGGCATGGAGGACCAGTGATAAGCATCACAGCTTTTCAATCACAAAGCTTTCTTTTAATGTCCCCGGAACACAGATTTGGCTCCTCTACTATATCTTTGTGTATTTATGTCTGACTAAGTAAGATCAGCCTGCCCTCAGTACTGCTTTTTCTGTTTTACAATCTTCTCTGTACAATGAGGTCATCAAGACCATCGGGTTCCAAATATAACCTCCTGGAGCAGTCCTACACCCTGGGCTAGAGACATTATCTACTCCAAAGTAGATTTGATGCTTCATCTCTTGATTTTATTCTGGTATCATTTCCTTTATTCTTTTAAGGACCGTAACAAAATATTTAGCATTTCATTGTCCATAATTTCACTATTTCATTGCAAATAACTTCATGTAAATGCAATTTTAAAAGCATCTTCAGCATCACTTTAGTTATATTTCTGTCAGAAGTACAAAACAGAGTCTTATTTTCATGTGACACCCAGTGCCTGATAGAAATGCCAAGCATAAAAAGCTCCAGGACAAGCGTAGCTAGCTCAGAATCTTGACGAAAGTTTCACATCCTACCAGTCAGATCACAGGACCAAAATGCAGTGATCCACACTTAAAATCTGGCAGACTATAGGAGCAGACTTAGGCAAATAATTTAGCTGGTTTTCCCCCTCCATTTTATTAGCATCTAAGTCAAATTTGGCACTTATCTGAATACCGTGCATACTGAGCAGTGTAAAACTATTTACCACTGAATGCTTACAGCACTGTTTACTTTCAGCTAAAAAAGAAGAAACAAAAATAATCACAGATGATGCTATAGATACACCATTTCAGAATTCATACTTTTTATATTGCAAGCAATGGACAGATCCACTTTACAATCAGCTAACTAGTTAATCTGCACCCCATCTCCCTTCACATAACAACAGCCTCTAACTCAACTTACTCTCACCTCCTGCAAATAGACACACCAGACCATGGGTCTGTAGCAGAAACCACCTGATAAAAGATGAAAAACTATTTAAGAAGAATATATTAATTTTCTTTGTTCAAAAACATAATTATTGTTGCCACAGGTTATTTATAGTGCAGTAAATACAGCACTAATAACTACGGTGTGGAAACATAAGTTTAGAGTCCTTAAATTTTTTTTTTCATTTTAACACCAGGAAACAGATATTATTTTTTTTTTATTATTGTTATTCAGTAGTGTTGCAATAACTGAATTGACACCAAATGCACACCCACGTGTCACATTCCAACTTCTCTCTCAAAAAGCTTTTGACTAATATTGCATCTGGATGACGGACAGGAAACTCTGGCACTACTACCACCAATGACTCCACCACCTGAGCACAGTTTCTTGCCGGATGTTTTGCTGTGGACATGAGGATACCACTGAACAGACACACATAAAACTGCAGCATAGAGGAATTCACCCAGCAAGCTGCCACCCAGTAGAATTCCACAGTGTGCTGCCCCTACTGACTTTCGTCTAACAGTAAAATGCACTGCCATGTACAGGTCAATGCAAGACTACAACTTTGCGGTCTTCAGCATGCCTTGTATGATCCCAAAATATTTCCCAAATGGATGAAATCCAACTTTCCTAAGTACTCACTGTAATTAAGAATACTTGTCAGGCCAAAAATCCAGCTGATTTACTACACACGGATCTTTATACAGACACAGGAAAGGATATTGCCTGAAGGTAACCCTCTCCTCACCACTCACAAGTAAATATAAACACATTAAAAAAACGGTTCCATTTGGCTCCTTCCAAAACATCCATTTACCTTTGTTGTAGCATCTGCATGAAGCCTATGACTTCTTGCTCAGAACTGCTCAGCACTGTATTTTGTATTTTTCCTAATTCTGGTCTTCCAGAAGGGGGAAGGAATTCCCTGTCTGCTCTCACTGGGTCTGCGTTTTCTATTCTTTCAATTCCACTGAATAACGGTTGCATAAAGAGATGAAAGTGGGTAAGAACAGAAGGATCAGAATCTGGATTCTTGAGTTTCATCCCTGACTGCTGCCTGTGCATCACACGAGCTAAAGATTTCATTTAGAGCAAGATTTGCAAAGAACATTCAGTTTTTACTTCCATCTGCTCTAATTCAAGTCACTGAGAATGGTAATTGTCAACTTCAGTCAGAGAAGAGCTAGGTCAACAAAGCAGAATTTTGGAAATCCCATATTCAATATATTCACTACCGTGCCTTGCCATCTTCTAGAGGTGCTGAGAACATTTAATTAAAGCTGATACAACTCTGAGGTCCCAGCTGTGAAAGGTAGTAGATTGAGGCAAAACTTTTTAATGAGAAGGCCTTCTAGTCAGGTAACTTTCAAAAATTTGTCCTCAAAGAGGACAACAAACAGTTGCAAAAAAAAAAGTTTTTGTAACAAATTTTATCAGTTAACCACTATAAAGTTCTTTACCCATACTAGCTTTTCCCATTTTTTCTGAAATATAATTGACTATTAGATTCTTACATCAACACAGATAAACACTTTGGTAAAGGATTTATGGACAACCAAAACAATGGAAACAAGGGTAAAAATTCGAATGTAGTAGTGAAAGAATAGATGCATTTTCAATAGAACTATTTTTAATAGCAAGTAGTCTGGTCTGAGTTTGATGACAGCAGTCAAGTGCACTGCAGCGTGCTGTAAGAGTGAGTTCCACACTGGCAGAGCTGTGGGAAATACCAAAGTTTAATAACAACTTTTTTGCCCCTCTCACTTTTGTGTAATTTGTGTAGATCACACAGAGGAGAAAGCAGCCAGTCTCCTCAGCAGGGGATAAATATTCTAAGAGATTTTAACTTCCTCAAACAAAGACTATATGCTTTCCATTAGCTCAGTACACGAGTTAGCTGCAACTACCCTTGAAAGACCTATGACTGCAATTTTGATGAGGTCTCTAGTACAGTGACAGGCCTCTAACATTCTCATAAGACAAGTGGTAAGCAAAGGTTATCAAAAGGCACGTGCGAAATTCATACGATACTGGAAGCATCCTCGTTTCACAGCAGGAAACAGAATCTCTCGCAACAAAGGCGCTCACAGGCCCTTTACAAACACAAGGTAATAGGAAGACGTTTCCATTCAGCTGCAGCATGCGAATTCCACTCTGGACTAGCGGGTGTGTGAGTGTGCATGTCTCTCAAAATGGTAAGAAGTACAGAAACAAGACCTGCATGTCTGAATGGAAGACAGATTAAGTGATACAACTTCATCCACTAAAATCACACGCGATGCTTAATGTATCATCTTTCCTCTACTATTATTCTCTTGAGGATAGAGATATTCATTGAAATTTACCCTGCAGCACCTGAGTACTGAAATTCCACTGAAGTCATGGGGTAGCAACGAGCAACCACCGAACTGGCAACTGTTTTTTAGCATTTGTGTTTCCCTTGAAGCATGAAGGCTGTTATGTGCATGTCAAAAAAGGCTGTATGGAGGCACTGATACCAAAAGCAAAGTTTCAAGGTCATACATTGATTTGAAATGGCTCTATTTGAGGCATCAAACTTTTAAACACTTCATTTTTTTCCAAAGACTGAACCCTTCCCAAACAAAGACATACAGATGCTTGTTTAATTTGCAAGACAAGATGACAAAGCTGCACAGCAAAACACTTGCTATAGTCAGTTTTGAGGTAAGTCCCTAGCCCTGGGAAACACTCTTTGCCACAGAGAGGGAAAATGGAAAGGGAAACAAGAAAAAACAGAAGGGGAAAAAAACCCACCAGCAATAATCTCCACCTTATTAATTGAAAGGAAACAATGACATGGATTATCATACCAGCATTACTGAATGAGTACATCTAATTCTTCACGAGGCCCTGTATAATTTTGTGTGAGATTCAGGTGCTGCCCAACTGACTAACATTTGAACCAGCAATGTTGCTGCTTTTGGGCAGAACAAAGATACTGCAAAACTAGTTTGAATTCTTGGTAAATGTCTATCCTCTTGTATTTTACTCAAAGAAATGGAATAGAAATGGTTTGTCTAACAGCGTTTACCAGCAAGAAAAATGCCACAGGTCATACTCTGTATCGTGGTATTACAAAAGCAGTTAATTTGCAGCGCTGAATAAATTTGTGCAGGTGTGCAAGGTTTTGCAAACTATCTGCCGAAGCACTTTTACGGTCTGAGTGTCACAGTGATAAGTACTATGAAAAGTAAATAAATATTTAGAAAGAAGCTAGATAACACAGAGAGACCATAGATCAACTGCTGAAGTTGCAGAAAGCCTGTGGCTACTGTGCAGTTCCTAAATCAGCAGGATAGGATACAGGCTCAACTATCGTTTAGTCATAACACATGGGCACGCACACTCCTCCTCCACTCTCCATTCCTGCCAGTGTTCTCCTTTTTGATGGCCCTAGGCATCACACAGAAGCAGCAGGCTCCTGTTGTGCGCTATGGCTTTGGCCTTATTGCCTCCCTGTATCTAAATCCTTCCTACGCTGACTTACAGGAAGAAATGCACAGTGCTCTAGAGAGGCAAAAGACAGATCCTGCCCTACTGAGGGTTGAAAATTCCTAACAGGAATGCTGTTCTGCACACTTACCTTTTCATATACAAATGAATCAAAGCCTGATATACACTAAAGGACAATCCAAGGCATGGGGTTTTGTAGTTTGGGTTTTTTTTCCTGTCATTGGTGGTAGTTTTTAATTTTTTTAAAGCAAAGTGCAGTGCTCCCCAAAATGTTTCTGCTTATCCTTTAGACAGCTTAAAAACACACATGGAAAATGCATTTAGGATACGTATGTACACACTGGAAGCCTTGTTAGCATCCTCCTTTATTTGCTGAGAACAAAGCAAGTATGATTTAAGCTGCAACTTCAATAAAAAGAAGAAAAAAAAAAAAAGAAATGTTATTACAGTTAGTGGGATAAAACCCTCTGCAAGGGCTTGACAGCCGAGACAAATAATGTACATTGGCTCAGAGTAATGGAAATAATTAAAGGGGGAAAACATTAGAAGGCAATACTGCTGCAAGTAAAACTGAGTGGATGCGTCAGTAAGCTACTGTATATGTCAAAAAGCTCATCCAGGCCTAGTTCAGAGCTCATGAAGGTGATATAATGAGCAATGTGAAATATATTCAAAGTAATTTAAGAATCATTAGCACAGTGTAAAGGTCTGCCTTACATTAAGCGTCATTATCAAGGCCAGCAGCCTGAAAAAAACAGACATACACAATATGTGATTGATGATGAAAGCAATCGGTACATCGGTCAGCAAGGCCAGGCACACCTGTGAGGTCACAGAAAGGGATGAAGGAGCAATTCAGCTTGCGCTACCACGTTCTGTGTGAAGAGAGGCCAAGACACACCGAGTGGCACTGCAAGTGCCACAAAAGGGTTATGCTCTCCTCTAGCCCTCTTCTCATCCTCCCTCCTCTCCTGCCTCTGCTGATCACCAGGATATTACAGACAAGAGACAGCATTCCCAAACCAAGACACTGATAAACATGTGGAGGAAGGCGGTGTGAAATCACACTCTCCTCTTCCTGCAGACAGGGAACAGCTGAATGTCTCTGCTTGTATGCACACAGTCGGGTAGGTACGCAGCCCCTAGCCACTCACGCACAGTCCACAGTGAGAGGCTGCCGCTGTAGAGGAGTCTTCTCCAAACTGGTGGTACCTAAGCCAACGAAGCGCAGAAACCACCACCTGAACAACTATTTCTTCATTATTATGAAGCAGCCATGGATGATGTACACAGTTTTCAACTCCTCGTGTTGTGGATCTCCTACTAATCAGCCTAGAGCTTCTAAAGGATATCTGGAATAAAGCACATCTTGTCTGGTTCCGGTGATGCAAGAGGTTTTTGACAATGCAAGGTTGCACTAGCTTATATTTCCCTCATCATTTCATCACACACACAGGTTATATATTACCAAGGCACCAAAGGTTGCGATTAGAAGAATGAAGTACACAGCTGTCCAAGATCAAAGGATGTCTCACCCTGGTTCTTGTTCCTCAGCCAAACTAAAACAACTCTGCCCTGGGAAGCGAATCAGAGTGAAACCAGTGCCCGCTCGCACAACATGGAACTTGCTTTTCAACTTCTCCCAACATCAAAGCAGCATGACATACATGGATCACACACCACCAGATCTCTTCTGGAGTGTGGCACCTCTTCCAGACGAGTTTATTATTTTAAACATTGAACCTTCATGCTTGAAAAGTATACAGCATTTGAGATATCATCAAAGCAACAGTAATAATTAAAACTTGGAAACGAAGGAGGAAAAATGAAGAGGATTACATTTACCAAGTAATGTTGGATGTTTGACAAAATTTTCTGACCAAAGAACCAATATTAAGTGATTATTTCTTTCATGGCAAAACCGAATAGAGGAAGCTGAAGAGACACCTGGGAGTGGGAACGACTTGTCATTCAATAAGATGTGACACAGAGAACATCAAGGGTTGCTGTTTCACTCAGTTACTGTGATTAACAATGTTGTCCACAAAGATTGAAACTTAATTAACATTTTTAAATTGTGCTTTGACATTTTTAGCTCTTCCTATAAAAGCACTTGTGCAGCTGTGTCATTAAAACAGAGAAGCTTCACAGCTTTAACTGTTTGAACCACTCACCACTGGAGGCCCATTGTGTTTAGACTTCTGACAACAGCAAAACACTTTGAATCCAGATATAACTTTCTGAACATTAACAATGTACATCAGCATTAAAAAACTTGCTACAAGATGCTGAGGTAATTCTGTGACCGGTACTGGACCTCTCCTTTTGAAACAGGATTAAATCACACACAAAATGTGGTATTAACTTTGGTAAAAGAGTTTTGTTCAAATAGTATCTTTCAATGCCACAGTACAGTAAGTTTGACCTTGGTGCACTGATAACACACGTGTTTTGGTGAAAAGAAAAAGGAACTGAAGCTTCTCCAAGAACTTTTTATACATCACTCCCACTAAATTTCAGAATTAAGCTTCCCAACTAAAGCAGAAGTACCAAAGAAGATGGGAGAATGGGACCTGAATGTTTCCTCTCGTTGTGAAAGGGCCTGCAATCAACTCTTGTTCTCCTCCCCGCTGCCTATAATGCCCCATTCAATGCACAGACTCTGGCAGGCAGGTGCTTTAGGAACAATCCTGTGGCACAAGCAGAAATGTACAGCTGAACACACTTCTTTTCTTGCTGACTCATGAGCTCCCCAGTACCGCCCAAGCCTCTCTGACCTGTGCTTATGCATCTGCAGTGGAGATTTTTGTGAACTTCTGTAGAAATTGTGCATGGCTGCTGCAGTATGAAGTTCATACTTAACTCTGATTTTGGGGTGCTGAAAACTGAGTTCCTTGTGCATTCCCAGTCTCCCAACAGTTTACCCTCTTTTACAACTCGTTCCTTGGCAAGTTTCATAGGTTTTGATCCAAGGAGGGCCAGTACTTCTCCTTGGTATTTTCCTTTCAGTATTAAAGAATAGAACAGAAAGATATACAGGCTGGAAAAGAAGGAAATTTAATTTTCTGAAGATAGAATTACGATTCTGTTACAACACTAAAGGAAAATATGTAACTGCTATGTATTACACATGGAAAAGTAGGAGAAAGAAAGAAAAGGCTGTGAGGAAAAACATTTTTTCCTGAATTCTGGTGGAAATTTATGGTCCCTTAAAGTCTCTCTCACGCAACAGAAAAAGATCCTGGGCAAAGGAATTTTAAATAGCTGGAGTTATATATGCACTGCAACAGGTAGACACTGAGATGTGTACATGCACCAGCAAAGACATGCTACAGTAAACAACTGTCATTTGTTTTACTGAATACTTAACAGCTTCATTTAGAAAGCAGAGCTATTTTACCTTTTATATGTGCACTAGGTGTCAAGATACAATCACATATCAATCTATTCAAATCAAACCTAAACCAGAGCCTCTTACAGAAACACACAATGTGATTAGAAGGAAATGGTCATCTCAATATTGGCACACTAATGAGAACTGCCTCTATGAAATGACTATATTCATTTAATTAAAAAGCCCATTATGGATCCCATTCAAAATGCTGTTCACTGAACTCTTTCATATAAATCTAATTTGCTTTTATAGAATGTTAGGAGTATTATGTTTATTTGTACAAACAGGTTCTAAAGAACAAAGTCTTAGGAAAACACAGTCAACCCCTCACGAAAGGGTTTTAAAAGAGCTAGCTATGAATATGAACACTAAAGAATATTTTCTAAAATACTTGTGACTCAGATTCACAAGTAGTATGCATGTAGTAGTTTCCAACCAGTTCCTTTCCCTCAGCACCTGTTCTTTCCTGTGGCAGGGACAGCTCAACTGCACGTGCAGCGGTTGCTGAATCACCACAAACTTCAGAAAGATTGTTTCAGAAGCAGCTGGGCCATCCTGCAATAGAAGGATGAACCCCAGAGGGATTATCTGACAAACCACTACAGCAGTCCCCCAGTGCAACATCCTTGATTGTTAGTAAATTCATACGGGCAAAGATGCTTTCATTATACTGAGTTACTGGCATACAAACCAGAAATAATTACAATGCATCAGGAGGGAATTCAGGATGGATATAACAGGCAATGACATTTTCAACAGTTGTGTATACTGCTTTTTGGCCTTCACAGAAAAAAACCAGCAGGAGCTGAAGCTGAAAGATGTTAAAGGATACCAGCAATTGCTCTGTGAAAACTCGGGGGGCTGGGGTGGGGGGGGAGCATCATAATTTTTAATTTACAGTAAGTCACGAAGCTAGTAATCAGCCAAATCCACAACTTCTGCTTTGAAAAGTTACTTCAGGGGTAAGCAGTTGTTTAGGTTTAATCTCTGAGACATAAGTAACAGGGAACAACAAGACCACCTTCAATATGCAGAATCACTGCTTTAACAGACAAGCAAGTTGCAGAAAGGTAACCCCAGCACAGGGACAGCTGCAAGGTATTTACCCCTGCTAAAAGAAAGGACATCTGCAGCTCAAGCTGACCCAGCTTTAAGAAATGCACTGCAACAGGTACTTAACTGGAGGCTCAAAGACTACAGCATCAGCCTTTGCACCGCACTGCCTTGCTCAGTACTGGCACGCCCCCGTGTACCGAATGATAAATATCCCCATTCCTTTCACGCACCAGGTCCCCATTACCACCAGTTGAGCAGGAATGGCAAAGCAGGGGGAGGGAAGAAAATCTGACATGCACATCTGATCTATTAGCTTTTCAGGGCTTTGGGATCAAATATTGCCTATGCAATGTGTGTCTAAATATGCTGAGACTCCAGTTTCAGATAATATCTTTAAGTTCGACAGGAACATAGAAAAGTTATGGCTTATGTGTTAAAGAGGTACTCAATTCCAGGGCTGAACTGTAGTTTCAAACATTAAACTTAGGTCCAGACATCACAACACTTGAATTATTTATGTGATTGCTAATGTTAAGACCCAGCATTTAAAACAAATGCCTTATGCCCTAGTCTTTGGCACACACATTTACTGCTAATGAAGGCATGTAATGCCAATGACCTCCATTCCAGATTTCAGCTACACTTAAAATTTAGTACACTGGAGACTGAAAATCATGGGCTGCCTGTATTTATATCCCATGCAATCCTCTTGAAATTAATAGAGCTTTGTAGCATACATAGCAGGCAATTTGGCCCAGAGTAAGCAGCAGGCATACTTGCAGCTTTTAGTGCAGATTATGGCACATTTTGTTAAGCTGTCAAGCATCTCTGGTAAAAGCAGGCTAAAAGAGTGACAAGCCAGCAGTGCTGCCCTTTAGTACTTCACATTTTGCAGCATTATTCGTTTCCACAGCCCCTTAGAAAAAAGGATTTTAGGAGAGCCTCATTAGTCATAATGTCTATTTCTTGTCAATGCAATTATGTTCTACCAGATGTTGCTAAGCATTTTGGACAGTCTTCTCTAACTTACAAGTCCATATTGTTGGCCATTACCACAACAGCTCAGGACCTTCTCGTGTTATCACACAGGTATCAATGAGGTTAATGTGAGGTCTCACGGACCCTCGTGTTTGGGCATTGCTACTGAAGAAATCTGGCAGTTTTCTGAAAGCAAAAAAACCACAGAGAACACAAAACAGTGATATAAATGATCATTCTGAATGGAAGCCCTTGTCAGAGAAAGAACCATTTGACCATCATTAGCAAATGCTGCCAGCGTCTAGGTATGTTCATTTTCTTCTGGAAGCTCATTTTCTGAATTCTTGAATAAAAGTATTTTGTTCTCTTTCACGTTACAAACAAAAGCCTAGGAACAATAACGTAATTATTTTCTTAAAGAAATGAAGAGCTTCATTTTAATCTCATGCAGCTTTCACATTACCAACATTATATGCTGAATATCTTTGCTACATGTCTGTGGTGCTAATTTAATCTAGACAACCATGAGTGGGAAAATCTCAGGCTACAGTTCAGTAAGTAGCACCCGGTCTTCATTTTCCTCAAGTCTCCAGCACACGAGTGATCAAAATACGCAGAGCATCTCTCCACTTAAACAAGGATAGATGGAAGAAGGTAGTATGCTGTATTTCACCTGCCTAACCTTTACCACTCTGGAAGGAAAGGAACGCAGAGTCATAAATGCAGCTTTTCTCCCTGCTCTGCTATACAGCCAGAATGAAAACTTCCTGCCTGAGGAACAGAACACGGATAAGAACAGATCTACTGAATCAAACCAAGAGCCAACTCAGTCAATATACTGTCTCTGTTAGAAGAGCTACATGCTGTCAAGGAGCATAAGAACATGGTAAGCATACACCATCTTCTTGCGGCAATGTGACTTTCCAGTCCAGAGCTGTTACTGTTGTGCTCAGTCAGAATCCAGTCACACATCAGACTTGCTACACAGGAACCCCTGCAATTCTACAGTAGCGAGCCTGTAGCACCCATAGGCATCTTTCTGTAAGTTAACAGAACAGGCAAAGGAGAAAGAGAAAAATATCTTTTTTAAGCCACTCTTAAAAGACCATACTCTTACCAAGCCCAAGCCCTAGCAGAGAGGTCTCAGTGGGCCTCTTCCCAGTCACTCCTTGTGCCTGTGTAACTGGGAGAAAGTTAAACTGGGCAACAAGTTAAAAATACGAAAGGATTGAGTTTTTTGCACTTCAGGTTATCATTAAGATGGCACAATTCCTGTAGTCCTAAAAGTTCAGTTTAGGTAGCCTCTGTCTGTTATTCTGTCATGAATGCTCAGGGAAGTCAAAGCATTAAATTTTGCCTCATCTCCTAATGACTTTCAGAGGAACCCGAGTGCTGAGACTGCCTTTCTGCACTTGGCAATGTTTCTTCATGGACCCGTCTGCACTAGGATAAAACCCAAGTAGTTTAAAATTATATCAAGTGTTTTAAGGGAGCT
Source organism: Falco biarmicus (assembly GCF_023638135.1). Lineage (NCBI taxonomy): Eukaryota > Metazoa > Chordata > Aves > Falconiformes > Falconidae > Falco > Falco biarmicus. The sequence continues at coordinate 2,026,123 of NC_079305.1, forward strand.
ATTCAGAGGCAAAGGAACTGTTGAATCCACAGCTGCACTTATGAGCTATCAAAATTTGATTCCAAAATCAACCTTCACACAAGCAGTTGTCAGTATCAACACAAAATGGCCTCTGCACTTCAGGCAGCGTGGCTGGGACTTCAAATGGCTCTGGAAGAAGTCAACACTGAGAATTATTTAACAAAGGTAGACAGCAGACAGCTCTGCACAACACCTATTTACCTAGAAACTGCAATTCATCTGCAAGCAGCACGCAAATACAAACAGAAACGTTAAGATAATACTGACCATGATTTTTTTTTCCTTTTTCCTTCCAGCTGTTACAACCACAAGGCAACAGTCAAACGTGAATGGGACACAACCACCATTTTGTCTGTCTGTACACTAATCACACTATCGCTGATTGCATGCAGACATTTCCAAACGAGCTCAAAGCCTCAAGTTTGATGCCAAATGACTTATTTCTGACTTACGGATTGTTTTCATGGAGGTTCAAAGCCTGGAATTTAAAAAGTCAGTCAGGAGTTTCGACATGATGCTAATAAGTCAAAATTAAGGTGTTTCAATAGGTTTTGACAGAAAAGTTGTTATCTGCATTACATAAAACACATGATTTTGTATGATTATTCCTTGGCATATCATTAAAATACATTGACATTTCAATTTAAACCATCCTGGATAGTGCTGTGACTATCCTTTACTACTCATCTTGATAGGGACTACGCAGTAAAAGAGAAGGTAAGGAGCTGCTGAAGTACCATACCTGCCACATGCAATCCCTTCCATCCAAGGATCACACAATTCCCTGAGAATTCCAAGCAGAAGTGTGACAGGAGCGGTGCCCCTCCGGAGGCGGGGGGGGGGGGGCAGAGGCCGCCACGTCCCTCAGCGGCTCCCACACCGCGGGCCTCCTCCCGCCAGCTCGCCTCGGCGCCCTCCCAGCGTGTAGATGAAATACATTTTTGAGTGGTTTCTACCCCTTTACCCTCCTGTCAGCGCGGGACTCGGCGCTCTCCCCGCTCCCTGCGGCAGCCGGGGCCCGCAGGCTGTGGGGCCCGCCACGCCGCCCGTGCTCCCGGCCGGCCCGCAATGGCGGGAAGCGGCGGGAAGCGGCGGGAAGCGGCGGGAAACGGCGGGAAGCGGCAACGCGGCGCCGGGGCTGCGGGCTGACCCCGACCCGGCAGGACCTGCCCCCAGCGGCTGTTGTGAGAGGAGGGGCTGGGGCTGGGGGGTCCCCGAGGGCCCGGCGCCCCCGCTGAACAGGTAAAGGCCACGTCCCGCTGGCAGACGGGCCGGAGCGGGCTCCCTCCCTCAGGCCATGGCTGCCTCTGAGAGGGGGCGGGGGAACTGGTCTGTGAGGTAAAGGCCAGAGGAATTCCTCCTCTCAGAGGAACTGAAACCCTCTCGCATCCATTACTCACCCAAAAAACAAACAGCTCAAACTCGGTACAGGTTCTTGGATTATGTTAAAGCCTCCCCGTCCCTGCAGAGAGGCCTGCTGTGCCTGACCTCCAGCCATCCAGGCCTCTGTGGCACGGCCCGGGGCAGCCAGAGCCAAGTAATCGCAAACTCCGCATCTGCAGCTGGTAAATGTTGGTTATTCCTGCTCAGAACAGCTGAACAGCAGTGGCAATTCTACTACAGGATCTGTCACCTTAATCAACCCGAGAACAGGACTATTTATTTTCAATGGAACATTAATTTCAGACAAGCTAAAGTGAAACCCTTTAGCAGCTTCATGCAAAAAGGGGTGGGGGGACAATGTGGATGTCACGCTAAACTCAAGCAGTTAAGGAAAAAAGGTAAAATAATAGCTATCATGGGAAGTAGTGGAGATTAAATTCATCCTACCTGTAGGAGAATAATACTAATTACTAGACAGAATATATAGATACAGATACAGAATGCACAGTCAGGAAAAAAAAAAATTATCAGGGCTTGTCTTACATGTGGAATTAAAGCCCGGTCCCATAGATAACAGTATGTACTATTCTAGGGTTCAGTTTCTGTATATATAAACACAGGCTTACACATACCAATCTCAATTTAAAGTGAAGGTCAGAGATTTACAGTGGCAAAGAGATGTATATGCACATATGCATGACGGGAATGTCCTCACAGCTAGACTGGAGAATGGGCTGCATACACCTTAAGTCATCTTCTCTCTTGTAAACTTGTCCTGGAATACACAGAATATTTTTCCAGGCAAGTTTCTCAGAGAATTTAAGGGATTTTCTGGGCCAGTTCCCACTAAAGTTCAATAGGAGATAGCGATTATTCCTTAGGGCTATCTTGAAAATTGTAAACATAGATGTCTATTAAAGTGTCTTGTATCATGAATCCATTAATCAGAATGCAGTTGACAAAGCTATCTGTGGAAGAGGTTCTTCAATACAAAACAGCAGAGTAACTTCTGGGAAATTATATTATGTTTACAGAATCCTATATAAGTTTACAAGTTTTTTTGCTTGTATCACAAAATATGAGCCTGTTACAGTAATTATAGAAAAAAAAACCCTTTAAAAATTAGAAAGTAAAAATGAGAAATCTGACAGAAAATTCAAGGAATGAGTCCTACTCCTAAGTGCTGATATAGCCTCAGGTATTATAAAATTAATAAAGATTTCTACAGGAAGTGAATCATTAAATAACTAAGGGCGTGGGGGGCAAGAATTTTAGAGCTCTGAAGCTGCTTTGAAGCCATGCTGAACTCAAGTAAAAGTTTCACCAGCAAAAGCAGACACAACTTTTTTTAAAAAATAGAAACATGGCATTTCAACATTTTGCAAGGCAAAACATTTTAATCTCAGAATATCAAAATGGTTTGGGGGTTGGGTCTTTTTGGTTTTGCCTTTTGGGTTTCTTTGGAGACTGGGCTGTCAAAAGTTAAAAACAAATGCTGTACAATCAATCTGAAAATCCATGGAGCGGTATATTGGAAACTAGGATTTATTCACTGCAATACTCATAAAGCTTCTTCTCTTATTATACCTTCTCAGCAGCAAGAATGGGTCAAGCAATGGGGTTTTTGCTAGTTTTTTTCTAACTATTCTTTTAAATATTCTTTAGACTCCCATGTAGCTTTTTAACCAACTACTGGATTCAAGAAGCTTGCACCATTTGGGGTTTCATTCCACAAGCTCTTTTGTAAATGTTAGCTTTGTGCTTCCTAAAAGACGCCTTATTCTTGTCATATATTAAGAGACTGCATGAGACTTTCTTCCTTAAGAGGGACTATTGCCAAGCTGATTTCTGTAGCTACAGTCTATATGTACCTAGGCAGAGATTCTGCCTTCCCCTCCCAAATGTAAATAACACTAGAGCATGTATTTACTAAGGGCCATAACGGTCATTTGCACTGGAAACCATTTGTACAACTTGGTTGCAATTCTCTTGATTGTCACCAAACACCAGAGTACAAACACCAGATGGTAAACACTTGATCACCCCCCAAAGACCCTGTATCTTTATTATTTTTTCCCAGAATGCCCGCACAGTGAGTTAAATATATTGCAACCATATCTGGTTAGCAAGAGGTCTGTCTGGCTGTGGCTGTCACCTCTTATCACTGCACACTCACACACTGAAATCAAAAGCTTTACATCAGATTCAATGTGAAATGCGGAGGAGGAACTGACATACCCAGGGACATACTGCAGTTATAGGTGGCAAAGCCAAGAATTGATGCTCAGCTACTAGGCATCACCACCCCTCTGATGTACATACAAAGAGATGAGCAAATAAAACAAGCTGTGATTGGCCCCATTGTCTAGGGGGAGCCTAACAAACAGCATTTATCACTTCTCTCAACAGCTCTTATCTCAAGGGAAGCCCTGCATCAGATCAAGCTCACATGCAGTTTCAGCAGCTCAGTCCAATGTCCATTACACATGGAATTTGAAGAAGAAAAGCTGCTGGTGCTAAGGTGAATACAGAAAGCTCTGTGAGTGTCTGTGTCAAGGAGTCAGAGCACGTGTTTTTGGCGTGCTACTCCCCCTCCTCAGTCAGGTAGGTCCTTTAAAAAAAGGAACACCTCTTCCTTTTAGTCCCTATGAGTCACCTGTACTCCCTTTACTGCTACAGCCACAGAGGACAGCAGGTAGCAACTTGCAAAACTATTTCTAATCAGTTGTCTTACTTTGCATCACCTTCCTCTACTCACTGGTACTCCAAGAATGTAAATACAGCTCTAGATACTTTGCAGAATGACTGTACAAGATGACATAATGAAAAGCATATCCAGGATTTGCACTTGTTGGCCCTTGGTTCATTGGTGCTGAGTGACCTTGTCTATACCGACTTGGAAAAGACTACAAGCTGCTGCTGCTATGAACCAGGCCATGCTTTGCTCCTGAAATAAAAGAGTGCTTAAGATTCATGCTGTAGGGAAGAAATATTTGTCCTGTGGGTGAGATGATATGCAGCCAGCACATGCTGCGCTCCATGAGTATCTGGAGGTGCTAGTTTGTCTTCAGGGGACAGGCAGACAAATTTAGAGCAACCCCTAAGCAGCCCTTGAAGCGCAAAGCTAGCATGGAGGTTATTTCAGGCATTTCCTAAGAGCAGATCTGCTCTTTGTTCTCTCCATTACTTACAAAAGTCTAAAAGAACAATATAATTATGCTTCTGAATCGGCAACACTTATTTTTTGAAAATATGAGAGTAATGAAACTAGCTCCTTTCTGTGTAATTTCTATACTTAATACAGGTTTACAGTTAGCACTGAGACACTAGAATTGATATTAAAGATTGCTGCTTTACCCTTCCCCTCTATAGCCATTACAGTATCCACCAGATAATACAAACAGCTTTTACTTAACAGGCAAAGGAAGAGAAATGACAAGGTCTGGCATTATATTAATATATTGGGAGACACACTATTATTTTGTTCAAATATGCTTTTGGAAAATTGTTATAAAATTCTGAGGATATGGCTCAAACTCCCATCATTCTCTGGACAAAAGTAATAGCTGTCTAAAAGCCTCATATGGACGTCCGTCATGGAATCCTCCCAGCCTGAAATGTTCTATTATTTAACTCTTGCAATATTTCACATTTACGTAAGAATTTTTTTTTTATTCTGGAAGTTTCATGATTGTTTTTTTTTTCGGTTCTTTATTCTGTCGATTCAGGGACTGACAGACAGATCATGGTGGTATAAATCTCATGTCAAGGACATGAAATGCAGACATGTAAGAACTGGACAGCTGCAAAGAGCGGCAGCTTACATGAGCAGTGCCACTGCAAACAGTAACATCGAAGTGAGTTGGGCACAGAGAAATTTAAAGAATGATCTGTGGCTCGAGAAACACATTTCTAACCTTTCTGTGCAACTGGAGATGAAAGCAAGCTGTTTCTTTACATAAATAACATGATATTGGATTCTAACATCAGATTCGCTTCAGAACTTAAATAAGAGCTGCCACGCATACATTAAGAGTTATGTTTTCTAATACTAGTTCTTAATTTTTCATTTCTGTGCTTGATTGAGGTTACTCTGCCCTCCCCACCCCACCCCCTGCCCCCGGATTCCTGGAGCTTAGTGCCAGAAGTAACTGTTTCATCCACCTAATCTGATGATGTATTTATTACAAACAGAAACTAATTGTCCACAAGTAAAATCAGAAGCCAGCGAAGAGTTAAATAAATAAAACAATAAAAAAAACCCAACCAACACCCAGCTACTGGAAAAAATACATACCATTTTTTCCTGAGCTTTCCCAAAAATAAAGCAGCAGGCAAGACTGAAAATGTACCGAGTCTAAGCCTACATAAATCAAACTGCCATTAAGAAGATGCATACGAGGTCTAAGTGTACAGCCTGCTAATGAATCCATCTCTGACCATACAAAAGGTGGTGTTCAAAACCAGCATCTCATGATACTCCAGAACATAAATGTTTCTCTCTAACAACACATCAGCAGACTATACTCTCAACCCATGATCCTGACAATAAACATCTCATTATCAGCCTTTTCCTTATGGCTCATTAACTTTTTAAATAGGGGGGAAAGAAATGGAGAAAACATTTAAGATGCATCAGTGGGGTCTGATGTATATTACAGCAAACAATGGTTCCTTCTGTTCAGTGTCTCCGGTTTGTCCTTCATACTCCAGCCTCTGCATTATTCCCATCTTACGGTAGGGTTTTAGACTCATAAAACAAGACACAAGCAATAAACTGTGATTTGATTAAGCTGAATTCCTTTTTAAAAGAAGTATCTCTAAGAGAATTCTATGTTGAAACAAAGGACTAACAGTATTAAAAATGGGGTATGAGAAGAGGAAAGAAATTTCCATTTGCGAAGGTGAGAACAATGCACCCCTGACTTGTATGCGCTCTGAATGAGGTTAGCTCCTTCAGGCTGCCTTTGAAATACCAGTCTCACTTCTCCTGAGGTTACTCCAGAACAAAACACTTTGGAAGGATTTTCAAAAGATTTCAAACATTTCAGTCCACTTCCATTAACTAAACAGTGTTCTACCAACTTACTTTCATTGGAAAGAAGCTAATACAACAGCAAAGTCGCTGGAAGTTTCAGCCTGAATGGCCAGAATTTCAGAAGAAGATGGCACGCCGCGGCGTGCTTCCCTGAGGCCGTGTCAGACTGTCTGTGGCTCAGCACAGTGTCCCACAGGTACAGCCACTACCTACCACAGGCACTGGAGCTACTCTGAACTCCTGACAGGCAAAGACGACCAAGGATTCAGCCTCCTGGGAGAACATGGGGCTGACGTGGGTGAGTTGGTAATGCTGCTTCTATTATTCTGCAACGCAAACGCGTGAAAACTTTTTTTCACATACACTTCAGGGAAATACCAAAAAATGCTCTCTATACACAAACAACTGAAATAATGTGCTTTGTGTTCCGAAACTGTATTGTGCTGCACCTCACATGTATGATAGTGGCGTTACTGCATCAAGCCTCCCTAACAATCACCTTCCACTAGTGTATGTGGGATTTCTAAAATTGAGCCTAGCACAAGAAGTACAGAGCTGCTGAGCGGTGGGTGGGCAGAAATCAGCTTTGTGCCTTATGGCTACTCCCCAGCAGAATAGTATAATCCCTAAGGTTTCAAATGATGGAACTGTTTTCTCTGTTCCCAGAATCTACCCTGGTGAAATGTGTCTTCTGAGTGGACAGTACAAGGTACATTAATGGACTATCAGTGAGGTGCTACTCTTGTGCTACATGTATACTGAGGCTCAAATGTGATCTGAATGACTCCCTAGTGTTTGAATTTATATGCAACTTGGGGACACTGGATATCGTGTGTTGCTACACAGAGCTAAAACATTGCAATCTCTCTTTATAAATCTTGGAAAAAAATGCATTTTCCTGAGATGCAGCTATGGCAACAAGCAACCCAATATTGAGCTGGGTTGCATAGTGTAATAGACAAAGGATTTTTTTGTTAACTTCTGAAATAATTTATTGGAAAATCTGGAGCAATTAAACTGCTGTCCATGTATTTATTCAGCATGGACTGAATTCAGTATGCAGATTTATATTCTGCAATGTTGTCTTGTAAAAACAGGATTTTCCCCCCTTTGTTTCTCAGACCTGTTTCACTATATTTAAAAACAAAATGAATGAAAAAAAGCCTCAACTGACACACCCCACACTTCAAATTCTGAACTTTTGTGAAGTGGCCCTAAAGGTTCCAGCTCTATCAGAAATGAGACACCTGATTTCATAATCGTTCTGAACTTTGGGGGTATCTGTTACCATGACATTGTTTTGACTGTGGCACACCTTTGTGACATGTTTGCAGCTGTTCCTGAATTACAGCAAAGATGGGGATAAAGATCGAGTCCTTAAGCTATGTCTTTAATAAACACAGCTCTAAAATATGTCTACTTTTGTGGCTAAGCATTTGAAATACTCAGCTTCTGGCACCAATATGTTTCAATTAACAGTGTCCTTGCTATCACCTGCTTACACATTCTTAGGATGTTGTCATCTGAATTTATCACTTTACAGGGGGAAACAGTCATTCTTCTGCTACTTTTAAGAGACAAGTTAAAGCAACTTCCACAAATTATTAGTATATAGTTATTTGACCAAAGGAGTGACATTCTGTATTCATAGGCAATACATAGCTAAAATCAGTTAACATCAATATATGCCTCTGTACCTCAATTTCCCCTTTTGTAAAGGGGATAACAGTATTGGTCTCCTTTGTAAAATACCTTGAGTTGTATCAGAAAAAGTTAGGTATTACTGGCAATATCTAGTTTGAACACAAAATCCCTAAGTGTGTCTCCTGCAGTCCCAGGCAGTCATAAAGTAATTGAGAAACCGTCCGCATACAAATTACTGAATAATGGACTCCAAATGCTTGTATTTTCTTTTATTTACTCCTACCACTGCTGCAGAAAGTGCAACTTTTCTTAACTGTTTCTGATGTCAAGTACTTACATCCGCCTTTACACTGTGTTTACCCAGAATGTTATTTTCACAACTGCTGAGAACATCATTATCAAAGAAACAGCCAGTCTAAATTATTAAGAAAACGGAACAATTGATGTTTCTATAATACACAGTATTCCCCATCTGAGCCTTGAAATCAATTATGGAAAACATTAGGCTCCTCTGTCTTCCCTTGGACCAATTTCAAGATCCAGTATTTTATCATCATTTGTTCCAACATTATAATTGTCCATTGACTTTGATTAAGCTCTTTTTAGCGTAAGCTCTTGAGCATGAAGACTCTTTCTTGCCTCTGAATGCACAAAGCAGCTTGCTTTGTAAGGGGGTTCCACCTCCCTCCCCATACTCTTTATTTTTTCTTGCAGCTGAGTTGGTTATTTTCAAAGTATCTTCTGCAAACTTCTCCCCCATAAATCCCTTTTCCCTGTTATTCTCAGTCCTTGTAAACAGAGGTAGGTGCTATTCTTACTCAAGTTTCTTTTCCTGGCTACAAAGTCCTCAGAGTTGGAAGCACATCAAAACAAGAGATGCTCAGCTGCTGGACACCTGCTTTTTGAGTTTCAGGCAGGATTCCACATTCCTTGATATAAATTACTGTAACTATTGAAATTCTTTGCAAAATTATCACTTCTCTGAAATTCTGGTGTGTCCAACTTCGGAGCAAATTCAGTGTCTTAAATGCAAAACACCCAAAATGCCAACTCATCACTAATTGCTCCCAGCACTCATTCCACCTAGATGTCAAGACAAAAGCAGTTTTAGCTAAAAAAGAGGTTCCAAAATTCTGAGATCACCTGTGAAAATTTTGGTCTATCTTTGTTTCTGCAAGGTGCTAGATAAAAATGGCCTTCTTAGGCCACAGGGACATTGTTTTAAAAGCATCTCGCCTTAAAAAAATAAAATTACTGTAATATTTCTAGATGTTGCTGAATGTCCCTGATTTCACTGTTTCCATGACAAAACGAAGTAAAGAAATAATTAGGGATCAGGCAGGAACAAGTCCTCTGCTTAACTGTTAATAGCTGATAGAGAAGGTTGGCAAATACCGAACACTGAGAAACCTACCCTGTACCATGACATCGTAATGCACGGAGTAGGGCCCTTCCCAACCATCATCTTTGATGTCTGTTTGAAAGCAGGTCACCTCTGTCCATCTCCTCTGACTCTATCTAACATTCATTTTCATTCCTCTGGCTGCAAACCTGTAGATCACAGTAATCAAAGGTAAAAGTAACACCCTTTTTTAATACAGAAAATAACATGGATAAACTTTCTGAACCCTGATAGGACCCTCAGGGTTTCTCTGTTCCAATGTAGCCGCTTGCCCTGCAATAAAACATTTCTTTTGGCCTGAATGAATACAAAGAATCAAAACAAGCATCCATTTCCAGCATCTGCTTGACCTATCTGCTTCTTTTGGCAAGGTATTTAAGCATATACCTTACTCCAAGCCAAACCTTCGGGGACCATTTGTGCATGCTAACTGACTTACTTAGTGACCATCACTCTTACCACAGTGTAATTCTCCATTCCAAACAATTAAGTCTATAAAGCTTCAGCTAGACGACTGAATTTCACCACAGAGCGGGGAAGGAACAAAAGAGAGAAGGAAAGGGAAGGTTAAGAGGGTTTGTCAGGTCTGCGGGCCTCATGGGAAAGGTTTAGATTAGAGCCCAGAAGCAGAGTTGCATGGTGCTGCCAGAAAACTGCTAGAGTTTGGGATGAATATTGTTTAGCTTCCTTAAAAACCAGGCCTTTTGCTGGCTGCTGCTGAGAATAAATTCTAGCCGCTTGGGTCAGGGCTGGTTTAAAATCATTATCACTCAAGCAGAAAGTCCATTATCCATTCAGACATTTGGCTTACTCTTTTCTTCTTTTCTTTTTCCCCTCTTAATACTACTGCACATCAGATGATTGTATTGACTCATCCTCTTACAAAAATAAACATTCTTGGATGTTGAGAACGTATTTGAAATCAATGTCTTTCTTGACTCACTGCTGCAGTATTTGGGGTACTTATTAAACTGAAAGGCAATATTAGAGACAAATTGGCTCCGTAAGTAATACAGATCCCCAAGACCCTGTAAGGTCCTGGAGAGGGGCTTTCCTCTGCAAATGCCCGTCAAAACGCTGAACAAGAAAGGTGAGTATTAAGCTATTTCATCAGAAATCCACACACTAGCTTTCTCAAAAAGCAGACAGGATGTTAAACGGCATGAGCAGAAACAGCAAATGAGCTTATCTGAGGAGAAAGGTATATGTGACGCATATCTCAAGTTTCCCTCTCTCTCTTTGCACCTGTTTGGCGACCCACAAAACATACACCAAAAGGAGATACACACAACTGCAGTCGCCGATCCTTCACAGCTTGGCTCACGTTTCAGCAAATGAGGCTGGTTACACTCAGCTCTCGTTGGCTGGAGAGCAGACTCCTCTGTAAAACATGAAGTTACACGTCCCCTCCGTTATTCACTGCCTTCTACCCTCTGCTTGAATGCTTGGCCCACACACGAGGGATCAGTAGGATCTTGGAATATGTAGGAAAAGCGTGCACCACGTGGAGGAGAATTACGTGGCAGCAACGTTGGGTTTCGTACTGCGATCTGCAGGGGATTTTGGAAAATTGGAAAAATACAGCAAGAAAGGCAAAAATGACTGGTAGGCTTGCGAAAAGGTCCTTCAGCAAGAGACCTTAAGACCTCAATCTATTTATCCCATTAAAAAAGCAGAGTGACTAGCTTATCATGTATACATACCTTTTGAGAAAGCAAATAGAAAGTACCAAAGAGATTTTAAAATCAAGCGTACAAAGATATCAAAAGAAACAGTAGCTAGATGTGAATTGCCAGACTCATACAAACTGCAAGTCAGGATTTATTCAGTTATTTACACAGTGAAGGTGGTTAACCACCGGAATAAACAGCTGAGGGAAGTGGAGGCATCTCTGTCTTTTGGAGTGTTCAAATGAAGACTGAATGACTGCCTGGGCAGTATGCATCAATCGAACATAAGTTATTGGGTTCAATAACCCTGGGTGAAATGTACAGCCTGCATATTCAGGAAGCAGGACTAGACGTTCTAATGGTCCCTTCTGGCTTTAGAATGTATTAATTGAGTGTTAATCATTTTAGCAATATATTGTGCTTTCCTCTCCCTTTGTGCATTTTAACGAACAATTCCAAATTCAATTCAGCTGCCCCAACCTCTGAATACAGACTTCATACTGAAAAAAGCTCAATTATGATACAATTGATGAAATATAGGTGTGAATCACCCAGGATATTTCTATATTGTGGCAAGAACTACTGGTAGCTATTGTAATAATGGTTTCCCTCAGTAATTCTCAGAGTTATCTTGACTCTGCAATACATTTGGTAGCAGATGTTTTAAAACTGCAGTCCAAGGAAATATTGTATGACCAGGATACAAATGCTTCTTATATAGACATACATGTATATATAATTTGTGCATATTTAGAATGCACCTGTCTTTGTCACACATTCTCTGCAACAATACTGTCTGAACAGTACCTTGGATTACATGGCTGGATCCCAACCAGCAAGATTACTTTCACTGCGATTCAAGGTAACAAGGCCTCCTACCCTCCTTTCCCTCTGCGTGCATGTGCACACACTGAGAAAACAGTAATTTCCTTACAAACTAAAAATATCCCTTCCTGTAACACCCCAACAAACTCCGCTCGAAAAGCTGTTTTGCCGTCCTGATCAGAAGCAGCAGTACATTCCCGTCAAAGACTGCTAATGCAGAAAGCAACATTTGAAATACACGCCATATTGAGGCATATTTTTCCTTTGTTTTAGATGAGAATCTCTCATTTCTTAAAAAATATCTCACTGGGAGTTCCAGATTCCTAGGGACAGTATTGTCATTTGTACGGTGTACAGTTTTTTGCCTATGATGTGCAGAATTTTAAAGCTGACACTCAGCTGAGCTGTTTAAAAGTATGAGTCAGCTTTGAACATCAGTCAAGTAAAAGCAGAAATGGGAAAACACAGGTCTAAACTGAGGGTCATGCTAGTAAATGGGAATGTAAGCCTTTACATTAAAAAAAAAAAAGACAACATTTTCAAGATAATGTGGCTAAGCAAAAAGGTATACTCAAAAAATTACTATCTTCAAAATATTGAACTTTTCATGCCTGTCTTATGATGCTTTCTTCAGTCATTATCTGATTTTTCTCCACTTGCAGCATCTTGCACATGGGTCGCAACAGATACAGTAAATCCCAGTAACATAGATCCTACACGATTTAATTTCTGCTTACTTCAATGCGAGTTGGAAGGCATTCTGTACCCTGTGAAAAGAATTCAGGTCTCTTTAGGGGGGTCTAATGAGCTGTGTATAATTTACAACACAGAATGTACTACCACATCAGCTTTTGAGCAGGTACCATTGCAGCTACACTGGAGAATGGAAACAATTCACCCCAGCTAGCTTGCTACCTCAATATATGTCTATATACTTCTATTGAAGATATATGTTGGGAAAGAAAAAAACATAAATCATTTCTTGACCTTTTTCTTCTGGGTACTGTACACGTTACAAAACAGAACTTAACACATGCTCAGAAGGTGGCAGGTAGGAACCAAGATGGGAAGAATTAGACTGTTAATAGCTGCAGAAAATACCTATACTTCTAACCACTGCAAACCAGCACTGTTGACAGAGTGATGGAAAGCTGACAATACCTTGCCAAGCAGGGTGAGGCTATCATAACCCAGCAGATGATTAGTTTTAAAACTTTTAATGGATCTCTGTCCACTGCAGTCTGATGGAGTGAACAGCGCCGATAACCCCAGGGAAATGTGAAACTATTTTATATCTCATTTGCAGGAATGAACACCCAGGAGGTACTTTCTTTTGACAGAATACATAAGACCTACCTGAATGCATTGCATTAGCTTTCTGTGCTGCTCCATACGGCAGATGCTAATATTTTTTATCCTGGACTGGCCTCATTAAGCTGCCTAGCATAGGAGAGAAAAGTAAACCTAATATAAATTTTTAGATCTCTTTTGTGTGTTTTGTGTACAAAACACATTGGCTGTGCAGGGGAGAAGCATTAACAGATAGCAGCCAATAATAAGCTGCGTTTAAGATAAGGGGCAAAGCAGGAGAGCTCAAAATGAGCTTACCTAGAAATGGATTGGGTATGGAGGAAAGTAAAGTCTCACTTTGTAATGACAGCATTAAAAAATCTATTCTGTCCCACTATAGGAAAGGGTTAATATCTGTCTTAGACACACATAGGGTGTATGGTTTGTAGGTAAGTCAGCTGAGGGAACAGTAGCTCATTATTAGCTGCTCGCTGGATGGCGGCACTTCTTTCGCTCAAGTGCCAGATGCCTGGCCAACAATATTATACCTACAGGCAGGCCCTCCAGCTGAAGAAATAAAACACACAGAACATAAGACACCACAACAGAGGAACTAGAGAGGCTACAGAGCGCGGGCTGAGCAGAGCCAAACTACAAGTAATCAATCAAGCTGGACATAGCTGGAACATTGTCCTTTGTTATTCAGTTGCTTATTCTCAGATCAGGCTTACAGATGGTTCTTATTTCTTTAGGACTCTTGTACTCTTTCAAAGAGTTACTACACGGCCTACCTCTAAGGCAGCTGAGAAAGCGGCTCATGTCCCTAAATCAGTCACTTTTCTGCTGAAACCCGTAGTATCTGCCTCTTCACTCCGTTCCTGTCACAGCATACAGTCTGAATGTTAACATTGTACAGGGCATCCAGATTGCGTCTAACAGTAAGATAAGACTTACCTTCAGTTCAGTGTCTACAAACCCTTCAACAGTTGGCCATGTAGGCAGTGAACTGTTAATCTGGCTTTTTAGCAAAGCTCCGCTGGTTCTGTTGTTACATCCTCATGCGTTTCATCTGCTTGCAGCAATCCATCTAGCATCAGACGGCTAGTTCTCTAGGGAAGGGGCTATATGCTTGCTACAAAGCAAGGGCAACGCCAGGCACGCTGGGGCCCACATTCTTGACTGGGGCTATAATGAAAATTTTATATTTGTGTTAACCCAAAATGAACCTACTTTGCATAGCTAATGAGCTTCTCAAAGCAATCCCAGAGATTTCATAACAACATGTTCCCACAAAGATCCTTCGCTGTACAGTTATCTTTAGAATATTGCACATAAATATTTTAGCAAACAAGATTAAAATTCCAGAATGCACTTTCTCAGCCCAAAGGTATAATCTTCACCTAAATAACAAAAATTGTAAAAACATTCAGAAATGTAAAAGTTTCATTAGTTTGCAAAGTGAGTGTCAAGTCACAATTATTCCAAGGAAAATGTAATACTGCAAAAATTACCAGAGCCATCCTTTTTATTAACATTACTTGATAAAATGTGAGCAGGATCATGTTAAAACTATTACATTAATATTCCTCAGAGAGTTGCTATAATTTTAGCTTCTCTTTCTCACTCTCACTCGTTTTGCCCTGTGAGTCAACATAGGAGGATGGTTGGCAATCAGCTCCTGCAATTATCTTTCTCCCTAGATTTGAATTGTTAACCATAGCTTCCACTAATAGAACTGCAAATGAATAGTATCCTTTTCACTTGTATTTACTGGATGAACATTAGGCTCAATGACTCTTTTGCTGGAAGCATGATGCTAAACAGAGGGCAAAAAAGACAAGTTTTATTTCTATTAGCTTGCCTGATGGCTGCAGTGGAAATAAAGACAGGAGCAAAGACCAAAGGGACAGACTAGTACGGCCAAGGTGACTGGACGGCTCTGAAAGGCTATAAATGGACGACAGAGATTTCCCCATTTGGGGAATTGCACACACACGGGATGACATTCTCTTCTTCTAACGGCTGTGTATCCAGGGAACTCCTGGTAAGTCTCTGGCTCCTCTGGGCCAGATTCAACAGAGACTCCTGATTTCCCACTGGTCTCATTTGCAGGTTACAAGCATAAACATTGGTGAATCTGGGTCCTTTGCATGTAAGTCCTTTTTGGAAAATGGAATTTGTCCTCCAAATTCCTTTTTGAGAATTTCCACTTGGGGAAATTTCTCCATGAACATACCCGGTAGCTGTCTGTTGGGGGGACTTCAATAAAATGATCTCATGAGCTTTCTAATCTGCCTAAATGCTCACTTCAGAAGCAGAAAAGGATGGAAAGGACTATGAAAAAAGCACCTCCATACTCTTTCTTGGACATTCCAGGGACAACATAAAGACCGTTACGTATACACAGCAAAAGATGTACTGACATAAAGTGCACGTTATATACACCTTTGTTGCCAGTTTGCTAATAGATGCTTTTAATAATCGGACCTGCTGTTTTAGCTTACAGAGTACACGCCTTTGAATTCAAACTGTGCCAAGTACTGTTCGGCCCTACTGCACGTGGTCATTTTTGAAGGCAGCAAAATGGGACATGTCAGAGTCCTGAGAATGACCTTGACTATAAAAGCATGCATGAAGACTTAACCTGATAAACTTCAAGACCACACTTCACAACACTCAAGTAACAATGTGAACATGCTGCAAAGAACGAAAAAAATCCACCAAAACAACTTGACAATAATTGGCTTTTTCTGCTTGCCAAGTACACAGCTGGTCTAGTAGACTGCAAGCCACAAGTCCATTGATTCGGACGCCCTTGGAGCTGCTTACATGGATCAAGAAATTCCACTCAGAAATGAACACTTGATGTTTCATGCCCGTATTTTGTTATATATGACAGCAGTAATTACATGATCATATGGCTGCGCGATGGTTCTGTTCATTGAATCATACAGCTAAATTCTTGCTAGCCATGCTCTTTGCTAGCATTTGGAATTCTTTCACAACCCAAGACAAACACTGCCGGGAAGCTATTCTAGGCTCACAGAAAAAGAAGCTGGCTTGCAAACTAGACATAGTTACCATAAAAAGAATAAAGGGAAGGAGAACATCAGGATGTATTTGATGATGGCACATTGCTTTCAGAACTCAGGTAATCACCTAGCTCTGGAAAATGTTCCCTGGAGAAAGGATTTGAGCCAACGGTACTATAAATCCCTGTAGATCTGTAAGTTGCGCAGCCTATGGAAGTTCTCAACCACAGCCCAGAGTTCCCCATCACTTGTCATTGGCTGCTGGCAGACAGGCCGTGAGATGGCACAGAAGTTAAAGAATACGTTAATACTGGTTTAGAGCTTGGCTCTCACATTATTCATGTGACTCCTGAAGAAAAAATAAACCACAGATATGATGCAGTATGTGAGACACTGATCCTAGACCTAGAAATTTCAGGTGTTACGTATTTCAGCATTCTTCTAAATGAAGAGCACCATTTGAAAATGTCCTTGTGCCGCTATATGATGCTTCGTGGCTAAGGTGCTCCAAGGTCAAAGAATTGCACCATGTTGTTTTCTGATCAACCGGGGCGGGGGGGGGGGTGGGGTGGGGGGGGGTGGGGAAGCCTACTCGATCTGATCTACTTTCTCTGCTTTTCAAAAAATTTACTCCTTCTGATGTCTTGTGCTTTTTATATTGCTTGTACATCATTATTCTTCTTCCTAAAACCCCCTGTCCCTTCCTGTGTTTCCTAAATTTAAGCAAATCAAATCTCAAAGCAAAATGCTTTTCATTTTCATCAGAACTTTCAGCAGAGGAAAATAATTTCTTTTTTGCCACCTCCTTTCATTTTTTGATAGGCTCTAATCAATAGCTCATGTACTAAACGCTTTCGAAAATCCAAAGTGGAATTATTCAATTCAAAATTCTTAAGTCTCATTTACTTTCAGTAGTCTTTATCCAGAATATACTTTTATCTTTGGAAAATCTGGTGCATAATGACTAAAAATTATCTTCCCTTTCTGCCGTTTGGATCTTTAATACTTGGGCCTTTCTGTCCTTCTGCATGTTCCCATTCAAGACTCCACAACACTGCATCTTTTTCTTACTATTCTCCTCTCCTCTTGCAGTTCCCTACACCAGAGCATGCATGGACTTTTGTATTCATAAAAGGGAACCAGTATTTCCCAGATCTGCTCATTACTCCTTAAAATCAACTGCTAGTTCTAGCACAGAGCGCTGGTTGTGAAGGCAACACCTCTGACCTCTACAGCAGACATCCGAGCCACCGGAGCCGAACACTAACCTTCTGAATCGGTGCCAAAATCGGCACTGGCCTCCGCTGAAACAATTCCCGCTGGGAACTTCTGCCATGACTGGAACTGAATAATCTCTACTACAGCCTAAAAAAAGTAGAGCGTAAAATCCAGAGGTACATCGTTAGCATTCACCTGTAAGAAGGTAGCCCCCTTCAGAAGGATGCACAGCAGAAACAGTGGTATCCTTCAGCATTTAGCTAGTCACACTACCCACATCTGTCAAATCCCCAACGAGAAAACTAGCTGATACAATTTAATCCAGAAAAATTACATGCACTGGATCACATAATTCCTATCTATAAAGCACTATAAGCTGCAGAATTCGCTGTTCATTCAACCAAAAAGCAATTATATAAGCAGAGCAATGGGGAAGCGTCTTCATAGCTCCAACACGATGGAGAATAGATCATCCCATGAGAAAAGGAGGTCAGACCTTGTATTTCGAGGTCATTGAGTTTCAAGCTGGTTTTGTTATGGGCATTTTTGTTTTGTTTTAAACAGAAAGTTTCCAGAACCTACAACACTTGCCACCACCCAGAGAAAATATTAAATGAAATTAGCCAAAAAAAAAAAAAAAAAATCTGCATGGGCTTTAAAATCTTTCCACTGCAGTATGTACTTGTAGTCTTTGGCATTTCCTTATGTAGAAGATGACAGGGTAATCATGAGAATGTTTCTCTGTCAGGAAGCAACCTATTAAGTTCAGCAATCACAAAAAGCATGGCAAAGCAGAATATGATCACTGCTAGAAATGTTTGGACATCAGATGCTGTACGGAAACTGAACTACTGAAATAATTCAATCTTCCATGCCAGATCACATGCTCTGTCTAAAAAAAGTAGTTCTTCCTCATAGAAGCAATGGCTTGGTTTTACCAACCTAATGATGCTGACAAAATTATACTGGTAAGAAATTTAACTTAGTGTAAACTTCCTTTTCATATGCTACTTCACAGTAAAGACTTCAAAATACAAAACTATAGGCACAGTTTTAAAAGTAATCAGTTCCTGTTTCCATATCTAAACAAAGCAATAAAACGTAATCACAGTGTTTGTTTTTTCTACAAGGAGTTGAATGCTGAGCAGTTTTTAAATTCTGATTGCTTATTTACAAGGCAATATTTCAAAGTATCTGAATGCTCTGAAAATCTGACCATTGTTACAATCTCTGGCTTAGTAGCTCACAGCAAAGCTCAGCTCCTTTGAACTCCCTGTGTGCAAACGCTTTTGAGTATTTCTACCAGCACGTCTGCATGGGAGTGCCTGATTTTCTTCTCAAAATAAGATGGACTCAGCGTAAACGAATAAAGATGCCAGTCATATAAATATTATTTTCTATAACTGTATATACTTAATATGCTTTTGTCTACTAAAAATGCGCTTTAAAAATTCTTCATGATCAAGGAACCCCTAGAAACTCTATTACTAAAAGCTCCATCTACTGGTTGTGAATGAGTACTCAGCTCGGAAACATTAATGTCCACCTTGCTGGCAGTTCATAAATGATGTCAGGACATGATTTAATTCTTGTTCCCTTAATTCAGATTTCCCTCAATGTGTCCCTAGGCCTCTGTAAGCTACTCTCAGTGGTAAAACATCTTGTTTGTACTTTGTAAATCGTCAAGGGAAACCTTGAGTTGTAAATTTCATATACAGACATGCCTTCTGACAACATTAAAAAAGAAGAGTAAATTTTAGAGACTGTACCATTATTCTCATAGCTGTCTCTCTACCAGGTTTCAAACACACACACAATATAAACTCCCAGTCAAATTCCAGACTACAGAGACAACCATCCAAGGGCATAGGTGGCTCCATACCACCAGTGACAGGGGAAGCTCCAGATACAAACCCAATGTCTTAGCTAAGTCTCAAGTAACCTAGAATTTGAAGCAGAACATTTAAATTCAATGTTGAATACTTACTTTGTTTGTTATTCAGTACTCAGGTTTCTTACTGCCTCTTCATCGTGGTAATTATTGTCTTGCTTTGCTTATTTTCCATGTATTACTTAGCAACTAAATCTATTAATGCACTAGAGCATTCATAGGGTGAAAAAAAGAGACATGTAGGTACAGCTCAGGGAGGGAAAAATGTTCTGTGTGTGGTGAGACTACTTAAATATAGGGTTTTTTTCCAGAAATAATTTATCTTAATAAATTACTATTCCAAACAGCACTTCTTTGTTGACTGTAAACTGCGCCGCCCCCCCCCCCCCAAATCCCCTGGTTTGTACTTCATCACAACGATTGGGTTTTAGCAGTGACCTCGTGGGGACTTGGCCTAAAAATGTGAGTGTTCTGGGAATCAGTTAAGGAAGATTCTCAAGACTCTGAGCTTTCCTGTATTGCTTTGTGAACCTTTGTGACAGTCACCGAAAACTTCCACAGCTTCATGGGTTCAGCTCCGGCCCAGAGAATACACGAACCACCCTCTCGTGCCACACACCTCGGAAGTCACCTATGGATCAGTGACTGCGGCCACTAAAGGTCTCAGTCACCGTCTCTCCCAAGCCACCGTGGAGGACACTTCAGAACTACTTTCAACCTCTCACTGATGGAACATACTGAGCATTTTGTGTTTCTTCAGCACCTTTCCCTGCAATAGTACCATGCGTTTTACTAGCAGTAATTAAACTGTCACTCCCGTTCTGACTTCTGTTTACACTTGCTTGAGAGACACAAGTACTGAGACATGAACACACCAGATTATTTATTCAAGGTCGCGCAAGGAGCCAGGGACCTAAAAATCCTGTCTGATCAATCCACACAGCACTTATTAGTCAAGGCACTTTCTTTCACAACACTTTTGTGCTGGCTTTCAGAGCTCCGTTAACACACCTCTTACCATTTTTCTCCTTCCCAGCGAGTTTCACAAGGCTGTCATATATCCCCGGCACGATCAACACTGTTAAAACTTCAATGGAAAAAACAGCACAGGAATATAATACCCGAAGCCAATGAGGCATCTTGAAAATCATCTGCATTTTAAGGAATAATTAATAAAGAATGGCATTATTCATTTACAGTGTTGGGAAACCAAGGCTCTGCATATGACTGCTGGAGAGAACTGTCAGATGTATCATTACACAGAAGCCATATAAATCAGATACTACTATTTCCTTGTTCTTGTAATACAAGGAGGAAAAGGAACATTCATTGAAACAAAAGCAAACTGTAGAAAATACAATTTTGATTTATTATTTATAAATAATACTAATATCTAAGGAGCAAAAGCCCATGTATCATGACAGCTACTTTGCAGATTTTTAGTAAAGCAGAATTTTTTCTCCAGAGAGTTTGTAATTTATAAAGAATCATATGAATGCATTCGTGAAGGGCTTTTTCCAAGCATATACGACAGATCAGCAGCAGAGCTGGGTACAAAGCTCCCACTTTTCTTATATTACATTCCTTAGTGCTGGTATTTGTAAATTTTTTTTATTATTTTTAACTCCTGAAAGCATACATATTTTGTCTGCCCAGCATACAACACGTTTCCAAAATCTGTTTACAACCACTGGATGTTCCTGTCACAGAAATAACAAATAATAAGCAAATTAAAACTAAATTTTGGAAGGTTGCACCTACAACTTCTCAGGGTACAGCAGGGGTCAGCCTTTAATCTGAAAGGGGTGATAAAAAAAAGTGGGTAAGCTCAATGCTTGGTAGAAGCAAAGTTCAAACACTACATTTTAAATCTATATTTCTGTTATTACAAGTGCTGATCTGAATGTGGTGAATGATCTCTTATGAAACTGGAGCTATTACCAGTTTGAACAAACAAAAGAGAGGCTGCTTGTAAGAAGTTGATATAATGGCTGCAACGCTGCAGTTTGAATCTCATTCATTATTTTCCTGGATTCTTTTTACCATTCTAAAACTTCTGTGTCTCAGATATCTTCTCCTTCCCTTCCAGACGGCTAAACTCCTGTGTTTTCTCTCAGGCAGCATAAATAGTCTTACAGGACCTGCAGGAGATAATCTGTGGTTTGGTAGAGAAATAAAAAGGGCTGACATTGAGGCCACAGTTCAATGATACAGCAGATCTAGCTTTAGGGCTTCTAGAAGCAGATGAATATCACAGTGGCCACACGATGCAAAGCAATGATTTGGTAGGAACTCAGTCTTGTGAGTATAATTCGATTACAAAAAACCTGATGTTTTAACCATCCTGGTCTTATATGCTTTATTCTAGATCGGATACTGGTTTTGTCTTTCCCATCCATGCCGCTCCAAATTTAAGCCAGATCAGGTACTGCCTGTATTTTCACAGCCAACAGTATCCATCAACTGGCAAGGCTGGAATAAGTTCATTATCTTTTTCTCTAGCTTGAAAGAAATGGGATCCTGTACCCACACCTGATCAAGATTAAACTGCTACTATTGGTAGTGCACAGGTGAAGTATAAATAACTGAAGAACTACAGAGTGGCCCTGTAGACCTAAAAGATTGAAGAAACCCTCTGATTTACTCAACTTCATTCATGCATTACCCTAAAGTAGATAAAGGCAGTAGTGAAAATATCATTATTGTAACACCACAGTGATCATGAGCTTGGTAAAGCTGTACTCTAGAGTTTTAGAACATCTGTCTGCTACTCTAAAACTAGTCCAGACTTTCTTGATTCTACAGTTTGTTTCTTTAAAGAAAAATTCTGGTGTGGCTTCTCATGTCTATTGAAGCATGGAAAAAAAAAAAATTATGGTTTGAAGATGATCAAAGTTGCCCACCATGACTACTTCAAATTCTCACAGGCTTTGTTGCGCATGAATACTTATGAGCACGTTTACTGAAGCTCTAAGGCAAGCATAATCAGAAATGTCTTCCTGAATCACGGCCAAAGACTATAATCCCAATTCTTTGTTTTCCCTTTTACAGCAGGGAGAGATGCCCTCGTTTCTCATTAGCTGAGCTGGAGTTAAGTGTTCACAAGAGCGGGAGGCAGACTTGCTTGCGCAAACTTAGATCAGAGCTTTGAGTTCTAAGCAACATAAGAGATCGCTCCCATTTCCTGACCCAGTGCACATCTTACAGTGAAACGGTATTTTAAAACACAACTTTGCATCATGGAACAAGGAACTGTATAGTTAACAATCCTTTGAACTGGGTGTGCAAGATCTCTGTTAAAGAGACAGTGCTGGAAAACAGGAGGGCGTACTCGAGCTGGAGCGCCCTGAACCTAACTGACACACCATTTCCATTTTCTCTATCCTGGCCCAATTAAAAAAAAAAAAAAAAAAAAAAAAAAAAAAAAGAGTCAGAAAAAGAAGAAAAAAAAGAAAAAAATATACTGAACTGAACTTGTAAAAATTAAAGAGCCTCTGGCAAAGCAATTTGGAAATGGAGTCTTAGGAGATGCAAGAAGGTGAAATCCCACATCTTCCACCAAATTCTTCTCTAGTTTGAGTCAGAACTTGAAAGCCTGTCTGGCTGCAGGGATTTCAGAATCTCAAAGCTTCAGAAATACGTCTGAGAAACAAGAGAAACAAAGGAAAGAACCCATTTCATGCAGTAAACCCACCTGCTGATCTACATACACTTCAGAGCTTCCCACCAGCACCTGGCAGCGCGCTGGGCCAGCCACCTCCTCCCAGCATTACAGATGTATCATACAGAGCTGGCAAGTGAAGACAAGGTTTCCTTTTCAATGTCAAAACTTATTAATCTAATTTTTATTTATCTTGCTCTTTTAGTAAGTAGACGCAAATACTACAGACCTTGTGATATTTACATCTGGAATTTTGTTGGAATTAAAATTGTAACTCCTTTCTCTAAGCCGTGTCAGGAAGAAGAGTGCAGGCGGGTAACTGAAGCGCTCGCTTGTAACTCAGAAAATAAACAGTAATAATGACATTTTTTACAATTCAATCAGCCTTGTCTGTCTCCAAGTGCTGTACAAAGGAACTCTGTAACATTATTACCATTTACAAACGGGGAAATGGAGGCATTGCAATGAGCTTATCAGGCTCGCTCATCCTACTGATGAGCTGAAGATACGAACCAAGTTTGGCAAGTCTTAGCTCAGGTCTCTGTTGTGTTCAATTCCTAGTCCAGTCAGACACATATTCTCAGAGCAAATCGAATTACTTTCTCTGTAAAATGTGTTATTATTTTCCTATCATCTATAAGGTACTCAAACACTACAATTTTGAATGTTACATAGATATTTGCATTTCATACCAATTCTGTCTGGCTGCAATTTTCCACAACTGTATCACCTGAGCAAAAAGGGTATATATCTAGCAGGGAAACATCAGTCAGAAAATAATGAAAATTACTTTCCAGCCTCCCTGAGCTACAATATTCCAGTCAGGAGCTAATATGAGTTGCCCGAGGAAGCCATATGCTACAAGTTATGAAAGTCCTACAAAATGCAAAAACATTGCTACATTTTTAATGCTGTCTGCTGACACCTCACATGTTACAGCCGCGGCTGCAACCGTAATCAGAAGCATGGCTTCAGAAAATTGTTGTTTTCTGTTACGCACTAAGCTTCAGTCCCTAGATCTGGCTTGACTTGCACCACTAAAACACTGTTGATGAAGTGACTGTTTATTTGAATGTCATCATCCTCACTCAAGACACAGACATTATTTTGCTCCCCAAATTAGCATTTTTACTATTTTTATGGAAGTTTCTTCCCTGGAGCTGACTTTCTAGTAGCTCTGTATTTTGGTTAGGACATCTCTAGTTGAAGTGTTAAACTGAAATCCTGATCAAAGGAGACTTTCTTGCCCAAGTTCATGCTGCAGTTTCATCTTGAAGTGTCCCGTGCTGTTTCTCTGCCCTGTTAAAGAGCTACTGCTCCATTGCAGGAGGAGGTACGATTCAGTGCTGGCTATGGAAGTCTCTCCTGAACTCCCATAATAAGATCCAGTAATACCGTGTCATCTTTTCCAGGTTGATACAGGCAGCAGCGGTTATTGCGGTAGTCACTGCCACAGCCGGATGACCTGAAACATTATTTTCAGCCCTGTTTCTCAGGCTGACCATCCAAAATAGGATTCCCTACATCAAATTCTATTAAAATCCCACCACAGGGAAGCTGTCAGTTACACACTTCCACAAAAAGCCCACTGACTTCTATTGGCCTTCAGTACATGCCTAAAAGTTCGCATAACCTTAAAGAACTGTCTGGAAAACTTCCCTTAGCCAATACCGACCAGCCCAAGAGTCCCAGAAGAAATCTTTTTATTTCATAAGACTTAAAAACTTTCTGTGTGAAAAGCATTTGAACTCCCTAGAAGAAAGGTCCTATGAGTATTATTATATCCATGTCGCCTTGGAGAAGCTGATTATATGACACTAATACATTGCAGAAGATCTTCACCCCCCAAAAAAAAGCTTTTTTCCTCTTTCTGCCAGCAAAAACCGCAACCTTAAAGCACTTCATTTTTATACAAACAACGTTTCTCTACTATGACTTAAAGAAAAAAATAAAAAATAATCCCAATCTGTTTAGAACTTTCTGAATTTCAGTCCTCCCATCCTTCTAATTTGTGAAGAGGAAAAGAAAAAAAATATATAGAGTCACCTTGACAACATATTTTAAATATATGAATGTGCAAATTAAAATGACTGATGAGAGGCAAAGGTGCTGTGAACATGTCAGATTTTTAGTGATGTCCATGGAATCCATCAGCAATCAAGGAAGATTAAATTATGGCTGGGTAAAATATCTTTGTTCTGTTTATCTTTCCAAGAATCGGACCCAGTGTTCTTTTGATACTGTGCTTAACCTTCCCTTGAGATTTGTACCTGTTTGAAGCTATTTGTTTAGACCTCATCATAGAGGTTTGAATAATAATTAGAGTTTCATGATGGAGAACCATGTTGTTGGCTAGATTTATAGCACACCAGATGGCTGGGGGATGCCAGATAGGTTCCAATATTTGACTGCAGTGAAGAGTAAATTTAAGATTTCCCTCAGTGACCTAACACAGAGGAGAGAGATTACTGTGGCAATTACTCTATGATCTTTGTCACCCCTACAACATTTTGTAAAACCGCTGGAAATGCAATTAGTATGGCCCACCTTATTTACAATGTGTGCTGTTGTGTTAAATTATTTGGCAAAGGACAGTGATTTCCGAAGCAAGGGCAGTTGCAGGTGTTTGCATTTAACGGAGCTATAACAAGCTACGGTAGGCACAGCGCACAGGTCACAACTCTGAAAGCCCACTGGCATGGCTTGGACGAGCGAGGTGCGGACAGCGTCTGTTCTTGCATACAGTCACACAACTCCCCGAAAGAGCTGCTGCTTTCAAGGCTGACATTGCAACCTGAGCTCATAATCATGTTACGTTACGTTGACGTTATTGATGTTACTGCATTTATCAAACTTGTAATCTTATTACAACAATAAACTGGTTTAATAAGACCTATACCTATGGTTCAGGCTCCTAGGGAAGGAGCAGATGGTCCCGTGAATCATTCCGTTGTATGCTCATTTATGATTACGGGGGATGGGGTTGTAAGACCCCACTGCTCCTTTCAGCTCTGCGTTCCTGTGTGCACCAGCACATACCACCTGCTAAACCAGACTTTCTGGAGAGCTTCTGTCAGTAACAGTATCATGACTGCAACGATATTAGATTGAGAGAGAAAGAAAGGGAAAGCGGTTTATGCAAGGCCACAAATGTGTTAAGATTTTTCTGTCGCTGCAGTAAACTTACTTTAAGGCCACGCCAGCACTAGGTTTTGTAAAATACCTTGCACTTCTGAGGCAGTGTGCCCAGTCCATAGGTCACTAGACTGAAATTTCAAATGTCTGCTCTCTTTAGCGCTAATCATCTTTGCGATCTGGGAAACGCACCTCTCCCTCCGTTGCCCCTCTGTTCCCAGACTGGAAGTCTGCTTTCATTACTAAGCTACGTAAGCTTCCCACTACACGGAATACCATTTCGTACAGGCCTGTAGAGTCCACAACAATTAACACCCACTGAAGTACCGCAATGCAAATGACAGGTAATAGGTACTGTTTATATTTCCATTGATAAAAGCATGCAAGTTAAGTCTTCATTTCAACTGCTAGGTTAGTATTCTCATTTCAGTTCAAAAATGTTTGCTTTATCCAACGGATTTGAATATAAAACATCTCAAAGCAACAGAAACAACATATAACCATTTAATTAAACATTCAGGTCATTGATTTGTTAAGAAAACAGATTTCTAGCAACTATTTCATCTACTCTGTTCTCAGGTTGCCGATTTAGTGGTTTTCAGCCGAAATCGTCAGTGCCCTCCTAGAAGATAAGATATTCTCAACAATAAATTGGTGCCATTTAATTCTCTTCCGGGACAACTTCTACTTCTGTGAGACAGACAAAAAAGAAGTCAAAAGGAACGCGGGTCTCCACAGAAACACCTTTATATCGGAGGCAGAGAAAGCATTTTTCCTTATAGATGCACGAACAGAGGCACAACCCCATTCACATGGTAATCTTTAAGCCATCCCATGTGGGATGACATCAGCTGGAGTGATACAATCACAAACTGTGAACCAGAAAATAGCTTCTAATTTTGCATCTCAAATCAGCTCTTCGCTAGTTGAGCTTTCTCATTTCACCAATCTATACAATGCAGCTATCTTAATAGAAACCTATTTCATGGCTGCGGAGGTTGCTATTCCGTTGCAACATCAGTGAACACAGTATTGCTTTCAGTGAAACACTAAGTCATAGGTTCTTTCATTAAAACACTTTCAAGATGAAAAAGTATTTTCATTATCGGGTATCAAGGTATCTTTTAAAGTAACGACAAATCTGGAAACTGCACTTTAAAAAAGCCAAATTAACAAAGGGCTACAAAAATTATAAAGTTGTTATGAAAGTGATGAACACTGCAGGATGCCTACAAAACGCTCAGGGTTTCTGAAAACACTCTGGTACTTTCCTTTTCAGTGGGAGTTGGCTGATTTATAACACCACCTTACGTCAACAGACTAAATTCTAGAGGGTATTGGGTTTTGTTTTTAATAAAATTTAGCGAAGCAAAAGACGAGTTTTTCTGGAATGCCTGCCCTGCCCTGCCAGCTCCCAAAGCAAGCGAACGAAGACATGATTTTCAAATCCTAGAAAGCCCCGGTGATGTTACAGGTCATGCCAGCAAGCTACTACGTAAATAGAAAAGATCAGTCCCCAGCAATTTATTTCCTTTAGTGGGAACTATGGTAAGATCTGCTGCATCTGCCACACCAGGCCAACCTGGGCGGCCTTAGCTCAGTGGGGCACCTTAAATCATGAATCAGATCAGAGGAGCTGAATGGTCCTTCTCTTTCCAAGCCTGTCGTTCTCTGTTTGGGTAGAAGCCTCTCTGTTAAGGTTGTCATCCTTCACTGTGTCCCCTGTCGCCGTAATTATCTTCCGCACTACCTGCCTCGGAACACGGGGACACTGAGAACATAGTGGGCTCCCCCGACTGTAACACCTCGTCCCCCTCCCTTACGGGACCTGCTAGAAATGCAACGAGAAAATCCTCCGTGATTTGTTTCCAAATGTATCTGAGGTAGCCAGGGGTTTATCCTTGGCTTTTTTTTTTTTCTCTGTAAATGTGCTTGTTCATAGTCATATTGGACGGGCATGGTAAGCAGTCAGAATAATTTGAGTCAAGGAGGTATTTGTGCAGAGATACAAAATACGTCCATTATGAGCTTTTTGGGCCAGGGCCATCTCTTTGATCCCTGTCTGTACAGCTTCTACCACGGTGGGCTTATGATCAGATGCTACCTTTGAGTGCCACCATAACAGTAATAAAAAATGAATAACATACCAGAGCCTTTCCAAACAATAAGCTGGGAGTTGCTGTACACAGATAGTGTTTTCCATCAGCAACAGCCTATTTCTTCCATGTTTTCAATCTCCAATGGACCTTTCTAATTTACTTATATAGCCTCCATTACCATGGTAACTGAACACGTCACAGCCTTCACTGCACTTATCCTCACACACAATTGCAGGATACGGAAGCACAATAATTCTGTGGGTAGATGCTCAGATCACCAGTTTATGCTCCAAATCCTGTCCCTTTGAATTCCCTACTATTGTCCTCCATGCCAGCTAGATTCAAACCAGTCTGCACGACTCCTACAAAGAGATTTTCCCCATTTGCTCTGAAGTCAGGAACTGGGGTGGATACCCAGAGACCCCTGCATGTTCGTCCAATCTAGACCAAGAGCACAAGAGAATCCTCTCTTGCAATAGCAAGACGAATGCATCTCTGACTACCTGCATTCCAGCCGCAGATTAATTTGCTGTGCAAAATACCCACAGCAATGCGAAGTTAGGTCTCGTTTTCTCTTCCCAGCCAATACACCTATTTGCCCCGTGTCACCGTGTACCCCAAGATGTTCTAACATGGAGGCACAACAGCGTGCATTAATGACAGGCCAGCCATTCCAGCTTAACTCTGAGCTGTGACAAGAATAGTAAATGACTAATGAACCCTTCTCCAAAACACTGCCTCATTAAGAGTGTGTCCTCATTAAAAGGGGCAAATTTTCCATAAACAATTGCATCCCTTATGCACAGCCCTCAGCAGCAGCTGAGCATAACATACAG
This sequence comes from Falco biarmicus, assembly GCF_023638135.1. NCBI lineage: Eukaryota > Metazoa > Chordata > Aves > Falconiformes > Falconidae > Falco > Falco biarmicus. The sequence continues at coordinate 2,055,268 of NC_079305.1, forward strand.
CATTTACCCCCTGCTATCCAGTAGACAGTAACACGGAATGCTCTAGAATTTTAACTAAACATACTGCGCGGCCTGATCTCCAGCCAGAGCTTCAGGGAAGGAGATCCAGAAACGATGGGCTCTGTTCAGCCTTCAGGTGGCACGTGTAGCGCGTCACCCCCTACGTCTATTCTGATTTGTAAGAATTTGTAAGAACTGCATTACACAGTTTGGATACTCAGGTACTTTTAGGAATTCCATCAGGCAAGTGATCTGAATATTTCAGCATGTTCAACAGCACTGAGCAGTCAGGCTTCCAAACACATTTGTAAAGTACGTCTTAGGCACTGCGGTCCCCTGCATTGAGTGCCTGAACCCTGCGTTGAATCCCTGCCCTGACCCAACAAAACATCCCTTTCTCTCCTGTACGAACGCAGAACGTGCTCCACAGAAGGAGTCTGGCGTGCACGTCGATGCGACCACGCTGAGTCAAGGTTATCAGAATATCAACAGTACTTTGAGAGGCAGTTGCCTTTGGGGAGAAAATGATTTATTGTATACAAATATAACAAGGCTTTCAATTATAGCCAATCTTTAAAGAAAAATTCTACTTAAGAGTCAAGCTTAAAAGATGGACAAGTATATAACCTAGCTCCAACGCTCCCTAAAATGGACACTCTTAATGCGCTATCCACGTGATGGCCCTTTCACAAACCACAGAAATATCGAGGGGGTTTTCTATAAGCAAGAATTGGGTTCAAGGATTTCTCATCCTAGTTGTACTCATAATTACAAATAACTCATGTGCTGGACAATGAGAACATTAAAACTCAGATGAATGGAGGGAAACCTGATCTGCCAAAAAGCCACAAGAGTTTCAAAAGCTAATGTACAGCGCGAGGTTTTCAATCAAACCAGTAACAGTCAGCGCAGCGCAGAGAACGTGTATAGAAAACAATCTTACCATTATCCGTTGTAGAATTCATGTGCAGCACTTGTTTGTGTGGTTAAGAATCCAGCTGTTGGCCCCCTGGAGAGAGGACCTGATGACCTGACTCCTTCCCGTCTCTAGGCTCTCGTCTTTCAAAAATGAGCTCCGTAGACACCATCTCCTGAAGACTTCCATAGTTTTTTTGCCCATAATCTTAGTGACACTTGGTTATGCTCTGTTTCCCTAAGTTCTAACAGTATCACAAACGTTTCATTCCTTTCGTCTCCTAAGACCAGGTTCTCCACACAGAGAACCTTTTGGGGGCACACAGTGGTTTCCATTTGGTCTTGCAGTTTGGTTTCCCTTCAGGATCACCATGGGAGATGCTGCAGCTGAGGACACGGCCATAAACCGAGAAACACTCCCGGGTATTTTGTCTCTACACAGACCACATGCTTCAAATGCAGCTCGCCGCTGCATCCCCATCGGACCTAGTGACAGGGCCAGCGGGGAGTCCCGGCATCGCTTCTAGCCCAGCTGGGTGAACACGCTCTCGCGCGGCATCGTACGGAACCGGCACCCCAGCTCCCGCTGAGCTCGAAACTGGCTTGGGGCAGAAGGCAATGTGAAGCTGGAACGGAGAAATACATTTCTCCTTCTACAAAGCACACGCAATTAAAGACCTCCGACATACCGACAGAGCCCTAATGCCCTTGGGAGACTTGTGAGGAAAGGTGTTGCTAATTATGCGTACGCACACTGTACGTACACACATGCCTTTCATATACACGCCTACGGGCAGAGAGCTGGGATATAGGAATATGTGGAAAAGAGCACAAGGACCTCTAAGTTAATTTTGCATATTCTCTCCCAAATAATTGATGCACACTCAGGATCCATCCCCCTCACTATTGTTTGTTGGTTTGTTTGATTAGGCTTTTTACCTTCCTAGGTATATTAAAAAAAAAAAGTTAATTAATACAAATTGTAAAAGCTTTTCATTAAAACCCATAAATCATCCAATCATTTCACTCCAGCTGCCTGCATATACATCTGAATACAGGCGCTTTTTTCTCATACTTCTACTGACCTGGAAGACAGAGAAGATGCAATTCACATTCAAATCTTTTAATCGGTTTTACTAAGGATCTCTTTATGGCTTTCACTTAGCAAGCAGTGGCACCTCCTTTGCAAACATGGCGCTATGCTTCTGGCCAGGTCTCCAACTGTCGTCTTGGAAGCCAAGCGTTTGGCGCGTTACGTGGAATGGTGGTGGCCTTTTTGGCTGACAACAGGCAGGTCACCTCCAGTTGGTCTGACCAGAACACGTGCCTATTACCCTTTCTACCCTTGCTTTCTCTGCACAGTTCTCCCTCTCCAGCTTCAAGTTAATCCCCCTCCAGCTTCATTTTCCAGCTGGCAGGTTGTACCCAGCGTTCGGAAGGAGAGCTCCTCCCATGCCCCTGAAGCCCTCAGAGAGGTCACAGCCGGGAGGTCACACTCCCCTGAGACTCAGCATCTTCCCAGCAAACTCAAGAAAAAGCCCAGCGGTGGTAGCAAAGAGCAGAATGATGATTTCCCCATTTGCACAGGTCGCCACCGCAAGGCCGCTGCTATGGACGTTCCCTACAGCATTTCAGGGCCTCTGTTTTCAAGGATTTTAACAGCAAGGATCAGACAGTACAACTTAAACTTGTGTCTTTCTTTTCTCCAAACAGCTCTAGCTTACAAAAAACCAAACAAAAACCCCACAAAAATTTAACAGAATTTTCATCAAGATCTCACCAAATTTGGTGACGGTGAAAGGAGTTCACTAAAAAAAAAGAAGCAAACACAATTACCTTTGCTTTATACCAGAAAAATGTATCAGGATTTGGTTTTGTTGTTTTTTTTCCCTTTGCCTTATAAAGCTTTTTGTTTGTTTGTTTGTTTGTTTGTTTTTTCTAGGATTAGGAGTTTAAATGCAGGGTGGGAAAAAAGGGTAGACATCAGAAATATCTTCCCCTCTTTTGTCATAATTTTTCTTGGGGAAAGGAGAAAAAAAATAAGAAAAAGCATTTCCTGTCTGGCTGCAATTCCAAATCCTCACAAACAGGGACCTTCTTCATTTGTGTACAGGATAAACTTCCAGGAGTTCTCATTTCTGGCTGGAGATTAAAAGCGTCCAACTAATAACAACAACAACAACAACAACAGATGAATGAGACAATTTAACACCTTCCAGAGGTTCTCATTCTCTGGTCAGAGCGTTAAAGCATCCAACTAATAGCAACAACAACAGATGAATGAGAAAATTTTAACACTCAAAGCAGCCTGAAATAATGCAGCGTCTGTCGAGGTGGATTCGCCCCATTATAACAGCTGCCAACAGGTAAGTAAAACTAAGAGACATACTAGTATAACCCATGCAGAAATGGGGGGGGGGGGGGGGGGGAACCAACCAAAAAACTTTTAAAAAAGATTAACATGACAAAAGTTTGCAGAAATCAATCATGCTGCCTGATTTGAGGTTAATTAGGAGACCCTTGGAGAAGAAAGTTCTGTGGTCTTTTGATTTGTTCTTGAACATAATTTTATATAAATTAACTCCATTTATTCTTTTTCTTCCCTACTTTTTCTTTTACTTTAAATGTAGATCTTCAGATGCTACAGCTCAAAGCTGGTTCATTTCCAGCTTCCCCTTTATGTACATTATCTGGTTTCTTTTTCTGCAGTTGCCATAAAAAATATGTGACTCAGAAAAAATAAAAATGGATATATATTATATCACCCTACAGTACAAAATAATTATAGCATTCCCTACTGAGTGATGGGCTCAGATAAAAGCCTCACAGCCTGTATATTTAATCACATCCATTTCTACTAACTTCTGAACAACAGGTTCCACTGTGTCCAGCTTTGCCACTCGTAGTAGTAACTCCGCAGCCGCCCTGCCCTGCCTTCTCGTGGCCTGGCTGGACACCGACGATCTGCATCATCCGAGAGGGACACAAGCATGAAAAGCTTAACAATTCGGCTCATGTAACTACCGAAGGCAATGAGGCTACTCACATGAGTAAATGCTGACCAGTACCAACAAAACATCTATAATTTGGTTCCCTAAATAGTTATTGCTTTTGTTTTTCCACGCACAAACAGAAAGAAACAGATGCAGGCCAGCCATTTATACAGGGGCCTCCGCTCCCCAGCTTTCATTATTTCATCACAAAACGTGACGCGCTGCGAGCCAGGGCTCAGAGGCGAGGAGCATCCCAAATTCGAGTAAAAGCTGATGGACCTGCAGCACCCTGGCAGATCCAGAAGCGACACAAATCCCAGATTTCCTTTCTCTGAGTCACCCGTTGTGGAGGACAGAATGAGGACGCTTGTACGGGCCAAGCAGTCTTCAGTCTGATTTATCACAAGTCCCACTGCATGGCGCTTTTTAAGAAGGGGAGAGATTCCAAGACTTCCATCCTCTTTTTGCTCCCTCATTTCATTCTCCATCACTCTACATAACATCATCGTGTTCCTCCTCAGCAGGTGAGCAAACCGGCCTTGTGAGCTTGCAAGCACATTAGGTATGAGACACGTCGGCGGTAGGAAGGCCATGAGCTCACGCAGAGGCCCTGGCACCGGGTACGCTTTTGTTTTTAGGGCTGAAGCTGGGACTTCAGCCTCTATAAAGCAGTCCAGTTTTTTTGGACCTTCTCCCACTTGTCATAATCATATTCATTCTGCATATGCCTGAGCGATGAATTTTCAGAGAGACGAATAAACCACGTTTTTATGCAAGTTTTATGCATATCTGAATTTTCTCCCCCAAAAAGCCTTCATTCTTCTTCTCCTGAAAGCTCTGCCAAACTTAGGTGCTATTTCTGGTTAGCAATTAGCAAAAGAATCAGTCCCAAAAATACTGCCGTTACCAAGCAGCAGGGTTTAGGAAAGAAGGGGAAAAAAAGGAACACATGCTATAGCCCACTGGCATATGATATTCTTTTAGAGTATGAACAGGATTTCACATCACATGCTGTGCTTTAATTTGAGAATCCACTTCTAATTGTGTGCTCTTTTTCCTCTGCACCGCAATTATATCTTATCGGGTCCTCAGATCTGTCTGATTTCCTGATCCCTGGCACATCTAGCTAATTGACCACCTGCATCTGCAGTCATCTGACATGTGGGGCGACGAAATGTCTCTTTTCTTAAAGTTCAGCTGCCGCTATGCTTGCGCTCTGCCTGCTGCAAAGTAACCCCCACGCTGCCCTTGATGAGATGGGTGAGAGGGTTTTTTCCGGCTCTGAGTCGTAAGGACAACGCATCTACTGTCAGACAGTCTGCATTAGCAGGTCTCAAGCACTTCACGGTGAAAATCATTATTATTATCCCCACTTTACAAGTGGGGAAACAGATAACTGAAGAAATACAATTACTCACCCAAGGTCAGCGGACCAGTGGCAGAGACACACATGAAACCTTGGATTCTCGAATTCCAGTCATACATTCACCAGGACTTCCTGGTGATGCAGCATCAAAAAAAGATGATACACAGCGCACATCCTCAAGTCACTGCTGATTGCATTTACCACGGATTCCAGGAAACACTGCATCTGTCATAACTGTCAATAAACCCGTACCCTGCTTCCTTGGAGAACCAGGCTGTGCCTCTGGGAGTTAGTGGAGAGGAAAAAAAAAGGTACTATGTGCCAGATGTACCATGTCGGGAACAGCCGAGAAATTCAGAAGCACTTTCTCCCACTGACCACTTTGTGTAATTCTTCTTGGTTAGCTTATGCGAGAAGTAAATTGTTTTCCAGCCTAATTCTGGCAAACAGGGATGGAACCGGAGCCCGGGAGCTGTCTAGTTCACGCCTCAATCGCGCCAGAGAAAGAGCACAGATAGACGGCTCTGCCCCCTTCTCCACACCATTCCTTAGCACCCAGAGCTGGTATTGACAGCTGCCCTCTCCTCTTTCTATACGCAGAGTTAAATGGGTTTAGAGGCCGGGGTGCGCTCTCCCTCTCACCATTTACCTGCAAGCCAGAGGCGGGTGCGCGTGGCGAAAGGAAAACCCGTCGCTGCCTTTAGAGAGATTCCGCAGCACGTGCGGCACTTCGGACCAGTTCAGATTTCTTCCCCTCCCGGAATAATGAGCACGCAGGAAACGTCTGGGACACGGGAGGAAAGAAAAGTCCATCCGTGAACCAACTCTAGAGACAGCAGTCCGGCGAATTATTAACGAGCTGTGTTTTGCGGCACGCGTTTTTTCGGTTGGCAGCGAAGCACGCGGTGGGACAGGGCTCCTGCCTCCCAGCCGCGGGCACGGACAGGCTGCTAGCGCCCTTTGGGATTTATGGGCCTTTCCCAGCCCTTCCTGGGAGCAGGGAGCAGGACTTGCAGTCGGGAGAACTGATCAGTGCCAAAGGTATGGTCATGCCCCACTAACCAGGCAGTCATGCAATTCACTAAGTCACTTCAGTAGGTGAGGCTGAGCTACCAGCTGCAGCAAATCGGCCCTGACTTGTTTTACACTGAACGTGAGCAAACTGGCTTGACTTGGGGTCCCGGGTTTTATCGCTTGGCTGTAGTTTGCTGCAGATGTAACTCGGTGCCGGCAGCGGCACCGGGAGATCGCGGCGGCAGGTGGGCAAAGACGCTGCTCCAGCGCTTTCATAAATACCGTGGTGAGCCCGTTCGCTTCGTTCCACAACCAAAACCTTTTCAAATTAGTCTTTGGCTTCTACGACAGTGACCTACTTTTAATATTACAAACTGGGACCAAAGCCTGGCACAGCATTCCACGTTCATACAGAATCTTACAGCGCCGAGACAGCCCGGTAGGAAATGAAAAGCACCCACCAGCAGCCCCTCCGGAGTATCTCCCCATTTGCGTGTCTCCTGTTTGCACAGGTGTTAATTGATTGCACTTTACAGTCCCCGTTAGAGTTATTACGTAGCTGAAAAAGGAAGATAAAGAGATAAACAACGGATATAAATCGACTTCTCTTGAGCAAACACATGCAAGTGACAGACACCACGTAACACCAGAGCAGCTCTGTTAAGAAAACCACCGCAGGCATCCTAATACAGAGACACACAGAACCCACCCCGAGCACCCTAAGGGGGAAAACCAAGGGCAGAAGGAAACGGGGCGCACGAATCCTGCCTCGGACCACCGGCCTAGGCTGCTGTGTTGCCAAAGGAAAGGCATTCACTCTTGAAAGTGAATCCTCATCACCCCCCTGCGCCCAGGGCTGTCAATATTTGCAAAACTCTTTGTGAGCAGCCATTTGGGATAAACTAAGGCAGAAATGGGTGTACGCTTGTGCAAGTGCACGCTGCACACCTTCAAGGATGGGCTCTTGGAAAGGGCAGCGATCGGCAGTGAGATGGATACCCAAGTCATTTTTCCTACAGGAATTAATTACTTGAGAGTGGATGCACGTGGGGACATAAATACTCGGTGTAAATACATGGGGATGGTACACATGACGTGGAGGAGGGAACGGCAGAAGGAAGTTCATCAGAATTGTCAACTGCCAACTGCACGTCCAAGAAACACAGGGGAGGTGGAGGAGATGCTGGCTTTTCAAACTTAGTTTGTAGGCAGCTGCAGCTGCTGGTTACTTCTTAACATGAAAATCAAAAGGTGACTGCTTACCGACCTCAGATTTTGATCAGCAGATCTCTTCATGAGATCAAATCTCGGGATGCCCTAGTGATCTTGCCCAACTATTCTCAGGCAGGTCTGAGCGCCCAGCAAACCTTCCAGTGCAGCTGCTCCTGCCGCCACCTGCCTTGTCGTCATCACCGCCCTCAAACACGTGCTGCTTATCAAGGGCAATCCAATCCATCCACAGTGAAGGATGGAAAACCAGGATAATGGCAGTTAGCCACGCGAGGTATGAAATGATCAATGATTAAATTCTGAGACAAAGAAACGATGGATAGCAGGGTGTTACTGAATGAACGTGCAAAACCAAAGACACGGGAAAAACTCTAATACGGCATGATGGAGCGTGCTGAAGAATAAATCACTGCACAGAACTGGGGCGAGGAAGGTGCATGTGAAGAGGCAACAAGGAATTTCCTCAGATCAGGCTGTAAGTTTACCTGGACAACTTCTAAAAGTGAGCCTGTGATCTGAGCAGTTTTAGCCTATTACGCACAAACAGAGACATACTACAGACTGCAGGAACTTGGGTGATGTCAAAGGTGATGGATAACCAGTAATCCCCATTTGGTAACTATCCGGATGCTTTTCAACATCCGAGAATCCTGCTGTTGCTACATGGTGCACGCGACTGCCTCAAAGCATATGATTTATGTTGCAGCCATAGCTAGAAAAACAATGCACAAAAGATTTGTTATAGTTTTATATGTAAGTGCAAAAGTGAGATGATACAGAAAAATGCTCCCAGGACAAATAGCGTCTCTTCTAAAGATATTCTTCCAGAAACGTTCGAGGTTAAGTACTTTGTTTTCTTGTTACCACGTTGGGAGCATAAAGTGTTTTCAGCATACAAATTACTTCAGAAAAAACAAACTGTCCCTTCATATTTGCACAGTGCTCAAGAGACTGAACTCATACCGCTTGTAAACGCAACGCCACTGTAATCTAAATTAATATTAAGAGCTGTATCAATTAATATTTCGGCTGGTGAAAACCATATGCTGCTAATCTTTTCCTGCTGCTTGTGCTCTTTAAGTTTCACAGGCTAGAATTTAACCATAATTTGCGTGACTAATAACTGATTTCGCATCACATCTAATAACATATTTCAACTTTACAGAACTCCAGAGTGTTCCCAAAGAACCGCACAAGCGAAGAATACTCTGAGGTCCCCCAAAACCCCGCAGGTGCCGGTAGGCAGAGATCTGCCCAGCCCACCTGCCCGACTGCTGGGGCCACCAGGAGAGATCCTGCCCGTTGCAGACTTCAGGCTCTTTTCAGAGAACTAATCTGCTTCAGATCCTCCTCACGTCTTCAGTCCATCCAGAGGAATTATTCTCAAACTTGAAAGCACAGTATAAATGAGAGCTACAAAGTATTTTTCAACACCATTAACTAGAATTAGCCCAGTCAAGCCACTGCACATTGACTGCATATATTTTTCTTCATACATAAAAAAGCAGAGGGTGGGTAGAAGTAATGCTTGGGATATGCCATGCAGTATAATTTTAGTTGTTTTGATGTAGAAGGAAAAAAAAAATAGAATTAATTCAAAGGATATTTTAGGCTGTGTTGCTGTGCATGAATCCAAGTGCAGCAAGTTCCTCTAAAAATAAGTCTATGCAGAAGAAATTAAAAGAACAAAAAAGAAAGGTTGGAGGTGTGATGAAATGACTAATGGTTCTATAATAAGTGAGCAGCTTACTGCTAGCTTCGGCGTACATTTGGCTGTTATTTTTTCTAGCGGATTTTATGCAACCAGCATTGCAGTTGATAAGCTGATGTTGATTATTCATTTGCGTCTCAAGAACTTTGTTTTGGTTTAGGTATTTTAATTACTACATTTTTATTACCAGAATTACGATGAATACAAATTATCAGTGTATTACCACATATACAGCAGTCTTGACCCAGAGCCCCTGCAAACTAATGAATATAATCAACAAAACTTGAGTCTGGATGTGACCAGTTGCGTGCTGAGCGAGTTTGAAGAACTCAAGGCACGTGCATCAGGAGTGTGTTACTCCAAGCTCCTTATCTCCAGAGAACAGTTCAGCGGTTGCCACAAATCTGTATTTCCACTAGATGTGTGGGTATCTCTCCCGACGACAGAGCGTATTTACAGAAGCGATATCAAGGTGCCTCACTTCAGTGCTCAGCGTTACCTGGAGTAAATTCTTGCCCAAATGAATCCAGGAGAGGACTGACTTCAAGCTCTTGGACCATGAGTTCAGGGTCTTGGATCAGACCCGTAAAAGCCAGCACTGAATACAACAAACAATGTAAGAACACAGGAACACTGAAGCAGTACAGGTATGAATGACAAAAGGTAGGTATTTTTAATGAGGGATTTAGCAAGGGCACTATCAAAGATTTCCAGTCAGTAAATCTGTTCAACTTGTGTCTCCTCCCCGACTTTCCAAGAAGCTCACAACAAACTTTCCATTAGGCTTTCCAAATACAGTCATTTTCCAGTAGCCTTTGGAATTAAGTTAGCAATCAGACCAGCCACATCGCTACCGCCGTGCCTGAAGACACTGCCATGCCACAGATGTACAAAGACGTAAAGAGACAACCTCAGCCGTGGTATAAACGCACGAAACCCCGTGGGCTGATCTCCATCGTGTTCATCCCTTCCCTTCACACGCTTATCCCAAGGGTAGAACTCAGCACTTTACCGGATGATTAATTGGCTATTCAGCAAACCGGTAACATCAGTGTTTGTGCCAGGTCTGTTTGGTCTGACTTGGAACAGCGATAATGCGGTTTTCAGAAGTTCTGGTTTTGTCAGGTTTGAAATGATCCAGGACAGCTTCTTGGCAACCTAAAGAACCATATTTTCATATATCCAACGTGCAAAACCGACTAAAGGTCCCTATTTAAGTACCTGCATTACATGGTTAGATTTTGAAAAAAGCTCCAAAAAGTAACCCTTCCCCCCCCCCCCCCCCCCAAACCCACAATAATTATATCCAGTCATTTCCTTAAGTGCCATAAGCAGAGGCCAACTCCGTAAGTATTCTGGTGGTGTTTGTAGTTGTAAGAGGGTAGCAATCAAATTTTGGCCATAACCTTTCTATACCTTGGACTGTTCTTCATAAAACAGGAAAAATCTCTACATCCTCTCTGCGACGTGTTCTGAGACTAACCATCACTAATAATTATTCTGATCGAGTGCTTTGAAATCTGCAGATAAACCAGTTGCAAGCAGCACTTGTTTTCGTTATGTAGGGAAGGACGGGTTTGCTTTTACACAGCCCTAGGAAGGCCTTCCCACCCCCGACTCAATTCAAGACACCCCCCTTCCCCCCCAAGAGATGGCTTAGAGCACTGCCACGGACAAGACCTGCATTTTATTGCGCGGTATGTATTACGGTGCTTCATTATTCTGGAAACATCCTGTTCTGCCACAGACAAAACTAATGATGAATGTGCAGCCTAGGTACACTGAGCTGTGGAAATTTGTTCCTCTTCCAGTCCCCCTCCCGACGCCTCCGATGAGGTCAGGCATCTGCTTCCTTCCGTACGGGACCCGCTCCCGACGACACGTCCCGACCACCGCCAGAGTGAAACGCAAGCTGCTCTTCCAGTCCAGTATTTCAAGGAAAACTTTACATTTTGCAGTAATTGCCTTCAGATTCACCATTTATTAGAAGAAGGAAAACTTGCTGTTCTTTTTATGGTCTGTTTTAAAGCGATATGCTCACCATGATTGCATTTTCTAACGTAAACCTTCTCAAATCAGGCATAGCGTTGGTGAGAATACTCCCATGCTTAAGTGCTTATCGTTTATACAGGTTCTTGTATTTCTTATCATAGTAATATCGGTACTTCTTCCAGCAGGTATTAAACTATTTTAACAGTACCCAAGATGGGTAGGTAGCTCTGTCTCCCTCTAACACCAGCAACATAAATGCTCTGACTTATGTTCTTATTAGAATCTATCTATGGCCTAGGTGATATATTTTGAAATTTAGTTCTGTGAAGCAGTTTTTTCTGTATTACTACAGGGAACACACACACACACACACACACACACAAATAATAAAAGGGGCAGGGGGGAAGGGGGAAGAAAAAAAAAGGCAAGGAATGGTCTCTGCCATCTTGAAATGGTCTCTGCCATCTTGACAGGGAAATGGCCAGATTTGGGGTAATTTTCCATGATTTCATTTCCCCAGAGGAATTAATGGACACCACGGTGGGACTGGCCCTCAGAACATGTTTGCCTTAGTACTGATGAACTTTATACAGAAGCATTTTTAGAAATGAGAGAAGAGTCCTCAGTGCTTTGCGAGGATCGAGTCTTCATAGTCAATTAGCCTCAGTGCAAATTAATACAAATACAGAGGACAGAGCGAGGCACTGTGTGACACAGTTTTGGCAGCCCTTAGGATTCAGCGGAACTGTAATGCTGGTTTTTCACGGGCTCAGAGCAGAACTTCAAAATAAAAAATAAAAAATGTGTTGCGAGGTTGGCAGGCACCACTTACCCGGCAGAAATGCAAGACAGGTCCAAGTGACACGGGTCTCAGGAAGAGTGGCTGCTGCAGACCGCAAGCCGGCTCGGACTTCATCTACACGCGGAAGGGAGCGAAGGACAAGACGGAGCACAGGGAAGCCAAGCGATGGCGAGCGGCTGCAGGGCCGTGCTGCCGGGCAGGCAGGAGCACAGGGGCAGGGAGGCGGCGGTGGGGAAAGCGCCGGCTCCGGGAATTCCGAGTGGTTCCTCCGCAGGTCGCCGCCTGCGGGCTGCAAAGAGGTTGAACACAACAGCGACCTGTTGCCTTCCCAGCGTTGCGTTTGAAGTCGGCTTGGAAAAGCGATAGGAGAAGGGCTACCTCGCCCACTCTTCCTAATTAAGTAGCCACCTCAGGATTAGTACCAACCAGCACTCCAAACAGGGAGGCTGACGGCAGATGAAAGCTCAGCTCTCACGGCTGAGAGCTGCTGGGGCTGAAGGGCAGAGCAGCTGCTGTTCTCGGGGCTGTCAGTTGAGCCTCCTGGCCAAGAACTAAAAGCATGCACACAGGATCTACCTGAAACAGTCAGACACCACAAAATGAGCCAGTGCGTCGGCATTTGTCTTGGCTGTAAATTTTCTGTCAACTCTAAACCTCCTGTCCGCTCTTATTAAATAAAAGGTAAATGCCAAAAAACCAGTTTAAATACTGGCGGCTGTTCAAAATGGCTTAGTCTGTCTTGAATAGTGATCAAAACCCAAGCCTGTGATTTTCTCGGAGATACGTTTCCATGAAAATTCTAGTGAGAACCTGATGCTATGTTTGAAAAATAGCAATAAAGAAGAGGATGGGAATACCAGGAGCTGCAAGCCCATCCTGTGCAGCACCTGCTTTCTGGCTGGTTGGTGGAGGTGGAGGAAGCCAGGCAACCTCAAGCAGGACCAGCAAAACCAGCTCCATGTGATTGCCACCGCTCAGCACCTTCAGCCCGGGGCTTTGTGCCTGGTTTAACAGCGTGCAGGATACCAGGAGGCAACGAGCTGCAGCAGCACAGCTACCTGAAATGTTTGACACGTTACCTGTCTGCCAGCAAGCATGAAACATCCATTACAGAGCACCAGCACTCTGAAGGACAAAAACAGTTTTATTTTAAACTCCCTCATTATTTTAAGGCAAGCTTTTCATATGGAGCAGTATTACCCAGATGAGGATAGTCTGCAAGGGACTCAATTACACATCAAGCCTAGAAAGTAAGGATTAGGGGTTAAAACTTGCACGCCAGAATTGTACATATCTCCAAATCATAGCAAAGTGTGTAGTGAAGAGTCCTTGTGACTACAAAACCAGGGCTCCTGGGCTCTCTGAACGGCACCTGGAAATTGTGCATGATTTAATGGCACAGAGAAGAGTGGGGGTCACAACACCCTCCCCCTCCGCCCCTGCTGGCCTAGAGAAAAAGGTTTTGTGGACCCACCACAGCAAAGTCCATGACTGTGGGCAGGGCTGGAGCTTAGTGGGTGCATTGCTAGGACAAGGGAGACAACGCTCACCAGTCCTTAGGAAACGCCTCGGCTGAATGAAGCCCCACTGAGCGCTCAGAACACAGCCCTGGCCGACAGCGTTCTTGGGCTATTCCTAACATTAAAGCAGGCTGATTAAAAGTCAGAATTTCTGGGCGAAGCAAATTATTGCAGTTGTTATAATACGTGGAACAGTTCAGTCAGCTGAATTATTTGCTGTACTGCGATGGAAACAAGAATTTCTAGCAAAGAGGTCATTCGGGGACCGATGTTGCCATCGCAGGCAGGTTTTGCGCTTTGTTCTGTAGGAGACCCTGTGCCGGAGTGTAAGAGGAAAGGACGAGGATGGGCTGGGGCCACAGGCCAGTCGGTGTGACCCTCTTCATCTGTGTTCCTCTCTTCTTAACCTACCAAATGGGCACAATAACGGGCTCCTCTGTCTTCCCCCTGTTGGTTTTGAGTCCTGCGGATCCTATTCACGCGTTCTCGGTTGGATACTGTTCCGATACAAGTAAAGTCACGTTACTACTCAGCCCTGTTCTGCAGCCCAAAGTAAAGACAATGTGTTCACTTCTAGCGTTTTTTATCTGCTGTGGTATCCAAATCAAGCCTTTTCTTTACAACAGCTTTTTCATAAACAACTAAAACTGCAAAAAATGTACTTATTTTATTCCACACACAATACTGCGCAATTATTGTCAAAAGCTCTTTGATTTACTGGCAGAGATGAGAAAGACTGTGCTCAGTCCAAGCCAAATGCCTGTTGTTATTTTTTTAGTATCTGGCTTGCCCACCTACCCTTTGGCACAAGTTGTTCTAGAAAGTTTAACGCTACTGCGGCTTCAGAGGGGATGGGAAGTATTTCAGGCTTTTCTCTTTCAGGAGCCAAGTCAGCATTGCGCAAAGATTGAGAGAAGATCGGTTGGGTTTGGCTCACGGTTACCAGATCATGAGAAAGCAGCGACGAGCGTTTATGGGGAGCAGGAGACCTCAGCAAAACCTATGTCATGGTTAAGATGATTATCGGATGGCTTATTCTAGTGACCTTGCTGTTTGGAGCTCATGCAATTTACATGAGCATTTTCTTACACTTACTTTTTGTCTTCATCTGGGAGCAGTTTAGAATTAAATTTACAGTCATTGCACCTCAGCGTTTACTTCTGTTTATACCGTGAAAAAAAAACCTACTTAGCCGGCTCACAGAGGAGCAGGGAGCTTAAGAGTTAACCAAGGAAAGCAATTTCTACTTGCCTCAAACATACCCAGAAACTCTGCTTGGGGAGGCTGACACAAGGTCAGGAAGAACTGCCATCCCTGCAAGGAGAGTATCAGCAGATCTGCCTCACTCCGAGGGCAGGGGCAAGACAAGCCAGAATCCCAACTACTGCAAAAAAAAAAAAAAGGAGAGGAGGAAAAGCTGTGCTGCGGGACACAAGGCTTTTCAGAGCTCCCCTTCGGACAGCCTGTCCTAGGTCACTTCAACTACTTCATTCTTTACAATATTTTTAAAAATTCTTATTCCTATTATTTTCAAATCCTTGGATAAAAGGTGGCAAGCCAGGGCTGACGTTAAAATATCTCTCCAGATGCAGCTGATGGGAGCCATCATTACCACTTTTGCAGGTCCCCACCGTGCCGTATAGGTCAGATGGGTGTGCAGTCCGAAAACGGTTTGGCACTGGGACTCGTTAAAACTTAGTTAACACCCAAATTACTCCCTTCTAACTAAGCTGTTAAATGCTGTGTCATGGCCAACACGAGGAGAACCTTCCAGACGGGCAGACTGTGAGTGGCAGCTGCTCTCCCCCTGCACGAGGGCTTTGTGCAACTCGTTGGCATCATAAATACGTGTGATTAAAAACGTTTCTGTATCAGCCCTTTGCATCTCCACGTTGTCAATTCAGCCTGAAATCACAACAGGGAAGGTAAAAAGAGCGAAGAGACCGGAGGCAGCGAGAGATCAGGGGAAACAGAACTGAAGGTAGGCTGAGGTTGTACGTCCCCACACCGCAGCTGGATCCAGCAGCAAACCCCTGTGGCTGTCCTGAAGTAGGTTGGAAACTGGTACAGGTTAAAATTTACCGCCTATTATTCTATCATACATCACGACCTTTCGAACTTCAGCCCTTGTTGGCTGGTTGATGTCTTTGAACGTTAGACCTGGCATCCCCGCCAAAGCTCACGACTTCTTCGAGTAGTCATCCTAAACCCAAATGTCCTCATTAATCACATGCACGTCTTTTGAAAACACATTATTTTTACACCTTGTTGCTCTCTGGATTTCAAAGCCATCTCACAGTCATGAATTCCGAAGAATTACTTTATGTTACATAACATGAAAAAATACAGTGAAAAGCTTTTGTTTTAAATGCTTCTTGTCAGCTTCTCAAAAGGTTCCATTATTCTTTGGGCTTTTAAGTGAAATTCAAGTGCTATACAATGCTTTAACTGCCCTCCTTGATGAGCAGAGACTTGCCCTTAATTCAGAGCATCAAAAATTACATGTCAGATCAAGAGCTGATGTACATGTTGATGTAAGATGTAGCACATTATAATTTTTAAAGCAAATTAGATCATGCAAAAGCTTTATATAACCTATCTGGATTTTAGACCCTTTCTATGTTATTTTATAAATGATTCATCGTAATTAACATATGGTATTTGTTGAATATTACACAGGCCGAAAGCCGCATCTTTTCATGTGCAGTAAGCCTAAGTGACAGACGAAGGTACAGCAAACCCTCATATTTTATTTATTGTTGAATAGGAATGAATTTGTGTGCTGAACTGGAAACGATCAAATTAAGTAATTTCAAATACACCTCTGAACTCAAGTCAGAGAATAGCTTCCTTTTTTTTTTTTTTTTTTTTTCCAGAAGCACTGGCCGATCTTTACCTAAAGACTCTTTCTATTCCTCGCCTTCTGATTTTTGTGTACAATATCCAACCCAGCAGTTCCACGCAGATGATAACAGATCATTTACAGCCTTCCCTGAAGTGACTAATGGATTCACTGCATTCAGCAGAGATAGAAGTGAAAATAAACTGGATCAATGGAGTAGAAAGAATGGAGTTCTATAATCAGATTTTTCGACCCCAGGCATAACAGAGACTCTACCTCTCTTTTAAACCAGACTAAACTGGGGTCACAACACATCCAAGAAGTGGAGCGAGCAAAAAAATACAGATCGTTTATCTAAAGAATTAATGGAGGGGGTTGAAAAAAAGTCTTTGATGAAGGATTTTGAAGAAGTCAAAAAGATTTATGCACTCTGATTCTACAATCATTCACAGGAAATTACGTCCTCCACTCCTTCAGCTGCCTCTGCAGAATTAGAACTATTGCAAGCAATCCCTTGATAGCTCAGACGTTCACTGTGCCACGCCAAAAGCAGCAGAAAGACCCTCCAGAACTCAAGTTCTTGCTGCGTACAGCTCGCTCAGCCACCTGGCGAATGCAAGGAAATCTGTCTGATGGATGTGCAAGCCCCTCCGCACGTGGTCTAACTGCTTCTGTTCCTCCCCACAGAAGCGGTGGTGTGTGCATAACCTAGATACGTGTGTACTGCAAAAAGCCTGCTCGCACAATACCGGCACTGTAATTTTGCACAGAACTGCTAAATGCAACTAATTGGTCCAGCACGTTGTCCTACGGAGGCCACCATCGCCATGAACCTCACTGGGTTAAAGAAAGACCTCTGGATACCACCGTTGGTGAACTCTGCAGTTAAGTCTCCAGCACAAGAAATACCCTCAATCTCCTTCTTTCAGAGGCAAACTTAAAATGATGTTGGGTTTGGTTCCGTCTCCCTCCCTTCAAACTCTGAAATGTTTATATGGGGTTCCTTCAAAAACTGTTTGGCCAAAGGCTGCGTCGCTCCAGATAGAACCTGAAGCTAAAAAGGATGAAAATACCAAATGAAGGGCTCTGAAGGTATTTGTTTGGGGGAAGAAGCAGGTGAGAGCAGAAATCCTACACGTAAAGTTACTCCAAGGTTTTTCAGCCTGGTGTGGTTGACTTGAAGAGCTGCTAAATTCCGAACTTCTGAGTTTTAACTCTCAACACCTGGCATGAACTCGAAGCAACAAGACTACCAAGAGCCGTCTTCTGTCGGACACGCAGCCCTGCACCTGGGAGCTGCTACTTCATGGTCACTCATACGGCAAGAACGTACAGCACTTGAAAAGGAGAACGAAGGCGAAGGGGACAATGCAGTACCGTGCTCTTTAATTTTTCAAAGGAAGGGGATCGGAGACGGAACGCCGGGACCCCCCGGGTGAGGCTGACACCGCAGCGGCGCTGGCACGAGGTGGCCCTGCTCCCTGCCAGCCTCGCCGCTTGTCCCACCTCTGTCTGCCCCTCTCAGCATGCTGGTGCGGGCGACCGTGCAGCTGCGTGCCGACCTGGAGCAAGGAACTGCTCCACCTCAACTATTTCCTCCTTATTTTTCAGAACTAAGTATCATTGTGATCAAACGGGAAATCACGGGCTCGTCAGGAACACCCGAGAATGGGAAAAACATTCTTTCTAAATCAAATATTTTCCTTTCAAAGAAAAGCAACTTATTTGCCCTTAAAGAAAATGTAATAGCTGACATTGAAAAATACTAACTCAAACATCGGCAGTGAAACAAGCTTTCTCACTGTGTCATTATGTACAATAGTACTTCGATTATACCAGATTCGAGTAAGGACCAAACAGCAATATTCCAATTCGTACAAGAATGTCTCGCTGTAGTTCCATAAATGCAAATTAGACAACATCTACCTCAAAGCAGTTTAAAATTTATGTCTCTATAAATTGTATTTTCATACATGCATTGCATTATATTTCAAATAGGAAGGAAGACAAGAGATTTTTCTTTCTTTTTTTTTTTTTTTTTTCCCTCTGCAGTTGAGCCCAGAACTGACTTAATTCCAGTTAAATCTGCACAGTTTTGCCATGACGGTACTTTTGGGGGGTTTCGTGCTTTTTTCCTAGAGTCCTGACCGGTGCAATGCCAGCGTTCACCCTGCTGTGATACGGGCAGTGTGGACAGCTTATGGCTCTATCTTGGAGTTTATTCATCTGATCCAATTCACCAGTGAAGGCAATGAAGACACCCTAATAAAAATGATCTATTTGCGTGCCGAAGCCCACAGATGAGACCTGCGTGCGATTTGCTGGTGGACACAAGCTCAGCATCCGTCTCACCTCTGGAAATGGCCTGATGAGAGCATTCAGCTGTCCTGTTCAACTGACGCCACCCCACCCTTTATTTCAATTCTCTTTTTCCATATAAAATAGTAAATTGTACTAATTTGGGTTTAATTAGTTTGAGGTTGATAAATCTAAGCTTTCAACTCTTAACAACTGCGGAACCAGAGTGTTTATAACAGAGCTTTTAAATTCATTACGAGAATAATATAAATCAAGTTTACACCTGCTATGTACCGAAACATCTCATTTCTGCTTAACCAATTTAATTCAAAAGGCATGATGGCAAGATCACTTTCAAAGAAAATTGAAGCCTTTTTTTTTTTCTTTCGTTTTTTTTTTTTTTTGGCTCAGCCTGGAATCTGCATGTTCAAAACATGCGATGAAACTGCAACGAATCTGTGCCCACGTTTCAGCTACTGCTTACAAGCCTCTACAAAAGGTTAATGCTGCTTCAGAAAGACACAGCCTGGTGTTCCACCTCCTAACGTACTCTGCTCTGGGTCTGACTGTTAAAATATGGAGACAACCCCAAGAACATGGTCAAAAGATAAAAAAACAAATGGTGGCAACCTCAGATTCAGGACCGCACGCTTCCGAGTCCTGGCGATTTCAACTGTCTTTGGGATTTTAGGGAATACATTTAAACACACAGACTCTGAATTTGGGGATTGATCATACTTTTCAGTCTTTCCCACGAGTGACATGGACTGTACCTGGTGCGCTCACACCTACAGCTCCGTCTAGCTGGAATAATTCCATTCTGCATTCAGAGCCTCCAAATTAGAGACAGTTTCGGCTCTGCTTCTGCATTTCCCATTCACCTCACTCAACAGTGCTGTATTCACCGTAACTTAAAACATTCATCTAAAACACGATGTTCTTTAGAGATGACATCAGTGTTTGTAAAAGATGCAAGTCAAAATACTCCCTACAGTAAATTAATGGATAACTTATGTAACAGTTAAGTACTGTGCTTTTTATTAAGCAACATCTCTCATCAGGAATGAATGTGCTGACTGAACACACTTGTTGACAACGTGCAATGAAGTTCCCTAGAACACGGCGCTCTCATAAGATCCAAGGGTCATTGTTAGTGGGAAAATGATACTTAATTACTAGATTTGCACAGCGAATAAATGAACTTTGAATAAAAAACACGAGATAGACAAATTACTTCTCTTTGAGTAAAAAAAAAATCCAAGTATTTCTGTGGGTTAGGAGCCTAACTTCCACTGATTGTCAGTGGTGCTTAACCTCTGAAAAGAACTGGGCTTTTTTTAAGCGTAAGCCATTAATATGTCCTGGACACGCAATGTATACTTGTCTCAGCTGAGCCCAGTGCCACTGGTTTCAGTTCCACTGGGAACATGTTCCATCCTGTTCCGTGTGCAGCTGACACAGTTCTATCACCAAGTCATCACCATGCTGAACATCACCAGCTGAAAAGCTCTGTAATGGTGTGACGTCCCCGCGTCGTGGCTGGTCCCTGCCTGCCTAAAGCTGCGATGCTGGGCTGGGCAGCTCAGCTGTGACCCATGGTGCTGCCTTGGAATCGTACCAGCGGGACACTGCCCTGAAAAGCAGGGTGAGAACCTGAGATTGCAGATATTACAGCCTCCACTATTAAAAAAAAAAAAGTGGTATGCAATGTTTTTCACGAGAAAGACTCTTTTCAACCATGATTAATTTGTAAAACAGCTGTGTTCTGCCTGTGCATTGTATCTGACCTAATTATGGTAATGTGCATGGAATAGATTTGATTCAAGCGTCACAAACCATGGCACTGTTAATCATGTACAGTAGTGTGAATAAACTGATGAACATGTTCTGGCTCTGGGCCACCTGGTAGTAATGAACTATCTGTGCTCTAACCACGCAGCCCCACTCAGCTAATGGATCTTTAATCAAATCAGTCGACCCCACCCCAGATTATCCACAAACATTCAAAGGGAGTTTGTTTAATCGGTTTTTTTTTTTAAATTTTCTTCCCAGAAGGATGATCAGAATGCAACACACCCATGGGGTGCGGGGCTGGAGAAGAAAACACAAAATTCACCCCAGCTGTTTGACACCTGTCAGCCTCCCAAGTTTGGTGAGTACAAAAACTACCCATTAATTCTATGTTAATTGATCCCGTTATTCCCCGAGGGATGTTTAGATGACTTGGGATGTTTTTCCCCTGAACATCTTTAGAAAAAGTCATTAGAGGGTACCAAGATAATGGCCCGATTTTTAAATACTGCCTTTAACAGTCACAAACACTATTAACCAGCCAACAAATCTCACCCCTCATCCCAACAAAGCAGTGGATACTGCCATGAAGGTGTGGATACTAGAAAAAAACAGGTCCAGATACAAAACCGAGCCTAAATTTCTTGATTCTAAGTACAATTTCTCTCCAGAATTATTTACTTCTTTGTGGGATTTGATTTCTCATCATTATATTCTGCTCCAATATTGGAATAGCAACTGCAAAACATCATGAAGCAAGAGATCTCTAAGCTGTAAATGCTGAGATAATTAAAAAAAAAATATCAAAGCATTCATTTAAAATAATAAACACTTTTTCAAGTGGAAAAATTTTTATTATTAAACGCAAGCTAGAAATTGGAATGTTGTTAGTTTGTTTTGATCGCCTGGTTAGTAGCGTGTAAGTTAAACGCAGTATGGTCTAACAGAAAGCTTTGCTTACGACAAATTTTTTTCCTGACAAAAGCCACGTTGCCTGTTTAGTTTTTCTCAAATTTTTCTCACTCAAATTTTCAGATTCAGGGGATGTTTCCAAAAACTAGGCACAGCAACAGCATCCAGTGCTTCTGAGCTCTTAGGCAGGATCAAGCAGAAAGGGATGCGAGGGAGACAAAAGACACGCCTTTAGTAACTGCACCAGCGAGCAGGAGGGGTGTGAAGGGCGGACAAGGCCAAGGCCGGCTGACCCCGCGGTTTCCGCGAGCAAGGGTGTTCGATTCGGATCAGCTTCTTCAGCCACCTGCACACCCACCGCATCAGGCCTAGGGTTTGCAAGAGGGTTAATGGCTACCTAATTATCTATTAACTACTTATCGGTCTGCTTAAATTATATCGGTAAATGAAGCTGCTGATTAAATCACGGATTGATTAAATACTGTTTGGTCACGAGAGCTACAGGTCTGGAAGGCAGTGGCCAAAGCACCGTCGAGGTGGCAAAGGCTAACGAGAAGCTAGGCTACGCGAACGGCGTAGTGAATTGTGACAAATCCAGGGGGGGAAAAGGAAAGACAGTAAAGAGGAAGTTGGAAAACGTATCTTAAAAAAATGGAAGAACGCGATTGTTGAGGCATACAGGAGAAACAGTAAGTCTTCACATTTGTAAAGGGTGATGCTGAAGGAGTATGTGTTCTGTCGTTGTTTATACGAGTTTCCTTAGGGACTAATTGCAAACATGAGCAATTAACTCCAAGAAGCCAAGTGAGCATTAAGGCTGCTGGGGTAAGGCAGGAGGGAAGGGAGGACATCTCCGGATGAGCAAGACTTGCTGACAACGCAGCTCTGGCAGTGGTGAGCATCAAAACGCTCTCATTTGGTTTCTAAAAAACGGTATTACAAACTCGCG
Organism: Falco biarmicus; assembly: GCF_023638135.1. NCBI lineage: Eukaryota > Metazoa > Chordata > Aves > Falconiformes > Falconidae > Falco > Falco biarmicus. Next base: position 2,077,603 of record NC_079305.1, read on the forward strand.
CCAATAAAGTCTATGTCATCTAATCAGTTACTCTTTCACCCCAAAGTCCTGAACTTCTCAGACCGTGAGACGACACAGTTCTGTACCCAGTCTGGGTACAGCTCGCCGACACAACAGCACCAGCCGTGCCTCCAGGTGTGTGCCACGCTCAGAGCCACCTCCGGCCGCGGTACCTGCCACGTGCCAACACAGCCGACGGGCAGGTCACTAATCAGCTGAATAAACTGATCCAGCTGAAAAAGTGCCTCTTTCTTAAAAAAAAAACCAAAACCCCAAGCCTTGCCTAATATTGCAGACCAGGGATACGGCTGCCCATTAATAAGTGATGCAAAAGTCCTGATCGCTTTATTGTGAAGGTTACATCCTTCAAAAGAGCTTTTCTTTCAGCTCACATATACACACGGACCCTTCAAAACAAACCCACCCTTTCTTCTGCCAGCATCAAGACACTTCACACCAAGTCATCGCTAACGCTGCCTGCCACGTTCCGCTCCTGAGAGCGGGGCCGAGAACAGCACGCACCCGACCCAGCCACAACAGCAAACACCCCCATTCCCGCAGGTCCCCTTCCCCCACCCCACAGCCTCGGCGACACCTCAACGAGACGGCATTATGCAAAAGAGCTGTCGCTGCAAAGTGTTTTATTATGCTTTGCCCGATTATGCTAATTCTAACTCTGTGAAGCCACTTGGCGTTCCCTCCCTCCTCTTCCCCCCTCTGCGCTGCGAGCGAACAGGTTTGATTGAAATGGGGAGCATGAATGCAGTTATGAAACAGAACAAATTAAACAGAACAGTTGGGATCACTTTTCTTTCTCAAGACGTTGCCTGTGTTGCAGTCACAGGGCTATAGAAAACAGCAGCTTTACCTTACGCCCTGCCTGGTTTTATTTTTCAGCTATTGACATTATATGCAAGGGAATGCCGTGTTAGGGGGCTGGATTTTCCAGAAGACCAGAAGCTGGAGGCCATACACCACTGTGCCCATCACTGGTTCAAGGGCAGCCCTAGACTGGCCACTGCTGACTCCAGAAGAGGGTGTCGGGCCATAACTTGAACAAGGGGCTCTTACTCTGAATCCCCAAAACTCAGCAGCCATGTCCGTGGGCACAAGGAACGGGAAGGTTTCTCGTTCTGGAAGCCCAATGGTTTACACACATAGGTTCCTTCACTGTTTTTATATGGCTCATAGTCCTGATAAACCCGACTTCAGTAAAGTCCTGAATGCCGAAGATGCTCGCACCCACAGTATGAGACCGGAGGGGACAAAGTCTTGTCCCTTATACCCCAAGGCCCATCACCCAAGAGAAATCTGCATCAGACAAAACCTCACAACCACTCCACTCGTAAACGCCACAAACAACACTCCTGGAACAAACGTTTCAGTTTTGTAGTAAGACAAAAAAATTGCAGGAGGGGCAAAAGCTATGAAGGATCCTTGTGAGTGCAGGAGATTTGCTGATGAGGAATGAAATGCTCCAGCCTTGCCCCACACTAGGAAGGATTCCTGCTACTTTCTACCTTCCCCACACTACGAGGAGTCCTCCTCGACTCCAAATACGACCAACCGGCTTAATCCTGAGCCCAGGTACAACATGTACCCAACAGGCACCTGAGAAATCTTATCCGAAATGTGCAGCCCTCGCTGGTTGTAAATACTTTGGAGGAAAGAAACGAGGCTCCCTGCAGAAGCTGCCACACATCACGGAAGGTGGGGGGAAGGTATTTTCTTCCTGGTCTCTGCAGGCAACCAACCAAGCGCCCAAAGGATGGGATTAGCACCACACAGACATGGTGCAAGGAGACAGAAACTTAGTTCCCTGACTGAGTATCTTGTAACACCAAGGTGTTAAGGTATCTAAGGGCTTACATCAGAAGCTTAATTATTTCTCTGCAGGAATTCTCCCGTTCTGGAAAAAAAAAAATCTTTTATAAAATTATAAATCTTAAAAAAACCCCTCCGGATCCAGCTGTAGCACTGTCCTTCTCCAGGCTGCTTCGCTCTGTGGGTCCTCCAACAGGCCACCCTGACTTGCAGCCCAAAGCGAACACTAACGTCAGGTTCTGAAGTGCCGAGACAAGCGCTGGAGGTGAGGGAGAAACAAAGGCCCTCCCCAACTCCTCGCAAGAGCCACGCGAAGCCTGCTCTTCGTCGATTGCATTCCCCTCGAAGGTCCCTGATCCATTAACGGCTCCATCACTGACACGAGCCTCCCACAAGCGCCGAGGCAGCTGTGCTGAACAGGTACAGGAGACGCTCGCCCTCATCTCCGTGGGGAATGTGCAACTCCTTTGGGAGCGTCTCAGCTGGGTGTATCGGTACAGGTCAACACATCGCATCATCCTTATTTAATGCCTGCAATTTTTATGCTCAGCACAGGGCACCTCCCTCCTCAGGAAAGGGATTTCTCCATTTCCCACACCATCAGTCCCTACTCCTCACGCAGCAACACCAAACGTTCTTGGCAGTCTCATTTCTTCGTGAAGACAAATTCCCTCCTATCGTCCTCCAACCCTTACAGGCCCGCCAGTCACGACTGCAAAATTAACAATAAACAGCCAGCACCAACTAAACACTCACCTTGGTGAGAGGCTTCCAAATTAGCAAGTCTGACGTCATTCTGTGTTAAGCCTTCATTAACAGTCACATTTTGTGGTCGCTGCTGGGTACGTCTGTCACGGATGCCCAGTGCTGCGGGAATTCTGAAGCCGAGAAACTTTCCACCTCGCTATCATTTAACACACGTACAAAAATCATAAATACAGTACCTTTTACATAAATAAAGTAAGCCTTAGCATTGAAAAGTGGTGACAAGAAAAGATGGATGAATGGAAAACGCTTTCTGTTGTGAATGGGGTGTGAATTCATTGTTCAGCAGAACTATTTTCATGCTTTTACTGCAACAGCCCAAATACTTGCAAAAAAACCCACAAGTTTTGATCTCAGGATGTCTGCTGAAGAGGTTCTTAACAGCTCAAAGAAAACAACATCGAGAATGGCAGGAACTCGTGAGATGAGCAGATGTGGTCAGGGTGCTGAGTATTGGAAAAGTCTAGGTTACTTGGTCCTCAGGGAAAAAAAGTATCAGGAGTCTGTATGTTATCGATTTGTTAATAAGTTAAGATTGATTGACTTTATTTGATTGATTAATTGATTTTATAAAATCATTTTATAAAATTGAAAAATAGAAGGGTAAGAAATATTTTGAGGAAACTTATAATTGCTCAGTAAAAGCTGCTATGAGACCCTCTGTACATCCCGTACCAAGGCCAGAAGAATGGGCTGGAATCATTGTTGAAACTTGGGTAATAATTTAGAGTTTGAGAGGTTTCTTTGTATCTGACCAGTCTTCTGTATGTAGAAAGTGTATTGAGATGTCAGAATATGAGATGAATGGAAATTGGGAAGAGTCAACTGGAACAGCTTGTAGTTGCCTGCCAAGAAACCGTGAACTTTAGTAAAAGGTAATTCCGGCAGGGGGAGATCGCGACCACCGACTCACATACCACCTACCCAAACCGTACCCCAGACCCATTTCTAGACCTTTCTAAGCTCTACTGCGCAGAATCGGATATAGGAGGAGAATATGTTAATGATTTACGGGAAATATCATGGTTATGCATGAATACTTAATGAATACGTATGAATAAGTTCTATATATGGAATCTGATTTTGAGACCTGGCGTGCGTTGATCGTGAGAGGACTCGCTCACGCACCCGGCCGTTAATAAAGAAGTGTCTGCTTATCTACATCACATTGGTGTCGGTAAGTTTTTCATTCCGAGATTTCGGTAACATGTCTACTCCTGTTATAGGTATATATATGTATATACACACACACATATATATATACACAGAGATAGATGGATATATACGTATACCCCGTTACACACCTTTCCAGGGCTGGAAATGAAACTAAACCATGGCACTGATCAGAAAAGGGCAGACGCCTACCAGCATCACTGCTTCAGAGACCCGAAACTCTTCATCCTTCCTACTTGCAGCCCTCAAATTCTCCATACGAAGGTTTTTTAAGGCCAACAGTGACACTTCAGCCATTCCTGCGTCACCTGCCTAATTCCCCTGCTAGGTGTTGGAAGTGTGAACTTGTGCCATGTTGGGATGGGGCTGGAACAAAGCCCCTCACTCACACCCAGGGTGGCCAGCGGCTGCTCCCGACACAGCCAGTGTAAGCCGCCAGGACAACGAGCTCAGCAAAACTTCCAACGGAGTTAAACCTTCCCAGGACGTTCGAAGCCAGCCTCCAGGCTGCTGTAAGGGGGAGGACACAAGGTCACATATGCACACAGCATTAGTACACCCAACATAGTTTACTCGTACTTTACTGCTGACCCACGGGATGCCTCTGAGAGCTGTCTCTGAGCTGGAAGACACTCTCTGAATCACCACATTTCATACTGAATATTCATCGAAATTCCACATTTTCTTTACAGACTTGTTTTTCAGCTGCTCTAGAAAGGGAATGAGCCTCTGTAAAGCACAACTCAAGCTGCAGCAACACCTTTTTGTCTACGGCTTTAGCTTAATTACTTCCTCTCGCTTAAACGAGTCTCCCATCCCACGTTTTCTCGCCATCGTTAATTAAGGATGGCTTAAAATCTGAATCTATACTGTACAGTCAAGACTTTCCTCTACTTTGATACATGTTGATGATTGCTTTGATCCTGCAGTACATCAGCACCATGGGATATCAGTTTTGCAGACCTTTCTAGGGAACAGGTCCGCACATCAGATCTTTTTCTTCCTACGAGACAGAAATCGGCTATATGTTGGAATGGAAGCCTGCTTTTCTCCTATTCAGATTAATTTCTCTGGGGGTGAAGAAGAAAAGGTATTTCCGAAAGCTTATTTAATAGCCAATGTTTCAGAAGTACCTAAAGACCTCATAGAAAAAAGAATTTCTTTGCAATCCTAGTGGCGTTAAAATGCCATTATATAAATCACTTCTCCATCAGCGATGTCTCCTCCTGAACACCCAGTGACATGAAAGAGGCAGGCTATTCCAAAAAAAAACCCCAAGTTATATTGAACCTCAAGAAGATTCAGGACTAATACCCCATATTTCCAGTGGTCTGCGATAATGCGTGATATTCCTAATTAACTGTGATAAATCCCCTCTAACAGTCTCTTCTCATTTCCAAAGCCTGCCTGAGTCAGAACATATGGAAAGCCCAGCCCATGTAACTGGAGGATGGTACTTAACTGAGTTTTTTCAAAAACCTGTCTGAGGGTTGTCTTTTTTCCTATCACTACTATAACAGAACGGTAAGTAGAGAAAAAAACACCCAAAACACCACTGGTAACGATTACAGTGTTTCCAATGCCATCCTGAGGCGTGAAGCAGTACATCTGCATTTTCTGGAATGCATCTTGCTCATTATATCAGATTTATAGAGGGTCCCTTTTTGTTTCTATTTCTTAAAGGGAAAAAGAATTTTAAGTGTTCTTTAAAGCACTTTACAAGTCATATTCTTTTAAAAGCTATCCTTCCCCAGCCTTGAAGAGTAACTAAACCCCAGAAGAGTCTGAATTTACACATGCAGGCTTTCAAACACCTTTTGCCTTTTCCTTCATTTAATTCCATTCTACCTGCCTGCTGGCAAATACACCGAACTTCTACGCTCCCCATCAGCTAAGAGTCTCGTAACATTATTAGCACCCGGGTTTGGACCGTTATGTGCTGATCCTTCTGGTTCAAACGCAGAGCACCAAGGCACGAGGTGTCTGTGCGAGGTTCTCAGGGGCATGAGGGATTCACAGATTTGAAGGAAAGTTGCCCACAGCTGACCAGGGCCGTTTCTTTCTCTGGCTTACCTATAAGCGATACCTGTTGGGTTGGGGTTTGGTTTTCATTTTCTTTCTTTTTTTTTTTTTTTTTTTTTTTTTTTTTTTTTTTGCTTTCTTTGTTTAAATTTTCTTCATTGTAAGATAACACGTTGGCTGAAGTCACTTCTGCCACAGGACAGCAGATAATATCTTATTTATTTATTTTATTCATGTTATTCATTGCCCTTAGACTTTGAGCTCTGTTTTAAAGCTGTGAAAACAGGATGTTAATCATTATCTTTCTGACAGAACACAAATTTCACACTTTTTTTTTTTTTTTTCCTGTTGCTCTGTACAACAGAAGGATTTCACAGCGAGCAAGGGAAAACAAAGAGTGCATCCTCCACCAGTTACGTTTAGGTGGCTTTGCCTGGAAGGTGACCTTTATGGATAGAGCAATGACAGATGATCCTTGCACCAGAGCCTGTAAGAGGGATGACAAATGCTGCCAACGAGCATGAACAAAAGATGGGAGAAGGGGAAGAAGCAGGAACTAGGTCCTTCCTGCTAAACTGCATTCTCATCAAAACTAAATAAATCAAGTTTTGAACTGTGTTCGGTTTTCGATGCAGATTAAAGAGAAATCTGAGTCAAAAGCTAGTCTTAATTATAATTAAAAGTTAACTGGTACATACATAAATAATGAATCTACTGTGAAGGAGGAACACTCCTGTGTCTCTGCTTGGCTACAGCTGCTGCTCACGAGCAGAGCATCGCGTTCTTCTGCTGACCAGTTACGAGCTCCCCCGCTTGCCACTCAAACAACTTCACAAATCTTGCCTGGGCGCTCTCTGTACGCTCAAGTTCCCTCATTTTTGTTGGTGGTAAGCAACTTCAGGGTTATTTTTATGTTCTGTGATTCAACCTGAGGTAGAACCCTGAAATGCTAATACAATACAAGCGATGATTTCATACACAGACCCCCGACAAATGATACCTTGCCCAGGTTTCAATAACTTTTTTTGGGTCATATTCTACTATTTCCTACTTAAGATTGATGCTTTTGCATTGTTTTGTGCTCTGACTTTTAAATGTTCATCCTTCTACTGATATTTTCCTGATAACGAAATGACAGAACAAGAAAGAATATGCAATGAAGTTAACAGAAATGAGCTGTAGGAGATACAGGTAGGTGCAAAAATCATGGTCTTCCCAACAGCTCAGTCAGCAATGAAGAATTCTATCCATAATGCATTTTGGTTGGTAAACACGTTAACTCTCAGCAGCTTCTCTAGCTTCTGAAATGTAAGTTGTTCATCATTTTAGCAGCGTTAAGAGTTTTCTCATTCATACACCTGGGACTCTCCATGCAAATGCTGATTTATATTCAGCAAAGACGGGTTGCTGAAATGCTGAAGTGCCAGTTTAAGGGCAGCTATCGGGGAAATAAAAGAAAGTTTTGCATCTCTTCATCAGAAAAGGTCATTATAGCTAAAAACATCCAACAAGTATTGGCTCCAGTTTCAAAATGAGCAAGCGCTCTCCCTGAAGCGAGGACGGGCGAGTGATCGATTCCCTTCCACAGGAATTCCTTTCACGGAATTCCCTACTGGGCTATTACTGTTCCTCTACTCACTTCAAAAGGAATATTGGTTCCCTTAAAACCACCGACGAAACTTCTCAGCCACACCATTCCATTTCATCCGTGGCTTCCACCTACCCGGGAAACACATGTAGATAATCCTTCCCAAGGAAAAGCAGCCTCCCTCCAGTATCCTGATGGAAAAGCAGGAAGAAAGTACGCTGAGGGAGGTAAACAACCATCACTGAACAGCAACATCCCAGCCACAGCATAATGAGAGACAGCAGGGGAGGCGAGGTATCTAGGTACTCATTAGCACAACCTCGGTGTCGGCTTAACCTGTACAAGGGTCTAACTTTTTTTCTAACAAGGCTGGGATTATTGCACTCATCAATCGAGTGAAATCAGCTGCCGCATGTCAGCAAACATAAAGGCAGAGACACATTAATGAATCAGTAGATTCGGTAGATTCATTAATGAAGCAGCAGATCAGGAGCCAAACATAAATTCCATGTGTGCACACAAGTCCCCAAAAGCGCCAAGGTAACAGAATGAGCAACATGTATTTAAATAGATTCCCAAAATAACGCATCTGCTGGAACGGAGGTAACATCAGAACCATCTGGGTTGGAAGGGTCATGCTGGGATCACCTAGACCAGCCCCCCTGCTCAAGCTGGGTCAGTCACAGCTCCTCCAAGGGAAACAGCTGCTCCATTATACCCAGGAAACAATTATCCAGAATTAAAACCCTCAAAACCAGTTTGAGCAACACAAGCTTTCAGCCTCACTCCTGCTCTTCTTTCTCCACAGCAAAATAAATCGATGTGGCGGTGTATTCCGAATCTTAATAAACTCTGCCTGCCTTCAATGGAAACGGAATGGATTGTAACAATAGTTGTGGCTGGAAAATGTTCTCTTGCCAGCAGCCCCCGCCTGTTTACATCAGGAGGGTTCAAGCTTGAGTTCCTTTATCGATTGCAGCTGCAGGAGAGAGGCGACCTCTCAGGCAAATGTCAAGCCGTTCAAAATTTTAGAGGTCAAAATCAACACCTTCAGTTTAATGGGAAGCAAGGTGTTCATTTCTCATCTCAGGGTGGGTATCAGTTCTGGATGGCACCACCATGATATGCCCTGTAACAGGCAGGACCTGTTCACCAGTTTGCGCTACTGAAACACCAGTGAACAGAGCCAGAAGTACAGAGGTGACACAAGGGCGAGCACGGCACCAGCCAGAGCCTCACAAAATGTCCAGGTCGAGGTCACAGCCTTGTAATGTAAATCCAGCTATAGCAATCTGTCCTACCTGGGCGGGCGATTGTTGGGTTTTAGCAACACAAAGGAGTATTTACTTTGAACATACCTCCGTGTCCTTTAACAAAATGTTTCGTTGTACATTGCTGGTAGGGGGAGACCACAGCACAGACAGATATCGGCAGAAACCTGAGTGCCACTGGACATGGCGCTTATTCTAAATGAATCCCAATTACACAAAGACCTGGGCTAAATAACTTTGTGCTCATGCCCTGAGCGGCTTCAGTGTTAACCACCCTCGAAATTTCTCCTTTCTGTGCCGGAGGGCGGGTCCGGGCTGCTGCACCGCGCTGCAAGGCGTCATGCTCTGCCAAGGCAGATTCTTCTCACCCCATCTTCTTGGACTTGCTTTTTCTTCCTTACTTGTCACTGTATGTTTTTATGCACTTGCATTTCATTAGCCAAGCCTCTTGGAGAGGGGAACGGAACCAAACAGCTTGAGAAATGCTGTTTATGGGGTGGAAGAAGAATCTGCAGGAACCGACCTTTCAGCTGGAACCAAGATCCCGATTCAGCCACCTACTCAAACACAGGGCAGCAAGGCTTCTGTGCATTAAGAGTTAATAAGTACATGCTTGCTTAATTTCTAACTCTCGTCTGCCTTATCTGCCACTATACTGCAGATAAACAAAATTAATAAGTGCTAAAAATTCTTGATGACTAAAATAAAAGGACTTGTGCTCCAAAGTCACATAAACCCTTCTGAAGATCGTCATAGTATCCTGAAAACGTGCATACTCCTCCAATTAAGACTTCATTATAAATACTCCTTAAACCCAAAGGTGTCACCTCATTTACATATTTATGATCCTAATAAGAAAACTGAAAAGATACAGCTCCGATTCTTGTGTTTGCCTGTTCGTTGTTGGAGTGAACAAGCTTCCTCGGAGGACACAAGCTGGTGTGCACTGCTACACCTGGGCATCACACAATGAAGACCACGCTCACGGCTCTCTTGGCCAGCTCTGGCACTCTTTGGTCAGCTCCCAACTTCCAACATCCACTCTTAGCGATCCGGTGATAAAAGCTGATTCTAGGGAACTGACGTATCCCTCTCTCTAACTCTTCCATCAATTCCATGCTGCAGAAGAGCCCGAGGGAAGAAAAAAGCCCCCGCAAGACTATTCAGGGGCAGCAAGTTACAGACTAATTGGAAGAAACGAGACAAGACCCAGAATAGATTCCTCCCTAGCTAGATTTATTTTTCACTGTAAAAATAAAATATTAAATTAAACCAGTGACTCCATAATTTTACATTATTGCAAAATTCAGTTATGAAAGTCAACTAAATGTGCAGTCTTGAAGCTTGAGTTCCAAGTGCTTAGCACCTAGCATGCAGAACACGGGGTTTATTTTGTAAGCGCTCAATACAAAATTTGTACATCTGTCCTTAAGAAATCCCCCAGTCATGATCTGCAAGAAGATAACAAAGCAAATAAAGGAATCTTATTTTCCCAGCTCCTTGTTAACACTGAACCTTTCACATATGATAGTTCAGTACTGAAAAACAGAGCTGTGCCTTAATTTGTTATGACAATGACTCTATTAGCTCGAAACGATTTAAGATACCTTTGCTGAGTTCCATCCGTTAATTAATATGACCTTTCAGCACTGCTGTGCAGCTGCATTTCCACTTGGCCAACACGGACTACACTCGTGAACTTTTGATCAGCTAAGGTCGTTTAGGATAGTTAAAGAAACCAAAGCACATCAAATGAAAGTTTAAGCGCCAAAAGAAGAGAGTCTTGATTAAATATGCCCTTCAAAGCACAGAAGACCATTTAAGCTATGTCTTCCTTCGCCTTACGCAGTAGGGATTTCTTGCACATTCCTTCAGCCAACTTAAAGAAATCTATTTGTTGACTCATGCAAGAAAATAAGGTGATTGTATTCTCTCAACTATGCTGAATATTGAGCCAGGTGTAAAAGCAGCTTGACCCAACATATGAAATGCAACAATAACATCAACAGCGCTGCGCTCTTCAGAAAAAGAATACCATCTTCCCTCGTGCCAAAAAACTCTGTAAGAAAAAAATGATGTGCCTCTTAAAAGGAACACTAAAATACAGATCTTCCCGCCTTCAGCTGCCTATCCCTTCACCTTCTGCTATATGAGGTTTTTTCACAATTCTTCACTGCACGGGTGCCTGGAAAAGAAGGCTGGCCCACTCGCTTGGGAACAAGGCTTGACTTCAGAGACCGGCTCAGTCCTGAGCCGTACCCCAGAACTGCTGCACGTCTGGGCAAATAACCCCCATTCACCTGACGCCCATCACCCTGCTGAAACCAAGCAGATCCCTCACACCGAGACACCACTCCAGATCCACCCCGTATTCTTCCTGTGCTTTGGTAGATCAGTGCCAAGCACACAAACCACCGATTAAAAAAAAAAAAAAAGAAAAAAAAAAAAGAAAAAAGCACAATAGGCAAAGGTTACCCAAACTTCATTATTTTAATTACAGCAGATGTAAACCACTCAACAAGACGGGGAGTCCACTTTGTGTCACTCACACGGGACAAACTTCTCTGTTTCCAAGTAACTTATACGCTAAAATGATCAAAACAAGGCAGGGAAAGATAATAAGGAGAGGGAAATTAGTGCGGGTTTTGTTACTGCTAGCTTTGGGGTTTTAATGTAAGAGTTAAATAATAAGAAGAGAATTAGACTCAAAGGACTCCCTAAATTCAGGAACTACAGGCCTCTGAAATTTTGGTCTATTTTAGAGATATTAACTTAATATTTGAGTAGGGCGGGATAGAAAAAAGCCACACAAATATTATCAGCTTTGCCCCCTTTTTCCCCCTGAAATTCAATATTACCACAAATTCTAATCAAAACCACACGTTTTTAAGTAAGTCTCATTAGTATCCGTGCCAGATGCACACAACAGTGAATTTCCACACGTACAAAAAGAATTTTTGTACAAAAATACAAAAAGCATGATTACTTTCATCTCATAGCCAGGGAAATTAAAAAGCATCTATTTCTTTAATTTAGCTTTGTCAGAATAAGCCTTTTGTAATATTCTCATGATCATTTTGGGATTACTTCTGAAAGTGGAAGAAACAAAGCGTGCCTATGCATACTCGTGTACGTAAGGCTATGCGGAGGTTTCTTCTCGTTACTCATTAGAAGGGGCTTGGAGCTGACAGCTACAAGAGCCAGTAAGGAGTACAAAGCTAAGATAAAGCAAATTTAGACTTAGACAAGTCTAGATAGTCTATGTGAAAGCTAGGAACACATCTCAGATCTTCTCAAATATCCTATTCCCTGGGAAATTTGGTAACAGGCTCTATAAATTGTGCTTAATCCTAAAAATATTTATCAGTTGACCAATCATCTGTTAGTCTTTGGTTGTCAAGGCAACAGGCCTTTATGAACATCTTTTTCAGATGCACCACGCCAAAACCACTGTAACTGGAACGCGGGAGAGCAGCCAGCCAGACCCGCCTTCATCTGCCTGGCACAGCTCGGGGCAGAGACCCAGGGCAGCACCCCCAGGGCAGCACCCCCCGCCACCCCCCCCGGCTCTTCAGGGTCTCCCACAACGCGACACGTTATTTTCACCCAGAGCTTCCAGTACGTCAGCTCTTGCTCCCTAAAGGCACAAGAGTTGATGCCTCTAGCTAAGCGCTCATGCATTGTGGTCAAATCCTGCTCTTTGGCCACCAAACAGCAGGTTTTTCACCCACAACCCTCAGAGCAACAGGTGGTGGCCAGAAGATGCCCCAGCTTCCAACTGTGTGATCCCAGACGTCACACCTTTAACTGGGGAAAGGCACAGGGACCTCCGACCCACCGCCACTGAACAGCTTACTTCCTGACAATTAACTAATAAATTAAAGCCATTTTTTGGAAACATCGTGAAGATCAGACAGCTAACTATACCTGTGTGGAATGAACATGAATTCCACAATCAGATCAGACACATTTCTTTCTGAGGCATGTATGCCCTTCCTTTTATTTTCTCAATAAAATCTTTTAATACTTTTTTTAATGGAACACCATTAAAATCAGTCAGTGTCAAACTATGAGGAACAATTCTGGAAAGTATGTTCCAGGCAGATATTTATAAATTCACTGCATCTGACAAGAAAGTGCAATTTTCTGATACTGACTGCAAAGGATGCAAAAAAGCCACCTAGTTGCTGTGGTTACCCTAACGATGCTATGCCCACCATAATAATCCCCAGAGCTTTCACAGACTAACATTCTGCATTTGGGCCATATTTGTATTTTCACCTCCTCTTCTTTAAAACAGAGAAAAAAAAAAAAAAAATTAAAAAAAAATGACGAGAGGAAGAAAGGAGAGACTGCCTTGCAGATCTATTACCCTTAGCCTTCTGTTCCATCTGCATTCAACACAGAAAATTAAAGTGACAATTTTTAGTGTATGGCTTGGAACAGCAGACCAACATCAGAGCAACTGTTAAGAAAAAGTGTGAATATGGCAGACAGGAGAGGAGGTCCCTTTAGAAATATATATATATATATATATGTAGGCATTTTCCATAGAGGGAGAGCCTTGCTTCACACGCCAGAGCTCCCATGGTATTTAAGAGCCAGGGCCTTTCAGTTCCATCATTGAAAAGCAGACAGATCAGCTGAGGTCACACAAAATTCTACAGCAAGAAGATGAAAAATAATTTACCAAACAAGAAAGTAATCTTTTTCCGCATGATCTGAGACTGGCTTAAATATGAAAAATGAAATTTTATGTCTGTGCATATTTTTAACACGTTACCTATAACATTTTTAGTTATTCTTGTTCAGCCCTCTTTAAAGCAAGAGAATCTCAACCTGTGGGCATCCTGTGACAATGACTTCCACGGGTTTCTTTCTTTCTGTGAAAAAAAAGTATTATTTTTTCCTGATTTTTTTTTTTTGTTTCCTATCTTTCAGTTTCACTATCTTCTAATTTTTGAGTAAAGAGTCAGAAGAAAAGCTCCAAATAACTATTCTCCAAATCAGTCATTATTGAGAATACTTTAATCATGCTTCATCTTAGTCATCTCTTTTCTGAGATTAAACGCTTCCAATCTCACTTGCGCTCCAAAAAACGCTGGGAAAGCAACAACAATTAAATAGCAAATATGAATACAGAGACATTTGCAGAAGCAGCACTGACAGATGATGCTTCACCCCCAGTAGGTGCACGCGCGGGTGCGTACCACCGCGCACTGCTAAGCGGGAAGGCTTCTCCAGACAGCGCTTCAACAACGGGTAAGCAGAACTGCTTTGGGACGTCCAGGCACGCTGCCACGTCGGCTATTTGCAAACAGCTTGCAAAAGCAGAGGCAAGCCATCTCAATGCAGAATAGCAACACAGGGGCTGGAAAACACAGGGGCGCGATGTGAATAGTTCCCTGTGTTGCAGAGGCAGCGCCAGCGCCGCCACCTTCGCGCCCCATCACCCGCCCGGGTCAAGGAGGGAAACACGGACCTATTCCAGAGGTACGAACACTGGGATGTTGCAGGCTTCAGCAGCGACCGTGACGCTGAGATAAATTGTTATGACCTAATTAAGAGAAAAGGCGTTGTCGAAGGGAATGGATTTCAAGAAACCCGCGTTTAATTCCAATACCATCACCCCGAATGGATTTACTCGACACACTCCAGGACTGTGGGCCAGTCAGTTATTCCTTCCCGCTGGACCCACCTCCCTTCTCACCATTCTGTTCCATCTCCTCCTAATGATTCCCACGCAGGTCAATGAGGACAAGCGCACAGCACCTTGCACAGCCCCATCTCGCACTCACCTGGGCCTGGGGGGGCTGCAACGAAACCAACACCCGTCACAAACCACATCAAGTGACCAGGGGAATATTTGGAGAACACAAATACACCTTTCGCCATCGTTGCAGCAAAGGTGAGATCAACCACCACCACAACACCTGGCAATGTTTTCCAAACAAATCCACAACTGGAAGGGGAAAAAAAGCAAAGTTTGCTGGATAATTTATTCACAACGAGTAATTGCTCCAGCTCTAATAGTAATACATAATTACATACCATGATGGCGTATTATGTATTAGTTGGGGGTACTAATTAGTTACTGTTTGTACAGCTTCTTGAAGATGTAATGTGCTTAAGCATTATTATTAACTACGTGGAGCATTCAGTTTTAAATTATTTTTACCATAACTCAGAGCAATATCACCTACACTCTTTCAGAGAGCTGTGATCAGCCGAACATGGTATCTGCTGATCCTTTGTCATGAAGTAAAATTCACAGTACAAATTAGGTACTAGGAGGAAGTATTAACAGCTCCCTTGTTGCTCAGCAGATTAAAAGTGAGATGATTTACTGCCATTTGAAAGGATCCCCCTCTGAAATAGAGGCATGACGGACTCTTGATTTCACAGAATACCAGAAGCTTCCAGGGGCTTCAGGGTGTTACAGCAGATGCTCAGCGCCTCTGATAACCAGGCTACTGAAGTAACGAAGCCATGCAGGTGCTCAGATTGATGTTACTTAGATTAGAAGAGTCAAAACCCAGCAGATAGATCTGTGCTTGCCCAAGCCTGATAACTTACTGCTCAAATACTGCAGAAAGGAGGGGGAAAAAAACCAAACCACAAAATTATTTGATATTAAAAGCTGTAATATCTGCTTCTCAGACTCAGAAAGAAAGAACCGTAAGGAAATTCAGATGGGTGGTGCTTTTAAATTTTAATTTAACAAAATCTCCCCTACCCACAAGACAAATGTAACTTATTCATAAACATCACAGGTTAATATGCTCCAAACAACCACGCAGCGGGCACATTGCTTCCCCAGTTACAGACAAGAAGTAAAGCTCGTGGAAATTTTCAGTGTCAGAGTAGCCCACTGTCATTTGATGAAGGCAGATTGGTACTTACAGCTGCCAAACCCAGCCCAAAGGGCACTGACGCAAGCCAACCGGCCTGCATTTTTACACTAAAAGAAAGGATTATGTTTCATGAGGAGTTTCATCAAAAATCACCTAGCTTTCTTGCAAAACTTTCAACATTTGCATTTTTTAATAGTTCTGGGCCCTTGGTAAATGACTGATGAAAGCAAACACAGTGCAGATCCGCTTCATGCCAGACACCCAGAAAACCCGTGTCCGTTCTGATCTGCAAAGGCCAAGCTCTTCGGCTTTCACCTCTGGAACTTCTCCAGGAGCATCCCACGCTAAAAATCACCAAGAGCAAGGGCTCTGGATCTCACAGGTGCCTTTGCCACGTGTGAGTAACTATGCATGGATCAGGGAAACATTTAGTAAAGACGCAGTTGTTAGGCTTCGCTTGTTTATTAAAACCATCTAGTGTGGTTTCATAAAGGGTTTTGGCCTCCATTTATGAAGTCAGAGGGAAGATTCATTATACAACTTGCAATCACATTCAGTTCCTGACAGTCTATTTGTGTACATACATTACTCTTGACAGATGCTAAAATGAATGTCTCCTAAATCAAGTGCAGTGTGAAAATGAAAATCAAATATTTTATGTTTAGATGAGTCATTGCTATTAATCTCCCGTATCTGGATTCTTCTGGGAGACTAACTCCACAATCTTATCCCAGCGTATTATTATTTTTTTAATGTATGTGAAACTAACATAATTGAGTGGCGGATGGTGCTATTTCACATCTCCCTTTGTGAGTCCAAGTTTAGATGCCAACATGCAAACACAGGCAGTTTGGGCCAACTGACAGCTAATGGATGCATTAGCACTCTTAGTGCAGAGCTGTTCAGTTTAAACCATGCAAACAATGAGTAATGGCTAAGGAGCTCTTGCCTGAAGAAGAAGAGATGAGTTGGCACATTTTCAAGGCCAAATTAAGAATTTAGAAAATTGCGCTTGCGTATGTTTGCAGGAAATGCATTCATTTTTTCCCCTAGATTTTTCATCAATATGTTACAGCCATTGATGCAGCTTCTCTTAATTCAACAGCATCGCAGCCACTGTGTGCTTAATTCAGTGGTGTAGCACCTTACCTGAGCATAAAACATCATGTTAATGATTTAAGTGACATCACAATTCCCGCCAGGACATAATTACCAGCAAATTCTTGCATTGCCAACTCAACAGCCTCTTCCAAATGTTTCTTTGTTTCTTCCCCAGCCCCTCAGAAGACCAGACATTGAGGACGTGGAAACATATATTTTTTTTTTTTTCCCCTAGGGTTCTTGATTACTGTCTTGTACTGCAGGTAGGGTGCCCCTTGGTGACAGTCACTTCCACCAGGTTACCCAGTACACCAACATACTCCGTATGTGTCCGGGTTTTATTGCAAGCTCACCCTTCGGGCAATGAAGGATAATTCAAGACCCCAAAACAAGCTTAACCAAGCACCATGAATCCCAGATCAGTTCCAGAAAGGAATATAACCATATTAACATGGCACTGCTGCCAGGCTAACTGTCCCTGCTTCTCAGCAGCGCTAGCTGATCCAGTTTGAGAGCCACAAGACTGTTAATTACGCTGCTTCCCACACTGACAGTAGCTCGCGCAGTGCTAGTCTGGGAAACCACAAAGCTGCGGTACCCACGGACATCCTTGGCAGAGCCGTGCTGGAAATAGGAACCTCAGAGCAGCTTAAATACTAACCTGAGCCAAGGGAAAAAGCCACGAAACAAAGCGCCATCGCGATGACCCCTTTCAGAGCACCGCAGGGCGCCGCAGGATCACAGCTCTCACAGGGACGGTTACCTGCTACGCTGCAAAGTACATATGGAAAAGCGGGAGTCAAGCGTAGGGTCTGTGCAGATAGCAACGTATGCCAAGAGCCTGGATCAATAGCTCTGTGCTCAAATACCCCTGTTCATTTTAGATATTAGGTCACAGGCCACCAGTATTAACTTCAAAGTCAAAATGACTCCTTTATCTTCACCTTACTTGGGCTCATTTGCGAGCAGACTCCACTTCCCAAAAATCAGGAGGACAGACAGCACCGCCTGCACGGTGCCTGCACACGAATTCATACATCCTCAGCCATGTTGGCATCACAATCTATCACAATCTTTTTCATCAAGCTGTACCACTGAAGTGGGTAGCACACAGCCTTGCACCCCCCGCTATCCCTCAGGAAAAGCCACATCTTTTGAAGAAAGCCAGTGCTACCACCCGCCTGGGAGTAGATATGGTGAGTAGATACAGTGAGTGTATAGAGATCGCACAGAAATTGTGTGGGACGGCACAGACCTGAACTGAACAGACCCCAAAAGTCCCGAACTATTTCGCTGAAAACTCGATCCTCCTTCTCTACCTGCATTAAGCCAGGCTAAGATCAATAATCTCTACCAGAGATTGTAACACAAAAGTAATTAGCTGTTTAATTACTTACAATTTTAGGAGCAAAATCACTACAGAATACTACACGAACACACAGATTTCATTCTGCAAGGAGTCAGATCAGATGATACCCACTGTGAAGCACAGTTGTCTGCTTCCTAAATTAAATATGAAAAATCCAGAGCATCTCTAAGTAGATTTCTTACACTGGCCTTGTGAAAATACCCCGGATGCTTAAGCCAGAAGGGCCCGTCTTCAAACGCAATCAGGGAAATGTCCCCCAGACATTAAGAGTGGTAAGGCTGAAGGCAATTCTCCAGTAAAAAGCAGACAATGCAAAACGAGATGATGAGGAAGAAAAAAGAGAGCACGCAGCTGGGAGAACCTCGGCTCTTCTGAACTGCTAGCGCTGCGCTAAGCATCCTCCTCGCTGAACTGAGACTGGACCTCATGGCATCCAACCACATGGCATTTCTGATCTTTACTTGGCATTTTTATTGGCAAACTTTGTTAAAATGTAGAAATATATTGCTATATAAGCAATCCACTAATGATTCAGTCTCAAGAATGTGTAACTAGATACTATTAGAAACCCCCAACAAAACGCCACTATGGTTTATAAGGGAGCAGGACCCCCTCCCCAGTTAGAGTGGCAACAGAAAGACGGAGTCGTTGTGCCAAGATGAGATCACCGTTTCTAAAATACAGACGTTGGGAGAATACAGTGCACATAAACATCTGAGAGGTGCGTAGTGACAGCGTTAAGTGGAGACTCAAGTTCCAACTATATTAGTTCAAAGCAAAGACGCCGTCAGGACATGGTGGTCACAGCTGCAAACTCCCAAGGAATTCCGCTGGGCAAAACCAGGGGCTTTCTGTTACCAGCCCTTTTTACAGACTGCACCTTTTTCTCATTCTCTGATTGAAGTAGTCGCACAACAAATCAGTCTCCTCCAATTTAGTCCCCATTCCAATTTTCTTCCCCAAAAGTCCTGTAATTCTTTGACTTTCAGTCCTGTAAGAGCACCTTGTTTGCAAACTGAAGCGTTTTAATCCCTGCAGGAATACGTCGATTTTGAGGTTGCCCTGTACCACTCCCTTGCAGTGGTTTCATCTGTCAAACTGGTTAAAAATAACATCCAGGTCATGCAAATAACTAGTTAAATATATGTATGCAGATGCTATTAACAACAGGATGCTGTCAACAGTGATACTCTCTTGATGATTCAGCTGACATAAATAACTTAAAGACTTCACAGGAGCCAGGCCTAATTCTAGCACATAAAGTACAATAAGGTCAATAAAACACGCAGACAAGATTGTCTTTAAGTGTATTGCCTTTCTTTCTCCAAAAAATTTTTCATTAAAGCTTTAACAGAGCAGTCATCCATATAGAAATAACTGATTATTATTTTTTTTTAAATCCTTGGTTAAAAGTTGATGCCCTCTAGCCAAGAATCAAGTGCAGCATGTCACTTCTGATAGTATCTATTAGTATTACGAATACTTTTGTGGTTTCCTAGTACCACTTGTTCACACTTGGCTAAATCAATAAGCAATTTCCCCATACGTATGTAATATACAGAACCTGTGACAGGAACCTGATGGCTTATTCTACCTGCAGTTGAGTTGAGTAGTTTACAAAAATAATAATAAGAAGAATAAACAGAATGGATTTTATAGATAGATGAAAAATACCCTTTGCTTAACTCCTCTTGTGCTACCTACCGTGGCAAAAATAAACCCGACAATACCACCAGTGGCATGAGGTAGTAGAGAATTCAGAGCCTTCGTAGGCAGCGCACTGCAAACAGCCCGACGGACACGTGACGCCCGCTGGAAAAGCCAAACCTTCCGCTGGGGAGAGGTCGAGGCCTTGGCGCTGGCCAGCTTGACCGCAGCACGGCTGTAAGGATATTTTCCAAGGATAAAACTCCCAGGAAAGCTAATGCAAGACCACACATGCCTGGAATCAGAGATGTCCGCACTTACATCTCCCTTGCACAGAAGGCAGCTGGCTCCAGCCCAGCCCTCTGCCCACTGCAGCCGACTCCGTACGCCACAGGGAGAAATGCATTTATCTAGTCTGTCAACAGCAACGCCAACCCCCCCAGAACTCCAAAGACAACTGGCAGAACAAATTTTTGCCTCTCTAGCTCATGTCACACATCCAAGGACCAGCAACAACCCCAGGGCCCCAACCCTGGCAGCTCCAACACTTCCAGAAAGCCTCACAGCATCCCGAAAACCAGGCTCCACGTCCTACTAGGTACGCGTTGTAACTCCTAAAACACTTGAGTGAACGTTCATGTTAATTATTTAAAATCCACGTAAACACCCGTTTCATTTTTAGATTGTCTTTAAACCTTTTTATTAACCAATAAGGAAAATGAGATTTGTTCAATTAAAATATAACGGCCGTTACTTAGGAGAAAAAAGGCCAAAGCCCATCATGCAACTAAAAAAAAAAAACCAAAAAACAGTCCAGGCCCATAAAAGTCAGGGGAGGACAGAAAAAAAAAAAGAGGGAATATTGATAAGAAAGACTTCTTAAGTGTCTCTCTTCTCCTTAATTTTCCTTTAAACAACTTTGATAGGTCCCTTGTTCAAGAGCTTGTTAGTTTGGTTTCCCTGGTGCCTTTTTCTAATCCTGCTCAGGCAGTCCCAGCATACGAGCACGCTAAATGGTCCTTATTTCTCAGCTTTGTGATTCCAGAAAGCATCCCATGAAACCACAGCGAGCACTGGAGATCTAAACATTTGCAAATGACATTTTCATACGGTTATGTGCTGCCTGCTTTTCTAAATGGCAGCAAAAGCTAAAGACTAATGTGAAAAGGGCACATTTATTATTATTTTTATTGCAGTAGCCTTCAGAGGCCCCAGCGGAGACCCAGGTACACAGGCCCAGGAGCAGAAAGTTATGCTCAGGCCCGTCCCACAGGAGTTTGGACAGTAAATTAAAACAAAAGGCAAAAGGGGAAACCGAAGCAGAAGGGGGGAAGCAATTTGGTCAGACATGGATGCGAGCGCTGGAGCCAGACCCCTGGCTCCCAGGCCAGCGCTCCCCAAAGGAACAACGCCGCTTCCCAACTGTAGGCCTTTTCTCTTTAAGTACAAACGGAAAAACTGACAACTTTTGCTGTTAGAGATACTCCACAAAGCTCATATTTTCTTGTAGGTTTGAAAGAAGAGGTGAGATTTCAGCGAGAGGAGTACAGACCAACTTTGGAAAATTATTTTCTCTCAACTTTCTGGATGACATAAGGGGTATTTAAGAGAAAAGAGCTATCATCTGCTTCAATATGATGAAATAAATACCAACAGCTTGGGACAGGTTGTATTACTTTGTTAATTCATTTGCACGTAATTTAGTAGAGACTGAAATAAGCCGCATACACGGTTGGGATGTGCATTACTGAAGCAGATGGATTCTTTGTGTGGGGGAATTTAGTGTTCCAGACTGTCAGCTCCAGGACAGAAATCCTCTCAGTAGCCACCACGCAGGTACAACAGCTGGGCCAGCCCCTCCACAGAGCGTTTCAATCCTGAGGTGGAAGGAATAATTGAGTGTCTTGATTCATACAACCATAGAATGGTGTAGGTTGGAGAGGACTTTAAAACCCACCCAGTGCCACCCCCGCCAGGGGCAGGGACCCCTCCCACCAGCCCAGGGTGCCCCCAGCCCCGTCCAGCCGGGCCCTGGGCACTGCCAGGGATGGGGCACCCACAGCTGCTCTGGGCAGCCCGGGCCAGCCCCTCGCCGCCCTCACAGCACAGAATTTCTCCTAAAATCTCACCTAAGCCTGCCCTGTTCCAGTTAAAAGCCGTTCCCCCCCGTCCTGTCCCCCCACGCCCTTGCACACAGCCCCCCTCCAGCTTTCTTGCAGCCCCTTCAGGTGCTGGGGGGCTGCTCTAAGGTCCCCCCGGAGCCTCCTCTTCTCCAGGCTGCACCACCCCAGCTCTCCCAGCCTGCCTGCACCGCAGAGGTGTCCAGCCCTCTGAGCATCCTCGTGGCCTCCTCTGGACTCGCTCCCACAGGTCCGTGTCCTTCTGGCGCTGGGACCCCAGAGCTGGACGCAGTGCTGCAGGGGGGGTCCCATCAGAGCAGAGCAGAGGGAAGAATCGATTTGTGGCACATCTTGTCACACTACTAAAGTGCTGCTTCTGCTCTGGACTATTTCTGCAAGTTTTACTTCTTTTTTGTCGTTGTGATCCCATGGATCAGAAACTCACCAATCTAGGTGCACCACAAATGCAGAAAAGTGTTTCCACTCATCCTTTTGGAAACTGCTTGAGAATTACTAAGCTCTTTCCACATAGGCCAGAACACCACGGAGCACTGACTCCTTGCATCTGCAGTTAATGTAGCTGGATTTAAACTGACAAACTGGAGGTAAGATCTGATACAGACTGCCTAGTGGCAGTCTCTCCTGCCTGTCAGATTACATTCACAGAGATGCGCTCAGCACTGATCCTGCTCCGCTTCTTGGCATGTTTCCCAGGTCCAGCTGCCACGTCCCCCCACAGCCCAGGTGCTGATGCTCCAGCCAGGGATGCTCCAGCCAGGCCGAACAGAGCTGTTGATAAATAGTTTTACCAACCCATACCATGTCCTGTGCATCACACACAGTCACGCCCGTGAGGACATCTTCAGTGGGGAGCGGATCACCCTGACACACACTCCAGTTATGGAAGGGGTTGAGTGTTTTCCACCAGGCTCCGAATTCTCTCAAATCCTACGTTTTTTACTAGAAAGCAGTGACGACTCAACAGTGACAATTAAAGCCAATACTGTCCCTCTCTGCCTGATACTTTGTTCCTGTTCAGCTATTTTGCTGTGCCACGATGACACTTTCATGAGTTGACCACACGACACTCAGCAGTTGGCACACACTCATACTCCCCATCGGCATTACAAAAGAGGATTTCGAGGTCTTTCTGTAATTTTGGAATGGAGGAATGGCACATTCCAACGTTCACTTCTAGGCTTCGTTTCCATAAATACTTCTTGTGTCCCATTTCTGCTACTGTACATACACATAAAACTACAATTCTGTGATAAGCCTGTTCTGAAAGAGCTCAAACCAAGGGGAAGAGTATGTCTCTCCTGGGTAGCTCATTCTTCGGATCTGGGGAGGAGTACGCAGATAATCCCCTCGTTGGCACGTTTCACCGGTCACCGTGGTGTGCGTGTTAAGAGGATTCTCCCGCACGCATGCTGCCTGGGTACCCGAAGGCATGGCTGAGCAGGAGAGACCTGGCTTTACACCAAAGGCAACGGTCAGTGAAGCCCTGAGCACATTCATGTGTGTTAATTAAAGCGAGTCAGGGGTGGTCTGAAGTCTTCAGTCATCCCCGTGGTTAATGGAAAACCCAGAGGACCGGACAGACGCGATGGCATTTCACACCTACCCCTGATGCCTACCGGACTGCGCGCTCCAAACGCTCCCAGACATTAATTCATCTGTCTGCTAAATGGATCCCTCACGACAAAGGCAGAAACCATACTGTTAGGATAATGAATCCGAATGGTGTGCTAAACCGAGCCGTGGTAAATCTGAATTTCCCAAATGCTTCTGAAGAAAGACAGCAATACAGTGTGGCTCCACACATGTCCTGGAAGAGATTATATTCCAGAGAACAAAGTTATTTTCTGGTAAATTTTGTACAATACGAGTTCTAAAATGGGAATCGGACTAGAGATACTGGGCATCTGGATGGCTTAAAGAGAAAACTTAGTTTAAACTGGGTAAGTCCTGATCCTGTTGTCTATCTACATGGTTAAAGCCGTTACACAGCATTTTGGCTCCAACAGGATTCTGTACATGAGAAAGGAGATTATGAAAATCAAATTTATAGGCCAAATGTCTGGTTAGTAGTACAAGAGGAGAAAGTTGTGGAAAGACACTGAAACCTTCTACCTCAGTCACTGAACTGAAAACCACAAGTAGGTCCTGTGCAGACGGGTCCTGCTGGCTGTGAGACCCTTACACCTCACTGCATGGTGGGTCCCCAGCTGGGAACAGGGGGCTAAACCCACCTAGTGCCAAAACAATGCTTTGTATGCGGTGTATCAGAGTACGGTTTGGGTTGGAAGGGACCTTAAAGCCCACCCAGTGCCACCCCCCGCCAGGGGCAGGGACCCCTCCCCCAGCAGCCCAGGGTGCCCCCAGCCCCGTCCAGCCGGGCCCTGGGCACTGCCAGGGATGGGGCACCCACAGCTGCTCTGGGCAGCCCGGGCCAGCCCCTCGCCGCCCTCACAGCACAGAATTCCTTCCCAATATCTCACCTAAGTCTACCCTCTGAGTTTAAAACCATTCCCCCTTGCCCATGGCCACAGGCCCTGCTAAAAAGTCTGTCCCCATCTCGCTAAGCCTTGTACCAGCTGAGCAGGAACCTCAACAGTGAAAGGAGGGAGGGAGAAAAGAGCAGTGAGCATGAACAGTCCTTTTCACCGTATCCTGGTGATGGGGGAAGGCATCTGAGCCCAGAGCACACTGTTCCTCAGCTCAGCTACAAGGTCACGCTAACGTAGCAATGGTCTTAATTGGACTAGGACTGCCCCGTGTCATGCTAGCTCAGAGCACACCGAGTGAGCTCAGCTTTGTCTCCGCTTGCCTGTGCAGACCTGCACTTAATAAAATTGAAGGACAATTTGATTACAATTTTAAAGTATTTTTACAGGCTGTTTAGGCAGCTGGTTCACTGTAGCAGGAACAGTTTAAACGTATATACAGCATCTGGAATAAGGGGGGTCAAAGTCAGCAGAGCCTCTATGATGCTGCACTACAATAAATATAATTGATTGCTAAGAAAAGCGAAAATGGGAGGAAAATCATGATCAAACTTTTCATGGGTAAAGTAGTTTTTTGCTAGAAAATATAAGATAGCCTTGTAAAACAGGAAGAGGGAAATATCACTTCAAACTGCCTTTATAAAAGATAAAACCGGACAGCAACAGAGCAGCAGCAGCCTTTTCTAAGGATCCTCACTGTAAAAAAATCTGGCAAGTTCAAGGACCTTCCTTGAAGAAATCGGCTGAGGCTCAGAGGTAGGTAAAAAGACATGCCAAATAAAAAAACAGGGGGGAAGGAAGAAAAGAAACGCTTCAGATGATAAAACATCAAACGGATGAAGAAGTTGAAATAAAATAATATTTAAAAAAAATCAAAACTGACTCATTGGAAGGAAGACAGGTGGCAAGCCAAGCTCCTAACAGCTCTCTGTTTGATATTCATGCTGTTGTCTGATTCAAAGATGATGATGAAATAGTCCCAGCCAACTGCTTTTAAAGGAAACAAAGCAAACCTTGCATCCACATAATTAGCAATCAACACAAGGAGAGAGGAAAAATATTTCAGTGCCTACCTGAAAGAAAAAGAATATTGCAGTGCTCTGAAGCAAAGCCACAGCCTGGTGCACAGGGGTAAGCTCGCCATAAACAGGGGCTTTCAATGCGAACACAATATATTGATTCAGTAAACATAAGTGGAGAGAAAAAGCTGGTTTATTTTTTTTCTTTCCCTGATTTTGAAAGGTCTGTAAAGACTCCGGAATTCAAAGAACGGATGGCGCATGCTATCTGTGTGTATATATACATATATCCGTATATAACTGACGCACACCACACCGTGCGCTTTGCTCTTCTCTAAAAACAGCTACTCACAAGCGGGGCATTTTGGGCAAGAACTACTTCACTCAAATCGTTTCTGTCACTGAAGAAAACACCATTATCGTGTTTCTTCTCCTTGGGAGAGGACTGACGGTCTCACAGGTGCACTGCTTCTGTCGTTTCAAGTTCTAACACTTCCAGAACTTTCCTATTTTATTTTTTTTTTTTTTTACCTTTATTCCTATTTACCTTTCCAGGACTGTAGGGAAATCGAGTCTCAGTGCAGGAGTTGCCTTTTCCACACAAATCTGCCTTGCTCTGATTTATGCAGTAAACTGGACCTCCGTCACGGCTGCCATACAATAGGTGTAATACCATACACGCAGGCAAACATTTTCAGAAGTCTCTTAGATCTTCCATGTGCTTTGGGATGTTTCACACCGGTACGCGCCTCTGGGGAGCCTGAGCCCTCATTGCCCGTCCACCTGCCCCTGCAGAACGGCACCTTTGCTGCAAACAGTCTCTTTGGTACGAAGGTGCCCCAAAGGCACGTAACTTCACAACCTGTAGTAAGGCACGTCCGTTTCCACACTAAGGGGGCAGGCAGCGAGCCTGCTGGCTCCAACAAGGCCAGTCACATCACACAGCTGTGTTTAAGAAGTCCTGAATGATGCAGAATATCCAAAATGAGACCTCTAGAAAGGAGCTGGCTTTTTAAAACGCCGTCTTCCAGCTGGGAACGGGCGAACTGACAGGTCCCATAGCCTTTACTTTTAACCTCAGCATCAAATATGAACAATTATAAACCGCGTTTTGTTCACTGAGTGTTTCAACCTAATTTCCCTGAACCAGTGAACTGCTTTTTCTGTGAAGTAGACATTAGTTTTCTGAGGGTTTTATTAGCTTTATGACTACAGCTCATTTGAGTATGCTTCAGATCTGGCATGCATTTGTAAATAGCTTATCAAGTATTAATAAATAATTAATATGCACTGTAAGAAATTCTCAGAAATCACATGTGACCTCTTATTTATGTGCTTACTCTATATTAAAATTCATCAATGATTAACTAGTACTTTCTAAGCCTCTCACAAAATGTACACATAGTGACTAATTAATGGCTATATTAAGTTTGAAATATGGCTAACCCAAACCCTGTCTTACCTGCCCACCCAGTGGAGATTCAAAAGCACAACCAGCAGAGTGAGTTGTAAAAAAACAGTATTTTTTAAAAAAAAAAAAAAACAACCAAACCAAAAAACACTAAAGGGAAAAAGTTGGGGTTTTTCCATTGAAACATATTTTCCTTTGGTTTCGGGTTTTTTTTAGAGCCTTCATCGGCAAAGAGGCCTTCATGTAACTCAACAGGAGTTTAGAAGCATAATTTCAAGTATGTCAGTGAAAGAAAATATTCATGTGCTAATTTAGCTTCACACCCTTGATAATAAGCACACAAGAAAACTTAAATATCACCATTATTATGCTCCTAAGAATCAAGGTTTAGAGGCTGGAGGAGCAGGCAAGAAACCCCGTGATACCGGCCCAGGTGGCCAGCAGCATCCTGGCTGCGTCAGCAATAGCGTGGCCAGCAGGACCAGGGCAGTGACCGTCCCCCAGTACCTGGCACTGGTGTGGCCGCCCCTCGAACCCTGGGTTCAGGTTTGGGCTCCGCACCAAGACACGGAGGTGCTGGAGCGCGGCCAGAGCCGGGCAGCGGCGCTGGGGCAGGGGCTGGAGCACCAGCCTGATGGGGGGCGGCTGGGGGGGGTCAGCCTGGGGAAAAGGGGGCTCAGGGGGGACCTTCTCGCTCCCTACAGCTCCCTGAAAGGGGGGTGGAGGCAGGGGGGGGGGCGGTCTCTGCTCCCAGGTTACGAGTGGAAGGATGAGGAAGCGGCCCCAGGTTGTGCCAGGGGAGGTTCAGGCTGGATGTCGGGAACAATTCCTGCCCCACAGGGTTGTCCGGCACCGGGACGGGCTGCCCAGGGACGTGGTGGAGTCACCACCCTGGAGGTGTCCGAAAGCCGTGTCGATGTGGCGCCTGGGGACGTGGGTTAGTGGGGGCCGTGGCAGCGCTGGGCTAACGGTGGGACTCGATGGTCTTAAAGGTCCTTCCCAACCTCAACGATTCCATGATTTCAGTTCTTAAATGGAACACACTTCAAAACTGGTCTCCAGGCCCCTTACTCCCTGTTCCTCAGCTCTCCACAACAGGGATAAACCATTAGTGCAGGTTACATTAAAAGCTTTTTGAAAATACCACCAAAATTCTTTCGCATCACAACGTTCCACAAGAGCATTACTTTTGGAAATAAAAATTAGTAACAGGATGAAAATAATTTTGAAAAGCAATGCTGGATGTTCCGAACATACAAAAGCTGGCCCATGTATTTGCTGCATCTGCATTTACACTCCCACAAATACCTGTACGCAAACCTGTAAGCTTTGCACATCGACGGGGTAACGTGCGGGACCTTCCCACAAAACAGGCAGGTTTGTAAGACGTTTGCCAAAAAGCTCGAAGTACAAACCCCAGACATATACAACCAGGCCATTATACGTAAGTCATTTTCACCGGTGACAAAAACTTGCACTTAAGCCTTGAAGTACTATCACAAGGTATTACAAAATGTATGTGAAATAGTTTACGAAATGTGTATTCTTTTACTACTACAGTCAAGCGGAACCATTAAGAAGCTTCTACAGAATCTTGCTGCTGAAAATTTTGTAGGTAGAACTATACATAGAAATGAAAAAAAATTTCTACTTGAACAGTCAAGAGCCTAATTTACTACATACTTACTAACTGGCCCACAACACTACTCAAAGCTATGAATGTCGCTGGAAGTCTCTCCAGCTCTCTCCATTAACTGCCCACTTACAATCTTCCCTATGTCTTCAGTTTCTGTATGGCTGTTGTCATGGTCAATACCCTGACCTGGAGACCCTGTAGCCAGTGTGACACTGTGGTCAGCATGGTCACCTTCTCCAAGGCCAAATTTAACCTCTTTACGTCTTTTCCTTATGTGCCTTTCTCACATGTAACCGTTTGTGCTGTATCCCAACACTGCCAGAGTCCCTGGACAATATTCCTGCTTGAATTAGGAGGTCATATAGCTGTGCCTGTGACCCAGTGGCAGTCTACTCACTGCTTCCTACAGACTCGTAGAAATTCCAGTGAACGTCTCTCTGTTTTTTTAACTCTTGCTCATCCCATCTCTGAAGGAAGCTCTACTGTGCCCATCACCCGAATATTTGATCGCTGGATCAATACCTGAAGGCCAGAGCAAGTATTGTCTTGATCATGAAGTCACTAGGATCATCTTCATTCTTAAGAAGATACTTTATGTGCAAAATCATAAACCTCAATGCCACACTTGTCACTTTGACAAACTGCTTGCCTTAAAGAATTGTCTTTATTACTTTCCTGATCTTGAATTAGACGTCCAGAGCAGCCATATATATAAGGCACGCATCAGCTTTCTCATCTGCTGCTTTTCTTTAAGACGTGCACATACACACCAGTGTGTATATATAGTGTAAAACATCTCCCGCTGTTAACAACCTGCTTAACCACAGCGTTGAGATTTATCAGTGATGCTTTCAAACCTTGGGTCTGCGCCTTTACTAATCCCGACACCAGAGGACCTCTGCTCACTCAAGAAAGGTGCTTTAACACAGAAAGGGGCATTATTTGACCGAGCCTGCTTTTAACATCCGTCTTCCCTTCCCTTTCCAGCTGTTGGCTTGCTGCGGAGCGGGTGCCAGGGCTGTGGTCGCGGGGCTGTGCGGCGACACGGAGCACGGCTCAGCAGAGGGGACAGAACTTGCACCCAGAGGCACAGGCTGCGGGCAGAACCGCTGGCCCAACACATGCCCTGCTCAGGAAAGGTGGGAGAAGAAAAATATGCCGGTGTATCAATAAAAACAAGAGCATTTCAAAAAACCAACAAGAATTAAAAAAAAATAGGGGGGAGGGGGAATGTTGGCAGGCTGCAGGGAGGGTGTGAAGAGAAATCCAAGTAATCCAATTCAGTAACAGGAAAGTAAAGCACCTCAAATAATAACCTTGTTGCTAACAGTAAAAGTAATGCCTTTAAACATAAAGAAAATAATGCAACTCCAGGTCATAAATGAAGCCACTGCTCTTTTATACAGACACACACATATATATACGGGAATGAACGAGAGAAAAGCCTCTTTATTTCCTTTGAGCTGAACTCCGTTGTCCTGCTAGTTTTAACGAATATTTAATCCTGGCTTAAGACAGTGAACATGAAACAGTTAAACCATTCAAAGGCATTCTTTTATTTTTTTCTTTGAAATAGCAGGTAAGGTTAAAACTGTTCTGTGAATCCCGCTGCTGAAGGAAGGGAGTTAACACTTGCTAGGAATGAAAAGAAATCATTTCCATTTTTCCACTGGCATGTTTTCAAAGGGAATAATATTTTTTTCCCTTCAGGTCCTGGTATTTCTGCTTAGTGATGATCTAACACGCTGTTGTATCTAAACTAAAAGATAGATTGGAAACCCTTTCAGGTAAGGGTTTATTTTACAGTAACTGCCTGTGTCTATAGGATACCCCACAAAGCAGGACCTTAACCATGAACAGGAATTCTAACTACTGCTGTAATGAAAAGAGGTAGAAAGAAGTCAGCATATTTTACTCCTATCTTTAGCAGCCCTGTCTAAAATTGTCACTGATTTTTTTTTTTTTTAAGTGAAAAAGGCATTTTCTATTCAGAAAGCATCCATAGGAAACATCTCTAAAGTTTTATCATGAATGGATAAGTACTTTAAAAAAAAAGAAAGAAAAAGAAAATTCTTGGGTTAGGGATAAGGCTGGCTGGTTGGGTTTTCTTCCTGAAAAATACCTTCAATTTCACTAGTTCAAGTTTTAATGAGGATATCAAAACACCAATAAATTTCTGGAAAACGAATGTTCACAAAAACTGCCTTTTTGCTGTCCTGCAATCATCTTCTCCCACCTCTGCTGTCCAGGGTATGACCTACAATTAAACTCATGATAAAAATTTAAGAAAATAAAACTTGAAATGCGAGCCGCAATTTTTATACAGACCTGCCAGCACCTAGGAAGAGAACATAAGCCTTATTCATCTCATTTTAGAGATGGCGAAAGAGAAGCATGAAGGACCTGAATTCGTACGCCCAAAATTCATCGTCAACCCCGTGGCAGAGGCTGAACAAAATCCAGGATGTGCAAATTCACCTCTTCCCTTGCAACGCTCTGGTAGTGAAGGAGGGCCTGGGAAACCTTACGCTCAGTATTTAACTGCTGGCCTCTGCTCCATCCCTATCCCTCGACCTCCTGCAGCGCACGCTACGGCTACGCCCCCTTCCACCCATCTCGCTCCCACTTCAGCCCTTCGCCTGCATCCTGCTGGCCCCCGACCCAATGACTTGATCATCATTTACGCGGGTCAGGAGATTTGCCCCGTGGGGATCTCTTGTAGTTGTAGGCTTCCCAGGAAACAAGCTAGGTGCTCCGAAGCTGCGCCTAAACGAGTGGGCGATCTCTAGGCAAGGTACCTAGCGCAGCGGTGCTACCCAACGCCTACCGGCTCGCGAAGGAAGGCCAACGACTGTATCACTGTCATCTGCTTTCAGAAGATGGCAACTGGTACTTTCCCCTCAATGTGCCAGTTTTTTAAATAAGACATGATGATCAAACTGTGCCAGAGAGACTGTAGGAGTTGCAAGCAAGAAAAAAATAACTGCCTAAAAATTAAGCCACTACGTATAATATA
Source organism: Falco biarmicus (assembly GCF_023638135.1). Classification (NCBI taxonomy): domain Eukaryota; kingdom Metazoa; phylum Chordata; class Aves; order Falconiformes; family Falconidae; genus Falco; species Falco biarmicus. The sequence goes on from NC_079305.1 coordinate 2,108,926, forward strand.
TCCACTCAGATGCACACGATCCCAAGGATGTATATGCAAACATCTGATACGTCACACACATCCTTTATCTCTCACTTTTCAGAACCATAGGAATGGTTAATGCATGAAGTAACAGGAAATCCTAGGAAGATTATAGCACCTGTAAACAATAAAACAGGTTAAAAGACACCTAAGTCAGCTGAGTGCTAAACCTGACTTCCCAAACCAATCCAGAAAGCCAGCACCGAGAAGCAGCACACAATCCTTAAGGTGTAATTTAAGCAATGCTGAAAGCCAAGTAGAAGGTGGAAAGATGCGTGCTTTAAGGAGAGAACAGCAGGAGGGATTGAGAGGGGGAGAAAGATCTGGGCACAGAAGCAGCTGAGAAATACTACAAGGTGGTTTCAAATGGAGCTTGATCCTGCGCGGCACGTCAGTCGTTCTTGACTGCTGAAGTAACCGAGAGCTGAGCTAGCCCCAGTGTTTTGCAAGTTACCACACTCTGACATCAACTTCCAATCCATCTTCAGCAGTTTATCATGCCAAATTAATGGGAGAAATAAAACCGGTACAAGTCCTGGACTAATCAATGCTTTTTCATTAATTACCTATAGCCGGAACATTTGTTAATTCTACAGAACAAGACAGACTTGGTATCTTTGACAAATGCCTTCATTTTTTTCCTCAGCTCAATTACCAAAATCCTGTATTTACAGGAGCTCTTGAATATACTTATTCTAGAATAATACCCATCCTTGAAGAGCCCGTTTTCTTATGGGTACGTAGCTAATTGCACAAGTCAGTAGCAATCATGTCCCAGCGCAACAGTTTATTACATCAAAACAATAAAATTCCATGTAGTTGGGGCCAACAAACCACCACATTCGGGGAGTAGGGGGTGAAAGCGCCTTTTTTTCAGTCTGTTTTAAAGCAAGCAAGCTAAAAAGGTCCTTTAGAGTGGGGCAGCAGATATGGAACAACTTGTTAAATGACACTGAATAATAAAGGAAACACAACTCTCAGAATTCACACCAATCTTAAAATGTAGTGACATAATATTGAGCTTTGTTTACAAACAGTGACTTCTGCATACACCCGTCTTTTGGTGATTTCCAAGTTAATGCGAACTTACAGCACGCTGCTCTAGCCATGTGCTTTAAAAAGCATTTTGCAGTATGATAACCCACTGGTATTTTTAACGCCACTACCTGGAGACGGTTATCACTGTTCTCCACTGAAATAAACGTGGAGCTCGGCACAGACTTCAGTCTCTGCTTTTCCCCTCTAGGTCTGGGCACGCAGGAACAGCCGTTCCCGCAGGACAGTCCTGTGCGCAGCTCCAACAATGAGCAAAGCAGGAGCAGGAGCTGGAGATCAGCAGGTGCAGACCTAGTGGAAAATGGGGTGAAAGGAACAGGAGGAGGACGGATGTGCTGAAAATTCCTTACTTCAGCAGTTTGGATAAATACGTATTTTCCTACGATGATTCAATTAAAACGTAATCCTCTTGAAAGCCAGGAGTGGGGCTATTTCAGTCTGCAAGTCTCCACACGATTTTCTGTGGTTTTGTTTCTAAGCGCTCCTCACCGAGCTGGAGAACGCGCACAGAGATCCTCAGCCGTGTATCAAATATCAGATACATTGTCCTCTCCGATTAGCTTAATGTCATTGTGGAGAAAGGAATTATTTTAACAGCTGGACAAGTTATTTTTCACTGTAGAAGGTTATTAACCTTTGGAACAAATTATCAGAGAAGCGGTGTTTCCTCCGTGAGTCCTCCAGCGCCTCGCCGGAGGCGCTTTTTAGTCAAAATAAACTATTGGTTTTATGAAGAGCGTAACTTTGTGCAGTTGTGTGGCCCTGGATATACAAGAAGGCGAAGCAGATGGCTAACGGCCTCTTCTCCACTTCAAATTTTATATGCATATGAGGATAAAATATCCCCCCTCCAATCTTACTAGACACGAGAGGTAGTGAAATACGCAGCGTTATGCCTACCTTTTACTTACAACCTAGGTGGAAAACTCACTGAAGCGACGTTAATTCTAGTCCCTCATCTGTTACTGGAAAGCAAAGTCTAGACCTTGTTCTCAAAAGCTAACGTAATAAATGTTTGGGAGCTAATCATAAATAGAAATAGGTTAATCAATTCCTCAGATTGTCAAAGCTTCATGCACACTGGGACTCTTAATATATTCAACAAAGAAAAGGCAGCAAATACCCATAGATTTTGTTTTCAAATAAAAATTTCTAACAATTCAAAATTGCCAGTGGGTTGCTTCCTCCTTTGATTCGTACAATTTTTGTTCCAACTGCAGAAATGCACAAACTGCCTTCATTTCCCCATTTCACTTTGCATGTGACATTGATGTGGCTTTTCAAGACAGAAGCCTAACATACGATTTAAAGACTCTGGTTTAAAAAAAAAAAAAAAAAAAAAAGATAATGCTGGGGGAAGAAATGGCTCAGAAATTTACATTAAAATCATGCCATTTCACTGCGCTGCAGAAAACTACTGGGACAAGGGAGCACCTGAGTAGCTGTAAGTCAGTCTCTGTTGCATCTGAATATAGTATAGACATTTTAAAAGAACTAAATAGGCATGTGCTAATGCCACACCAAGACAAAGCAGACCACTTCAGCCTGCCTTTTATGCTAGGAACAAAACACTCTCAGTAGGAGTCCCTTAAGGCTCCCGACAATACTTTTTTCTTTCATGCTAAAGCAGTAGCTAAAGCCCCAACCCTATTCTGTTAGCCACCATGTAGGAAAAGAGTGAAAGGCAATCCTCCCCAGCTGACCCTCGGTGTAAGTAGATGGGAGGGCAAAGACTACAAGACAGGAGACATTTTCAAAGATTTAAGGATTGGTTTCAATGCCCAAATTCTAATGAAAGTCAATGTGACCTTGCTTTCCTTTTTTTCTTTTGAAGTATGACAGTTAGTAATGAAACGATCTCTCCCAGCTCACGCCATAAATGAACAGCAGAGTTTAGAATGATTCCTAAACCTTGTGGCCTCCTGCCGTAGTGGACTGGTGGATCACCTTGCTTTCCAGGTTCACAAGGAGGAAGGACAGCCTCCAGCCTTGGAAAGAAAGGCTGAGTTTCCCATGTAGGAGCTCTCTCCTATACGTTCTTGAATCTCATCTAACTCTGGATTAAGCCAGTCAGCAGGACACATCTCTACACTCAAGAGCTCCAGTTAAGTGGTACGGTGTCTTTGTACAACTGGAAGAGCACGGAGGATCCAGAGAAGCAGATTAAGATCTAGCGTTAGGTTCTCCCAGAAATTAGAGCAGTAAACAGTATGCAGACCTACATTAAAGGGGAGCAATGCATAACTGCCTTATGGGATTATACGTACTGCAAGCCTGAGGATGTTCCCACTGACATCATTTCTACCTGGTTCTCATGCACGTGGGACGGAGCTGCTCTGAAGCTAGGGGAGATTAGAAGTCGAGGAGAGCGCTTTGTACAAATTCTTGGTCAGCTTCGTTACTTGTAGGGGTTTTTTTTCCTTCTTGGTACGAAGAATGAAAAGAACTGTAATCAGAGTTTTTTTCCAAGCAATGTGTAGGTTTATTAAGTCCTTCCGCAGGTACAGCACAGCAATTACACCCCTTCCCAGGGGAAGGCCCACCACGTGGGAGCAAGAGAGGAAAACGATGTTAAGACGACTGAAGCTTCTATTTCCACACTCTTTTCCATAAGACACGGAAATAAAGTTATTACTAAAATGTATTAGGATTTGTTCTGTGTGTTCCAATACACTTGTTTGCATGTGTGTATACACACAGACACGGAACATCTGCCCTGACCTTCAGTACTCCTTAATACACATTCTGTTAAATTAAACGGATAATGATGACCCAGAAAAATAATTTCTCTCATCTTCAACATAATGTGAGAAGTGCGTGGTAATTAACTAGCCTTTAAGAATGACACTGTCGATTATTTCAGGACAATCAAATAATAGCAGAGGGATAGTCTGAATGGGAAGGACTGTGTCAGATGTACAGTTTAAACAATAGCTGTTTTGCCTGTCATTCATCCCAAATTACTGCAGGAGGGGGGAAAGAGAAACTATTTATAACCTGCCAGTCTCAAGAAACCACAATTATGATGATTTAATTAACACATGGAGAGGCTTCAGGCAATCACATTGTTCTAAATTTAAGAAGTAGCACATTTCAGGCCCAAGATGATTTAGAACATTAACAAATGCTAGTTGAACCAGGGCAAGAATTTGATGGCCTTGTTGGTTCCTTTTAAAGCATCCATCACGGCACAAAGATAATCCAAATGGATGTGTTAGTGAAAGATGAGAGCAGTGAAGAATCATCTGGGGTTTCAGAGGCCATCACACAGAAGAAGCTGATTTTTAATGAGAACTGAGTTTGAAAATGAACGAAAACACACAAGTCAAGTCCATTCATCAAAGACACTCCATGCATCGGGAAGTCTGGGAAAAAAATTGAGTTTGGGTGTACGAGAGTGCAAGACACTAAGAGTGAGACTGACCTTCCCACGGAGAACTTGCAGCTCGCTCAGTGCCAAGCAGGTCCGTCCTTGGCCTGATGCCCAGGAATGAGTTTCAACCTGTGCACACTGCAGTCACAGAACATGGCTTGGCCTTTTCACTCCACAAGACTGAGTTGGAGTCATCCAATAAACAGAAGAAGATTGTCAAAGGTTTCTTAAAACCTGGATTGCAGTAGTCACTGGTCAGCTCATCACCTGCCAGTAAATTGCTCTTCACGTCTCCATTTCCCTTTTCTATGTTTACATTACCTGCTGTGTCCTTTTCTCCCAGGCACCCAACGATTCCTTCAATACTTTCATATGGTGATTAAATTTGGGAGTTATCAGCTGCTACCCAAACACACTCACAGTAATAACACTCCTGTTACACCCAGCTTACCTTTCTTGGCTTTCTATCGCCTGCTTCTGAACTGGATTAAAATGCAAGTAACATCCAGGAAAAGCCTACTTCTTCCATACACACAAAAAAAACTTGGCCAGAGTTTACAAAGAAAAAAAAAAATACCATGAACCTTCTGCTTTAAAACTGGTTCTTTCATTGCTTGTCAAAAACTGGAGATTGAGACTGCTTTTCCTACAGTGTATATTTACGCCCCTATGCAGCTGGGAGCAGTGCGCGCACCCCCAGCGCTGAATGTATCACAACATCTTCGTATACGACGTAATTACTAAGCCGTGCCTGTTGCGACGAAGGCCATGCCACGTTCCCACAACACATTTCATACAAAGTGACTTAAAAACCATCTGCTGCTTCTCCTGAGGTAAAGCTTTTGCAGTGCAGTTGAAGTGTTCAGACAGAAAATACTAAGTACTTTTATATGACAAAAGAACTTACAAAATTTGGTACCAAAGTCAAGACTGAGGTCGGTCTTCCCCATTTAGGACTTCACATAACCAAAACACACACTTCTACAAGCACAAAACATCAGCAATCCACCTTTGATCATAAACAAACCGATCAGGCTACTCTTCCCTGTAGGCTAAGATCAGAAATATTATTTTTCTTTTTATTGTTGTGTATTTCCGAGGAAAGTGAATAACATGGTGATGGTGAGAGACAAGGGGAAAAAAAAAAAAAAAAAGAACCTTCATAGCAAAGAGCTGTTGCATAAGATTGTGATCTACGTGATGCAGGAAGAAAGAATTAGGATAATGTTACTTATCTGACGAATTTTGGGAACTACAGGTAAGAAGTACTATGCAAAAAAGTCCTTGCCTTTTTGTCACATACAGGAGAGAAAACAAAGAAGGGAAGTTCAAGCATCCTCGCAAAGTCCCGGCATTTTCTGTAGGAAGTTGCCCAGGGCCAGAGACACAGCCTTGGACCACAGAGCTTTCAGGAAAGACTCTCTGGCTTGCTGGCGTCCATGAACTTCTCCCATTCTAGCCAAGTATCTTTAAATATATCTAAAGAACCCCCAAAAATACATCTATACTTGAACTAAGAAACAGAGGTAGAGATTTTGCTGCAGCTAAAATATACCCCAGATGGTGAGAGATTATAGATGATCAGCATTTTCTGCCCTTTCTTGCAGGTAGAACAATTCCCATTCGAGTGCCCATGGCAACTGATGACTAATAGGTCTAAGAGGAAGAGCTTTCGATTTCCTTGCGACTTAAAAAGGCAAAGAGAAAACAAATGCACTGGGCCAAGCAGCCAATATGCCCATAACGTCACGCCATCCCTTCGCCTCATACTCTGGCTGCTAACAAAGCTGGGATTTTGCAGCTGGGTACAGAGATGGCAGCTCCGCGGAAATACCTCGGAATTGATCCAGTCATCTTGTGGAGATGGAAAGATCTACAAGCAATCTAAGCTTATTTGGCTGCAAAACAGGCAGATGTGATCAAAGCTGATTAGTGTCAAAAATGTTTACTGCTGCAGCCCATCTGCGGCCAGCCCTAAAATTCCTAAATCGAAACGACCAAATACCAGGATATTAGTGGCACTATAAACACAAATCGCACAGGCACGTTTCTAACATGGAGAGCACGGGAGAGGGCTGCACACCTCTTCTGTATGCCCAGCAGCTCGTGCCAGCGACGCAGCGATGTCCTGGAGGTGACAGGAGGACCAGCCCATCCCAATGGAAGTAACCCACCTGCCCAGTCGGGATCCAACCTGCAGTCCCAACAGCTGGGAAACCTGCGGGCTCTTCTCCCGGGGCAGACTGCCTGCCACAGGAGGGTGTGTCTGGGAGCATCGCTCTCAAGAAGCAGAGTAAAGCAGCACGTGCACAGCGCTGGACAGTGCCAGGACCCAGCCAGCTGTGCGCTGTAACGGTGTCTGGGTTGTTGGGGTGACAGCCTTCACGTCAACAGTCAGGTCAACTCTATTATTCTGGAGGAGAGTTTGAGGAACTTTTCCAGCAGCGGGATACTTACTAATAAGACTGCTTGCCCCTTTTAGTGTGCTTTTTGAGGGCGCTTTTTTTTTTTTTTTTTTTTTTTTTTTGGGGGGGGGGGGGGTGTTAAAGAAAAAAAAAACCAAATGAATCCACAGATCTCTTTGACGCTACCCTTCTCCCTCCTTGCATGAACTACCATAATGCACTAAAATAGATCCTTTTCTCCTCCCTAAAATACTGGCAGCAGACATCATAGAATGGTCTGGGCTAGGAGGGACCTTAAAGCCCACCCAGTGCCACCCCCCGCCACGGGCAGGGACCCCTCCCACCAGCCCAGGGTGCCCCCAGCCCCGTCCAGCCGGGCCCTGGGCACTGCCAGGGATGGGGCACCCACAGCTGCTCTGGGCAGCCCGGGCCAGCCCCTCGCCGCCCTCACAGCACAGAATTTCTCCTAAAATCTCACCTAAGCCTGCCCTGTTCCAGTTAAAAGCCGTTCCCCCCCGTCCTGTCCCCCCCACGCCCTTGCACACAGCCCCCCTCCAGCTTTCTTGCAGCCCCTTCAGGTGCTGGGGGGCTGCTCTAAGGTCCCCCCGGAGCCTCCTCTTCTCCAGGCTGCACCACCCCAGCTCTCCCAGCCTGCCTGCACCGCAGAGGTGTCCAGCCCCCTGAGCATCCTCGTGGCCTCCTCTGGACATCACAGAGTTTGAGCAAAAGCAGAAGAAGGGGTGAGAGAAAGGAAAAGAGATGGAGAGGGCAAACCACATCTGTCACAATTCTAGCGATGCAGGAATCCTTCAGAGGGCCTGAGCAACAAGTATAATAGGAACACAAGTATTGTCTCTTGTGCAAAGGTTTTATAATGCAGCGTCCTCTCCCCTTGAGTAGTCCTCACTGTGCATAACTCAAACCATGGAGTTTCTAGAAAGAGGCAAAATTAGGGGAAGTAGAAAAAGAGGTGATGAGAAGGCAGGGAGGATGATAGTCAATCAGTTACCCGCCCGGCTGGACATCGTGTTTGAGACTATGAATCCTCAGGGCAATTTCAGAGTTCTGTTAATTAACTGTCAGCCTCTGGATGAGACCTAGTGGAGCAAATGTGATGCCCGAGATGTGGTTAGGGAAGTTCCCAAGCCTAAGGGGACAGAAATCTGGGAGACATGGGCTCAGCTTCTTCCTTTGCCACTGATTATCTGCATTGTCTCAGAGCAGATCACTGTCAAGGTCTCAGCAGCACCTGTATCGCAAGGTCAAATTTCAGACAAGCTAACGTCTCACCCAGGCACCCGAATAAGGACTGAGTAAGATGTTCAGAAGTGTTCAGCATCCTTCTGCAGCTTCCTTTGCAAATTTACAACCAGTGTCTCATTTGCTGCTGATGCACAGCTGGCTGAGTTCTTCCGGAAATACGGCCAGTCATTTTGGTGATATCTTTGGGAAATCTCACACTTTACAAGTGCTGAGCCCAGGAAAATTTGCCCCTGTGCATTTACTGCTACATCACTAGCACTTGTACGGCACAACTTTCTGTCTATTGACATTCTACTTGCAATAACAAGTACGCAATGCTAACTAAGGCTCTGAATGTTAACAAACACAATTTTCTACCTTTGGTCCTAATCCTGAAGACGTTTCTGAAATTTACCTTCTCCTCAAACCTCTCACTGGCCCCGTGCCTAAAAGATTTCACCTCTGAGCCACTTCTGACATATTTCTTCCAGATATACTGCACTGAGGAAAAGCGCCATCAGCTTAGCCTTTGCTTACTCTCCCAGTACAAACACAGAGCTTATGACAGAGTTTCATTAGATTGATTCACCCTTCAGTTTACAACTCAAGCAAGAATTTAGGGTCGATCTATAATCACAGAGAGGTGGAGAGAGGCAGGGTGAGAAAGAGCCATAGCACAGAAGGATGAAAAGAAAGCTGAATTAACAATGTCCATCCCACCATGTGACAAAAGAGTCATTGGAAAGAACCACACCACTCTGGCCCTAAAATGAGGACAGTAGGCTACCTAATTACCAATTGCTGCTTCCCATACTCCTCACCCACCATCTCCCATATTCTTCTCTTTGTAATGCACCACATATGGGGAATCACCTTCCTCCTGCATTCCTCCAAGCTCTGATGAGCTTACACCTCTGCCATGAAGTCCTTGCCCAGTATTCCTTGTAAAAATGTAATGCTGATGACCAAAGGAAATACGATCACTGCTCCCACCAGGAAAAGAAAATTTCTGCCAGTCATTGAACGATTTCTCTCAAGAGCTGGCAGCACCACATAAGCTCATGCTTAGCCCCTGGCAGCCCTTCTGAAGTTGGGTTACAGAGCCACAAAAACCCTCGCAGAACTGGAACCTCTAAATTAAACACTATCAAGATGGAGAGTATTCTTTTTTTTCCTTTTTGCATCTTGTTCAAAACAACACAGCAATGGTATTTATTAAATAAATGAACAGCAGCATGACAACACTCCCCTTTAAATTGGGCTCAAAAGGAGGGGGCCAACAGTAGCTCACCAAGCCTGCATATGTTGCGTTCCTTTATCAATCTATTTCTTCCCACTGGCAAGAGGGGAGGAAGCAGAACTCAAAGTGAACGTAATTTTGTGTGACTGATTTAGCATGTACGAATACAAGTGACAACTGCCCTGGTTTTCACTCCAATGGAAACCACGGGAGCCTCAACAGCAGAGATGTAGTTGCACGTGAACAGGTGGGCTTGTTGGTAAACGCTGGGGTACGGTTAGAAATTGAGAAGCGAAAGTGTAAAAAGGAACCTCACAGGGTCTGTGTCGATCGTCTCTCAAAGGGCTTCACATCTGCTGTGCTCAGTTAACACAGAAAAGATGTTCACTTGTTTGGTTGGTTGTTGTTTGTTTTGTAACTGCCAGCCTGAGAAATGGGAGATGAATAACCTTCCACTAGAAAGAAGGAAACATTTTTGTAGCAATGTTCTGTCTCCGTATATACCTTCACAGTGTGCTATATACAGATATTTTGTGTGTGATACGTATGAAAGGCATACTATTATAGCTTGGTTTATGAAATTACTTTTTATGGCTCCCAGATCTTCAGCAAATGTACAAATAAATATGAAAGCGAGAGGGAGTAAGATGCACATGCACAAAGCAAAGCAAATACCAAAATGAGATAGCAGCAGTCTGCTAACTGGATAGTGAGAGCCAAAATCATAAGCATCCAGTTATTTTAGAAATGCATGCCAATAGACTAAATAGAATACCATAGGCCAGGTGTCAGTGATTATAATCCCACTGATGCCAAGAGAGTTGCTCCCATTTACAGCAAGCCTGACTTTGGCTCTCTCTCTGTAGTACAAGAAATAATTCATAAAGCATGGGCTCGAAAAAGCAGCCGTACAAACCGTACCTGCAACTCCCCCTGCTTGCAGCGCGAGGACCCAGCGCAGGGCAGCTCTCGCACGCCTGTGTTGCGGTGCTACAGGCTAGAAATCTCCCTGAATTTAAAACAGTAACAAACACCACCCCTGCTCACGTGTGTAGCAGCTGGGGCAAAAAAAAAAGCACCTGCACAAATACCTAAGCATGTTATTTCAAGGCCAGTTCCGCCATGGAAAACAAGTGGTTTATGGATGAGATGAGCTGGATACTTCTAAAACCAAAACGATCACTGTGCACGCAATAGGCATGCGCACACGACCTTGGGCCACACTCAGAAACCATCCGTTATCACCCAGCTACCTGCGACAGAGGATGCTCAGGCATCCTTCCCAGGTCAAAACGGAATGAAACCATTCTTTCCTTCCTGAACGACACACGATTTTCGGACCCGTTAGCTGCTTACAGGCGTGCACATAGGTGGACACGCGAAAGCAGACAATTGCTTGAATAATTGTACTAAAAGAAGTGAAACTGGTAAACTTGATGCATTGTGAAAGCCTGCCTGCCTTCGTTTTGATAACCAGAGGCTCTTCTCCCCTCTAAGTGGTCCTCTTGGGGAGGAGCCTCAGCGCCAGTGGGAATGAGCAAGTTAGAGCAACAGCAGGATGGGCCTGAACTCTGTCTCACTTGTACAAAATCATAGTTTTCCCAGAAGTGTGTACATCTGGGTGAATTAGCAAATAATGAGATGTTCCATTTTCTTCCCCCGCCCACCCCCCCCCCCGCCCCCCCCCCAAACATAAAACCTTTCCCCTGCCGAGACACTACGAGGTATTTTTTTCTTACCATTTTTAAGTACGGTACAGTGCATATCTATCCTTTTACAAGTGGAACCTTGTAGCTATGGAGACGAAGAACGTTAAATCCAAGCTGAAGATAGTATTTCAGCGGGGGCTTATGGTTGCTACATGTGCCTTCAATGGTCTGCTGTTCTCTGTCTCCTGAAGTCTTCTGTGCTAATAGCCGCTGCACGCTAAGTCCCCATGCAAACAAACACAGAGCATCCTACCTCCTACCAGCTGCAGCCCAGGACGACACTGTCGTGGTCAGTACAGTCTCACTGATTTACACCACAACCGAGAAATCCCACAGACAACATGATAAACAGCTTGAGTCCGGCGAAGTGGCGCATCAGCTTAACCTGGACAGAGCAGTGGAATAAAATTGCTCTGGGACTGCAACAGCACCTGGAAACCAGGCGAGCTGGGGTCCCCTTGTGTTTAATGCTGTGCGTGACAGTCCACACCCATGTGAAGACACTGCCACGTTGACCTTCTGTTACTAGACCTTACAGGACTCTTCAACTTTTTATTTATCTGCCATAACCCAAATGATCTGAAACTCAGTCTCCCAAACAGCAGCACATACTCCCCATCTTCTGTGCACTAGGATCCTGATCCAAATTCCATTACAGATTATGGTGTCATTACACGGACTTTCAGTTATGGCATGCAGATTCAGCTGTCTCCCATATCATCTTGGTGTAAATTAAACAGCATTTTATTCAAGCTAACGAAACTTCAGCGGTGTTACACTTGAGCATGAAGAGGAGACAGCCTTTCAGGTCAAATTAATGCTCCTTGTGACAGCCAGTGAAAATTCAAAATACCTTTGTTAGCATCACTTACTTTAAACTTATCCTGCTAACAGGAAAAAAAAAACCCAAACCTAACCTTCATCCACGTGATATGGGTAGAAATGACAAGGCTATGACAGGTTGTTTTCTTTTTTTAAGACAACCCTGCTCCAGAAAAAGCAACCCCAAAACATACACTACTTTTTTCTTTTTTTTTTTTTTTGTTGCTTTTTCTTAGCTCTGTGGTCTGAAATCAGCTAGGGATATTTCAGGTGCCAGATATGGAAGATCTTCAAGATGCCCCATTGTCAGAAAGTGAAAACATCCACTTTCAAAAAATCAGGATCCCCGAACTGCAGCCGGCACAACACTGCTCATCCTCACACGCCTTTCGTACCACCTGGCTGCCAAAGGCATTGCTCAAAATCTACCGTGGGCAAACCCAGCCTGCATACACGGATACAAATACGTTTCAACGGGCACATTTAGCACTTTTAGGTAGGATGTCCACAACCGAGGAAGCAAAATCAACCACGGTCCCCTAATACCACATCGTGCAGGATTAAGTAACGAGTACTGAAATGTAATTGCGCAAATCCTCCTTACCAGCTATAAATAAGCCAGGGCATTCACAAGGAAAAACGTTTCTTACATACACATTGAGTCATTGACAATACAGCAATGAAAAAATACGGTATTTTCTTGCCAAAGCTGAACAACAGACAAAAGAAGCACTGTCATAGCTTTTCCTATTCCTATTTCCCATGTTGCTGAGTCAAAATCGTAACGCGGCTTAAGCGTGCGGAACTACGAACTCCAGTAGAGTTGTCTCTCCAGCTAAGCCTTTGCTGATCACTGAAATGAAATTAAAGAAACCCAAGAATCCCTCTCTCCCAACCCAGATAGCTGCCAACGTACTGTTGGCCCGGGGCCTTGACAAGGCTCAAGGGGAGAAGAGCGAGCGAGGCGGCTGTACGGGCCGGGGGCTCCCGGAGAACAAGCGCCTGACCCACAGCTCGTGCTGCACTCCCGTCCCCCCCGGTGTACTCCCGAATCAGACAGAAAATGCAAAAAAACTTCGGTGTTGTTTTTACACAGGCCATAAGCCCCTCAAGATTTGACGTCGGGTTGGGGGTAAAGCAGCTTCCATATTTATTCTTAAAACAGAAAAGTCTCTTTAGCTCCTCTGTTCCTACCCATGCATTCAAAACCGGATTCTCTTGTAGCCACTGCTAATAACACAGGTGCAGCACCTAGAGGACAATGACACTCTAGATGCCTTTATCACAGTTGTTTACTTCAACCAAACCCATTTTTTTTATAAGTCTGAATTATTCAAAGTAATCACCGCCACTTCCCTGACCGTTGTTATTTAATGAGATAACCTTTCATACCGAAGCAAACCCAAAAGCAAAAAAAAAAAAAAAATTAAAAAAAAAAATCTCATTAATTTTTCTAGTGTTTAGAGACACCTCAAGAGCTTCAAACATTTACCTCTCCTTCCCAGCAGCTGAAATGGTTTTAGGAGGATCATGGTTCATACCTCACATTCCCTGGAGCCAGAGATGGTATACGTGCAGGGCCCAGATCCATTAACCGATACATCCATGGTCTCAGAGTTTGTTGGCTTGTAGTCCACGTAATACTCCTGTAAAGGGGAGTTCATTTGCCTTTCAGACTCTCGGGCCTTTTTCCTGCGCCTCTTCATGAGCGTGTGCTGCTGGAGCTGTTTCATGCTGGCTGGGTAGCGCTTCCACGACACGTTAGATAACCAACAAAATCATGGCCACGGAAAGAAAGAGGGCCACGCTCCCAGCGATAATTTTGTGAAAGGAAACGAGCTCGTACTCGGGTTCCACTCCAGGCGTTGGGAGGTCTGCGGAAGGGGCTTGGCATAACAGAAGTTGGCTGATTGCTTTCAAGTTTGGAAACGGTGGGCTTAGGAATGAAGACGGGTCTCTGGGGGGGTTTTGGGTGCCTGGTATGATCTTTCAGTAACCACCACCTGGATTTCAGCACAGATATTATATGTCTCCACGGCATCGCTCACTTTCTCACCCTGGATGTGTTTAGGGCCTGCACATATCATAGTGCTTTCTTTATTCCCTTGAAATTCTTAAGCCAAGTAAACAGAGGGCAAATGCTTCGAGTACATTCCCACATATTTCCGGACAGAGTGATGGAGATGAGCGAGATCCACGTATTGATGGTCTCCTGAGAGATGTTGGTGAGTTTGTTGGAATCCAGGTTCAGCTTTTGCAGGTTGGGGAGGCACTGGAAGGTTCCAGGCTCTACCCCTGTAATGTCATTTCCTGATAAATCCAAGTTGTGCAAGGAACTCCAAGTCCACGTTAAACCTTGGCTAATAGACCGGATCCTATTCCACTGCAAATAAATCGAGCGGCCAAGGTTGAAGAGGCGTGGAAAGTGGGCAAAATTGATCTTAGAAAACTGGTTGTGCTCCAAGTGGAGCTCTGTCAACTTCAAAAGGCCAGCGAAAGCGTTACGGGATAAGCTCCGCAGGCGGTTGTAGCCAAATCCAGGAAGTCAAGGTTTCGGCAGTCTTGGAAAACTCGGATCGGCACGTTTTTCAGCGAGTTAGACCCGCAAATGCAAGATCAAGAGTTTACGAAGGCCCTTGAACTGCTCAGACTGCAGCACCTGCAACTTGTTGTAAGAGAGGTCCAGATTGCGGAGGTTGGGGACTGGGTGAAACGTTTTGTTGTGCAGATGGGTAATTTTGTTGGAGCTCAGAATTAATTCCTTCAGCCTGCGGATCCCCTGAAACGCATCCTCATCCACGGAGCTGATGTAATTATGGTCAAGATAAAGCCATATGAGCTGATTCAGGCCCGCAAACTGATTTGATTTAAGCTTCTGAATGCTGTTGTACCGTAACGATAAGCCTTGAGACCCTCCAGAAATATTCTGAGGGATGTCTCTGAATGCATGGGATTCGCAGTACACAATCTTGCCATCGCATCTGCAGTTCTTGGGGCAAGCTCGCTGAGCCCCCGCAAGCATAACAAACAGCACCATAGGAAGTAGCACTAACAACACACTCATGCCTCTCAGCTGCTTAATTAAATGGAAACCTACAATATTAAAAAGAAAACAAATGTGCATTGTAAAGCTATTAAAACAAATTGCCAACAGATTACTACCGTCAATGGGGTTTCTAATAAAGCCTTAGCGAAGCAGTGGATTTTGGAGACAACCTGTTTGCCTCCTGTCTCACGCTTTCTGTTGTGTAAATTCCTGTCCTTTGAGTTCCTGGCTTGCCATCTCTCCTAGCCACACCATCACCAGTACTACTCTTGTTATTCAATTACTTTTGTGTGATTTATGATCCCTCAGGAGGACCAAGAGCCTGTTCCCTATTCGCTTTTCTCCTGTACATCATCTCTCAGTGTAGCTGGTATATCCTTATCGCTAGATGCTGAGGTTTTAACAATAAACATATTTGTCAAGTCACTGTGCTGAATGCTCCATAGTGCTGGGAAGGAAATGAGCCCAAGCCTCTGGTATTTATGTGCTGCTAAACGTGTTCCTTAATAAAAGCAATTGCAAGTCCAATTCCTCCAAATATTACTGCAAAAAGTGAGAAATCTACTTATGATGAAGTTTTGATCCATCTTTAAAACTTGCATTTATTGTAAAATTAGGCACTGAGTAAAGGCTTTACTTTTTGCACCAACTGATTTGCTTTAAGAGCAGGTTTAGATAGGCTTACTCATTGTTTTTATGTACCTGAAATACAGAAAAAGATGCACAGAAACAACTTCAACCATATGGAGAAGTATACCGTGTGATGCTAGTATGGGACCCCAATGCCAAGATAATGGTGGAAGACATATTTTTTTTCAAATGAATCACGGTCTTAACACATATTCATTTAAAGTTATCTACATGTAGCTGTGAATACCTAAGCATTTATTATTTTGTATATACGTTGTATACCCTATGAAAATATGCACACAAATACTTCAACACATAAACACTGCCTTGGCAGCAGCAAAATGCAGAAGTTTAAAGGGGTACATTTCTATTTCAACTCCCCCTCTCTCTTCCACAGGTCTACTGATTTTAAGGTGTTGCATTTGAGATGTCAAATTTATCATATAGTAGCAATGCTGTTACGTGAGGACAGGCACATTTTCCACATTCTTTGAATAATTATGAAAGGGGGCGGAGGGCTTGTCAGAAAACCCAACATACATACGCACACTTTCCTTAGCCTGTAATAATTTTAGGACCGGTGCCTCTGTCCAGAGTTGCAATCTTGCTACGAATTAAAATGCATTCTTCCAACAGGAAATATTTTAAGGGATGGTATCTCCTTAATATGTAATTACTTTAAGATTTAGAACACACACAAAACCAACCCTGTGCTGCAGTTATTTAACCCAATTTTAAACCAAGGGTCAATCTGCAAAATAATTCCTAATCTAAAATGCTCCTGACTAGGTGCCTCTGCCTTGCACTTTAATGGTTAGATTTTAATTTAAATCCTCATCTTGTGCTACTTGCCTATGTGCAGCAGCAGCCGGCTAGAAATATGTTCTGGCTGTTACAGACTTGGGGGCTGGGGGGAAGGAAGGAGGGAAATAAACCTGTCACACTTGAAAAAAATAAGACTGGCAAATGACTGCTGGAAATCTAGCAGCAACATCAGTGGTATCTTTTCGAAGACCAAAGAAGCCTTTTCAAAACCACCTATACAAGAAAATCCCCCCCCCTTCCCTTTGCTTCCCACATACTGCAAAGTGTTAACAGTCCTTTCTGACAGCCTGAACAATACCGCTACAGGCTCAACAAATATGAATTATCAACCCAGAAGAAAATTTTGTGTGAGCGTGCCTCACGCATACATGTACTTATCTATACGTGTGCAGGTGTGTGGGTGGGTTGTACAGCCAGCAAACGTACTCTCTACAGTCCTTAACTCAGTGCATGCATTTACAGATTAATTACATACAAAACCACTGCAGGAGGAAAGGTGTGTATGTGCTGGGGGGGGCTGGGGGGGGGGGGGGAAATACATGCTCTAAAAATACAATAGCAAGTACAGTGAGTCACCTGGCAAAGGAATGCACTGCTGCTGTTTAGGCTGTTTCCCCCTCCTGAACAGCTAATAATCCAACTGAAAAATATACCATACAGCTGCAGCTGTGCTAACAGACAAACAAGAAAAGTAAGTTCACTTACCCATCCTTTTGTCATCAACAAACGTCCTCCTTCTCCTTTCTCCAGCTGTTTTCTTCTCTCTCTTCCCTTTTTTGCTTTCCCTTTGCCTCTCTCTCTCTTTTTAAAACTGGTCTCTTTTCTTTAAACCATCAGAATCTTCATGTCACGGCACGGTTGCCACTCACATCACCGCCATCCAGTGTGCATGCCAGTAACCCACACAAAGTTCCCTAGAGAGGACAAGCAAGAATTTTGGGGATGAGGAAGGGAAAGGATAGGGAAGGGGTTGGGGGTGGGGAAGACAGGACGGAGGATGGGGGGGAGTGGTGGGGGGGGGGGGGGGTAAGGGAGGGACTCTAAGCTCTGAGAGCCATTGTGTAAGTCATCAGAGAACCATCAGCATTAAGTGGCAATCTGCAAGTAAAAGCTAGAGCAGACAATGAAGGTAACCCAACTTCTCTGGGAGAAATAAAAAAAATCTTTCCCGGTACCTAGCATCTCTCATTCTGCTGCCTTTTGCCATTCCCAGGCACAGCAATCCATCCTCCAGCTCCCCAGCTCCTGAAGCAGGCAGGCCTCCTGCGCTGTGCAAGACCCCCAGTTTAAAAGCTACGCAGGATAGGTTTCTCCATTTAGCTGGTCAGGTTTAAAGTGTTTTGTAGCTGTGCTGAGAGGCAGCTCTTGTCTAATTCAGAAGGCTTTCCAGAGAGTGATGATGCTTCGGAGCTTGTTGGTGCTAATGTTCTAGTTTGTGATACACTGAGTGCCCTCCACTGGAGAAAACAGATCACACATTAAAGGCATGAACAAGTGATCCTGTCATTGCTATGCAGACTTTCTTCCTTCAGAAAAGAAAATTAAAGACACAGTATTGCCTTGCCCACCATCATCCTTTCCCGGACCCTTTTGCCTTCCCCAGGTTATTAAATGTGTATATTGTGGATTTTCTGGCAGGCAATGTAAAACACTAAAAAACCCACCTCCTCCCTGGGTATCGGGCAACCTGATCTTTTTCTAATCCACCTGACCCGTATATTTTTCTCGGGCGAATTCTCAACTGTTTTTTCTTTTCCTGTCTTCACAGGGTGAGAACAGGAAAAGGAATGTTTGCAGATTAAAAGTGAAAGTCGTGTTCAAGGTTTGAGGGAGGCAGGAACCCTTCAAAGCCATCATCCACACAAAAGGCATTTAATTGCATCAAATCCAAACGTCAACATACTGAAAACAGCTTGGGTTTTCTTCTTTTTTTTTTTTTTTTTTTTTTTTAATCTAAGTGCCTTTCAGTCAGAAAAATACTGAGTTTGATGAAATGCAGAACCGAAGCTGCAGAATTTGTGCCGCCTTTTTTCTTCCAAACTCCTCTCCTCCCCCCTGCTCTCCCCCCTCCAAAAGCGGTGACTGCTCTGGGTTTCAGCAGCCTTCAGGCACAGCCCTGGTGCTGTGATGACCGGGGGTATGACACCCCCCCCGCCCAGTGTTTCACCTCCTGCTATTTGTCTGGCTAGCTTCCTAGGGCTTGAATTAATTCTCACCCGCTCCAACAGAAAGCTGCCGAAGGGAAGCGGAGGCAGCGGGTCTGGTTAGCCCTATTAACCAGCAGCAGCAGGGTACGAGCCTCGGTGGAGCCGCACACAGACACACGCATGTACCAGTTCTGGTTTCAAAGCAAACTCCGCTCTCTCAGAGGGCAGCACTGCGCTGCTCCCGCACATTTGGAACCCGGGTTCCCAAGGCTCTCCCATCCCTGGCCTCTGCCCCTGTGCTACACCGACATCAGGTACTGGGAAAACACCCCCCCACCCAGATCTTCAGCTTAGATGCCAAAACGGTAGAACTACTTTTTCTAAAGTCTGTCATGAGCTAACCGTTATGTGTTCCTTATTTTTTACATTATTTTTAAAGTATTTCCCATTATGACTAAAGCGCACCTTGCTCAGCATTTTACAGTCCATCTCTCCTGAGGTTTCTGTGTACTACTATTCCTAATTCCACTCGATAAGAAAAAAGAAAATTGCATGAAACTCAAGGTCAGATTCTCAGTTCTTTCATATTAGTTCCTTATTCCTGGCTCAGACAAAAAGACCGTTGCTTGCCCCTGCAATCCATTCCAAATAAAGTCACCCCTGCCTGGCCCCAGTGCCTGGGTCTGCAGGATTTTCTTCAGAGCAAAAAGGTTGGGGCACAGATTGGGCAAAGTATTTCAATTCCAGTTAAAAAAAAAAAATAAAAATCTGCAAAACAATTGCAGAAGCCAACTTTTCATCCACCATATCTGCACCCAGCCTGCCACACCCCAAAGCTTCTAAATAACAAGCCTGGTTTTGTGTGTCCTGTTAAGAGAATCTGTTGCTATCTATAGATCAGAGACTGATTTCCCTAAGAAAAATACCATTAACTAATCACTACTTTTATTCTGAATTGGCCAATTTACATGGTACGCTGATTTTGCAACGCACACCTCCCTCAAACAAGATTCAGAACTTAATTATCATAATGATGCTGAAAGTCCTTTTTTCCATATCTCTATTAACCACATCTGCATTCCAGTCAGTATCACTTTAGCTAGCATTCATATTTATTCATGATATAATTTCCTAATAAAGGTAAAAGCTAAAGTGTGCAGTTATTACACCTTGTACTGATAATTCTCCAGGAAGAGTCCATTTGAAACTCTGCCAAGTGTGAGTGTGAACTGAGGAGAGTGATGGCAACAGAAAGCATTCTGATTTTCAGGGGATGCCTTTTCCTGGATCCTTTGATCCTACAAGAGCTGAAGCAGCACTGCCATAAGCTGTCCTACCGCCCTATACTTACTGAAACACCAAATCCCCACGTTCCTACAAAAAGTTTTAAATAACTTTGTTTTCATAAAAATCCCACAACACTAAAGGAAAATTTCACCAATGCCCAACCAGAAAACTTCAGTACCTGAGCTGAAACCAAGCGAGCTTTCCCTCAACAGCATAAAGGCCACCCTCCCT
Organism: Falco biarmicus; assembly: GCF_023638135.1. Classification (NCBI taxonomy): domain Eukaryota; kingdom Metazoa; phylum Chordata; class Aves; order Falconiformes; family Falconidae; genus Falco; species Falco biarmicus. Next base: position 2,128,960 of record NC_079305.1, read on the forward strand.
TTTTTTTTTTTTTCCCCTTTACACTTTTTTTTTCCCCCCTTTACATTTTCTGATAAAATATAAAACAAAACCATTTGAACATTTGCCAAAGAGGAAGAAATGGGAAAGTTTTAATCAGTCTAAATAAGTGACTCTAAAAGGTAAAAAACCTCACAGACGAGAGGAGCATGAAAGTGCCGGTTTGTGGTTTTGTTCCATTTCTTTGGAGTGGCGAGAGGTACAAGATCTCTGCGCACAGCTCAGGGAAACCTGAAATGTTCTGAGTGCTCAGTTGATCCTCATCCAACTGGCAAAGTTTCCTGCCACCTGATCAAGAGTTACCTAGATAAATTATCCGTACTAGTACGTTCGTGTGCCACGGGATCTACTGTTTCTCTTCCAGGACCATGGCTCTGTACATGTCTAATTAAGTTTTAGATCAATAGTAAGTTGTGACTATTTTATATATAAATATAAATATAAATATATGTATGTGTGCGTGTATATATGTATATACACTGTCAAGTATGCTTGGAAATTTAGCCTTGAGCCTTGCAGCCTACCAATTTGCTTTCATACACAAATACTTAAAAATTAACAGCAATAACTAATATAACTCCACTCTGGTAAGACACACCACCACCACCACCCCCGCAGCACTGCGTCCAGCTCTGGGGTCCCAGCGTCAGGAGGACACGGAGCTGTGGGACCACGAGGATGCTCAGAGGGCTGGACACCTCTGCGGTGCAGGCAGGCTGGGAGAGCTGGGGTGGTGCAGCCTGGGGAAGAGGAGGCTCCGGGGGGACCTTAGAGCAGCCCCCCAGCACCTGAAGGGGCTGCAAGAAAGCTGGAGGGGGGCTGTGTGCAAGGGCGTGGGGGGACAGGACGGGGGGGAACGGCTTTTAACTGGAACAGGGCAGGCTTAGGTGAGATTTTAGGAGAAATTCTGTGCTGTGAGGGCGGCGAGGGGCTGGCCCGGGCTGCCCAGAGCAGCTGTGGGTGCCCCATCCCTGGCAGTGCCCAGGGCCCGGCTGGACGGGGCTGGGGGCACCCTGGGCTGGTGGGAGGGGTCCCTGCCCCTGGCGGGGGGTGGCACTGGGTGGGCTTTAAAGTCCTCTCCAACCCAAACTGTCCTTGAGATTTTTGGTATTTACATCATACACTGACTTTGCAAAACGTACCACCATCAGCAGCCCTCACAACCTGCCTACAAGGAAGAGAAGAACGTTCTCCATGCTTTCCTGTAGTACCAGCAGTTCAGTTACTGGCAATTTACAGCCCTGAGTAACTTCTCCTAGTAGCCTCAGTGGTAGAACTGCTGGAAGGAAATAAGCTAATGCTCTTTGGCCAATTTCTGATTTTCTGCCTACGGAGACCTCTAAGGTCTGCACTGCTCCTGCACAGTCTATTTATTCAAAGTACTCCTTAGTGAGAAAGACATGAGGAAAATAAGCAAACTTAAGAGGTGTTTGGGCCTGTCCAAGGGATTGCCAGATCCACGTTACAAAGCTCATGACTCAGGCAGCAAATAGCACTTTCTATTTCCCCTTGATGTACTCAGCCATCAGGTTGTAGTCAAGTTTCATTTTCAAGGCCTTACAAAATCATTTAGGCTTATGGGATAGTCTGAGAGGTTTCAGGCACAAAAAGCACAACTACCGTCACCCAGAGAGAATATAAACCAAGAATCCTCCCCCAAATATTTCCACAACAGACCCATAATTTCTTTTTCATAACCCATTTCATAAAGATGAGTAGCCTTCATCTGAAATCCACAAAAGACGGAAGAGCCACCCAATGCTTGTGCAGGTTGCTGCTGCTAACAACCCCCACTATCAAAGAGATTTAAGAGTCAAAGCTCTTCAGGACAGTCTTTGTTCAGCAGGAGCCCTGCATCAGTGTCTTCCCCAACCAACCTCAACCCTGCATCAGTCACAACAGTCACGCACAAGCCTTTGCTCCCATCATCTCCTTTTTTATCAGGTGTTAATGTAACCTGCTGAGACGTTCAACAGCTCCACCAATGTGCAACCAAGGAGACAACCCCGACACAGCCTCTAACTGAAGAATTTTTGCTTTTCAGTATACCTGTGAAGGTTGATATGACTCAAAGCATAGAATTAGATTGTGTCAGCCGTGGTGATCCCAGCTTCAGCCTCTGCATCTCATCCAAGACGACAGATAACACTCCAGGACAAGCTGGACTCTACCCTAGCCAAAATACTGGGTTTAGATGCTCTCCAGCTTTTTTTCCAGCCATTATTCTTCACAAGCATAGCATCTGCACCAAGATGCATTTCCCCTTCATTTAATTAAGGGTTTTTTTTTAATTTCGGTTTTTTTCTCAGACATCTAATAACTATTTTTATTTATACATTTATCTGCTTAGTGACAAATGTCTAATCTCAGCTCTAATTGCTTTTAAAGCCCGTAACAGCCTTAGCAAACCCAATCTAAAAATGAACAGGCAGCCCAAATACAGATATTGCATATCCTAAGATTAACTAGAGCATAACTCCTCCTCAAATGCAAGCCTCGCTCTTCTACCCAAATGCTAACTCCTTAGTTCAAACCTCTAACAAAGAGTTTGCAAGATGATGTATCGGAATTTGCTGGCAGCAGGATATATATAGCCATATCCTATATATATCTATGTATCTCCATCATATATAGCCAAAAGATACTTAAGATGTCCAGTGCTATCAACATTTGCAACCTCAACGGTTCGACCACCCTCCACATTAGCTGGGGGGTGGTGCACCGGGTGAAGTGGAAAAGAAAATACTGACAATGTTTTTTGTGGAGTAGGTAGAAGCCTTCCTGTAATCCCCAAGTGCTACTGAGGCAGAAAGATATTTAATTAAAATAACGAGAAGTAAGAGACCATTCCAGCTGGACAATTAGTCAACACAGGACTGACTATACACTTCATTAAGAGACTGTTAGAGCTACAAGTCGAATGTTACTGGGAACTGCGCCTTTAAGCAAATTTCCTCCCAGCTCTGGGATGCAGGGTGAGGAGGTACCCATTATCACGCAGGCGCTGTCGCAACTGCCCACTCCTTGTTAAAGGCAACCCCGCTCCCTCTTGTGAGTCCAAGGAGATCGTGGAATAGAGGATCTTATCATGGGTGCATCACTGCTTCTAAACAAGCAAAGTCTTTGACACAGAAAATGTTTATATTTCCCACTACTGAGGATGGAGGGAAGATTCTGTTTGTGCCCCCAGTATGGAACACCACTGCACGCAGCCTGTTCTTGCACAGACACCTGGGGTCTTGTTCCTCCCCTGCCATGCCACCTGCTTTGCCCTCTTTGGCCTCAGCTACGCCACTGCCCCACCAGTCACTCTCTCCAACTACTTAGCATCATTGCCAAAGGAAGTTATTGACACCTCCAATTAGCCTGTTCCGCTTCCAAGTAAAGATCTTCAAGATTGCATTCAAAATGAGCTTGCAAATTCTATGGGCTAAAAATGTGTATAAATTCTCCAAGCTAATCTGGCACATTCTGAATGAAGCAGATGTGTCCACATTTGACGTGTACTAGTAATGTATATACACAGCTAAACCGGAGTCTTTACATATGTAGATGGGTGTATGTATTTCATGAACTAGCTTGCACATCAAATTTAACTTAACATGTACTCTGCACAGCGCTGCCGAAATGAGGACTGCAGACACCTGTGTAAAGTTAATTGGCAAGGCTTTCAAAACATGACTTCCTTCAATGCAATTTACAGGCAAAACAATAATTAGGGGGGCACACTTTTGTGATTTCTAAGGTGCCCATACTGAGTTTTGAAATGAATCCGAAAATGAGTGTCAGTTAAGAACAAAAGACAAACCAGACCCTGCCTACCTAATTTGTTTTAGGAGAGTTGCCTGGAAAACCGAGCATTGGGGGGTGGGCCCAGCAGCAGGCGCAGGAGGACAGGGTCAGACAGAGAGGGTGTGTGCACACATGCATTTCAGTTCTCCAAAGTAATCATCTCTTTCATACCTGAGTGGCAGCATGAGCCAAATCCACTCAAAATCTGCTTCTGCGGTTTCTGACCCACAACGACTCCTGAACCTTCTGGGTTTTTCTGCTGTGAAGGGTTGTCACAAACCTGTAAAGATGACACACGGCCTCTTTGATGACAGAGCATCTGTAAGAGGTGTACTAGCATAGCTAAGCTGATCTAAAAAATCACATCCTTCGTGCCCATGTTTCCTAACTAGTTAAACTTTTGAAGAATACACTGGTTAATAAAGACACACAAGAAATGACCGTGTCTTGCTTCTCTGCTCATACGGCAGCTAGCGAAACAGGTCAGTATTTCATCGTATCTTTTTCTCATTAATACATTTTAACTCACGGTGAGCACTGCTGTAAGGATAACAGCCTTCACTACAGAGATACGTGAACCAGCCAACAGTAACAATTCAAATCACAGGATTAAAAGCTACGAACTCAGGGTGGGTTTTTAGGGAAATGAGAACATGTTTCACCATATCATCTTGAACACATGACTGCCTTACTTTTGTTAACATTCAGCTCCAGTGGAATGATTCGGTGATAAGGCCTACTTCGAGTCAATTTATCTGGGCTGCATTCACTTGCTTCCTTTTAATCTGGTCTCGTTCACCAAGGCTGAAACAGATACACAACTCAGAAATCAAATGCTGCAAATAAAGCGCTAGCATGCATCTTTGTTTCAAGGGCTACTGAACTCAGACCTTGGGTTTTCCTTTCTCCCTCTCTCCCTACTGCTAGTAAACTCTGAATAAATTAGCAGTTGGTGTGTAATGGCTGGAGCAACTTCATTAACAGGCTGTCATCCTGTGCAGAGGTACAACTTCTGACGTTGAGGCTCTAACATCCTATGAATTACTGATGGAAACGTATACACGCCAGTTACCTTCAACTCTTCATGTGCTAAGTGTCTAATCATCAACAATACATGACCACCGCCATTTGGCTGATAACGTTACAGCCAGTGTACAGTAAACCCCTTTCTGGATTCCTGACTGTGTTTGTACACCATTAAAGTATTGTCAATGTTAAAGCAGCATATACAATCAGCAATACTGTTCCCCTACCTGTACACATGGTGTCACATATGTGGTTAACAGAGAACTTAGCAGCTAAACAAAGATGCAGAGGGAATGTGACTGTCTCCCAATTTGACAGACAAAGAACTGAAGCTTTGAAGGACTGACATGCCCAAAGTTTCACAAAATATCTGTTCCAGACTTTGAACTCAACCAGCACCTTTTCACACTCCACCCCTGTCTTACCCGTGACCACCCTTCTCGTAGGCCAACCAAGCCCTCAAGTTGCAACCAAACAAAAAAAATCCCTGCAGGACACAGTCAAGTTCCCTAATCCTGGACTACATTAAATACTGTAGGTTAAAAACCATACTAACCATCAGCCACAGGGAGAAAAAAAAAGAAAAAAAAAAAAAAAAAAAAAGATGTGCACAGTGGTAGAACGAGGCAATGAATGCAAGTCACAGCAACAAGAAACAGCAGCTAGGTGGAAGGCAGGATGTTTTCATCATGGGGTGGTCACATGCTCGAAGAGGTTGGTTATAGAGCTTCTGGAATCTCTACTTTTGGAAATATTCACAACCAGACTGGGCATGGGCTGAAGTAACCTGGTCTAGTGCAACTGTTGTGCACAGGAGGAGCTGGACTACAGATGTCCAGAAATCCCTCCCAGCATCAGTTACTGTATAAACTAAGCACCTGGAACTTTTAGGGTGAGTTAAATACATACCTTAGTGTGTAATTCTATCAGGCACCAGCCAGCATGTTCAGCAAGTAAACAACTCTGTCAAGCAGGACCGAAGTTCCTCACATGATGCTCTCACATGAAAGAACAGGTTTTCAAATGTGAAGTACCCACAACTGGAATCTGAAATTGAAAAAGAAAATGCTCAGCATTCAGGAAGCTCCATTCTTCCAGAACTCTGAATGACCAGATGGGTAAATAAACAACAAACTCTTCAGATGCTGACAACAGTTAATTCTCATTTAAGTGAAAGATTCCAACTGATTTTATTTTGATATTTAATTGGATCTCTCCACAAGTATATTTGAAACAGGAAGTACCCTGAAAATAGGAATTTTTTAGTCTGTGTTTATTCCATCTGACATTTACAGCCTGGAATACCGTAGGTGTTAATCCTTGCTACAGTTTTCATTTGATCAGGAATTCAGAAATGCTTTCTTAAATTTTTCCCCTTGTCACCCTACTTCTCAGGCTCCTCAAACCCTGTTCAAAGGAAGTTTCCAATCTACTTAGCAGATTCATGACCCAGATGATCAAGAGGGTAGACACCTAAACTCCACAGACGTTACCACCAGGTTGTTTGCCCACTAAGATGAATAGGAGTAGGAAAATACTGGCCTTTATCTAACTAAACATTGAAATTATACGTAAGCATCAGTATAGTACATTCATGCTGTGGACAGCTGGTGGAACTGTGCTTAAACGACAGGACAGAAGGGCAAGCTACTGAGGATGATTTGCAAAAGAGCAAGCTAGTCCTACAAGCTTGCCGCTGCTCAAGCCCTAGTGTGGGTACAGGGACCCCAAACAGAACCATTTATGTTGGAAAAGACCTTGAAGTCTGAGTCCAGCCCTAAGCCAAGGCAGGCTTCTGTCACTCGCCCACAGCTGCCCTCCCAAGCACCAGCTGTAGTATGAAGTCTGTTTCTTCGAAGCATTCAGAATCTGTGCAAAGGTAATTTCCTTTTATATTCCTTCATTTCCGCAGGAAAGACAGAACGGCAGCCTGTAGCTGTTCCCCTTCCGAAAATATTAGTAGAAGCCACTGGGATCCAGTCGCTGCCGCTAGTCATTTTTCCTGCATCAGTAATTTCTCTTCCCACCTTGTACAGCAGAGCGGAATGACAGCTGAAGGCTGCGTGGCATGGAAACTTTCTGATCCCGCTCTCTCTGTGCCCATTGATGTCATCATGGCAGGTATACCTGCTGACCACAGCTGACAAGCACGCAGCCTTAACATCACTAACTTTCATGTGTTTGTGGCACTTGTAGGTGTCCTACTGGATATTTTTTCTGGCTACAGAAGAATGGTGCTATTCATTTTTTTTTCCACAGACTGCAGTGCAGCCTAGAGGCTTCAACCCAAAGCAAAACCTCACTGCGGGCACGAAAGCATACCAAGCTCCAGAGTACTTTCTCTGTACGTTGCTATATATATATATGATTGTTGTTTCAGTATAACATTATTTGTTTGTATTGCAATGGCATTTAGAAGTCAGCATCATGGACAAGAGTACCAACTGCTGCACAGGCAGTTTAAAAGACAGCATTGTTTGAGGTGCTAATAATATGAATTAAAAAAGCAAGCGGTGGAGGTAAACAAACTTGCTCCTCCCACAGAAAAGTAGGAAACAGAGCCGATGGGTGCAATGCACAATAGCAATCAAGTGGAGGTAAAATATTTTAACTATTTCCACATTTCTCAGGAGTAAGTAGAAAAAAACAAAGGAAAGGGTTTTGGGGCGGCGCGGGGTGGGGTGTGGGGGGAAGTGACCATTCTTACAACAGATAACCCACAGCAACCTGTCTCAGCTCAGGGATTCACCTGGAAAAGTATCATTCAGCAGGTTTTGGAAATATATCTGTCATGGCGTGGCCAGCAGGACCAGGGCAGTGACCGTCCCCCAGTACCTGGCACTGGTGTGGCCGCCCCTCGAACCCTGGGTTCAGGTTTGGGCTCCGCACCAAGACACGGAGGTGCTGGAGCGCGGCCAGAGCCGGGCAGCGGTGCTGGGGCAGGGGCTGGAGCACCAGCCTGATGGGGGGCGGCTGGGGGGGGTCAGCCTGGGGAAAAGGGGGCTCAGGGGGGACCTTCTCGCTCCCTACAGCTCCCTGAAAGGGGGGTGGAGGCAGGGGGGGGGGCGGTCTCTGCTCCCAGGTTACAAGTGGAAGGATGAGGAAGCGGCCCCAGGTTGTGCCAGGGGAGGTTCAGGCTGGATGTCGGGAACAATTCCTGCCCCACAGAGTTGTCCGGCACCGGGACGGGCTGCCCAGGGACGTGGTGGAGTCACCACCCTGGAGGTGTCCGAAAGCCGTGTCGATGTGGCGCCTGGGGACGTGGGTTAGTGGGGGCCGTGGCAGCGCTGGGCTAACGGTGGGACTCGATGGTCTTAAAGGTCCTTCCCAACCAAACCGATCCTATAATTCTATGTTCTTTCTTATTTAACACTGTTAACCAGTGAAATTTACGGCCACAGGATCTCATTAACCTGCAAATTGAGATTTATTTATTTATTTCTAAAGGCATGGAACTTTATCGTTATTGCCAATGCCTTCAAAATTAATAAAGAGCAAAATTATATCCAACGTTTTGAAAGGGGGCTAGATCTTCTTAGGTACATCAATTTTTTATTAACGGGTGCCAGAAGGAACATCTCCTAATGGAGGGAGTTACCCTTTACCTAGCACATTGTGTCCTACAGGAGTTACTACCACTGGCTGCTGAAAAAGAGGCTATAGAAGCAATCGGACCATTTGTGTCAGTCATTGGGAAAATACTATTTGGGCCCCTTCTGGAGCCTTATGTTACAGGCGCTGCAATTTCTAGCTTCAGTATTCTTCCAATAAGACTGCCCTACTCTTAGCTAGTTAAATATAAGCAAGCTTACCCTAAGGACTGCGTATGATAAGCAAGTCCTAAAAGACAAAGCTTCTCTCAAATTTCCTTACAAAAACCTATTTTGGTTGACCAGTCATTACAAACAGGGACATGAAAAAAAGCTGAGAAAGTTCCCACAGGAGACGTGAAATGTGAAAGAAATACCAAGTGTACCAACAGGAAACTTTTGCCTTGCCACTTGTTATTACTGCTATCATCAGTGAGGTCAAAGCCCTGTCCAGAGCACGCTCTCCAGAGGCTGAGCGTACTTAAACCCGATTGACATCAAGGGCACTCAGCACCTCACAATATCAAGCCTTTCTTCCTCAGAGCAGTTACCAAAGAAGCCTCTTGTAGAAGCACGAATTACACTTGAAATAAACAACTGAATGCACTATATAGCAGAGATACTTCATCTAACTTTTTTTTCAACTTAAATTTACAACACTACAGTAATGCACAGGGACTTACTGCAAGTCCCCCAAATGTTTTCATAACAAAAATGAAAATAAAACCTAAGGCTGATTTCCTGAACCACTCATCTGCATTTCTGAATGTTGCCATCACGAATGAAACGCACTTGAAGACAACTCAGGCCAAATCCTGACTCGAGTTATCTAGGAGTAAATCCAGAGCGGCTCATGACAAACAAACCCTGCCCCACCATGTCTTCAAAAAAGCAGTGGAAAAATTCACTCTGTTTAGAAATAACTCTACCTGGTTCAGCACAGGCTTTCCAGCATTTTCTCTCTCACTGCTAAGGACACTGTCATGAAGAAGCTCACCTACTCCTGCTGCTTACTCCCCACCTGGGGTTAGGATTCTGCGGGTGTGCCATCATAACCACGGTCCTCCACAGCACGTGCTTTCTGGTGAAGCCCTCCTAGAGATCTGTTAAGAGCACAAAACAAATAATAGGCCACGTGCTGCTGCAAGCTTTTATCTGCAGCTCGCAGCAGGACCACCTCTCGATGTGACCCTAGCGGTTTTTCGGATGTTAGGCAAGTGTGGGTTGGGACAGCTGCCTGGACACAGGACCCATTTAAAACATGAGCAGCGGCCGGCAGGCTTACACTAGGTGTTAGATTTCTACGACACGTGCTAGTCCGTTGGAAGGCCCATGTACAACAAAACCTTCACCAGAACCTTCCAGGACAGAACGCCGAAGCACTCCGCGTGCAGGGCAGCCCCTGCCCCCCTCCTCTGTTCACCTGCCGCGGGCTGTATCATCACCCATGAGAAAGGCACTTGGGATTCATCCCCCTTCAAGAATGAGCCTTGTATCTCCTGCAAGATAACTAGCTACAGATCAGATAATTTGGTTTCAGGCTAAAATATTCCATACAACTCTTTCAAGAAATTTATATAAAATGGGCAAGCACAGATATGCACTGTAGGACAGAAGAGTAAAGAAGCACAAGTTGTCAAAAGTAACTGTTGAATCACTGAATAGTAGAAATGCACACCATATAAAAATCTAAAGAGTACAGAAAAATGAGGATAAAGCCATTTAAAAAGTAAAACACATTAGCCAGAAAAGGGAGTCAAAGTACCAGCAGTCCTCGCCCCTGTTATATATGCGGCTGTCAGAGGAAATGCTCTGTTATTCATGAATGGTGGGTAATTGTCTGTACAATTTCATCTTCCAGGACTTAAACTGAACTAAGCCACAAAGCCTTGCTTGTAAAGATATGTATTGTAGTTGAAAAATACCGTCCCCTTTAGTATTCTGCTGCGTATACTTGTTTTGAGTAAAAGCAAGCAATCACACAGTCTAAGAGAGTGTCACTGATGAACCCTGAAATAGCCATTTAGCAGAAACCACAAGCAAAAGCAAAAATAAAGGTCATTTATTTAATTTTGAAATTTACCTCGCTCCATGCAGTGTACTAAATAAGCTATAAGGGTGACAATTAATTGAAGTGGATGCACATCCTGCCAACAACGAAAAAAACCCGCCTTTTATGTGCCTCTAACCTTTCTTATTTTCATGGCAATGTCTGCATTTTCTCACTTTAAAACACAAACAAGTCAATGTAAGCATGGCTGGAAGGCTAAGATGATTACGGGATAATTCGTGTTTGCAAGAGCAAACAAAATCAATTCCAATTGTTTAGGAACCAAGCACATTAAATGGTGGTGAAAAGATATTTGCTGGACTTCTACAGCATGGCTTTTTTTAATCCCAACAATGACAAGGGACAGACTGACAAAACCCCTTAGGAGCTTGTTTTTGAAATCTCCACGGTCTCCTCTCCACGGTGGTAATGGAGGGCGCCGCCTCTATCTGCTGCAGATGAAACCAAAGTGGATTTGGACAACACTTCAAAAAACAACGACAAAGAACCCCCTCCTGAAAAGCACTATGAGAGAGAGAGAAAACAAAACAAAAAAAAAATTGATTGGTTCAGGAAGTCAATTGGATTCTCTGTTTTGTAACAGATTAAATACAGAATTACTCAATTAACTTCAGATTAATTATGCCTTTCAGGTAAACTTGACGATTGTCATCTTGGTTAACACAAGGCGCTGAATCACAAGGTACTGCATCAACTGCTCCTCGCCGCGACAAGAGGACCTGGTTAGGAGGCCAAGAAGCCCACCTCCTTGCCCTTCCCACATATCCCAGGTGTCTGCCACTGCCTGGATACACACGATGCACAATCCCTGGTCTTCCCTGTAGATTTCACCGATTTATTTCCCCCCCCCCCCCCCCCCCCCCCAAGAGCTGTTCATTCTTATGGAGGGGTGGGGGGTAAATCGAGTACACCGTGGTGCAAGTTACGGTTCTATACCATGTCAATATTAATTTTTGGTCTCTGCTTGAAACCAGAAATGTGTAGAAAAAAAGAGCAGATTAAATCAGAAGCTCATCAGCCAAGGAGAGCCAGAGAGCCAGGCCTATTTAGCCTCGGGAAGAGAAGGCTCAGGAGAATCTTGTGTTTAAGTACCTGATGGAAGGAGTGAAGATGACTGAGCCAGACCCCCCGTGCTGCCCCGAGGCAGGGTAGGAGGCAAAGGGCATAAATAGAAGCACGCGAAATTGCATTTACACATAAGAAAAAGCTTTTTAAGGTGCTCAAACACTGGAAGAGGTTGCGGAGAATCCATTTTTCTGGAATACTCAGACCTCAAGAGGCCACAGTCCTGGGCAACCTGCTCTATAGCTGATCCTGCTTTGAGCAGGGGACTTGGACTGGTCGATCTCTAGAGATCCCTTCCAGTTCCAGGCACAACTACTGTGGGATTCTCCGAGAAGGATTCAAATTGCAGGTCTGTATGTTGGTAACGCTCCCATAATAAAAGTTATATAGATAATGAAGGAACTTCAAGGTGCCTGAGGAAGGGGAAAAGGAAAAAAAGTTCTCAAGTAATGTGTCTTGGTTTAATTATTTATGGTGATGCTTGATGGTCTCATTACCGGGTCATACATGACCTCTGGGTAATGTCTTCATCCTTCCAGATTAATAAGTTATTGTGACACAAATAACTTTGGCAATTACTCCTTCTTTAGTGCCACAGAAATGTCTTGTTTTTGCTGAGAAAAAAAGGCTGATTTTAACACAAGCAAATGTCCTTTAGAAACAGACACTATCATTATACTCAAGAGGCCAATTATTCATTCTTTATTCATTTTTCTATCCTAGTTTCTGCTTTATAAGACTAGGGCGAGTTGTGAGGGGTTATTTTTATTGAGGTCCTTTAGACAGTCTGCACAAAATGCCTAAGAATATTTTCACATGTAAGAAATTTGTCAGACTGTTGTGAGATATGTGCATTGTCAAGAAGCACCCATTTTTAAGGCACTAATTTTTACTCTAACTTAACAAATTAATATATTTTCCTATTTATCTTCAGAACACCTCCATAATACAGAAGTACTTGCTCTTTAAGGACAGCTAGATTATAGAACATCAATTTCCTGGAAATTACAATCTTCTGGGGGAAAAGGAAAACAACCCCAAACTCAAATCAAGAAAAGTCAAAGTGTCATACAGATCAAACTCTGCATTATTTCCGTACAGAAGCACTAAACTGTATTACGTACCTAGGTAAATACCATAGGAATTAAATACTTATCTAAATAATGCAATGTGGGTTTGTACTTGAACCTGAAAGGAGAAAGTGGAGTGGAGGATTCCAGAATCATCTCCTGAAATGAACATAAATAGTCCTTTTTTTTTTTTTTTTTTTCCTTGATAGGACAACTGTATTTTTCAACTGATTTTTTTTTCCCACAGCTATTTGCAGCTAACACAACTGCTGCCCCTACCTCTCAAATCAGCAAAGGAAATTACATTCTTGGCTACACCCTCCAGATTAGCAGACATGTCTCCCTAGGGTGCCACATTATTTAAGCACTGGGCATATTCATCAGAGGGCTGACAAAGAGGGACACTCGATGAATTATTTTCCCAGATTACCTTCAGCGTCTGATCATCTCATTTTGCATCTTTGATTTTCAGTCTCACAAGCAAACGGCACTTGGCAGGTTTCACGTTCAACAGTGATGAGTTCTTTCATCCTTTGAACTGCAGGGCTGCCTTACCTGGTCCCTGCAGGGCTGAACTTCCTCGTGATTTTTGTCAGGCAGGGCGAGCACCCGATGCATGAAGCGGCGATGCTCAAGACCCTCCCAAGAAAGCCGTTCAGCGAAGGGGGCTGGCTGCATGCTCTGGCAGCTGGCAAAACTCCTTCTGATCCATTCTCAAAGGACACAGCTAAGGGCTGGAGGGCAGGGGGGATATCTTTGTAGCCAGTTTCTTCCCATCCCTGCCCAAGGAGGTACTTTTATTTAGTTAGAACGCTTGCACCTTCAGCTACCACAGACACCTCTGGAAACCTCATCGCTTTTAATGCTACTTCCCATCCTTGCAGCTGTTTGCCAGGCTCTAGAAGCCCATCATTTGAGGGGAAATTCTCACGTAGCATGAAAGCGATTCAAGATTATGCTTAGCAACAAATACCTTGACAGGGAAAAAAAAACAAGAATCCACTATAGGAAATTATGTGTTCCATAACTATTTGAATCAACATTCAGTGGTGATTACGATTACAAATGCCCTAAAAATGCTGACCTGCACTAATCTGGGGGGGGTGGGGGGGGGGGGTGGGTGGGGGGGGGGGGAAGAGGAAATAAAGTACAGGAAGAAACACAGCAGATAATATCATTCAGCAGACAGTGTGGGATGAACCTGGAAATTTGGTTTCTATTTCTGGCTACGTTTTGACAAGTTACCTCCCCTGTCTGTTCTCACCTTTCCTCCTACTGGGACAAGGTTTTTCTCTTGCAGCTAGTTAGGTATGATTTATGCTGTGCTCGCATCTAGGAGTGTAAACCACGGATTGCGCACAGAGAACCTCAAGAGATGTTCCTTACTCAAAAGAAAGTGGCACAAGACACCTATGACCTTGGCTGGCCTGCTAACGCTAGCTTATCAATAAAGTCCTTGAATTTCAGCAAAGCAAACACATACTGTGGTGAGAAATGTTTAACACAACTCTTCTCAACAATGCTTGCTCAGTACCTGTATGTTCATCACGGAACTAAACACAGAATCACACAAGAATCTAGGAAAACTCCTTCTGCAGAAAAAATCAAATAAGTAAATAATATTTTCTCACTTACGTAAAAATTTCTATTTACCAAGGCTGAAATACTTCTGAAAAGGCAGTCTTATTATTATTAGTCTATTATTTAAACACAGATTACAGATACCCCAAAACCTGCAACGCCTAAGGAATTATCTTCTGTTAACACGTTTATTTACCCGAGAGGTTGGAAGTGCCCCTCACAACTGTGCTGGGTTTTACAGGTTTTTAATAAAATCAAATACAGAACCTCGTCTTTACACTTATCATCTAGGCAAGCCCCTTACATAGCTCCTCAGGAGCTGCTTTGGTCTGTCCCAGTCACAGTACAGAGATTCAGCAGAAACAATTCCAGGGACTCTCTTTTTTCCTCCCCTTGAGGGGTGGAGGCGAGCACTGCAGCTTACACAGCAGGCACAAAATACAGCAATTAAAAGAAACCAGTTGTCAAAATCAGTTGTTGTCTTGAAAAAGACCAAAATGGAAAGCAAAATTTTAAAAAGGCCAAGAAACAGCCAAGCTCTTTCCCTCCCATTTAAAAAATCTGATCCCGAACGCAGAAACCAATGTCAGGTCCCTCCTCTGCCGGACTTTCACCAGGCAAATGTGATGGGTGGGCGTCAAAGCACCAGCCATTTCCAGGGTTTCCTGGCTCCAAGCATCCCACTGAACGCTGAAAATGATCGTGTACCTCCTGGATTACTGAGGATCCAGGAACAAAGGGAACGTCAACTGAGGAATGACCGGTTGGATGAGACAGAACTCCCCTGGTCTGGAGTTCTGAAGAGTTGGAACATCTTCCATGACGTGTTCCGTATTATCTCCAAATTCTACCACAACTGTTTTGGCAAAATTCACTTCAGCTCTTCTATTTTCTAACACTAACAACAAAGATTCTCTCTTGAACTTTCAGATTCAGTCTCAGATCAGTCCCCCAAAACTCCAAGGCATCCCTTCACATAACCATTCCTTTAAAATGCACCATTTCCTAAAGGATTAATAACAAGAAGAGCTCATTGAACAGCTGTAACAGCCTAATAGCTACAAGAAAGAGATCTGAAGAAAATGGGTATTTGAATTTGAACTTCATCAAAGATTAGGACTACTTGCCAAATTGAGTCCTTGCTTATTCTGGCTTAACTATACTAAACTGTTCCAAATGCGCTTTTTATTTGAAAAGATCCCAACAAAACCATACTCGAGTTCATCTCCTTGTTGCTGCCACTAGCACAAAACTTAGTTGGAACCGACATCCTGCGTAGGGACCCCTGAGCCAGCTCGCAGTGAAGTGACTGTGTTACAACGATCAGATCTCGCTGTAATTTACTCTACACACATCATCTGCTGCCCTGTAGATTTCAAACCTGTAATAATGGACCACTTGAGTTCAGAGAAATCAGATGTTTGTCAAAAGGTTCTGCGTATTGCTTCCACTAAGGCCCAAATTCAGCAAAGCATTTAAAATATGCTTACCTTTAACATATGGTTAAACCCCGCTGAAGCCATTCATACACGCTTTTAAGTGCTATACAGAAGAAGACTAGAAGTAAGCACGTTTGAAAAGCAGAAATACTAGGTACGTATTGAACGGGTCTAGCTTTCTCCAACAATGCAGTTATTCAATCTCCTGTTATTATAAATACAGACAACTCCTTATTGCACTATTACATAGAGGGAATCCAATTCTAAAACAAACAAACAAAAAATTATTTACTTTCTAGAGCTCTGGAAAGCCTCTGCTCATTGGTAACATATATTACAAGAGATGATATAAGGTGGAGGGTCAACAATTGCCTCCCATCCTTATGCAAGTGCTAGTACATATTTTTTCTTTAGGCAATGCCTGACCCATGTGGAAAAAATAAACAGATCAGGGCCACTTGAGCCACATCACCCACAAACTAATTCCTGCCAGAACTCAAAGCAACAGAGTCATGTCAGCACAACACTGTGTCTAGATTAATTAGCTTTGCTGAGAGGCAGAGCTAATTAGGCCATACACTGCCCTACTACCACTCTACTGCTTTTAGACAGATCAGCCTGCTCTAACCTGCTTTACACGATGTGGACACAACCTAGAAGCCACGGCCCCTAGCAGAGACGGAAGCTAACGCGTTAAGAAATTGTACGAGGGGCTTCATGTGGTGTCCTTTTTAAGTGCTAACAGGACAACGACTGCGACACCCCAATCAGTAGGGACAAACAGGAAAAAATGTCCTTGCGATAATTAATGCAGCGGCTAATCGCAGCATTGACTCAAGTAGGAAATATTAATTCAGGACATCTGAATTTCAGCCATTTTTAGCATACCCTCCTCTTTCACCCTCACCTCTGCCGTCTCCCTGACTGCTCCTGCCGCTTAGCCTGGGTGTTCTTTGCAAGTCTCAGAGCTGTTTTGCTGGACAGATGAAAGGTTCATTTACATGCCTGTAGCAGCTGTAGTGGAATTAATATTGGTCTCATTATCTTAGCTTAGGATGTACAAGCCACTGGTTTTGCAATGCATACTGATGCAATAAAGAGAGGGGAAGAAGGGAAAGCAAGCTGGCTGTTCTCATTATGAATGATATGGCAAAGAGTTGAGGAGGTCCTAGAAAGGAGAGAGTTAATCTGGAGCAGTACCCTGAAAGCTAGCAGCACCTAATGTAATTCATTAAAAGAAACCTGTTGAAGTACACGGTCTATGCCACAGTAGTTTTAATTAAAAGGTGGAAGACAAGTGAAATCATTTATCCAAATCACCCTTCTTAAAGTTAGGGCCCTGTTTTGAAATATCCATTTCCCTACATCTACAGTATGGGCATTACCAACTCCAAGGTTTAAAAATTCAAGGGACCATTAAAAAAAAATAATTATCGGTTGCTGCTCTTTAATGAGCCGGTAGGATTCATTTAGGTCAGCTTTTTCAAACTTTTGTCTTACAGTTACATGGGGGGGGGGGGGCCGGAATCACTGTCTTGGGGGTGTGTGTGTGGGGGTGTTAATATACATCAAGTAGTTTGGACATGAAGAAAACTACTGAACATCATGGAACTTCTCCACAACACAAGAAATTGTCGGCGCTCAAGTACCGAAGGGGAAGGAAGGGAAGGGGAGGTTCGGGTGGACTCAGCATGAGCCCACGGTGCTGTGCTCCTTCACAGCTCGTCTGATCACCCACCCTCCCACACAGCGTCCTTACAGCCAGAGCTACAACAGTGCGTCTTTCACTGGTGTCTGTGCTTTATGCAGAGGGACACCTCGAGAAAAACACCTTGAAGTGAGACCCTGTCCACCTACAATGAACCTCGACTTGCCCCACTCCCTAATTCTGATTCTACCTTTTCAGATCATCCGGCATAAAAATACACGGCGTGACTCCCCACCTGTTCAAGTCAGGCTCCTCATTGATTGCAGTGGATCTAAACCAATCCCATCGGTATGCTGTGAAAACATCTAACAAAATAGGATTTAAAGCTGACTACACAATTAAGAATTGTACTAATTGTTTAATGATTGATGAGGGAAACGTCAGATGAATTATTTGCCAAATGATACTAGTCCATCTGTTACAGAATTTTGCATGTAAGGACAGAAAGAAATTAATTATATCTAGTTCATATACAGAAACATTCTAAATTCTGAATCTCGGCTCTTTTCATAAACAAGTCCAGCATCATTACCTCCGTTATCCAAGTACAAAAGCGTGTACCGGAAGGGTGGGCACAAGCCCTAACTTCAGAGACGCAGGGTGCCTAACAAGTCTAACACAGCCCAGCCGGAGCACTGAACACCAGGCTACTCCAGAAGCAATTCAGAATTCACTCCTTTCGCAGAGGCTGTGAATTGCAGAGAAACTTCCTATTTCCAGTTGAGGCTGCCTGTAATTAAGTGATGTGAGTGTGTCCCCCCCTCTGAGATTACTTTCTCAAGTAATCTAGCAGGACAGCAGCAGAACTAGCAAAATTCAGGTCCGTCGAGTTCCAGACCTCGGTCCCTCCGCAGAGCTGAACTGCGTGTTTGCCAGACACTCGTTTTTTCATGCAACTTCAGTTGCCTCAATTCCAAATACCACTGGTGTGTCAGATCAAAGTGTGTTTGAATTTACCATTCTGATTTCAGTAACACTGGAACTGCATCACTTATTACTTTTTTTGCCTCAATATACTTTTTGCCTCTAAGTTAACTGTTTGTTCCCTCTCTAATCTGCTTCTAAAGAATCAAAAGCACACATCTTCTCCACTACGTTCTCACACCACTTTCTCCAAAAGTTTGACTCATTGTACGTACCTTCTAATCCTTTCATCTATTTGAATTTCTCACAGTGAGACGCTGACTTTCAACAAAGCAATGCAGTCCTCAAGACACCAAACTTCATGGGATTTACAATGGCACACCCCTCCCAGTGAAACTCAGAATTTGTTAGACTGTTCTAACAGTAGGAAAAAATAAGAAAAATAATCTTGTAACAGGAGAGGCACCACTGCATCACGGTATTTAATTATACAGTCAGTACTGTAACACACTGAAAGGCACCAAAAGGCAAAATATAAACATCTAGCCTTCTTTTTAGTATGGGAATGACAATTTTATCCTGAGTGACGTTCCCTCTTGATTTGCTCTTGACTTCAGTTAAAACAACATTATGTCTCAGACATCTCACACAGGCAGACATCGCCTCACCTCTGCAACACCAGGGTTCAGAGATCTTTAGATTCAGGGGGGGGTTCTCCAGTCTGTCTCCAGCCAAATAGTCTTTGTTGTATTCACAGCCATCCGCATTTCTATACAAACAAAAAATACAAAGCAGTAACCTGGCCTATTATAACCTGACTACACTTGCTCCTCATTTTTAATTCACCTTTCTCCTTCGACTCCAGAAGACAATTTTTCTTTACAGCTGATGAAAAATTCACGAGATGTAGAAAGGAGAGATTGAAAGCAACCCAGTAAAGAATGATTAGGCAAAACCAGGATTTAGTCTAGGATCGAGTATGTCACTGGACAGATCTACTTCTGCTAAGTCAGGGAATTAGAAATCACTTTAAAGAAAAGATTTCAGATAGGCAGATTTTCAGCTTGTGGGAGAGGGTTAGGGCAGCTTAAGTTCCATTTGTAGGGGAAACCTTGCTGATCAGAACTGCCAAGACAGAGGCATTGAAAGACAACAAATCAACCCAATCATCTCGCTCTAAACGCTGCTGTCGCCTCTTTTGCGGATGTTCTCCCCAAGGCCTCTAGCAAGGAAGCACACCAGATACTCAACCGTGACGGAGTGAAGACAGATTCCTAGTAGGCGTAAGCAGGTTGAAGGCCTGGCTCCTGTGAAGTACCACTCCTCTGTGAATGAGTGCTAAATGAGGCATATAGGGAAAAATTTCAAATGACAAGCAAGGGATCATAATGTCAAGGAAATCAAATGGATTCCGGATAGCGCTTCTGTACCAGAAGGCAGCTTCCATAGCAGTTGGTAACACACACATTTTTCCACAGCAAATCCTGTGCCCGTACATTGCATTTCCATGACTGGTCTGCAGGTCCACCAGCACACTTAATACGCAGCTTAGCAGCAAGCAAGCTGGATTCTCTAAGCCTGCTCATGTGCTTAACGCTAAGAACGCTTTGGGTTTTCGTTAAGTCTATGCCAAGCACCTTTTCAAAAAACAATGCAACTAATGAACATTAAAAAATATAAAATTGTTTCCAGTTATACAGTGCATAAGTGACAATTATTATCAGAAGAAATAAATCCCAGACACTGAAGATGAACTGCTCCAGAAAAACGGTGATGCGAGAATTTACAGATTTGCTCAAATGACATGAAGGAAACTGAAAAGATGCCTACTGATAGGGCTTGCCAGTGGATTGAACCACGAGTAAAGATGACCTCTTTAAGTACTCAAACTAAATATCAGAGGTCCCCGAGTTTCTTCTGCTGCTGCTAATAACGCAGTCCCTTATCTGCCAGCATCTTTACAATGCACACACAAATATTAATGCACTATCCGTGCTGCTAAAAGGGGAAAACCACACCCATTAAGACTGAGGACATGTCATCGATGTCTGTAGGCACCATCTGCCACCGAGCTCTTTTCATACATCCATCTGCTGTTCATTTTCTTCTTCCCCAGACCTGTCTGGCCAAGTCGGATACACTGAGAATTCAAAGGCTGGAAAGGTCAAGTGATGCCATTTGCCCTCCTTTGGTAAGGTACCTCTCTGTCTTGGAAAGCAAACATTACCAGTCTTAAGAAATCCGTATCATATGTGGAAGCAGCATGGCTCAGACAAGCTGCATAAAATGATAAAATACGTCTGTGCCTTTTACACACAGTTGATATTAAGTATATGTAGTGAGCTGGATCATACTGCCAGCGTTGCTGTGTTGGGGAAGGATTTGGTTTTGGTTCATCTGTGGTTTTTCTTCTCTTGAGCAGAGAAAACGATGAGGAAAGACATCAGGTAAAGAGAGGAAGAGCAGCATGGAAGGAGGTGAGGGAGCAAAAGAAAATATATACTGTCTGGTCCTGAAATATTGAATCCGTGAGATGTAGCACCACTGACAAAATACTGCTTTTGTCAACTTAGTTCACATCATCCGAGGAACTCGGGTAGCAATGCCAACAGAAAAAGTTTTGTTGGCATATGCTGTAGTTCTACAAGGAGAATCTGCCAACATAGTTTTGCAGAAATAATTACAAAAGCAAAGATGTGTCTTTGCTACCCTTCAGCTCCTGAATCTGAGCTCACATATATTATCCCTACTCCTTTCTCTATTACCTCCAAACACAACCCTGGAACAAAGAAAGAGAACTATGACAAATTATAGGAAGTTTAGTGTTCTCATCTGATCACTGACTGCAAATTAGATTTAGCACCAATGCCCAGGAATTACATCGCAATAAAATAATCTCAAGCGCCTCCCAAACTCCAGTGATAATTCAGCGTCATTAGAGCCATTTACAGATGAGGAACTTGAAGCACAAGGAAACCGGGTTCCTTTCCAACACACTCGTCCACACAGCAAGGCAGTGGCATAGAGAAGAACAGCACCCTCATTTCACAGTGACAGCCAATGCATAACCAGTAACATTGCGTGTTTTGCTTGCTTCCCACCCCTCCACGTCTATTTAAATAGATTCAAGACAGAGACTGGAAGAGAGGAACGGCAGCTGTGAAATGCTCCTGCATCAGTTAGCAAGGTGGGGCATGCTCTCCTGATTAAAAAAGTTTGCTCACTTCCAGCCATCAGCAAATTCTGCGATCCAGCATCTGGCACACCTGCCCCCTGTGACCCAGGCCAGTGGCACCCATGTCGGAGGGACTCTGCGGCACCCCTCGAAGGGGGCAAGAAGGGGGTCCCTGCTGTACAACACCTGCTTACGGCGTTCCAGGTCTCTGTCACAGCAAAGACTCCCCAGCACATGAGTTCTGCACGGTTGGTTTGAGTCAGCCAGCTGTGATGCACTTCAGCAGAACTGACTGTGCAGGTTCGTTGTTTGCACAGAGCATTCTAAAAAACCTAAGTTCCATATGAGGGGATAATTTCAAATTAAGGTAACACAGCCTGATTTTAATTATGTGATTAAATCAGTCCCAAACAGCAACTTGCATTTTGAAATAAATTCTAGCACTACATTTAGCGATGTATAGCCCTCCAAACCTAACAAGAAATGATGAATTCTACATTTTTATATCGTTTTTTCAGAACTCATACAAATTTACTTCTCAGTACAGTGAATTTTAGCAGTTGCAAACTTCAGATGTGGTGCTAAGTGTAGAAGTAAAAAAGTGGTGTGCTGCATGTAAGCCCTGTTCAATTTTCATAGTAGGGCATATAGACCAGACCAGTACAGATCTTTTGTTTATGAACTAATCCTGTTGTTGGTAATAGGATTAGTATCAAGAACAGATGCAGAGGAATTCATGGTGCATTACTTCCAGATACAAAACTACGTAGACCTGTTGTTCTAAGAGTAACGGGAAAGGTAAATGAATGCCTGTATTATCTCAAGCACAATGAAAACCTGCATCCTTCCAGTGCGCATTCTAGTCTTAGGACATTTACAGGAGAGGGAACACTAGCATGGGGACAAAGTAAATGCAGTCGTTGTCACCCTGCGATGGCAGAAGCAGAAGACTGAAAATGCTTCTTTTTTGGAAAAGAAAGTGCTTTGTTAAGGTATTTTTGGACTGTCATGCTGGAGATAATAATACCTTTGCTAGTGACTACTTTCAGGCTGCTTAAAAACCACCACACCTTGAATGACATTTCCATTAAAGTATATATAACTATAATACCTATGTCACTCTTGCTTGCAGCCTGCTCTTTAAAATTCTCCTGTCCTGTTCTAGGAGAAATTGTGACCAGTAGACTTGACTAATGTATTCCCAAGAAACTAAAATCACCAAGGACAGAAATCACAGTCTTCAGAGATTTCAATTTTTGCCTAATGTACAGTAACAGAAATCAAGAGAACGGCTTACATTTCACTTTACAAAAACTAGACTTCTCACGTGAGCATACTCTTGATTTAATTGTCATTCAGCTGGTAAACATGCCTGTGCTGTTTGACTGCAGAAAATCGACACCAGGTTTTAATTATGAAATATGGCAGCAGCAAAGCATGAACTGATTTCAGACCGACTGCAAAGGTGCAGAGAGCTTCTCCTTAGCTTTCTAGCTGACAGGTACCCAACAATCGTGATCCTACTGCCATAACACGCAGCCAACAGCACCAACAGCACATGTTCCTAAGCCCAGACATGCAGCAACACAACACTGTACGGGTGTTTTATCCAAACGGTCGGACTCCTACGTCGCAGCAAGAATCCATGGGCCCGATTCCCTACTCAATGAATTTGGAATGGCTTCACTTAGCAAACCAGATTTATAGACTGCCGCTAGTAAAGAAAATCTACCTCTCAAATATATTCTTAAGTGTAGAGGTGAGGCTATAATTACCATTACGTGTAGTAAATAAGGCAGTGCCAGGCTTATGTTTGCTGCATCGGGTCCTAATGCATCCTGCCTGGTTTAGATCCTGGAGTTCTAGATGAAAAACTACCATTATACATTTAAGAGAAATAAAAGTTGATCTGAATGTGCCATGTGTGAACTAACAAAAACAATAAAAGGAAGGAGCACGGAGCTGGAAGAGGTGTTTCTTTTGGGCAATCCACATTCTAATATAAAATATCCTTTCAGTTTTGTTATAAACCAGGTACAGAGTACAGAAAGAAGCAATGATTTTGATTCTTTCTTTAATTTAATCTTCCATTGCACACCACAATGCCTTAGGAGGGTGAGCCTGCCAGACACACTGTCAATAAGTGGAAATTGAGGTCAACTTATCTCTTAGGGAATTTGAGTTCATATACAAATCCTGTAAATTGGAACCGCAATCTCAAGTTATTATCCGCGTTTTCACTAAAGAAGTAATAAATAATACTTGGTATTTCCAGCATGTTCCTCACCGAACAAGCTCTGTGATACATTAAATGAATTTTAATTAATTAAGCTTTCCATGGGCAGAGTATTACACATATTTTATAACTTAAATCAGATTGACCATTGCTAATTACATTAAAGAACCTCATAGAGGACCTATTTAAAATCCAAGGCCGTGGTGCTAAGGACTGTACATACGGTAACAAGTGGCAGACCTCCGAAGAACTGGAATTTTAAACAGAGACGATAGACAGAGACAGGAGGAAAAATAATACATTGCCCTCATTTACAGATGGAGAACCGATATGCTGAGATAGAGGGCAAGACTGGGGGGCGGGGTGGGAGGATGATAATATTTTAATACAATGAGTATAGGTTCGAGTTTCTAACTTAGCACATAGGATTGTAGTAAGTAACTTAGATTTTCAAAAGTGCTGAGCAAACACCAAATGCAATAAACGCTAAGCACTTCCCCATTCTGAAAAATCAGGCCATGTATTTCAGGCGTCCTATGTAAGCTTCTATTTTCCCATCTCCTTCACCCAAGCGCCACGTCAGAAGCAAGGCAGTCTGCCTATCAGAAAGTTTTCTGAGTGACAGGTAATGACTTCTCAACATCACCTGCCATTACAGACTGCCTTCAAAGAGAAATGCCTTAGTTTCAGGCCTTTCAGTAGTGTGAAACGATTCACAGGTAGCATCTGCGAGTAAGGGATGACCCCCTTCAAGTTTACTTACCACACAAAACAAGGAACAGCACAACAGACAATAGAGAGTTTTCATTTATAAAAATACTGGCAAACGCTGGTCATTCATCTCCTATATATTCCTTTCTAATCATTTTGTTTAAAAGCACAAGCTTTGTGGGAGGTTGGCTTCTTAGGCATTGAGATTCTTTGATTCAAAAATATATTTTATTCTCTGGAGGGATGCCACATGTGTTCATTTTTCAGTTATTAATTTTTGCTAACAGTTCAGTCTCTGCAAGATCAAAGATAGATTTTCTATTTAGGTCAGCCATATTTTTCCCAAAATGAACCAAATGAAAGTTTATGTACAGCACTATTTAAAAATAATAATTAAAAAAAAAAAAAAGTCATTCAAGACATTTGCATGCTCCATAAGAAAAAAAAATTAGGAGGAAAAAAATTATTATGATTTTGTTGCGATAAGAACCATCCCAATAAGGCATCATCCAAACAAGACCCAAGTTCACAGATTTTATCTTGAATCTGCTGTTAGTACAATCAAATGTCAGCCTATACTTGCCCTTTTCTTGAGAAGCAAACAGTGTTTGCTAAACCCTGCCCGAGCTCCCCCTTCACACCTCGACTCATCACGTGTTGTGGATCCTCTCCCTGAAAAGTCACTGGAAGAGCCATCCCGACCCCACACGCAATCCAGGAAAGGCGATGCTGTAGGAGTGGTTTACCTGCGAACCCAAGGACTCCGTTTTGCTCTTGGTACCCACCAACGCGTGAGGCTGAGCCACGTGGCCCTTGCGAGCCCAGATTGCCAGCGGGGCTGGGGGCCTAATGCCTGTGCAAGAACTAACTCCCAGTAAAACCAGTGTCATTTTGGCAACTAAATAGTTTGTGGGATCTACAAACCAGAACGTTCCTTAACAAAGCCTTTGGACAATTAAACTTCATCAATCCAGCAACTTTTCTATTTCATTTCTGTACTGTCCACCCAGAGCATCCACTCAATTTTTTCTTTTTGCATACTATATAGCAGAGAGTCCTGAAAAAATAGAGTATAGCAGACATCTTTTACAAGTGTTTTCCGATTTTAAATACAGTCCTTGTCAATATGCAGTTACCTTCAATTTTAACCACAGTTGTTCTTTAATATTTTATGAGCAGTAGATTTACTAATTATCCACATAAAAGTTATGCTAGGTAGTCCTTCTGATGTTGTAATGCTGTCAATTTATTATGTTGTAGAATTAATTAAAGGGAACTTAATGTTACAGATTTTTTAAGGCAAAAAAACCCAGGCATGCATTTTTCCAATCATTTTATATTCTGCACATACATCACCAAAATAAGGAAAACAGAAATACTTTTTCATCCTGCATCAACAGACTAGTAGAGAATACGCTGGTCCCATTTTGGGGGTGCAGCATCACCTGAAATTTGTTAGGAACACTTTTTCTCTGGCAATGTAAACCTTAAAAAGAGCAGCAAAAGTGAGAGTTGGCATAGCACAGAGAGCAATTTAGTAGATTATCATAGCACTAAATTGTACCTCCAGAAAAGCATATGTGGACGTTCCAAAAATAATCTGACAGTTTATCAAAAGTGGCAGGCACTGCCTTGGGTCATCAGCATAATGGCTAGGAAGATATAAACAATATATCACTGATAGAAGTGGATGGCCGGATCGGAAAGCAAAGGGGAAGGGAAGAGATGGGGGGTGGGGGGGGTGGGGGGGGTGGGGAGAGAAAAAGAGGGACAGTACTAATTAGCATGCCACGCTGACGACGACCGGGTTGAAGTGGGTATAGAATACTAATGTAGCTAGGATCCAAAAAGGATCAATTTGAAGTGTCGAGCCCCTTAAAGCCCCACCAAACAGTAAGACTGCTATCAGCACGCCTATTACCAAATACTTCATTAAAGCATATAAAAGCATATGCAAAAGGATCAGGCTTTTTCTTCCTCTAGTATTTATTCTCTTGCTCCCCAACCACATACTCTCTTCTGATTTTTTTTTTCTTTACGGAGCAAAACCACAAAAATTTTCACTGCTTTGCATTATTTTAATTAAATGCAGTTCTCCCCATTGTCATTGCAGAAGGAAAATGGTAATGCAAGTTAACAAAATTAGAAAAGGAAAATCATCTCTTTTTTTTTTTTTTTTTTTTTTAATTTTTGATAAACATCAACAGTCAAACGATTGTGCTTAGTAAACAGTAATACGGAAATGCTTTTAGGAATGGAAAAGAATCCAGACATAATGAAAATATTTAATCTCCAACCCCAGATGATAACATCACAGTCATTACTTACACTAAGCTTAAAATAAGGCAAAGTGCTCTAAATATGATAGAGCCATAGAATGGGCTGGGTTGGAAAGGACCCTTAAAGCCCACCCAGTGCCACCCCCTGCCAGGGGCAGGGACCCCTCCCCCACCAGCCCAGGGTGCCCCAGCCCCGTCCAGCCGGGCCCTGGGCACTGCCAGGGATGGGGCACCCACAGCTGCTCTGGGCAGCCCGGGCCAGCCCCTCGCCGCCCTCACAGCACAGAATTCCTTCCCAATATCTCATCTAGAGCTGCCCTCTGTCAGGGTAAAGCCGTTCCCCCTTGTCCTGTCCCCCCACGTCCTTGTCACAACACAGAGGTCCCGGTTTTCCCTCTCCCTGTCAGTGCAGTTCTGCTCCACTGGCTGGGCGAGGAGGGTTCCGAGAGGGATTGTGCAAACTCGTGCCTGGCCTGCGTCAGTCGAGCAGTTCTGGAAATGCAGAGCCAGTAACAGGCATTACAAAGGCTGTTTGTGTTTGTTATATATATCTAAAAAAGCACAAGCACCAACTGACTTGCCCAAGGCTCCATATTCTGTAGGAGAGCCAGAAACTGCTGCCAGCCCTCCTGTATCTTCTTCTATTGCCACAAGGCCCATCTCCTTGCAAAGCCAAATTCAGTTATTAAAGAAAAGAAAAAAGAGAGGAGTATTTCCTTTCAGGAGAACTGCAAGATGGATTACAATGTTGTTACGCAGAAAGACCTTCTCATGGATGCTGGCAATCAGGGTTTCCCATAAGGAAACAACCGTTCGTTTTTGGCATCTTGAAAAGTTTCAGGATGAGCCTGTTTCTCCTGACATTTTTGAACAGCAAAGGGTAATCCCTTTCGGTAGCAAGAGATATGAACAATGATTTAGGCACTCCTTCATGTGCCTGGTGAGTAAGGGCGCGTTGTAAAAGATGAGCCGTGGAACAGCGGAGTAGTTTGCTGCAGAGCCGGGCACCAGGAGGGCCAGCACCCACTGCGCACCACCTAAGCCCGCGCCATAGTTCCCATAGGTGGTACTATGGGAACTTCTAAAATAACCCCGTTGGCTCTGGAGCTGGAGTCTCAGGAGGTTTGGACGCGACTTTAACTTAAACCTAGGCACTAAACGCCGGCGTAGATAATTTTTTAACAACTTGACCCTTATTACCATGTTCTAACACCACAAGCGTGGTGTGCAAAGCAAAACCTCCCTGTCGCAGATGTTTTCAGCGTACGTGAGAAACAATCACGGGGACAGTGGAAGTGCAAGCACAGAAAAAAATACCCCCATGTAGGTTTAGTCAGGCCAGAGTCTTCAGGTTGTAGCTGAATCCCAACAAACAGCTGCTTTGCTACCACCATCTTACCCGCCCGCTCATCCTAATACCCCAGTCCAACCAGTGCAGCATGGTCTAACCCATTACTAGGCGTACAAAGAGTGACTCTGATTAGACCCTCTTGATTTCACTCTCTGCCACAGAATCACCGCCAGTCAGAAGCGCTACGGGAGGGGGAAAAAGTGATGGTGAAGCTGAGAAGTGACCGAAGCCAGCACAGTCGTAGCTCCTAGTTCACCAGTGGGTTCCTGCAGCTTTAAGGTGCTTGGCACAGAGACAAAGCCCAGTCTGCTGAGCCAAATCTCACACAAGCTCCTTTTTATTTAGTTTGCTACTCGCTGAGGGGGGAAGGAGAGCAACTGTGGCAGAAACAACGTGTGACATGAACACAAAACAAATGCCTGAATTTCAACTGAATTCCCTAAATTCACAGAACTTTATTGCAGAATATAGAAAGAGTGAAAGCCAAGGACAAGGAGGGTTTGTGTCCTCTGCAGGTAGAATTAAAGAATAAAAGCTCCAGTATTTTCAGCAGCAATTTCTGTAGCGAATCCAGTCCAGAGTTCACTTCCACAAATGTGTATCCAGAGTAAATCTACTGACAGGGCAACTGCATGTCAAACCAGAAGCAGAACCACAGGAACAAACAGGCAAGTCTGCATTAGTGAACAGCACATACCCTGAAAACCAGGAACAAATAATGCAAACCATTAACTCAGTCCCTAAAATGTCTAAAGATTATGTGATTCTGAACATGCCCTTAGCATGTACACATCTAGTACGTTTGAAAATTCCAACCAGCTTACTACACATCCCTTTGGCACATGCTGTGGTGTGAAACACTGCTTACAGATAATTATTATTACTAAAACCTTTATAAATAATTTACAATATCAAAGTGCTTCAGGCTGTGAATGGTTCAGAAAACAAAACTGGGTAGAGTGCAAAGTGATGTTTCACAATGTTTTGCAAGAACTCATAAAAAAACTTCATTTTCAAGTTTGGATGTAGTAACATATCCCCTACCTGCTCTTTTATGGAGGAAAGGAAGCTTTGATTTACACAGAGCCACTAACAAAACCAAACATGAAAAGGATTTCCTGAGGAGCCTGGGATTTTCAGAGCCAGATGACCCGAGTTTGGGAAGCTGCCTTAATTGAGACACTTCAATAGATCATTTCCTCCGTAAAGTGTGATGAAGCTGAAGGTCGCTTAACTTCAGCAGAAGATTAATTCTCTGCAGCATCCTGGCAGAGCTAGGTATCACAGCATCAGAGAAAAATCTATCAGAATTGCACTTGTTATCATATCGAACAACCACAACAAGATTCATCTCAAGTAATAAACACGCCTGCCGATATGTCTTAGTTTGTATGCCAACTAAAAAGGGCAGAGTTATTTCTGAGCAGCTCACAATTTTAATCGTGGCTGTTCCTGTCCGTGGCAGGTTCTAATCGGTTGTTAACCAGGGTTAGGCAACACCTTTTTCCCAAGGGAAGCAAGGCTCAAGAATGACGTCCCTTTCCAGAAGAAACTGGGACAGAAGGTCAGGGATGCACTCAGGGCCAGCTAGTGACTCAGTGACAGTTGGGAATGACACAGGAGTTTTCTGCTTTAAGCATTATATCACACCGCTACAAATTTCTTAATAGCTTGAATGCTTTAAACATAAGGAGGTTATTCTCCTTGTAGGTGCTCTCTTGCATCAGTCCCTAACTTTTCATCTCAGTATCCCTCAAGCAAACAAAATCCCATGGCACAGCTGATGTACAAAACCCTGCTTCATCTTTGCGCTGTTCTTCATGTGTGCAAGTACTTACTTTTAAACAGCTATTTTTTCACATTCCTGTCCACTAAGCCTGAGGGGAAAACGAGTGCCTAGTGGGACCTGCTTCCATTCTCTGAAAAATAAAAACATTCTTCGATAGCTCCACCTTTCTTGCTGTCCCACTTCTTCAAAAGACACATAACCATGTTAGTGCATGCACTGTTAATGAAGTAAAATTTCCTTACTGGCTTCAGCAGAGCACTGCATTCAATTCCTTTATGCAAGGTCCTTATCCTCTCCTCTTCTTACTGTCCTGTGTACTTGCTGGGCACCATTTGCAGTATGCAAAGCTGAATTCTGTGGTTTTCCTACCCCCCCCAAAAAAAGTATGTGATGACCTTAAACATCAAATACCTTAGAAGACAATAAATATTGGCTTCTTTCTGTTCACCTTACTTAGTGAATTTTAAGGCTTTGCATTCCTTGAGAAGAAACCTATTTTTAAAAAGCTAAATCACATATGATAACATGATGCCTGCAGACAGCGGTTTAGGAACCGGCATGCAGACTCCATTAGGCTATCCATACTGCTAGGGGAAATCTTAGCTAGGTATTGCTAAGAAATTGCTCAAAGTCAATGACAATTCCGTTTCATTTCATTACAAAGAAAGATTCATGGTAAAAGTAGTGTGTGAGAGATTACCTTTTACTGCAAGTTCAAGACCACTCTTAAATCATTTAAATTATATAGGTAATACAGCAATAAAATGTTAGGTGCTGATGAGGTTTATTCTGAATATACAGATCATTAATACACTTTTCCATTTGCATGACTCAAACTCTAATTTCAAACCCTACGGATCAGCGGCACAAGAAACCATGTAAGTTGTAACGTAAAAATTGTAAATTGTAAAAATAAAGGCTTTCCCTGTATTTGTCTCCTTCAACTTTCTCCCTTTTGACCAGCGACTGATCAGTGGCTACATCCTCTTACAAGCTACCCTGACACATCGAAGCAAAGCAAGCATGGCAAGAGAGAGCGTTTCCAGTCTCTTCTCTCCTTCTTACTCCCCACTCATTAAAAATAAAAAATAAAGAGCAGAACGAAAACTTCCCTGAAGCTGGAACTGCCTAGTTTCAAGGGCCTGTAGATCCCACTGGTCTGACTGCACACACATTCAGAGTAAGCCTATGGTGTCCCACTGATCCTGTGCACGGCATTAAGTTTCAGCAGCATTGCTGGAACCCGTAGCCCAGAACTGTGAAGCTTTGATATTCAGCGTCATCCCAGCTGCAAGATTCATGCTGAGCTAATTAAAGGTATCTATCCCTTCAAAATCATTTTATAAATACTGCTACTTAAAAAATGAATGCTGAAAAGCTGCACATCTCGGAGGATGAGTCTGGTAGTTCACAGAGATGCCAACTGCTCCAGCTTTAAGCTTTCTCTATAGCTTTGACATAGTAGATCGAAGGATTAAATTGGAAAGGATTGAGCACGTTTAGGAACAGACTTGGGTAAAGTACACTGCCATTACAAGAAGTTACAGTTACTTCCCCCCCCCCCCCCATTCAAAGTTTCAATTCTTCTGCTATATTGAGCATTAAAAAAAAACAAAACAAACCAAACAAAAAAAAGCTCTCCTGAGCTAGAAGAAAGCACTGGCCTAAGGAAAATGGTAAGGCAAGCATTTAACAACACTTCTACATTACAGCTTGCAGTGGTCAGTGTTCAGCACTAATGTGAGCAATAGATTTCAGCTCAAACAACCTTTGACAGATTTTTCCTCTTCCCCCCCCAGTGATTAATTGCTTTTTCAATGTATGTAGAAGCTTGGTACTGACAATATCCCGTGGCAGAGAAATCCAGTGTTAAATTACATGAAGAAGAAAAATACGCCCTTTCAACTGTTCTGAACTTTCCCCACACTACTCTCAGTTGAGGACCCTTTATTCCCTATATTGCCTGACAGACTGAACTTTTGTTCTCTATTCACTTTCTCCATGTTATTCATGATTTAACAGATCTTTGCCATACCCTGCAAGTCATCTCTTTCTCAGATGAAGAGTCCTTGTCTGCTTAGCACTACCTGAACAGAAACCATCCCGTGTCTTCCATGACCCCACTGCCCTTCCTCAGACTGTTTGTAGTTTCCTTACACGATATGGATTTGGCTGCAGCCAAGTCGCATCAGCCTCGCTATAGAATCATAAAATCATTTAGGCTGGAAAAGACCTTTGAGATCGTTGAGTCCTACTTGCCTTTCAAGAACGTTGCAAAAAATCTGACAAGGCAATGATACTAGAATAATCCATGTAAAAATCTCAACCGTACTTACACATTGTATACTGCCCAACCACTGCAAATTAAACACACAAACAACGACAGACCAGGCAAGCTATCTGAAGTGGAGCAGAAGGTCCTTCCCTGACCTGCTTGGAATTTATAAGACTATTCTATACCGCTGTTTTATCAAACACAAAAGAATTTAGAACAGAGACAGAACTAACACAGTTTCAATGGCAGGTCTTGGTTTTCCTTTATTCAACTTTCTCAAAAACAGACTTTAAGATAAATACTATCAAGGTGTTCAAAACAGTTGGAGAAATGTATTGACATAATGTCAGCAAAGTGAAAAGTACATTTCTTTAATCTCTGCAAACGGTGATCATTACAAACTTGTCATCTTATTACAAAACTAAATCGATGATGCTCGGGTTTTAGCTTTTACAGCATAATCTGTGCTGAAGGAGAGTTATACCGATTACTTTGCCAATTTCTGAAAATCCCGATACAGAGCCGGACAGGGCTTTTCAAGTGAAGGAACTACCACCCCCCCACCCCCCACCCCCAAAAAAAAAAAAAAAAAAAAGTCTTTAAGACCCATAGACCTGACAGTGAAACGCTTTGCCACCAGCCTGCCTGGCCAGCAAGGACAAGATCAAAAAGCGTTCTTTTGGGGCTTGATATAAAGCAAAGAGGGATCTTCCTACTGATTTCCATGAAAATCCGTGTATTTTCAGCATTTGGAAATCAGCTCTGTTGTGTTCATTTCTATGATCTACATGAGTAGAGAAATGTCTTAAGTACTAAGCCTGAAAAATCATTTTGCCACTGTAGAAATGTGCTTCGTTATAGGTGTCTCTCAATTAGTACTAACAAAGACCTTCCTGAAACTTCAGGCCCTTGAAATAGATCCGCAAACTGCAGCACAGTAAGTGAACAATTCTACCACTCACAACCAGCAAACTCCCCCAAAGTCACAACCACAGCCACAGGGGATACCAAGACCTATATGAACACAAACAACCCAAATCAAAAGTTAGAGCTACATTCCTGCTTATCAGGCATCTCACTTGTTAAAGAACTGTGGAGAAAACACACCTGGAGATACCTACAGGCCAAATAACAGAGAATGAATAACAGAAAGTCATTGCAAGGACGCATGAGCATTGATTTAAAAGATTAGGTCTTCCCTCAGGTAATATTCTAGTCCATCATCTTTGTTTTAAACCTGTGAAGGTCCATAGGGACAAACAGGCTCTTCAGTTTGTCTCAAGTGACAGAGGATCAATTATTCTGGAAGCTGCGCAGTTTTGAATATAAGCCGACTTAATTTTCCACTTCTAATTGAAAAAATGAAAAAAATATTTAACAAAAATCTCACCTTTTGGGGTTCTATAGGTCAGATCCTATACTTCAAAATCCAACAGGACACTGTAAAGATGACAAAACTCTACTTTCACGTTCTGATGTTAGGAAGAAGCACCGCTAACCTTCTGCAATAGCTCACATCCCAGCATAATCCTTCTTTAGGTATACTGAGATCCCTGGGGTTGATATAAATACACCAGTCAGACAGTATCATAATTATTGCTGTATTTTAATGATTTTAATAAGCTGTGAAAATGAAAGGTAGGTTAACTATTCACATGTATCTGACAGGTTTCATTACAACCACACAGCCTCTCCGTGCAGAAAGGTCTAATTTGACACATTTTTATCTCCAGGTCAAAATGCAGCACTTCGATCTTTTCCAAATGCAATCATATTGCATTTACAGTATCTGTTCTCTCCATAACAAAGAAAGATTTTTAAGAGGATAACACAGAGGAAAATACTGTCTGACAAATTAGGTTTAAAAACAGTCATTATCCCCAGCATTACTTAGGTTATTCGTTTCTCCCTCTGCTGTTATCACTTAGCCATCAGTTACTTGCCATGCACATTGCAACTATTGTGCTAGGTACTGTGCAGTTTCACAGTAAGGAGAAAAAAATATAATATTTTTTCCACAATTAAATTGTTACCCTCTTTATTTTATTGATAAAGGATAGTACAGAGTGATTGAAACAAGATTAAACAAATTATCAAAGAACACTGACGAAGTAGAACAAATGACTTTCAAAGACCTGATGCAAAAAAAAAAAAAACCCCAACCAAAATGTTTGGCTTTACTAAGAGGCTACAGTATTTTATAGGAAAAGTTTTGCAGCTCTCGTTCGCATTGTGTAGGTTGAGGAGCTGTAGGCACAGACTAGGATGTGAGGTGCATACTTTTCCACCATAAGGAAAGAGTAAGGGTCCTCACTCTATCTGGAATCACTCTCTCACGCTGTCTATGGCAAAGCCGGCAACCGACTCCACTAGGTAAAGTTACAGTGTTCTCTTTTCACTGCTGTCAGCAAGAAAAACAAAAAGACACTTATCCCAAAGAAAAACTTTCTGCTACCCTATCGCCCCTCTGTGAAATTTAGAAGGAAAGGATTCAGAAAAATCCTGAAAAAAACCCTATCTGCCTAAATACAACATTTGCCCCTCTCCTTGCTGTGACATTCCTGATTTCATCTAGCCAAAGGTTTCTGGCTAGAAAGCAGTAACTCTTAAAAGAAAAAGGAATACACGCAGCCAAACTGTAATAAGTAGCAAAAGGAAGGGACAAATATTTTGTGTATTTAAAAATCTTTTCAAATAACAGCTCTTTCTGGGCAGATATAGAAGCAAAGTTCTAAATATTCTAGCTAAAACAGTTAAGCATGTCTTTAGTTTAAAATCAGAAGATTCAGTTTTAAGAGCTGTATGTATAATCTTTTTTTTTTTTTTTTTTTACGATAAAGAATAAAAAGTATTGTTCATAAATAATACAATAAATAACTTCCCAGTGCCCTTACAGTTTAGTAATCCTTTCAAGCATTCCATTTCCAGGAGCACTTAACCCTGTCCACCTTGCCTAAATCCTTTGGATATACAGGATCCCCTTAATGCCTCAACCTCTGGAAAAGGTAAATCATTCACAAGGAGAGAGGCTCGAGAAAGAGGGAGTTCAGAAGATTTCACTTTGTTTGGAAATCGGCAAATAAAGAGTAAAAGAACCAGAGCAGGCAATGTGAGAGCAGTTTCAGCCACCTGACTGCGCTGGCCAGGAGCTCCCACAGGTCCAACCTGAAGGCTGAACCCAAGATGAGATGCAGAATGCCTACGCTCACTTGCAGACTCCCTGCCTGATTTCAAAGCTGTCACATGGGTTTTCTCCACTTTTAAATGAGAAAAGCACAGAAACCTTTCACTTCTTGGATTATTTTTTCTTTAATTCACAGCTCTTTGATGACCTGCGTAGACAAATCTAACATACTGGGCTCAGCCAGGCTGCCTCTTAGATACAAGTCTACTAAATACAAGAACATAATAAATACTGCTCAAGCCAGATAATTTAATAAAAAAACTTCACATAAAAACTTAGTGTTATAAACGAACTCCTGGAGTCATACCACAGCGTTTCCTCTCTCTCATATCCTTCCTAAAGGATGCTTAAAAGACAGGTAGGAAGAAACACAATTTATAAACCTTTGTTGTAGTTCAACAAAACTGTCTAGCAGTCGTATCTGGTCATGTTCCCCAATTATCCATCACATTTAGACTGACAAAAAATATGGTCAGAACACCATATAGTGGCTGAAAAAAACGTTAGATAAGGGCTACTCTATCACCAATGCAAATACAACCAAGATCCTTTATTATAAAACAAAACAACAACAAAAAAACCCAAACCACCACACCCTCCACAAAACACCAAAACTTCAACTTGTTTCTAACAATATCCTGGACATACCAAAGGTCTATTCACATGGAATTCTGGCCTGAGACAACAGCAAGAGGTTATGTGCTACCCTGACGGGTGTGTTCACAGTTTGAAAGAGCAGAAGCGATGCCAAGGGTGACCAAGCACACACACAACACTTGAGTTGCAGTTGCAAGAGCAGGAACGCATTCCACGATGCTGGCAGGTCACCTTACTTCTCTATTCCACGATCTCCTTTTCTCATTCTTTCATTCAAGGTGCAAGAAGTCTGCTGGCAAAGCTGCTTGTTAATATTCACTGAGGCAACATAACTCAACTTCAGCATGAAAGTACAAGATGAATTTCAGAAATGCATACACAGTAGATACTCATAAGAGATGCCATTAACAGCAGAAGGTTTTATTATGAGACACACTTTTTCTCAGCCCTACCAGCAATTACTCTTCCTTCCAGGGACACTGACACAGACAAGGCAGGATTTTTCCTACAGGATACTCGAGAAATATTTCAAGCTACTCACTGAACATTAGGATAGTAGAAGAATACCATAAGGGAAATTAGCAGCCAAATAAAGATAATGGCAAGAAATTAGTACCATGAAAGAGGATTAGCTATACTGAGCTTAATAGGATCACATATCACCTAAGCCAGAAAACGTACGCAAACATGGGCAGCAAACAACACTCTCCCTTCCTCCCCTCCCAAAGGCAGATGTCATAGCTACATTCAGCCATACCCTTGGCATCTCTTTAGAATAAATGCGGCCGTTTGAGGCTTCTAGGAAATAATGACTTACGCTAATTACTCTAATGAGGATTCTACTTTGCACTCCCTTGACTTCCCTCTTGTTAGATTTCTTTTCTCTTTAATATTAAAACATAATGTTGAAAGACCCAAGTCTAATGAGTTTCATGGTGTCAGTCCACTTTCTCTTGGAACAACCCCCATAACCAACAAACCCAAACACTAATTAGGCCCCTTGTTGCTACTGTCTGCAGTAAAGCCAAGGACAGAAGGGATATTAACCTACCTCCTTTATTAGTGTAATCTTAAAGCGATCCCTGCAGGTTCAAACTGAATTACAGTTGTAAAGGGTCGGGAAGAAAAAAAATACGTTCAGAATCCTCACCTCGGGTTGAGGACAAATCAAATATTCTGAGGTTTGATGCATCCCTGACCAATGTAATTCTAGCTTCAGTGAAGGACATTATATTGATTTGAAACAGGTGAGAATAAGAGAAGACATTCCCCCGCCC
This sequence comes from Falco biarmicus, assembly GCF_023638135.1. NCBI lineage: Eukaryota > Metazoa > Chordata > Aves > Falconiformes > Falconidae > Falco > Falco biarmicus. The sequence goes on from NC_079305.1 coordinate 2,166,058, forward strand.
CTGCATAAACAAGACTTTGAAGTAAAAATCAGGAAAATGCAGGAGGGAACATTATTGGTCTCAAGAAAGAATTTTTGGGGGTTTTAAACTAGACAAAAGTTTTTCTGTTGTCTCCAAGATTGTTCCCCATACTGAATTTTCAGCAGAGGGATGGGGCAGGTAAGGTAAGGGATGAATCAGCTTGGCAGAAGTCATCGGACTCTATGAATCTGAGGCTGTTGAAGACATTCCTACTAATACTTGGCTGCTTCCTCATGGTGGCCCCAAGTCGGCAACAACACATGAAGGAAAAGGAGACAGCACATTGCTGGAATACTGTCAAAGTTAACTAGAGTGATCTTTTGGGGGGGAGTGTGGGGGGGAAGGTGTTGAGAGTTGACTTACCTGGTTTCAGACACCCACAAGTAAATGCCATGTACAGAAAGCAAGGACAGCTCAAAGTTTAAAAATCAGACTCTTGTAAATTATTCCAGACTGGGTTACCCAAAACCAAAACAAAGACCTTGGGATCAGCAGCCCCTTCTGAAAGCCTCATCCACTGCACCTCACCTTCACTAAGCATGGCAACGAATATAAAAATCAATAGGACAATGACAGAGAGTCTTTGCATGTATTATGATACACACTCTATTTGAACACCACAAAAGAAATCTCTAGGAGCTTCCTAATATCATAGGAAATTCTATGGTCTTTTTTTTTTTTTCTTTTTATAATAAACATTTTTAGGAACGTAAAGGACAAAGGGATTATAATGGTTTAAGTACTGTTTTAAAGAATACTTGCTCTTAGGAAGTCATAAAGTAACATTTAGAGAACATGCAATAGGAGAGTTATAAAAGAAACTGGAGGAGTCTTGGAAGACGAAGTGACAGCAGACACATGTGCATTTGCATTAATTAACAGTCAGTGTTTTGCTGCTGTTTGTAGGTGTGGAGGTTTTTAAATACTCATCAGGAATTGCCAGCTGACCAGAACCGGGTGGAAGACCTCACTAGGCACCGCAGCCATACTCTGCACTCAGGAATCGTGCACAACTCCTACCGAGGCCGTGAGAACACCGAACAAACAACAAATGCCCGCTACAAAATCCACAAACTTCACAGAGAGATCAGGGCCTGTTGCTCAGCTATCCTATAGCTTCTTTATTCTAAGAATACAGAGTGGGTGTGGATTTAAGTGCAACAAAATTCAGGGCAAAGGGGAGAAAATAGCAATGTCGTCTCTGATCCAAAGCCCACTGAAGTCAATAAGGATTTTGTAACGGAAGGTGTAGCAGTAAATGCCAGGAAGACTACAGCAGCCAGCAGCCGATACAACAGCAGCTATAGATGTTAGTCAGTGTTAGTATCAAGAAGAAGAAAATACCCTGCTCAAGAGAGACTGCATTTTGAATCTTCCTTTGAAGAGGCAGATTAAGCTTAGGACATTTCCGTCCATCATGCAATGGAGGAGGCGGGGGGGAAAGACTTTGAACGTGAACATCCACCTTGTTTTCTTCTCTTATGGCTCTACGCTGTTTAAAATCTACCAGTTCATAATCTCCTTTCAGAAGATTTAGCTGGATTTATATGGCTGAAGGAAGAATTGGGTGCAATGAGTATGGGAAGAATGGGGAGGAAAGAAAAATCTTTAAATTGCCATCTATCATCAGAGTAACTGAAACCTAAGGCTGATGACTTCAGGTCGGGATTTATTTCAAATCTGTGTTGGGAGCAACTGCATGTTTCTGGGGATTGACAATGAGAGGTAGAGCCTTTTACCCTTTAGGAGACCAGTTCAAATCCAGGTCATTAGTGGCTTTAAGCAGTGAGAGAGACAGACTGGAAACAGATTTTCCCTTCTAATCTAAAAGCAAAGTGGAGTTCTGCTTCAGCTGGCTGTATTGCAGTGCCCCCAGCTCCCCTCCTCCAAGGCTGCACTCAGAGCTCCCCCTTCTGCTTGCTTTAACCGCTGGTTCCAAACCACAGACCTGCAGGTATTTGCTCTCTGTGTCTGCCAGACACAAATCGCAGAAGTCATAGTTTCCCCAGGTATATTTGTATGTCTCCAGACAGGTACAACCATATACAATCATAAGACTTTTTCTTTTCTTTCTCTCTCTCCCTCCCTCCTCCTTACTTCTCTAATAGAAGGCACTCCACACAGACACGTTACCAATGCTGGCCATCAGCTGCACCTTCCTATTGCCTACAATTCCCTGTTCAAACAGAAGCTCGAGAAACAAAACCCTGGATATTTGCAGAAGCACAAAGAATACGCACTCTGTTCACTATAAAAGAACCTGCGATCTCAGGGCACGTACTGAACCACTGCTTAGTAATTTTTTGCAGTATTTCCATTGACAAAAATACTCCAATTGCACTGGAATCTGCCATACAATACTAAAATGAGAACAAAATTAAAGCCTTTCACTCTAATGGATCAACTTTTCTACCAGTTCAATGAACGGCTGTGCTACTGAAATTGTTTCAGTACAACAATTTATTTTTTCCTTCACCCCCCCCCCCCCCCCCCGGTACTTTACAGAGAATTCTGATTATTCACTATCATTTGGGGCAAGAAATATTTCAAAATACCAGTTTTCAATGGAACAGATATCCTGAGCTTCACTTCATGCTCAATTTAGAGGGGAGACAGAGATAAATTAAGGAGTAGGTCCACAAAAGAAGAAAGGAAAAAGGCTTAGGCACATGTATCTTACCCATATTCCAATGCAAGTATTTACTGCCACAGCTTAGATCCTTAAAGGCTTCTCTCAGTTGCAGAATACCTTAGAAACTCCTCCAGTCCCTAGATAGTGATGGTTCCTTTCTTCAACAATAACTTTTTCTCTGTTTTCATCTTTCAGGTTAAGAAAGCCTCCCCCAGCCCCCCCACTTTCAGCTGAATTGTCCTTCCAGCTGTCCAAAGTGAAAAAAGACCTGAAACAAAAACCTCACAGCATTCAGCTCTGCAGCCTCTAAACCTCTGTCCTTCTTGTGTGACTTCTGAGAAAGCTACGCAAGACCATGCCTGCTGTATGAAATCAAAAAACTATCCAGGTCCTTCCATTCCCATGCTTCCCTTGAGTTTGTTGCTGCAGAGGACTGAGCAGCCTGGCATGTGTTCAGCTTTCTGTATGTAAAAACTGCTCTCCAAGTAAGGTACAATCCTTACGTGATTTGATGAACAGGAGATTTAATCTGCAGCCTGTAGCCCCTCCCCAAATCAGGCATATTTAAAGTAAAAATGAGATCTCCTGTTAGTCTTTCCAAGGATCAAACAATTGTAGCTCTGTAAATTAAGACATCCCAAAGCTGACATTTACACAGTCTCTTTTATCAGTAGTAATGCAAGTACAGACTATGCATGATGATCAAATTTGCGTTGAATTTCAAGGTTAATGCAAAGAAAATTCATACATGCAAGCTTCTGGGATTTCCCTGCAAGTGGTTCTTAGCACATGACACCAATGCTTGCAGGGATCCCTGCGTACTGAGAACTAGATGTACCAAATAATACCCCAGCTTGGGATAGTCTGACATTTCACACTGGCCACCCCCAGTACACACCAGCGCTTGCCATTCTCCCAGTGTGAAGGCGGCCAGTTAGCAGTAATCGCTCCTTGGTCACGCTGCTCTGAAAGGGTGGGTTTGCTTTCAACCCAGCTCAGGAGCCTGAATCATTATCTTCAAAGCAGCACAACTGGCTCACAATAGTGAAACACAGAAGACCTTTTCCACAGCCCCCCGATTCCAGTAAATAAAATAATTTCCACTGGGTTGAGAACAATGGCAGAGTACTCCATCTTACACACTAACTACAAGAAGTGTACTCTTATACCAGCAATCTATAACAAGTACATCTTTGCTGAAAGCTTTCTGGGGGCAAAATCCAACCTCACCGTTATCAGCATTCAAGCAGATAGCAGGTTCTGCAGGGAGAAAATAGTGATGAGGTCAGATATAAAGAATCCATATACAAGGGAACAGGGCAAAGTAATTCTCAGAGTCCCATCAGATATATTTTTAAAGGACTGTGATTTCTATGCAGGTGCACAGAACTTCGCAGTGCTCAGCTCCACCAGGTGCCATTAGCTAGGCATCCAGCAATGCAAGGGTAGATTCTTCAATGACATGCCTGACAAGTCATAAATAACTAGCTTTTTTATACAATTTCATTCCCAAAACATACTTTCTGCTAGTTGTTACCAGAGAGAATAATGAAATGGAAATTGCTTTGTTTTGACAAGTGTTGAGTAAAGCTTGCCATGCTTCAAAACTTTCAGTACTAATTCACATAACACATAGGTTAACCAAAATGCATAGAATCAAGAGTAGAGAAAACCCAAATATTCACAAAAAGGCATATGCTCCCTGTTTCATACACCACTTATCAGTACAATTTGACACTGAAATATTTCTAGGCAAAGACTGAAGGTAGAAAACGCTCATTACATTTTTGCAATTCAGTATGATTCTCCAAATTTGGCTGCCTCACTGTTCATATGTCAATCATGTGCACCAGGAAATGAAAGATGAAAGCACAAAGGTTCTACTGAATGCTCCCTAGCAGCAAGAAAATATAACCTGCAATAAATTCAATAAATTCACCCAACAGCCCACCTTGCCAGTCAGCAGCTCCTGGTTGTATGGTCTCTGCTAGGCCTTTTTCTTCAACTAACCCTATGTAACTTGCTCAGAAAAGATGGAAAACTGAATAAAACCTATCATAGCAGGTGATAAATATGATAAATCTAATAGTAAAGAAACAGCAGGGGATTTTTCTTAATGAGGAACACAAATTACCTACACTGAGTGACTTCTAAAAGGGAGGTTGTGGGTTCTACACAGTTCTTAAGTGCGTGCACATCCTATTCATTTGAGAAATCCAATCAGTATGACTGGCAGCTGCAGAAGGTTGCCTTAAACAATGTTGGCTAGATGGGGTAATTCTTTTTTAGGCATTTTTATGCTGGAAAAAGTCCTTCCAGAAATGCAATTATAGCAGCAAAATGTGTTTTCACTGGTCTACTTTATGCTACTTGCCTAACTCCCTTGCTAGCGTGTGTTCTATCTGCAGCAGAAGGGCTTCCAACGCTGTATTTTTTTCTACTGTATGATACACATTATTAAAAAACAGGCATTACTAAACATCCACTAGGAGACAGCCCCTACAGACTATTCTTTGCAGGTTCTTATTAGAGATGGCTTAAACTTTTATTTTCATTTTGGTTGAAAAAATTTTTTAAGTTTAAAAACACCTGTGCAATATCAAATAGATTTTTGAAAATATTCAGAGCATTACATGTTTCAAGGCATGTGCCTACACAAAGAGAAAGGCAACCCACATAGTGGCCACGGGAGAGAAGGTAGATAGGACAAAGAAAGGAGAAACTACACAAGCAAGAACCAGGATTAACCAACTTCTAATCAAGTGAAAGGCCAGGCCCCAGAAGGTCAGATTTATTCACAGAAAAGTAGGATCTTCATCCAGAAGAAAACAGGCCCACAGGTGGGAAACTAATGCAAGTGATTGTTTGGAGCCAGCATAACAAAAAGCTTTTTTCTGCTATAGGTTTTTAAGACATACAACCTGCACAACCGAAGTTTCTAAATATAGGGTGCTTGTAGAAACTTTATTGATGGTAGGTGTTTCCGTAACACCATCACAGCCACTACCAGCTCTTAAAGATAACAACCATGGCACACTTTTATTGCACTTTCAGACACTGAACTCTTGTGGGGAAAGACACCAGGAGCTGGAGAATATTGGGCTAGCCTATGGCTGGGTGGATAGGTGAGAAATCCAGATCCCAACTCTTCATAAACAGAACAATGCAACCGTCTGCAACTTGCACCTGTGCTCCGACTACAAGACTCCTGGATGCGGCACTCTCTGTAGTATCGCTTTCTTATCTCTGTGTACAGTTGTACCTGTATTACTTTTCAAGTGGAGAGCAATATTGTAAGTATACGTGAAACGTATTTTGACCGCAGCCACACGTTTGCTTCCCACAGGGAAGATCAGTCTGAACAACCCTAAATGGCAACATCTCCCCTGACCTCTCTAAAGTCAGTGGAGTAGGATGAATTAAAAGTTAAGTTATACCTCTGTCATGCACTGCCTGCTGGAAGGACGTGCGGAGATATTCTTCACTGCAGAGATAACATGCTGGAGACTGATTTCTTTACAAGTCCCCAGTAACGGCATGCTTTCACAAGGAGAGAGCTGAGGACTGAATTCCTGGACCCGAGATCACGCAGGAGGATTGCAGGGTACCTACGGAGCGATCCACATCCCGGGCCTGCTTCCCAGCTATTGGACTATTCGCTTCTATTGCAAAAACTTCTAACGACTTCTGAAATACCAGCTACCTAAATCTTGGGTTTCTTTCTTTTTTGGAACCCATGCATTAATTCCCATGCTATTTGCACTATTTCATATGACAGAGAGAATACCTAATGATAGGCAAGTTTTGTTGAAGCCAGTAGCTAATTTAGATGTGGCTTTCCTTAACAAACCAAGACTCTTCATCTGTCCTTTTAAGTTATCCTCAAAAGACTTTATTTCAACACTGCAGATGAAGACACAGTCTTTTTAAGTAACTGTTTTATCCTCTTTGGGAGGCAATTAAAGAGTGCAAGAAATTACCACCTTCTGTTTCTATTCTTGTCATGGATGGATAATTGGTTTGTTTTAAGAGAGGGAAAACTAGTCAGACATTGCCAGTTTCAACATTTCTAACTACTTAAAGATTATCGGTGCAAAAGCAGCTCTGTCAAATAGAAGAACAACGTTTCTAATAGGTCCCCTGAATTTACATGCAAGCAGATGCACTCTGCAGCAACCCTGTCACCTATGGAACTACTCAGGTCCTCAGAAACGCATGGAATCACCTCAGCAGATGCCTCCATCAACGTGGCTCCTGCCGTCATCTCCTTACCTTTCCTCTGTGTGGGACATCAACGCAGCTATAAACCAAACAGGTCTTTGCCAGAGCAGGACCCAAGCGTGCTTTGCCTTTCCTTGTTCCATCACTGCCACGGTGCTATGTGGCTTTACCTGAAAAGCCAGCTGTACATCACATTGGAAGGCTGAAGATGAATACAAAATGAAGCACTGCAAATTGCACTGAATTATGAATCTCAAATTGACAAATCTGTCGTGTTTTGAATTTAGTCCCGTGGATTGGTTTTAAGTTTCCTGAGTCTCAGTAAATACACCCAGATTAGGAAGAGGTTACAAAGAAAATGGTGAATTACAAATTCAAGAACATGCTTGTTGCTCTACCCAGCCTCTGCAGGAAGGAGGAAATGATGCTCTGCTTGTGCTCCAAAGCAGTTCTGTTCTACAGGCGCTGTCAGCATCAATTAGAAGCATGTCCTATGTTAGCCTTCCGTCAATACTGTAACTAGTTTAGAGATTGCTTTTTAACTACAGCCTGGGAATCAACTTTTGGAAAGACAAATCTATACAATCACTAAAATTGATCAAGAGTGGACAGAGGAATTATGGAAAGTTTCTGAATTGGATGCATCCACAGTGCACACACCTAAACCTGAAGGCTTTGAAATTCAATTACAGAAACTAAAATAAATGACCATAATGTTTTCTATTATCAGATACATAGAAATCATTTTGCCTTCCTTCCCCTGCCCCAATAAAACAAATTTCAATTACTTTTTCGTAATCAACAAACTTGACCTTCTATCAGAATCCTTCAACAGTGTACAACTTTTAAAGTTTAATAATCTATCAAAACTGTAGAGCAACATAGCAGAGGATTTTCAGTTTTGAAGTATAATGTCCTCGTTCAAAAAGAAAGTATCAGGTGCTTATAATGCATCTGGACTAACCAGATTAAAAGTTGAATATGGCATACTTGCCCATCCTATGTAATTACTAAATCCTGGAAAATGAATGTATACATAATGAATTCCCCATGTTCGTTACGTCTTTGTACGAGACACGCACTGTGCGAGCTCTGTTAAAACTTAGTATGTCCCGAAGAGTACTCAAAAACCTCCTGTCTTTGCAAGTCGTACAAGGTAAGTTAAAAATCCATGGGTGTTATTTCCCCTCAGAATCTGGCCCTACAGCGCAGCTTGCAGAGAGACAAAAAGATTTATCATCAATCGTATCACCTTCCATAAACAAATCAGGTGGCTCAAAGCAAGGTCAAAAGCCTGACCTTAATGGGACGTACTTGGTACAAGCACTTAGTACAGATACTTGAGCTGGTATTTGGCTAGAACACAGCGTTCCAGCCAAGCTCACAGCACATTTCTCTCACCTTATATTAGCGTTATCAGTAAGGGCTGTGATCTGCAGTCACCATAGCGGTGGTACAAAAAGTCCATCGGATATATGTGGATATGCTAGCAAAAATACTTTATCTGACACAGAAACTGTCCAGAAGACAACTTCATTTCTGAGGCAACTTCTGAGATTTCCAGCTTTTTATGTTTTTTGAAGAACAGAACTGACATCTGAACTTTTCACTCAAGGGATGACTTGGGAAGACTTTGTAGCTGGGTTACGAGAGAACTGGCTTTCGCTGAAGAACCACCACATTAAAGGCCTCACTTCACCCAGTCCATCGGTCCCTTCCCAGATTGCTTTTGATGGAAGGAACACTCTGGCAGCCAAGATCAGTGTCCTAGCTGATCAGGCTTTTCAGCACAAGAATTTATTTCAATAGCATTTTAGATGGAATTAAAAAATTCCCACACAGCAAGATATATTGACAAAATAACCCTGTTTAAAACATTACAATCACATCTAAGCTGTCTCAGCTACTCCTAAGCTTTCCTTTATAGGTATATAAAATCTGCGTTAGAAAAGCATTCTAAGCCTTTTCCTCTTACATCTCCTTCTTCCTCCTTTAACACAATGTGGTTTGGACTCTATAGTTCTACATCTCCACCACCCCAAAAAAAAAAAAAAAAGGCATTTTCAGTTGTCACAGGAGCAGAGGAGAAAACAGAAAACAAATACATAGTTGCCAAGGTTACTGACAGTCCTTGCTGAAGAGATGAATGAAACTGATAAGGAGGAGACAGGTATAAAAAGATACTTGACTCGATTTTTACAGTCCTCCTATTTCAGATGTGACTAGTCCTACACATTATTTTTTTTCTTCTGGGAAATTTAAATCAATTTGTATTCAACAGAATTCTTCTTATGCTGCCTTGCAAATGTAAGACTCAAACAGTATACGTGAAATTGCCCTAGCTTTTAACAGTGTTGATCTGTAAAGTTCCTATAAAGTACATTATATTTAAATGATAGAGGTACATTTATACTGTCTCAAAAATCTGAAGCCAGAAATAGCAAAGCTAAAAATACGGCTTTTTATTCTGCCACAAGGAAGAAGAATGAAGATGCCATTCATCCCAACCATACTGAAATCAACTGGCTGACGCGCCTGAACCTTAAGACGGTAACTTCTTAACTGCGTCTCCTAAGCCCTCTGTGGCAAACAAGTCATCGCCCCTTGTCTCAGAGACACAGAACAGCTATTTCAAAACATGAAGATGAAAGTTTCCTGATCATGGAATCCTCTGTGGTTTTGATCTATATCTATCCAGGAATATCTGGTCACAATTGGCAACAGCTTTCTGATACAGTGGTATATTTAATGAAATTAACTTCCTAACAACCAACCTGCTGCAGTGCTGAAATTCCTAATCTGTTTCCAGCTACTTTCTAGTACAGATAATAATACAGATTATTAGGACAGCGATTGTAATAGCTAACCACAACAGCAGCCTAGAAATGAAGGAACTCGCCTGGGTTTGCTTTATAGGTGATGCAGTCTCCGTCTTTACATCTTCAGAGCATCACAGCTCTGTTAAGTCAGTATTTTTAATATACCGCTGGACGATTAGTATGTTCCTTTCTTTCTCCTCTTTCAAGGACAGAGATATTAGGAGTTACAGCTCAAGGTGACACTAGCAGCCCGTGGCAGAGCAAGGGAGGAACCAGCCTGGATGTAACTAGCGGTGTGTGAGGAGCAAAGCAGCCCCGTCCCTCCGGTGCCAGCCAAGAGAGCACTGCACGCCATGGACTTCAGCTGAGCGGGAACCTGAAGCCCCTGTAAATCCACACCTGAACAGAATAAGCAGCTGACCCCGAGCTCATCAATCCCAGTTCAGAGTGTTAATTATCCTTCATCACAGAAGGCTGATCAAGGGAGGAAACGGAGACAGTAATGGCTACAGGGTGTACACTGACATTGACCTCAGCAAGCAAAGGCTATCCAACCCACCAGCACAGGGAGAGAATTCTGGGCCATCCCTCTCATTCAAGGACCTTCATTTGTCCACGTCCTCGATTCAGTGCCCTGCAATGATGGGAAGCAGTTGTTATACCTGGCACCCCAGAGAACGCAGGGCATGTACCTTAATCCGTTACGGCTGAAACTCCTTATTAATTTCAGGAACAATCTAACAGTCACCTTTCAAAGAATAAAGATTTGAAGATCAATTGCTTCACTACCATACCAGCCTGTCTTCCAAGGAGTGGATGCACTCCTTCCCCCTCAGCCATACACAAGTATTTTAAATTTTCTGGTTTTATACAGCACCCTCCCCTACCAAGCTGGCTAATTTAAGTGGAAAGCCCCGCAGGAGGAGAGGTCACGGAATCGCTTCAGCCTCATGGTCACTGCGCCTGTGTGATTTTACACCACTGATTTCCAAACAGATGGTGCGGACTGCTGGCCACAAAACTGTGTTTGCTACGAGAAATTTGGGTATCTTTATTACCTTTCACAGGGCTCTCCAACACCATCTTAGGATCCCATTCTGAAAACCATACGCTGTGTGACCATACGCTCTCCAACACCATCTTAGGATCCCATTCTGAAAACCATACGCTATGTGAGGTTTTCGATCCAAAGATCTGAAACTTTGGATCAGAAGCAGACCAGGAGTTACCTGAGTTACATGCAAGGAGTGCGCATTACAACATGTTACTCCAGCACTGTAGGTGATGGAACTTTTGCCAGTTAGTCCTACGCATGTCATCTCCTGCTAGGCATTTACCCTGGAATCACTCTGTACACTGCCCAGAGAGGTGGCTGGGGAGCGGGATTGGCTGACGGAAACAAGTCAGCTCCGAAAACAGCCAAATTCAACTCGGCAAATGCATGAAGGATTCAGCAGTTTCAGAAACTGTCGCAGTCCCAAAGCTCTCCATCGGGCCTTGCCAAGCTCTCAAATCCCACAGATCATTTATTTGTGTAACATACTGCATGAGACAAGGACTGAGTCTGTGTGTGTTACGAATAGCAAGTAACAGGCTATGGCTGACTTTCCTCCATCACAGTCCTAAGAAATCAGTTCTTATTTCAAAATTGTTTTTTAGAAGCCTGATGCAAAATGCGCATTAAATGCCTGCACTGAGCTTGGGAAAGATCTTACAAGCAGTTTTTATCGTAGCCTGCTGACAAAGTGAAGACAAATCATCTATGTTTTTGGAGTCTTGCTTCTAAATAAAGAACGAGCCTCTCTGGGAAGAAGTATACTTTGGGATGGAAAAGAAAGCATTTCTCAGGACTTGTAATTTTCATTATTAACTTCATAAATCAGGACCACTGGAAATTAATTCTATTTTACAGAAACAAGAAGTTCATTTCAGGGAATAATCTAACAAACTACGGTAATATGAATGCTGCAATTCTTCAAGCTTTTGAAGCAAGCAGGACTGGTCCACAGAAGGGAAGCACAGAACTGTCCTTCAGAGGAAAGAGTGTGATAACCCCTCATAACTGCTTTGCTCCAGACACCAGCACTTTCAGAAAAGTAGATTTGCAATAAAATTACAAGTGTACATCACCCTCTAAATCACATTTACCATTACAAGATCCTTTTGAGGGGTGGGAAATGTTGTCACTTTACAGAAGGGGAACTGAGAGGTAAAAGTAAACACGTAATGTGAAATTCCATCATCTAAACGTATGGGAACAGCCACGTAAGGTATGAGCATGGAACGGGAACAGACAGAATATCAATTTCACCCCTCCATATACAGTGATGAAATGGAAAGATGACCCAGAGGCACCCAAACCTCTTCAAGTACTGAAAGTAGCACAACCTTTTGCTGAGACATCTGCAGGTATCTCGCCTTTCCGACAGGAGCTCATACTAATACCGCTTCCACTAACCGCCCGGCTCGATCCACCCTGGTTTGGGGATTTTTCTGCATATTGCTCTGGGCAATGCAGGTAAAACTTAACAGCAACACTACTTCATGTTAATAAAACTAAAACCCTTTCATTAAAATTTCCATACATTTAATCTTAATTGCAATGATATACCGCTTTCAGATTGAGGTTTTAGCATACAAACATTACAGCAAGAAAAGATAACAATTTAAAATTCCTTTCAAAAATAAAAACTCAAAAAATGGTGATCATTATAGGAAAACGTTCAATTCTAGAGCTGCAGAAAACTTTCTATTTTCTCAACCAAACAGTGGAATCAGAATTTAGTACTATGTTATTAATACACTGAAAGTCACACTTTGACACATCCATATGCTGCATGCTCTACTGGATATCCAGCAAACAGATTAAGCACGTGTTTCAGCCAGAGTGTAAAAATGCATTTGACTGAAATGAAGGGAAGACATTACATGTCCATGTGTACAAACATGATAAATTAGATTTGACAGGCTTTAGCAAAACCCTTCTTAAACTATTGTTCAAATAACCAAGACCCAGTTACATAATAAAAGTGCTCTTGGGATAAAGAATTAAAAATTGTTCAGTTTTTCAGGCTGTCTTGAGGATATCTCTTAAACAAGATCCTCTAATAAACTTGATATATTTCATAACATATTCAATGCATAAATCTATTTTCCTACTTTTATCTGATTCTTACCTTTCGAAGATCACCTCAATGTCATTTTACTAAATGAAGCCCTTCTGTGTTGAAACTGTTAAGACAAGCATTAGCCACACAGCCATACCTCAGGTAACATTGTCTCACGCTATTCAAACTCATATTGCATGTGACCTTTTCCATCTTTCCAGTCTGATTTATTTTTGGACACTTTCAGATCACGTCAGGATTTGCAGGCATTAGAGGGTGAAGGATCAGAATAAATGCTGATTACAGAGAACAAAAGATCTATACTTCTAAAGAGAGCAAATATCAATTTCATAATGGAAACAAATCTGAAGAATCCGAAACAGCTAAAGCAAACCAAAAACACCTACTCTCCATTCCACATATAATTTCTCTTATGGTTGAAACAATATGTTCACAAGGGTTTTGACTGTTTGCTTTCTCGAGTTTTAATATTTTTAAAAGTACCATTTCTCCCTTTGATACTAAAACAGGGAAACAAAACAAGAATTTGGTATAATTGAGTCTTGCCATTTTGGTATACAGTATCTCTTATTGGAGATTAAAAAATAGCGATGACTAATAGAAGCTGATCTCTTTCAAATAAGGGAAATAAGTGTAATTTAGTGCCCGCTAGAGGAAAAAGATTTGCCTTGTGACTCCATCTATCTGAAATTCACCATCTTCAACACATGATTCAGCATTCAGCTTTCAGATTAATCTGACTCAGCTGCCTGGAAGCTGGAACACTTGAAATTTTATGCCAGTATTATGCCAAATGTCACTATAAGAGACTATTGTCCAACAGTTGCAGGCAGAAAGATTAAGCATCAACATTATTTTTACTGTTTCTAGCAAACTTTCCTCGTCACATTCCTGTAATACCTCTATTACTGTGGCATTGAATGGCAAAGTTTAGCAAAGAGCTGGATCTCTCTGTGGAGCTTTAGGCATCTCTTTTCATTTCTCTCTGCTAATGTGTGCTCATTTCTGGAAAAGCTAATTTTTTTTGCCTGTTTAACTTGCATATTAATCTCCATTGAACTATATAAAATGAATTTCAATCTTCATGAAAAAAAAAAAAGGGAGGATGGCTTTTGATTCACACCCTTCTTGATTTTCATCCATCAACCTTTTCTGCTTAAGTACTGTTTAATCAAAAAAATTCCCAGATGGCTCTTAAGATTTATCACGGCATCACTGAAATAGAAAAAACTGTATCTCTACTCCCATGTAAAGTTGTTCATGAGACCAACTTAACTAATCATATATATGTGTGTGTGTGTGTGTGTGTGTATGCAAAGGAAAAAAACCCACCAAAACAAACAAGCAAGCAAGCATACTTCTACCTCTGAGGAATACCAAATCCTTGTCTGATTATGCAGGGACCTGCTCATACAGGCGTCTGGCGGCTCAGCCAGACCTCAGCAGGAGACAGCACCGCTCCCCTTCCAAGGGAGGACGCCTGCACGCTCCTCACCTACCCCTGCGATGCGCTCAGGAGATCCATCCCCCAACAGGGGTTGCCTCAGTAACACTTGAGACGAAAAGAGCCCTGTTTTCAAGTGGCGTGATGCAGTATTATCATATCTCATAGTACCATCTCTCTCCTCTTTTATGATGCCATGACATGGAAGCCAAGGAACAAGTACTGCAGCGGGGCCTGGTTTCAGGGAGTACCGACGGCCAAAGGCAGGCATTTTTCGTCGCACTCCCTGTCTCACTACAACACTTAAGCATTAGGGAAGTTGCTTGTCTGTCTAGGAAGAAAATGGGAAAAATCTACGCGTAACAGTCACTGTATTGAGCAATTCGCTTGTAAAACCATGTAGTATTAAACACTGATGATAAAAAACAACAGCACAGTTTTCAGTAGTGTGTTTAAGTCTTAAGATCTGCCAACAATATACAGTGACAATGGTCAAAGCCATACAGCTACGGCTATTCTGCAGTGAAATAATTATGTAGTTAATCCCACACATAAAGGGAAATAAAATTTATTTGCATAAAGTGCCAGTGCAATACATTTCTAAATCATATTTAGCATTGGTATGCTCTAATGGTGTTCATACTGACACACGTGTATTCAATATGATCAAATTCCAGTCCCAGTTATAGCAAAGGTTGTATATATTGCTATAAAAGTTTAGGATACTGCAAATTCAATGCCTTTTCCAAAGCTCGGTGGAGTCCTTGAGTGCATTCGTTCTCAAAGTCCATGGGGTTGAGTCATTACAAAACATTAGAAATTCAGACTGGCAGTTTTAATGGTGCCCAGGGGATTTAGGCACTCAGTTTCCATTAAATTTCAATTTAACTTAGTTATCCAAGATCCCACTGAATGCTTGAAAATACTAACACAAACAAGATCCAAGGCAAGTTATAGTCCAACAGAGAACCCCAATACAGAATAAAGTATTTTACATGGTGCTTCTGCTTCATATTGTAGAACTGGTTTGTCAAGCTATATGCTAGAGTTGTGCTCTATTAAAATCTTCCAAGAAGCCCCCAATGTACTAGTTTTAGCCGGGATAGAGATAACTTTCTATTGCCTACCGTGGTTAAACCATGACACCCAAATTATACAGGAGCTGTTTTCTCCTAAGAATCCTATGAAGTATACATTTTTCAGCCTTCTATTCATGATAGTAGAACAACTCAGATCATTTGCTTTCCCCTCGCTGCCTGGAGAACACACTGATGAGCCAGGAGAACGTGTCCCTATTCAGTAACAATGAGCCTACGGGAAAGGCTTTTTGAAAGGTCCCTTTGTTAATGTTTTGCTTTAAGTTTACTATTGAGAATTTAAATTTAAAACAGAACTGTATAAAATTGACTGAAAATGTAAGGTTAAAAGAACCAAACTGAAAAAAAAAATAAAAATACTGCTGCTACAAATGCTGTTTAACAAGAAAATGCTGTTCCATACGCCACAAGATTGCTCACACGTCAAGCTACTTTGTGCAGAGGTTATAGATGGAACACATCTATTGCTAAAGACAGACATGCCTTGGGACCCATTGATTTTCATATTAGGACTGGCTGAAGATTCAAAAGGACCATCAAGCACACGCAGATGCATACGCGCACACAAATGCTCCTCCTGAGACCAACACTGATTGCCAAAAAGGATAATACCGAAGCAGAAATGCTGCCTTTCTGAGTGTTATACACAAAGAAAAAAAAGCTAGCAAGATGTCTAAAATATGTTGAGGAAGTACGAATTCAGACGCTGTGTTCCACTCTAAGAAAAGTACAAATTAACATTCAACACATTCACATAAACCAGGAAAAAAAAATTACTATGTGCATGTATTATTTTGTAGACCCAGTTTGCAAACCCAACATTCCGATTTGAGATTTGTCCCCAGGTTGTGTCTGCTGAAAGCTCTCCTGCTTGTGCCCACATATCCTCACAACAACGGTGAAAACATTGTGAAATTCTGTATTTCTTAGCCAACAGTGAAAGACAAGGCGAAAGTAACCCAGTGTCTTTAACCCTTTCCGAGCTTGAGCTCCTTCTTAGCTACCACACAGGTTTTTCCAGTGCTTCCCCCACCCTCCCAAAGAGCTCAGAAAAGATGCTTAATGTCCTTCAGTGGCAACAAGCATGATCTATCCCTTTCATCACAACAGTTCACCATAGATTTAGCCCTCCTTTTCCAAGAAAAGGATGACAAAAATGTCAAACATCTAAAACCCGTGATTCTGATGGAGGACCACCACTGTAAGCTGCAGTCCTGCCCTACCCTGCAAGGGCTCCTTTTGTTATGCAGGTCCTGAATGATTATCTGTACCTGCAACCCACATTAGGCGCTGTGAGTACCTGTCTACAGATCAAAAGGAGCTCTGGCTTCAAGTGATGAAACCTTAACAAAAAAACTAAACCAAAAGGTCTGTCTGGGGAAGCCAGGAGGCACATACTGCTTTGCCTGAGGTTACACTGCTGCTGACAAGTTTCTTTCTTTCTGCCCAAGGTTCAAATGTTGCTTCATTGCTGGAATTTCTATGGAAACATTACAATAAACATGGAAAGCAATCGCTGACTCAGCAATCTGAATCAATTTTATTCAGTTAATCTGAATAGAACACTGAAGATACAGGTAGAGAAAGGTAATAATTCACAAAGTTTATATGCAATCTTTACAGAGCTATAAAGATGCACTTTTTTTGCAAATAACAATTGCAAAGGACTGACCTCTCAGTAATTTTTTGCCCAGCTAACTCTGAAGTAACTTTTTGACAGCTATTGGAAACGAGAATTATTAAACCTGGTAAGAGAGGAGCTCAGTCTAGCTCTCTATCTCCAACAGTTTCCCCCATTCTGTCTGTTAACAGCAAGTAAAAACCCAAGTAATTAGGAGAATATAAGAACAGGGCACACAGAAAATGTACTTTTTCTGCTACAGTCTAGTAATTTCAACTAATTACTATTTAAGGGACCTCCTGAGCCACAGGTGGCCACCAGACCATTCGTTAAATGACCACTAAGAGCACTGGCACATGTGGGTCTGATTCGAACTGCCTGATGCTGCTGAACTAGCTCATGCTGAACCTGGGCAGCTTCAAGTGTTTGGGCATTTAAGAGCCAGACAAATGCAAAATACATCAAACTCCAGGGTTCTTAAAATGATCTCCATTCCAGCTACTTTGACTATAATCTTTACATCAGATTGACTGCAATATTAATTAATTAATGCGGCATATTCTTTACTATCACACAAAGCAAGCGCATCTCCCATCCATTTTAATACTATAAACATAACACATTTCTTATATTTTGTTCTTCTGAACTCCCCCTCCCCCCTCCAGATATTTCCTATCTTGATTCCTTCCATACTACTACACAAATGTTGATCTATCTTAAATTACACAGCACTGCCAAAAAAGAGAACTACTACTTCTCACTTTATCATTAAAGAGCTCCTTGTTTCTCAGATTTATCCGTGGTATTAAAACTCTCTTTGTTTTAATTAGTACTACTGGATGATTCATGAAATTTCATGGCAATAATAGCTGTTCTGGATTTTTTTTTCTGTTTAATAGTTTTTAAGATTTCTGTCAGCTGTGCGTTGCTTTTAAAGATCTGTATCAATCGAAAGCATTAACCTTCAAAGAAAATCCACTTCACTTAAAGATTGCTTCCACTAGTGATTAAGGCAAGTTGACCATTCATCACAACTATTAATTTGAGGCTCAGCTCGCATACCTCCCAAAGCCCTGCCTGGAAAGTTTTTCTTGCATGTGTTTCAGTCAGAGAATCCCCTAGCTGATTTATTACAGGATTGTAAACCAGAGGATCAAAACAATCCGTTCTGATTTCGTATCTTCACAGATACAGAACAACATTTACCAAAGGCATGCCTAAAGTTACGTGCACAGGGCAGGCTCATGAGTCAGTCACAAATACTTGCTTATCGCACAAATATTACGTTGTGCTTCAATCTTAGGGGTCAAGAGCTCTCAGTTCAGCTCCTCAGTCTATCAGAGCTTGGAATAAACTGGATGGTCTTTACTCTTACTGAATTTACCTTTTTGCTTAGAAGCTTTCCCAGGCAGATGTGTGTGGTCTTGGTATGTCTCGTACCATGGCTGAGGAACACACACAAATACCTCAAGCAGGAATGAGAACAAGTCTCCTCTTACCTGAAGCTCAAGTTTGAAATCAATACTTCAGTCCTTCACAATAACTTCATATCAAACATTTTCAAAGAGATTTAACTCCTGTTTTCTGAAAGGACTTGTCCACGTACAGGGGTTTTTCTGTCATTCATTCTGCTAACGTGCGAATTGCTGTAAGGCATCCAAAAGCCAGCCTGTGAGATCAGTCCATGCATTTAGAATATTTTTCATCTAATTACTACCAGTAATCTTTCCATGTGAGGTACGGGTGAAAAGGTTAATTATTACTAATAGATGACCACTAGTGATTGAAGTGGAAAAAAAGAAGTATTAGTCAAACATGTATTTGCCAGCCTGCCTTTTCAACTAAGAAACCTAAGGAAGTTTTTTCTTCTCTAATGACTCTTCCGCACATAACCTCTCATTTTCCAAAACTCATGTAAATTCATACGGAAGAAAGGGCAGAGCAGACTTGACTGAATATTTGTGGACTGCAAATACACCCAGTGAATACCATATGAAACATCTGTGGGGAACAGGGACAAGGATACATTGGTTCTTTATGACTGCGACAGTAAATTTACAGATACTGTTCTGTTCACAAGGTCTTTTTTTCTGACTTTGACTGCTAGTCCATCTGATGCTAGCACCGTACACACTTCACTTGCTATTTGCACTGCACAGCTGCCTTCCAACATGTGATTCTCCCCAGAGATACAAATGTTCCCGGTGCCTCTCCCTACTGTTTCATTTTTACAGTGTATTACCTAGCTACCAGCCAACCTTCTTCCCTAGCAAGGAAAAAGCAGGAGCCAGCTGCCCTTTCTGTATTCACCCTGCAGTCCTCTCCTGTGTGTGACCACCTCACATTACACTTGAGCAGCAACTTTTGAAGAAGCACTCTTTCACAGGGAAGAAACAACAATTCATTCCAATGAAAACGTCTTGCTGAAATTCATTCAGCTTCAGGGTAAAAATCCTCATTCAGAATCAGACAGGGTAGTTCCAACTCAATAGAGCAGGTATGGGGGCAGCCTTAAAAAAAAAAATCCAGATTGAAACCATTACCAAAACAAGGTAGAGCAGGAACTTGTTAGGTTTGCACAAATCTGAAATATCATGGAGTCAATCTATAGTGAAATCCTCTTTCCTTTCCCTAGAGAGGCACCCCAGTGGCATCGGCCACTTGAACTGTTTTCTTACAAAAAAAATCCACAGCTTTTGTACCCTTACTTCTGTATTTAGCCTTGTGTGTCCCAGAAAATCATCACAAATTTGCATCCATCCAGATCGGAGCTCTGAAAGACCATCACACTAAACGATATGAAACACAGAATTAAATTTTCAGCACTACATTTCAGTAAAGAGATGCAGTAACAGAAAAGGATGCAGAGAACTGTGAATGTGTTTGGAACCCTGACAAGGAAATATCAAAATTATTGGTAATTATTAAGGGGGGTGTGGGTGGGTTAATGACTGAAGAGAGACATAATAATTACCTTTAAATATGAAAAAGATTTCTCCAAGGAGAAAGAGAATCTGTTCTCTGTGTCCATGGTGGAAAGCATAAATGGTAATGGACTTATATCGAAGTAAGGGAGATACAAATTAGGCATTGGGAAAAACTTTTAATTGCTATGGCACTGGCACTGAAATAGCAACCGAATTAAATGCCAGGAAGAAAACAAGTTCCCACCATTGGAGCTTTTCAGGAACACACAAAAGAACTGTTGGGAATCGCAGGTGCATATCACTCTTGCCTCAGGGCAAGGAAATGGGTCGAATGGTTCCCAGGTCTCACCACTTCTATTTTCCATTATTTTGCAATCGTGCAATCTGCATAATTTCCCTCAAGATGAATACCAAGGGTTAGTCTACATCCTGAATGGAGATGGTAGATAACCTATAATCTTTTCTTTAAAGTGATTGAGGCACATGTCCAAGACAAGCAGGAAAAGCGGCACCAGCATTATCTATTCCACATTTCAAATGAAAATTTTGTTGAGAGAAGACTTAGGTTTCCTTCTGCAACTTGACACTCTTTCCTAAGCTCCATTAATAACCTGAACTATGAAAGCCAAGCCTGAATTTTCCCTCATATACTCCATTGCCTATGTAATGATGCTACTATACAGGGATGCATATGACGCATTAAAAAAAATGACAATCAAATGACAACAGAAAAAAAGTGTGAGACGCCTCTGTGACACTCTTCCATTTCCTAAATGTTGTGCCATAATGGATGTGCAATAATGGGTAATTAAAGGGGTGGCATTTGCACCATAACATAGCATAACATAACTATAACCATAACAACAGGCGACTCCTACTGCTTTGGGAAGCACTGAAGACCGGTGCATACTATCAATGCATCTTAACCGCAGACAATGAAACCTACAGATACTTAGGAAGTCGTTATTCCGGCTCTCTGGGCACCATGGATAATATTTCACATATTTTCTTTCCTTTGAATGTGATGAGCTTCCCTTTCCTTCAGTTTAGGACATGCCAGTAACATTAAGCACATCACTAATAAACACTGCCAAAAGCCTCAAGTAATTCCCCCAAGATAGATCATTAGTATCGGGATACGTTCACATGGTTGTAAATTGTAAACTCTCTACTACAGAAGAATACGTCGTCTGCACATAATGTATTAAATAAATCCAATACCAGAACACACAAAAATATGCAATAACCTTTTTGAGGTTATGCATGGGGGTGGGGGTGGGGGGTGTTTATATGCAAGACTACCGGCTGGCTCCCTTTGAGCAAGAGGTTACAAGGCAGAGTGGGAAGAAGAAAGTTTATATTGATTTAATTCTTCACCATGACCAGGCAGATTGAGCACAGGCAATGACTAAGATTGGTAACACTCACTGAACAAGTCACGTGCAAAAGAAATACAATATTTTGATATTTTGTGCATATACAGAGGAATAACAAGGATGGGTGTGGAAACCGTGGTTTCCCCCCAGTATCAGTCTTTCACCTTGCTCGGGTCAGATCCCTACCCAGACAATGAATTCTCCGCCACCTTCTGGGAGACAGCTCGCTGCAGTTACACTTAAAAAGCAATGTCTGCCTACCATACAGTAAAACAAACACCCTGGAAGCAGAGAAAACAAATAAATGGAACTAAATTATTGCTACATGATTTAGTAGGCGGCATGACCTGTATCTACAGGAGTAGAAAACAACAAAAAATAATTAACCCTGTAATGTTCTTCCTCCAACCATACTCTCCCTTGACATAGTAAAACATGGCCTAGAATGATTCTGTGACAGTATTAAATAACCATTACAGGGAGGGATGCATGTGTCAGGATTTAGAAGTCTGGAAAATACACAGGTCTCCTGAGACAGAGTCATCCACAGAGCTAAGCCTCACAATCTATTTAGAACTTTCTTTTGAACCTGAGTGAGTTTTTAAGCCTTATCTGATGAGCATAATTATATTAAACTGTTTTTCATTACCAATAAAAAATGAACAAAAAGGATAAAGCTGCTAGCATCTCAGGCTGTGTGAAAGGAATCAATAGTCTGAATCCCTTAGTATATCCTGCCCATAAAAAACCAAAACAAAACCAAAAATCAAAGAACATTTTCTTTAAACTAAAAGGAATTATTTGGACGTAAGAAACTGGTTTCACACGAAGTACCTTTGCACAAAAAAAAAAAAAAAAAAAGGCACCTAGGAAGATTTGTATTTGAAACAAATGTAAAACATACAGTTACATACACTGTTAGATACAGGTCCATGCATCTATATGAGTGTTTGTACGTATGCACATATGCATTCATACACATAAAGCACACGCGAAAGAACCAAATTCTCCAGCCTGGAGGAGGTTTAGTTTACAACTAAAGTTCAGGTCACAACTCAAGGAAATCAGATACAGGTGAAACAGGGCAGAAGAGGATACAGTAAGCTTGAGGCATGAGGCAAAACAAACAAACAAAAATATTCTGTACCTGAATACCTTAGAAAAAAATCCTTAACATTTTGAAACTCCCGATTCCTGTTGCTGCGCTGTGCTAGGCAGGCAGGCAAACCTACAACAAAATGCCTCAGCAACTAAGATCCAGAGCAGAGCTAACTGCGAATTTTCCAGTGCAACTTTTTTTTTTTTTTTTTTTTGTCAAAAAACATCGATTTGTTGAAGCTGCAACTTTTCACAGGAATACATCCATTTCAAGAAACAGTTGTGAATGTTTATTCACACCTCACAGTTTATGGCCAAAACATGAGAGAATGCTTGTGACAACCACAACCTACTTCTCAGACCACTTCCTATATACAGAAAACAGGCTCCAAACTGTGCTCAACGTTTCTGTTTTATATATTATTTGCCTAACTTTAGGCTTCAAGTTCCAGCTTGGCCTGATTCATAGAAGGGGTCCGGTATTTTCAGAACCTCTGCTGGGCAAAGCCCTAAGCTTACTGGTGAAGGTCTCAACTTTTCCAAAACACGTTTCTTTCTTCTTACTGCAGAACTTGAGAAAACTAATTTTATTTTGATTCAGCGTGGGGAAGAAACATTTTAGTGAAGAAATCAAGCAATTCTTTCTGAACAGTAATCAGAGGTATCAACTGTACTCTGACATGGACAACACCACGTATTTATCTATGGTTTGTATGGAGAACGGGGGCAGTCCAAGGATGCAGTTAGGAAAAAAATTTCCAACTGTTATAAATCACAATTTATATTTGTTATTGTTATATACATATTGTTATATAATAAATATATATTGTTATTGTCCTATCTATCACTTTAGAACTATACAATATCTACTCTTTGATATTGATATCAAAGGGTGATAAACACACCCTATTCTACACTAAATTATTAATATCATTCTTATAATAAATAATTTGTACACATTAATTTAAGATATTCAAATCTAAACCATCTTAAAACAGATGCTTAATCCTCCCATGGTGTAAATAAGGATGATTCCTTTAAAGTCAATGAAGCTAAGCCAAATCATAGCAACTAAGGATCAATCCTGCATGCCTCCAAGGCTTAATTAACTCTGTGTACCTTTTCTATCACATAATGCTCTCAGATGAATTAATGTTTAAGCTGTTATCACCTGTGAGATGTGGAGCATGTATTACTCAGAGCTGCATGAACAGGATATTATTCTATTTATATTCTTGTGATGGCCTCCCTGACATTGGCTGAGCTTCCCTTCTGAGGAGCAGCAACAATTACTGTTTTTTATGCATTCAGTTTAATAAACAAACCAGAAAAAAAAAAAAAATTACTGGAGGACCAAGCCTGTCCATAGGTGGTCCTTACAACTGAAGCACTTCTTAGGAAAAGAATTTTATTCCTGAACATACACACAAAAAAACCAACCAAACAAACAAACAAAAAAGGAAACAAAAAACCAACCACCAAACAAACAAAAAAACCAACAAAAAACCAGCTAACTGCCTCTGTCAAACTGAGGGCATAGGGTATTCATCAGCACTGGAATGTAAAGCAAAAGTAAGTTTTCAAACACAGGTGAAAAATGGAAAGAAAAAAACCCAAAAAAAAAGTCTTTACCCAAAAAGTCTTTACTATTGGAAACATCAAAGATGAAAAATTTTGCAGTTGGATGGTGGGGTAAAACCAGCAGTGTATGTAATTATACTGCAAGGAAGCATTTTATCCAGTACCCAGTATTAGGGGATTGGGTTGCAGGGGCAGGAATAATTGTCAATCTAGCTTACTGGAAAGTTCATTAAGATAAGTATTCAAAGCCTCATTGTCATCATTAGTAACACCACCTTCTTTTATGGCTGTGGAAGTAACTCTGGAACATCTGTACTATTTCTAAAGGTTTTTAATCTTTATTGCTTCCATCTTTGGTTTATTCTAGTATATTGTCTCATAGCAAAGTAAAAAAGCACCATGTCGTTCTGAGGTTGGCATATTAAATTTTCATATGCAGCTATTGGAGACAGATTTATAAACTAATTAAGTATAACAATCTCATAAGTGCTGCTTATGTCTGAAGAGTCTCATATCAACCAGCTGAGTTATTCCAATGGATTTAAAAAAACCCCCACCACCCAACTTACTCAATAGGAACGTTTGCAGAACCAAGCCAAAATTATTTTCTAATGTAAATCAACCCATGCATAAACACCTTGTGCAAACATCTCCCCAAGTTAAATTACTTGATTTCTGAAAAAAGAAAGCTTAGAATCATTGATATATTCTTATTCCTTTCCCTCCTCCGTTCCTGTATGCACTTACCAGTTTTTCTACTGCTTCTAATTCAGCCCAAACTAAGTTGCCCAACACAGCAAGAACAAGTTGTCTTTCCCCCTTACGGAATTGTAATATTCTGCTAGATTGATGACACGTTTTGTACAAAAAGCAGTTAAAGCTATTTTTATTTCTTTTTTTTTTTTTTCCCCCCAATGCAGGAACACACTAGATTCAGTATGTTGCATGTTTGGTCCTACGTCTGGCATGTATTTTCTGCACTCCTAGCCACTTCAATTTGCCTCTTTCTTACAAAAATTCCATAGCAACCTATATTTAAGAAGCTACTTTCCTACTGCAATTTTATGATAAACAGGCACTGAAGCAAAAGTTTTAAACCACCATTAACTGATGAGCAAACATCTCAGACTGTAATTTTTTTCAGTTGTTTTCCCACCATAACCGACTATCAAAGAACAGGGTTTTTTATGATCCCTGTTATAAACTTTGATTGTTTATAATCAGTTTTTCAAAAGGGAAAAAATGCCTTCCCTAGAGAATACTACTCTCGAACGTTGTTGGTATAGGTGCCCATACATTCAAGAGATTTCTTGAACTCTGCCACTGAAAATGCGTTTATCTGCTTCCTAAAGTGGCACCGACCGCGCTCTCTCCACCAAATAATCCCACCTGCTGCGCGACCTGCAGCCTGACCCGGGGATTCCCGCTGGCTGCATCAGCTGAGTACATTTGGAATTGATTCCAAAATTTCATTTTACTCGATGACTCCAGGCACATCATCAGTATTGACTGTGTACTGGGCTTGTGTGGCAAGGCGTGGGCAGCGGGGGCTGCGGCGGGGGCTTCTGTCAGATGCTGCCAGCAGCTTCCCCCGGCCTGACGGAGCCAAGACAGACCCGCTGCTGGCCAGGGCTGAGCCCACCGGCGACGGTGGCAGCACCTCAGGCATAACGGATTTAAGAAGGGGACGAAGTTCCTGCAAGACAGCAATCGCAGCGGGAGAGAGGAGCGAGAACGGGTGAGAGCAGCCGCCCTGCAGGCACCCGGGGCAGGGCAGGGGGCAGGGGTGCCCTGGTGAAGCCCCCGGCGAGACAGGCTGTGCCCCCAGCCCGTGATGAAGCCCACAGGGTAGCAGATCCCCCCCCAGCCCGTGATGAAGCCTCCAGCAAGACAGGCTGTGCCCCCAGCCCGTGATGAAGCCCACAGAGGGTCAGGCTGTGCCCCCAGCCTGTGATGAAGCTCCCGGCGAGACAGGCTGTGCCCCCAGCCCATGATGAAGACTCCCCAACCCGTGGAGCCCACCAGGGATCCCACACCAGGGCAGGGGGTGCCCGGAGGGGCTATGATGCATGGGGAGAGGAGCCCGGGCTGGGGCAGGGCTGCTGCGGGGCTGGGGACCCCGCAGGGACCCCCCACCGGGGCCATTCAGGAAGAACTGCAGCCCCCACGTCGGAGTGGTTTGTGCGGGGCTGTCTCCCGTGGGGGGGACCCCGCGCTGGAGCGGGGAGGGTGGGGGGGGCCTCCCCGTGAGGAGGGAGCGGCAGAGACAGCGTGTGATGGACGGAGGGACCACAGCCCTGTGCCCCGTCCCTGCGCCGCTGGTGGGGAGGAGATGGAGAAACTGGGAAGAAGGGAGGGGCGGGGGGAAGGTGTTTTAAGGTTTGGGTTTATTCCTCGTTATTCTACTCTGATTTGATAGACAATAATTAAACTAATTTCCCTAAGTCGAGTCTGTTTTGCCCGTGACAGTAACTGGGGAGTGATCTCCCTGCCCTTATCTCTACATAAAGCCCTGGCATTATAATTGTCTCTCCCCTGCCCAGCTGAGGAAGCCAGTGACAGCACGGCTTTGGTGGGCACTGGGTATCCAGGCAGGGCCCACCCACCACAGACTGCAGGTGCAATGATACAGTATCTTGTCCTACAACGTTATTTTAGCCTAACACAAGAGCTGCTGAGAGGACATTTCTTTGAAATTCCTGGATCCAAAAGACAAAGAGAAAAGAGACAAAAGTGCAAGAAGGGAAACCCAAACTGGCTCACTACTCAACCACAAGACAGCACAAGATCTCTGCTTCCAAGGACCCTAGAAAAGAGCAAACCACTCACCTCTAGCAGACTCCCATGGTGTTTTCCCTGACAGGTGACCGAGATGACCACCTCTGTCTGCCTCAGTCACCGCCTGTAGGCACTGCCTCAGAACTGGTCTCCAAACACAAGATGTATTTTCAGATTTGCCTATGACACTAAGGATGTACAACATCGGCAATGTTTTCAGACTTCTTGTGATTCGATCAAAGTTTCTTTTCCTGCATATAACTCCTGTAAATATGGACACACATATGTACACATGCATGAGTGCAAGAAACCCTGTTATAGATATCAGCTGTGCTTGCAATTTCCCTTGAATCTGAAGAGTTGAAAAGATTTCTGCACTTCAAGTGTCTTCTAAAAATTAAACTGGGCTGCAACAATTCAGTCAAGGGCTGTCTATTACAGAGTTTCACTGTTAATAAAACTAAAATTATGACCACAGCAGGCACTCGAGTAACAACCAGACTGGAGAAGGAACCAGATTACATGTATGAACCTTTGGTATACATGAATCAGTAAAATATTGATAAGTAGAATCACACTGGAATAAATCCATTTATGACCTACCGCTGCCGACAATGGTAAAGATTTAGCTAAGCAGCTACTTGACTCAGGGCTGCTTTCCCGGGTCTGCTTCACTTAGCATCCATCAAAAAAAAGAGAAAGTCTTAGAGCCTGTCCAATGATCGATGGGCTTCTATTACTGTTACAGAGTCAGTAATATATAACCTATTGTTTGGGTAATAACTTATATGTTTTCTTACTTTACAAGACTGTTCAGTGTGGTGTTTGATATATGACGTGTTTTATGCACATCTACACAAAACACAAGTCATTCATTTTCATTAAGGAAAGATGTATGTAAATAATTTCAGAACAGATTCCGACATCTTTATTTTTTTATGTAAGTATCTAACTCCATAACTCCTCCCACTGTCGTGAGTGGGATGCTTCACAATGTGAAAGGGTTTCTCTTTCCTCTCTCTTTCCATTTTCCTTCTCTCTCTCTCTCTTTTTTTTTTTTTTTTTTTTTTTTTTTTAATGTGGTATTTGAGGTGACAGGTCTCTTAGGAGGCTCTAAGCAACTACTTCATCCAGCCCATTAAATTTATTTATGAAGCTACCTTGAAACTGGTTATATTTTGCCTTTGACAGTTTCATAACCTATTTACATGTGCATGTAGGTGTTTCTCCAGCGTTTTAGACTTCTCACCCAATTTAGATACTTAAACTGTTCACCGAACACCAAAGATACCTGCTCCTCCATTTAGCATGGACTAGGGAAGGGAGGTACTGAGAATTACACAGAAAAAAAACTTTTCCAGAACACATTAATTAATTTTTAACAAGCCTACAAAACCCGCTAAACACAAGAAGTGTAATTTACAGTAAGTGTATATTACAAGTACAGTACTTCCTATATACTATGTGCCCATATAAAGTATATATTTATACATAGTGTATATACACATGTGAATAATTTATATTAGTCTCCATACAGATGCAGAACTGCTGTGGAAATTATCAAGAGATTCTGAGATTTCTTAATGACAAAAACTCTAAGTCCTTGGGAGCTGTAGCCAGGGAGCATCACTAGCACATCAAAACCAGCGGGTGTGAGGTGTGCTGCTGCAAAACCACAAAGGGAGGTGCAGAGCTGTGCATGGGTGTTAATCAGCTCAGGTCTTAAATGAAAGGGGCTGTACTGGATAAAACAAATTCACATCGTTTGGTACAACAGCTTCACTTAGTTCTCAGTAACGATCTTCTACAGAAGAGTGTAATATATTTAGAAATGTATTTTATATATAGTTCAGATTTCTGTATTTATATAACAGGTAAGAGTACGCGTACTCATATATTCAGCAGTGATTTGCATTTCAGGGACATTGTGAACAGGTATTACCTTTGGGCTGAAGAGCACCTAATAGATTTTTCTTCCAAAAAATTCTTCCCTTTCCTTTATTTTGGCATCCATAGCATTTCATGGCAACATGGTTTTGAACTGCCTGCTTACCAGTTTCCTTTGATGGCCTTGTAGGTCACGAGCAACCGTGAAGAGTCATTGCCTACTATGGATTTCATCTGTACCTTCCAGGCGCCCCCTCAAAACGTTCTCTTTTCAAGGCTTGAAGAATCTTTGACTGGTCTATTTCCAGAGCTTTTGTAAATCAGTACAAGAGTAGATCCTGGCTTAAGTCACAGATCAAATGGATCCGGTGGTCTCTGTAAAGCTTAGATTCATGTCACTATTCGTCCGCCACAGAGAATCAACCCCACCATTTCTGTGATCATCAGCGGCTGCTCAATAGAGGCCCACATGCAGGATGACCGAGTTATTTCAGTTCACCTCCACTAACGCAGCCTGCCTCTTTTCCAAAAAGTATGGCGGGTGAAAAGCTGACACTAAAAACCAAGTATTTTAGGGTAATGAGTATGTGTGCACATGGCCTTGCTTATGGAGCCTGCATCACTATAGGGATAATTGAAAGACAGAACAATTTTCTTCAAGGAAAAGGCCTTTTCAGGTAAACCATTTACAACACAGACACAACAAGGACAAAAGTGGTTCAAATTCTACTCTCCCAGCAGAAGGGAACAGATTGATTGACTCTGCTATATTTAGAGAAGTTTTCTAGATTTATATTGACAGAAGAGAAGACAATTTGTCCCAAAGTATCTCAGATACAAACAACTGAGATGATGATATAACATCTGCCCTCTTTTCCAAAATCCTCTCTTTGTTATTTAAAGCTAGTATAGTGGAATAATGCACTATCATAATATTTAATTGCCGGGCACTTGCTTATTGTAAAGCTGTTTCGATAATAATTTCATATTCCTCTAGGTGACACATTGTTTTTAGTGGAGCTTCTAAGTTCAAATTCATTCTTATGGTATATAGTTCTGCTCTGTTGACCTCCGTCAAGGTCATCTTCCATTCCTGTGCAGGATGGTAGAAATGTGGCCACAGATCAGACATTTTGCAAAAAACTTCTAATTTTTGAGAGGAGGTTGGCTATAAACAGGTATTTGTATTTTCTGTTCTCAGTACTCTCAAGAAACATGGGGATTTGATAGCAGATGGGCAACCAAATTTATTTTGAACTTCAAAAAGCCATTTTGAGCAAAGTTTAAGTATTTAAAGCAAAGCAATTTATGCATTTCTAAATCATAATTTCATCTCACCCATTGCTAAAGTGAGCCACATGCGTTTTTAAGTAATCTTATTAAGGAAGGGTCTTAAAGGCTTTTGGGGTTGGGTTTTTTTATTTTATTTTTTATTCTTTGGGGGGATACGGAGAGGAATTCTGAGTTTAATTTTTCTCCTACACCTTTTTTCCTGATTAACATCAAAAATATATTATATTAGAAGACATGGGAAATTGCTCACAGAATGCTCACTTCTTACAGTAGGGGAAAAATCTTTTTTCCCCCCCCTCCCTGCTAATCCTCAGTTTTAAAAAAAGTCTTTTAATACTTTTTTTCGACAGTAGACTGAACCCATGAACAAAGATTGAGAACAGAGCTGAAAAATCCAGAATATGCTCATCTGTGCATTTTTCCTCCTATCTGCCCACTGTCCATTTCTACTACTAATTTAATCAACTTCTAACACATCTGCAGTATTTATCATAAGCTCGTCTACTTTAAGCTAAAGACTCTAAAAAAGACATAAAATCATGGCATTACATTCATCAGAAATAAAGCTTATTTAAGCCAAAATACTCATGAACTGATTTAAATACTAATGAGGCTGACAGCTACCGAGTGGCAGAATGGGAACAGGAGTACGGAAAATACCAGTGGCCTTACTGTATTGTGAGCCCTTGAAGTGAACTGCAATTAGTTAATAAAGAGGATCTTTACTACTGTTTAACTATCGATATGCCTTAGAAATGGACTAAAATCAAAATTCCACATCCGGATACTTTCAGCTTGTTTCTGGTATAAATACCAAACTATGTTTGGGAAATGGTATGTAACTGGATGTGAGTTACAGAATATCTTTTGGGCAGTAAAATCAAGACCTGTAATTTTTAACTTCTTTCATTTTCTCATTTCCTTGCTTCAGTGAATTCTCAGACTATCTATCACCCCTCCGATGCTAATGGGAAATACTGTGAACATCCAACAAAGAAAAAGGCTGGAGGATCTGTTATGTCTCCTCTAACACTTGACTAGCAGAAAGAAGAATATTGCCTATCAAATGGGAGAGATCATGTTTAGCTTTATAGCAGCCTCAAGACTTCAGCGGGAAATTGCAAGTTCAGTGCGAGCCTGACACCTGCTTTCTCCTCTTTTTGTAGACTTGGGAGCATGCAATCGTAAAGCCTGGACCACCACAGAAAGCTACCTGCACCCCCCTTCTATCAGGCTGGCAGAACGCATAAGCAGAACACTACCAATGATGCTATATTTTAATACAGGGACACCCTGAAAACAGTTGGAAACAATTCTAATTTCCAAGAAACCCGACCACTACAATACTATAAATTTACCCTATTATTAAGCACTATCAACAGCTAAATGAGCCTTATTTTCTTTTTCACTGACAAGATCTGCTACTGACTAACAGCAAGGGGATGAATCCCACAACCTGAAAGCTGTGGACATTTTTCAGACTATCTGTCATACCAAAAGAGAAACTTCCCCAGGTCTTTACCAACCGTATTACTGGGTTTTGATAATCTTAGATTTGCTATTTGAATAGATTTCTTTTAAATACTGCTCATATTTTGGGAAAGTCTAAAGGGTCTGACTAGGAATTGGAAACTACACGGCACTAGGTGCTGCATGCAACAGAGTAACAGACCAAGCACTTACAGTGCCAGTGTCAGCTGATGTCAGAAATACATACAGTAAAAGGGGCAGAAATATTAAAGAGCAACCTTTGAAAAAGAAGCATTTTTTTAAAAAATAATATCCTGCAAGTTCTTTGCAAACAAAATCTCTTGTTTGGAATAAAAATTCGGAATGGGAAACGTGAGGGGAAAGCAATACTGTTTTTCTTATTTTATCATTATTTCCACTTTGACTTCTAGAACACTCCCTCTTCGTTTTAATCCCTTTCTGTTGTAAAAAGTGGTGCTTGTCTATTCCAACTATCAAAAGCCAGTACAGTTTCATTCATTTTTGTTTGAACCTCTTCAGCAAGCATGCCTGAACTTGATGACCGTTTTCATTCTTCTAAAACTCTGTTTTAGGGAATACTTTATTTTACAGAAAAATTAACTCAAACTACAGCTGAACAAAAACAAGCCTCAAAAGACAACTGAAGTACAGAGATTCTTATAGACTAAAATTTTCAAAGGCTTAAAAAGCTGAAACTTTCCAAATTCCAGCCACCTTTACAGCAGTGACTTATTTATATGGTA
This sequence comes from Falco biarmicus, assembly GCF_023638135.1. Taxonomy (NCBI): domain Eukaryota; kingdom Metazoa; phylum Chordata; class Aves; order Falconiformes; family Falconidae; genus Falco; species Falco biarmicus. Next base: position 2,198,215 of record NC_079305.1, read on the forward strand.
CACAGACATCGCTTTGCTTTTCTGAAAAGCCTCAGTCTCAGTGACCAGCACGCTACAGGTACCAGATGACTGGCAGTTATCACTACTGCTACTCATTTGATCTGGTAAACAAGAAGCACGGGACCTGCAAGCTGTTGCTTACTTCAAAGAGAAAAATGTCTGCTATTGCCACCGTAAACATAAAAAGAGACACAACTGTATCAACACACACTAGGTTTATTTTATATACAATGCTGAGAAAGAAAAAGCTGAGTTTGGAGTTCATCAAAACCCGAGCCCCCATATGCAGCATGTGGTTTAATTAGAAAAATCAGCATTTGGGCTAATGTGACCATAGCAGCCAATAACACATTAGATTTATAAGAAATAAAAAAAAATAATAAAAAAATTAAACTAAGAGCTCAAATCCTTTCATCTTTTCCCTGACCTTCTACTTCAATTTTCCAAAGCATCTACCCTTTTGCTCACCTTTGCACTGTCATTTTAACACTGCTATTAAATGTTTATATTACAGTAGAGCCCAAGGCTTAAATCACAAGTAAAGCGCTGTGGTGGAAAGCACTGTGAATTCACATGAAAGCATAGCTCTTGCCCAGAATAGCCTTTAATTGAAGAAGTAACGATAATGTTGTAATATAGTAAGACAACAAGTACTGACATCATAAGGAAAATATGTTTAACCCAAAACTAATTATGGCAAAGCTACAGAAAGATCCCAGACCTGTACATCCAGAAGTGCACCTTGAGCAGAGCTGCATGTATTTCTTAATCTTTTTAGTTGTACAGCCGCAAGTCTAACACACACAAGCAGACCAATGATTTTTTAGCTTAACTAGCAATACATTAAAACTTCATTTCCACAGTAATCCTTTTAGGCTATCAAAATACAGCACTGGCGGAATGGAACGTGTATCAATTGGCATATGCAATACCTCTGAGTTTATATAAACCATATATGTATATGGTTACTGACTACTAGTAAAGTGATACATTGTTATCAGTAAAAGGCATAATCTGAAAAATACCCAGCTTCAATTCAGCACTGAAATGTGAAAGCATCAAGAAAACAGAATTAAGCAGAATAGTCAGCAAAATACGTGCGGACACAACAACTAAAATCTGCATTACTGCATTCAGAAGAGAGTTAGTTCAAAGGTTTCGTGTGTGTCCTGTAGTCACGATGATTTGCATAATTAATCTCCAAGGCCAGAATAAAATAATCACTACCTTATAATTCTGAAAACCTATTTTATTTTATCTTCCTTGGGCATTTTATTTAATCTAAGTTCCTCACTGTCCTGAGGAATTCATAATCTTCCTCCTCAGTGCTGGTAAAGCTTAACAGGAGTAGAAATAGCTTACAAAGATTGTAATTTCAGTAAGATTTGCTCTTAGGTTAGGCACAGACTTCAGCTTTCAAATAAAAAGCAATGCTAGACATTAAGATTCAATTGCTCCTTAAGAAGTTATTGCTTTGCATTTAAATATTCTCATCTTCTAGACCCCTTTTTTTCCTCCTTCCTATTCACACCATCTATCTCATTATACATATGAAATTCAAATGATCCTAAAATCAATACCTCAAGTTCTCTACTACTTTCCATCTATTTTCATTCGCACTGTCCCAATCCAACTTTTCTTAGCTTGTCTTTCCCAGGTAACTTACCTTTCATTTCCCTACCTCAGATCCAGTTGAATAATATAAAAATAACAGCCTGAAGTCCAGAAGCTCACCTAAAAGCCGTTATTCTCCAATAGCAACTTGAAAATAAAACTCAGTCGCTATCTGCTTTAATCCTTATTCTTCCCTTTGTGTTACCTTCCTATGTTTGGAAAAAACCACACCTTTGAACACACTGCAGGGAGGCAAAGGTTTCACTTTCATGCTTTATTAATATACGTCAAATTCATGGGAATTATACTGGTTTATGGTGTATGACAGTAAGGTATGATAACGAGTTTTGTTATCTTCATACGACCAGATGTACGTACGAGAGGTCAGCTACACTATAATAAATACGGTCCATCAACATACAACTTGCGTGTCAGACTCAGCCTGAAGCTTTGTTGATAGTAAGCAACGACCTGGTAAGTCAGCAGAAAAGGCAGAGTCAGAGATCTCTGACTGCACCAAAAAAAGTGTGGAACCGAAGTATTTTTTGCCAAATAGACACCAAGTGGTGTTTGTGCAGCTGTTCTTCAATTTGGGAAAGTTTTCAAGTGAAACAAAAAGAACCAAGATTTCTCCCTGACCAAAGAAACAATATTATTTCAAAAAGATTCCACGATGCTTTCTGTAAGAATCAACTGACTCTCAGTTTAGCTCATCCACTCACAAATTATGGCACAATCTGGGAAGCATCCGCCAAATTCTACATCAGAAACAAACACATTTCACTGACAGATCAAACGTTCAGAATCAAGATATCCATATATTGTCCTGACACACCATTTCTCAGCAGGTCACGTTTGGGAATCACCTTTCCTATGCCTTACCTTCCCAAAGTGTAACCTACAGCCCCACACACTGATGGTTTTATAAGACATAGTTTCTCATTTGGATGCTGGAGGAGCTCTGCACTGTCAGCCTTTACAGGCAAATTTTATATTTATAAAAAAACTAAGTACTGAGGTGATCATTAAAAGTTGCATTTACTTTTAGTAAACAGTTTATTTTCTAACCAGGTGACACGATAGCACTGAGATGTATCTACTTACCATTATCAGACAGAGAGACCTAAAGCATCTCTAAGAAACCAATAATCCCGTGTAAGAAGCGTTTAAAACTAATTGTTTGATTACAGATAAACCTTTAGAATCATATGAAAAGTCCTAGAGAGCATTCCGATCTAAACTTTATTCCTACAGATAAAATGGATAAACTTGCCCTCAGTACCCATGTTTAGGAATGGATAAGCTGAATATAAATGTGGTTATTGGAGGAATAACATCTCAGTTAAGGAGTGGGTGAAGCCGCCTCAGACTGCCTGCCTTGACTGCTCACTGCAACGCAATCAATTTTAGGAAAAAACCAAGAGAGTCTTAGCTACCAAGATCAGAGTTTTCAGGTATTTATATAGTAAACACTTTATTAAACTTCACACTGACAAAAAAAAGGTTTCTTTTTAAAAACAGGTGCTGCAGTATCTGACAAGCGTTAAAACTAGATTTTGTGGTGGTCCACAGCACCAAATACCAATTTTAGCAACAGCTACCTCCTAATACGGAGTTTTCATAATACAGGCAGCAAAAGAAAGGAAAAAAGTCCTTGAACCCAAACAGTCTCCCTTGGTGCAACGGAGTTCCACTGACACAAAGGACAGCCCATGCACAGAAGAATCTATATTGTTAGTAAGTAACTTTGTGATAAATGAAAGGACACCCACTGGCTGTCAGTAGGAACTTTGTGGGGTTAAAGGAACAGCTGGATTTGGAGATTTGGCTCTTATATATACTCCTAGCAATTAGAACCCAACATTTAATTGTCTGGAACAAAGCCCAAGTAACTATTTTTTCTTACGCTAAGGCCTGACATTTGAATGTATTTCATTTCAAGGTTATATGCTGTTTATATCTTTTTTATTAGTTCTGCAGCACAGCATCGTAATTGGACACTTTTATCATCACACTGATTCTTTTGGTTACTTTTATGACAACAGTTGGTGGGTACCTGTTTTTCCTCCCCTTTCTATTCACATCTTATTAATTCAAGGCTATTTTTAAAAAAGTCAAATAAGAATGGAACAGAAGAGCACTGTTCTCAAAGCAGGCATTCTCAGGGAGCTGTGAAAAACGCAATCTTTTTTTCTCCCTACAAAACATTTCACAACAGTTACTGCAGCCATTAACCATCCTGTGAAATGGTACTTCTGCCGGCAGAAGTCAGCATTTCTAAACTAGCTTCACACAACTACACAGAACAGCAGCAGCAGGCGTTATGGCCCTGTATGAAGTGACTAGGTATCAGCCAGTATGGAATACACCAGAACATCCCTCGCAGTGCCTCTCAAAAGAGCATATTGCATTCCTCTACATGTAATGCACTGAATTCCAAAGAAACATCTTGCTTTTGGAGCAAGCCTCAGCCCCGGGCTTTTGGAAGATCTGTGGTTTAGGCTTAGAGAAACACTGTGGTTCTGTGGAACCAGAGGAAGCTCACAGGATAGCAGAGGCACCACGCGCATCGTCTTCTGCGCCAAATGACACTATTAAGTAGCAGATTCGTGCTGCACTCAAGTACCAGCTGTGCCAACTCCACAAAGCTTAACACAGAAAGGCAATCCAGAACGACTGTAACTCAAGTTGTAGGACTGACAGAGAAGGAACTAGCAACCTCCTTTTCCAGTTAGCCAGCGAACCCCTCAGTTATACCCAAACCACAGAGTTTTCACGTCTCTCTTTTTCCCCACTCACACCCCCACACAAAGTACATCAAGGAGCAAAGCAAAAAAAAAAAAAAAATGTTCTCTAAATCCTGTCAGTCTCTCTGTTCACAGCATTCACCTTCCCAAGATGTCCCCTTCTACCTACTCAGGTCAGGGCGATGCTAAAAAAATTACTTATCTATTAATAAAGGCACTGGAAGTTCACTCCAAAATTTATGGCTCCTGTTTTAAAGCATTAGAAAAGATGTTCCCTCCTTCATCAACAAATGGGTTTGATGGAATGTCTCCAGGAAGATTTTCCTTATGCTGCTGATAAACTAAAGAGCTCAAAATGCTAAGCCACAAGTGAAAACAGTGATACAGCCTGAAGAGGTATGCACACAGAAAGGACAGAAATTATACAAATTAGGCATCTCATGAAATTATGAAACTTTAAAGAATTAAATAATGAATGAGAATTAACTCCCCCCCCCCCCCCCCCCGAGGCATTAATGCTACTGCAACATGCCTTGAAGGCAAAAAAGAATGGAATAACAAACAACAATTTTTACTTATACAGTACCCAGTGCATATATTGAGACAGGACAGGCAAGAAAACTGATTTATTTTTTTTAAGACGCTACCTTATACAGAAAGCATCAACCAGTTCTGCTTTAAATTACATATACGTATAAGAAATCAGATTCAGCTAGAAGACACAAAGTGATGCTGCTTTTAAGAAATATTGCCAGTAAAGCTGCAGCTTGAAGGAATATACTGTCCAATCTTTTTGTCACAGATTAAATAGCAGGTTTTATTTGTTTTAAAGTTTCGATTTTATTTTTTTAGAAGGTATTTGGTGATCACGTCTTGAAAATTTTCAGAAGAAAAGCCAAAATACCGGCTTCTGTTTGAGATGGTTCTTTCTCTTTCCCCTTGGAGAACTCCAATAGTCTACACTGTCAATCTGCTCACTCTGTGTCCCACTCCAGGACGTGGGTACCCAGCTATCGCTCCCGTTTACTCCCTCCAGTTTCTCCCAAGATGAAATACAGATTTAGGCACCAGGACAGTTTGCTCTACACTCCAGCACAGACAGGTAGTACTGATACGGTTTGTGCCAAGCTAAGCTCACTCCACCCAAAACACTCCGACAGCTTTTGCCCCCCCCAAAACCCTAGACACGGACACCCACTCCCGCTGTCCCCAAACCCCAGCAGGCTGCGACATGAGCTTTTTGGTATTTTTGGCACTACGAAAAAAAAAAAAAAGTTTTTTAGCCGTACATACACACTAAGGGAGACATAGTCAGGCCTCAGCAGTGGGTGTAAACCCAAACTACATTAAGTAGCCCCGAGATGGGTGTTTAGTTCTTCCAAAGGGAAGCAACACACCCCGTAGATGGATGTCAGCAGGGCTCTCGGTGGGAAATCAGTGACCGGGGCCTAATTCATACCTGCACCTGACCTCAGGGAAGTCACTTGGCTTTGATGCAGTCGACTGTTTATAAAACAGGGATGCCAATAGCAATTAGGTTTGAAAAACACTTCTGCATTCTGCTGATGGCAAATACTACAGAAGAAACAACTAGCACACCTCAGATAACCTCAGCACAGAGTGCTATTCATAGATCAGCTGTAGGGAAAGAGAAGGGTAAGAAGCAGCAGGGCTCTTCAGGCAGAGGGAACTGGCCGTTATTAATCTGGGATAGGAGGGGTATTAAGGAGAAAGGTTTCTTTTGTACCACCCCCATTCATGTGGGACATTGCTGCTATCTAGGAATAAACTATAATTTTAGTGTTTGTACATGATTTAGTTTAGTACGTGAAAATATGTAAATATTTCTTAAATGTATCTGTAAAGGGATGGTCCATATTTAATTGAATATCCTTTTCTCTTAACAGTTCTCCCAACAATGTTGCTTGGAGAGCTGCGAGAAAAGAAAGCTAATACTTTTCATAGTATATAAAGATTACGCTACTGAGATTGACAGAATCATTGGCTTTATGTCACAGAAGACAAATGCCTTCTTCCATATGATGGTGGTTCCCACGGAAATCCCTTGAAAACTGGGAAAACACATAAATGGAAATTATGCTTCTACTAAAGAGAAGCTGAAGCAAAGTTATCTTGATTTTTTTATGATGATGATTATTAAAACAAGCTTGAATCTAACAGCACTGTTATACTCAATCACAACAAAGTGATTTAAAATACCTAATTGTCTGCAGTTCTCCACAGCATGGACTGTACTATCAGGTACAGGTCTCCCCTAGGGGAAATCTCACTGAGCAGCAAAGCCGGTACGGCCGGACCCAACGATTGCATGCAAGTTTGAAATGACTGAGGTGAATGGCAAGATTAGTGATGAGAAACTTGATTACTGGGGAAAAAAAACCCCACGCTATTCCCTTGCGAGTATGACCTCTAGCACATTATGCAGAATACTGGAACACAAACATCATCCCAACTCCAGATAACAGGCGAGTGTCCTGAAGACATCTACAGTTAGTCTGTCAATAGTACCGAGAAGGGCCAGTGTAAGACACTTGGCGCTTTGAAAACCTGGGGGTCTTAAACCGGGGAAAACAAAATATCTGATTTAACTACTATTTCCACTAACTATTGCATGAAGGATCATCTCCTGTTCGCTGCTGATCACTCTTAAACACACACATTTCACGTCCCTCCTTTTCGCTTCCGATCACTCTTTACGCACACATTTCCTGTCCCTCAGAACTTTACTGGAAAACGTTCAGATGGTACAAAGTTGGCAAGACTCACAGCAGGTTCTTTCAGTGAACAAACTGGTCCTTCTCATCCAAACAGAAAGCTAAAGACCCTCATGTCAGAAAGAGGTTAAGAACGTACAGTCTCGGATATTCTTTGGAGAAAGCATGAAGTAGGATGGAGGAAAAAAAGGCTCTATTAGTACTGTTGATCCACATTTTGATGAAAGCTTAAAATGTAAATGAAAAGAGAGAGAATAGGGATGAAGCATCTTTAAACTTGCAACAAATCATTTTATATTGATAGAGTCCTGGGCTTAAATCCAAGCACAGCTATTGCCTTAATGCAGACTGATTTCAGGAGACTTAAAAATAGCCAAGATACTATGGTGATTGGCAGGCATTGTAGAGACAGCTGCCAAAATCAAATTGATTTTTTTTTTCCCTTTTGAAGGACTCCACATAATTTAAGCAAGGCTACAAATTAAAGCACACACATATGACTCCTTGATGATTTAAAAAACACAGTCCCCAGGAGGGGAGCTATTCCTCCACCCTCACCTTTGAGGAGCACAGGGAAATCATGTGCAGGCTGACCCCGCAATGCTGGAAAGGGGCCAAATGAGCGATTTGCTGCAATTTTGCACTGTATATGATCATGCCCAACTCGGCTGCTATGCTTACAGTTCTGACAAGTATGAACTCTAGGGCTTCAACAAACAGCAATTCCTACTATTGTGCACTATTAGCAGATGGGACCGTTTCTCTAGGCAGGAAACTCAATTACACTAGGTATCTCCTTAAGGTAGAGCCGCAACAAGAGGTCACACAGGCTACACAAATAGGTACAGGTCACCGGTAGTATTCGCAGGAAAAAAATCCAAATGTTACTAAGCTAGAGGAGGTCCAGAAGGTAGCAGAAGGCATGACTTCAGGTATTGTGGGGATTTTTTCTTTCCTCATATTAGAACCGTCAGTTTGTACTAAAAGGTCAGGCAGGCAAAGGCAGAGAGGAATTGGGAGAGGTGGGGGTGGTGTTTTGAAGCATTTTCTAATCCATCGAGAACACCGCCTGCTTACAGCATTCACACATCTGTCTGAGGCTCTTGAGATATTGCTTCCAACAGCAATATAAATGAATTCAAACATGCATTACAGGTCTGATTAATTTTCAGCTAGTGACATTTAAAAAATAAAATACATGTCAAGCAGTCTCTCTGTCATGTGGCATACAATACATCTCCAAGTGCTTGTACTTCCCATATGCGGAAGGTTTGCTGATATTAGTAAAGCTCAAGCCTCTGAGCTGCTGGCTGTTAACATTCCAGGGAGGTTTTAAATAAGTAATATTAGACATTGTTCGTTGCTTCAGTAGTAAAGGTAACAGAAATGAACACCAACCCGTTCAGCTTACAGTTATTTATACAGATGGAGTACACAGAGTACTACTTAGTGCAGAGCTTTTACCTACGTTTGTGATACTCTTGGCCTTCAGTTTCATACTACAGAGAAGCAACAGCCCTCGCCAGATCCATATGAAGCAGAATAGCCCTGTAATCACCCTTCTACACGTAAGGTGTACACAAATACAAGTCACAAAGGCTGATGTTAGCCCTGTTAAGATCACCTCCTTAGTTTCCCTTTACAGTGCAATTAACAGCATTCCCCACTGCCTATTAAACGAGCCTAGCAAAGACTAGTCTCAGTGACAAACATTAGCCATTACAAATATCACTTACAGCATCAAGCAATTGGCTGGAAATCGCATGAGTTATGACAGAAAGGACTAGGGTACCACCCATTATGTCACTGCACCACACTTTCCACAAATTCCTGCCTTTAAAATTAGCAGAGATGTCCCTCGCCCAAGCGACATACTTGCTAGGTCCAGTAATCACAGGGAATTCATTCACTTAATCAATCTGTGATTTGATAATTGCAATATCATTACTCTCACATTCATATACATTCGTATGTTCCCTAAAGAATGAAATGCCTAACACAAAAATTCCAAAAAGAAAAGCTCACTAGACTGAATAAAACCGTGATCCAATGCAAAAATACCGTTGCTTTTTTTTTCTAAAATGCATTTTAACTTGTGATGTATTTCTCTTGCAATGAGCGGATAATCATAACTCTGTTCTTAACATTGACAATTTAAATACAGGTACCAGCTCTGAAATTATTATGGAAATAATGAACACAAATAAACATTAAGCATGGCTTTGTTCAAACTGTAAGTTTCTACAGGCAACAATGAAGTGACAAAAATTTGATATGGTGAGGCCTGATCCCCCCCCCCTCCATCTTTATGTTAAGTAGTCAAACGCCCTTTGATTTTGTTTGGGTTCTTGGTTCAAGCCTCAGGTGCTCATTCTCATGGGCCTGGCAAAACCCCACATCTGCCACACTACATATTTCAGTCCTGCTTTTTTATTAGAAATCTTTATATGGGGGGAGGCACTGGTTTTCCATTATAAATTTCCCTATGCTAAATACATCCTTGGTACAATCACTACATAGGATCCCTACTTAAAGATCACCTTTACTCAGTCCTCCAAGACCATTAAAGCCTAAGTATCCATTACGTGTTCTGCCCAGCCTATTAGGAAGGTCAGATGTTACAAGACAACTACCTTTCAGCTCCAAATGCAATTACACTTCCTGAAAATCATACTGCTTGCATTCTTTTTGAAATACATAATGAGATTTTCATACAGAAGCAGCACTGTAGAAACGATAAACCTTTTATATCATACCAAGACTAGAAAATAAGATCTCTGTTTAGTTCAAATACACGGCAAGCATGACAAAGTCACAGAGAAATTAATTCTGAACATTTAGAGCCAGAGCTAGGATGGCTCATCAGGCATGGTTCTATGTTGCTTTAGAAAAATAATTATAATTAGGATCAAGTTTGACGTATCTTTCATTATTAAAGATAAGGCACAACAATTTCCAGAACAGTCTAACATACGAACTTAAGGCACAGTGCATCATATGTCTGAAATAATAAATGTTTTATCATCATCTGTATTACCGTGGCCACCAAAAAAACATGCAAGCAGAAACAATAAATGTTTTATCATCATCTGTATTATCATGGCCACCTAAAAACCATGCAAGCGAGGATCAACTTTGTTTGCTCATGAAACTATTAAGACACATACACAAAATTCAGTTCCCAAATAAAAAGGTCTAGCTGTCCAGGCACCACAAGAGTTGCAACAAACTGACAAAAAAAGACAGATGAAGGTGGGCGACACAAAGTGAAAGTAAGAAAAGAAAACAGATTATTACAAATCCTGCAATCTAATGATGCAACTTGTTTATCTTTTAGAGTAAATGCAACTAATTTATTATTTGAAATTAAATTAAAATGTTTTACCCATGCCATGGAGTATTACCCAGCGCTACCTGATACCAAAACCAAAGAAGCTGTTATACTTGGGAGATGACATTTTCTTTCCCTTCCTTTACTGCTATGGAAGGTAGCTTCTGCAGTCGGAATTCTGCACTGCAAAAATTTGCTATCACCTCTCTTCAGCAGAGACGTTAAAGTCCTTGACAGTTTAGACTAGAAAAAAAAATAGCTAGCTTTGGTACTCTGCAGTCCTGAAGGTTTCGTTTGGTTTATTCCCATGACTGGTATTTTCACAGATGAACATTTGCTCTGTAAATGAAAGATGTTGACCTACAGCTCTTGCCTGCAGATAGGAGAGTCACTACTATTGTCAGATGAAGTTCTCTCCCTTAAGAATAGCCAAAAGCCAAAATTGTTTATCATATACAATGAATCACCTTACATGGGACTGAAATCTGAAGCCTCCAGAAAGAACATCCATTAAAGAGTTCATTAGACATGTCATGTTTAACATGCACAACATGAAATGTCAATTTCAAATGTAGTTAAAGTACAAATGCTCTAGAAGTTTCTATATGAGGAAGAAGGAGTGAAAAAAATCTTGCCTTTCACCATTTTCCCAAAAATATTCTACATAAACATCACACTCGTGAATCACAACTGCCCTTGCCCTAGCAGGCAGGCTAGCCAGACAGCTTCTTGCAACTGTACTGTTACTGAGCCAGCAGCCTTTCGTTATTCAAACTATCCCATCCATCTCTGTGCTGACAACTCGCAGTTTAGAAGAACTTGTAAGGTGCCTGGAGATGTCTAGCTGTTTGAAAGCCAGCTTAATTAATTAATCATGGGCCTAATTGAAAAGACTGCTGAAGTCAACAGGAAAATTCTATCTATTCTAAAGGGTTTCATATCAGTCCCTATATACACCCCCGCTTCTCAGTCGAGAGACTAGCTTCACCTATTTCAAATGTCTTCACACTTCCTAAATCTTTATTTAAAGGTCAGAGTTTCTACTTGCCAGATAAAAGCATTATTTTTATATATGTTCCATATTGTGGCATCAGATGGAAACCCATGCAGAAGTCAAGTTGTCAATGTGGCAGAAGCCACATGTCCTGATCAATGAGACTCTGCATAAATGAGCTCTCGTTTTAACCCTAAAAACGGTTTTGTATGTCCATCAACTTTCTCTCTTCAGTCCATTTTAGGTGTTTGCAGTTTTCTTTCACTACTAAAGCCAAGAATTCTTGCGCTAGAGCTGCTCAATAGTCCCAGTTTAAATCACTGGGAATTCCAACACCAGTGAAATATCTCTTGATACTCCCAAAAGCTTAAAACTGCTATTTAAGTATTTTAAAAGCTCCGAATAGGGACATCACTACCAATTACACTCGGAATGGAATGACTTGGAGAACTTATCTATAAAAATTAGCTTTTAAAAACTGTTATTAAACCAGCAATAACCCCAAAGTAGTAAAGCATGTCCCTCTGCAATAAAAACTTCCCTGTCTGAAAACAAACAGCAAAGCCCTTAATGAACACACATTGACATCATTTTGGCAATAATGCATTAGGAAAACAGAAGGGATAACTCAAGTTAAGCGATATGGTGCTAGCATAATAATTTAGAGAGACAGAAAAACATCTGCATTCATATACAGCTCTCCAAGAAAACTTTCACCATCTAAGACTAGGATTTACTGAAATTAGCTCTTCAGTTTATGCAGAAGCTAAGGAAGGAACAATTTGAAATGGTTTCAGCATTAACATTATTCTGGAGTCAATAGAGTAACTTACTACGTTCAAAACACAGCCAAGGAGCTTTTGAGTTTTTATTCCTGGAGGGGGGTGTCGTCTTCATTCAAAAACCAGCTAGACCATTCATCCAGGCACAGCTGAAATCTCATTAATATGCACATTTTGGGAGTCTACTAACATTAGAATTAGTGAAAATGCAGTGATTGCTCATGCTAGTACGTATTCTTCAGTCACTGTATTGAAAATAAGTACTTTAGTATACGATAAAGCAAGAGGAGAATGTAAAACATATATCCTAGCCTCCTCCCCTTTCCCCTACCACTGGTGGATGTAACATGCTGACAAATCAGAATCTAATGTTCTAGAACAACAGGAGTTCACAGCTACAAGCTTCTATAATATTTGCCTTTTTGTTTGTAAGAAGGAACTTACTTTAAGGTATCTCTCTCTAGATTAAACTACACACATCTGTAGCTTGACCTAACGTTCTAAATACAAAAACTAGGAACCAAAGCAGACTCACACCCGTCATCGATCCCACCAAAAGAAGATCCATTATCAAGCTAGTCAGAATTAGCTGTCAGGATCTTGAATCCTCATCGACCCATTATGATCCCTTAAGAGCAGCTGCCTTTGCTATATTCTGGCATTTTGGTTTCCAGCAGTGACTAGAAAGCTTGAAGTCGGTGGTTCGACTCGGAACTGCTATTGTTTACGAAGCCAGATGAACCACCTCAGCTAATATTTTGGGGTTAAAGTAATGTTAAGATCTTGCTCAGAAATTTAGATAAGAATATAAAGATTTCAAGTAACAGCCTGCAGAAGGTGTCAGTGGGGAAAATTCAAGAGAAAAATAACATTTTCAGAAGCTCAGTATTCATGAAGCAGCACTAAGGTGTCATGTAATTAGAAATCACTGTTTAAAAAATTAAGAAAACATAATTTGAATTCACCATCCTCTTGAGTTTTACAAGACTATTACTGCAATTTCCCAGGTTCCCTCTCTTGCTCTGAAGAGTAGAAGCATCCCTGAAAAAAAAACCAGATTCTTCCACAGTACAAAGCTAAAACAGGTCAATGAAAAAAAATCTGGAGTAAAAACTCATGCGGACAGACTGAATAATATAACAGAACATGGAAAAAATGGAAAAATAAGATGAAATGCATTTTAAAAGCCCCAAACAATAAAAATAGTTGAAAAGCCTTTCAAATGTTTAGTGGTTTTGCTAGCAGAACTACAAAGTGGTCCAACAGTTTCTAAGGCAAATTAAGAGGAGCAGCAAAGGCATTTCAGTTCATCCTGTATTAGTCCCAGGCACTCGATTTTTTTTTTTCTCCTAGACCTATCTTTGTTTTCATCAGAAAATACTGAAAACATATTTTCCATCTATTTAATAAAATCTAAACTCCCATCATCTGGGTGACAACCTCACCGTTTAGTCACCTGAACTACATCCTTTGTTGGTCAGTGAATGCTGAATGTCAATGAGTTTTAAACAATTCGAAAATGTTCAGTGTAGTAGAGTTTAGCAGTGTAATTTCAAATGGGGAATTTGAGTGATACCAATTTAATCTTTCTTGCCATCCAGGTCATACACTATTAGAATCTTCTCCACTGAAAAGTTACACAGACGGTCCTCTGAGCAATGTACCATCCACATCTCTGGGTAAAGGACAAAAGCAGCATATTGTGGGGCTTACCACTGCTCATGACCTTTCAGGACTCATGTTTTTGACAGAAGAACACACTAGCATTTAATCCATGAAACACCATTAGCACTGTTATCAGATTCAAAAATTATCAGAGGGGAATTATTTTTTTTAAATACACCAAAAAATGTTTCACAAAGATTGACATTTCTTACACTTGTCAAATGAGATATTTGGGCAGGTGTTGTGAGCCAAAAAAATCAAAATAAGCATTTAAAATTGCTAAGATGTTTCATTTACAAATTTCAAAATATAGAACCCCACACTTATAATTTGGAAGCACCTGTTCAAGGGAAAATTTAAATACAACAATTAGAAAACAACTTAAAAAAAAAAAACAGAAAAAAATAGATTGGTTTGATTCATGCTGTCAAACTGCATTTAAACTACTACATTTTTTCAGCTAGCATCACCTTTCTTCTGTCCTCTAAGAAATCCAAAACTTTATCTAGCAAACAAATATTTAGCCATTATTTGTTCAGTTCCACTTTGCTCAGCCAGAGAACAGTAGGCATTTTGTATCTCATATATTAAATTGTAGTATACTGCAATATTATCAATCAACAAACCCGTAGAGAAAGGCTTGCCCAGGATCACCCTGGAATTATGTGACAGTGCTAAAAATTATGCCCTGGTTGCCCAGCCTTGTGCTGACACCCTGACAACTGGAATACATTTCTTCTGTCGGATTTGCACGTCTCCCTGTGCACAGGGCTGCTTTCTAGTCTGGGTGAGGAAACAAACAAAACGATCCTGAAGTATTATACTGGAGCAGTGGATGAAAGGAATTTAACGGTTTTAAACTTGAGTGATAACTATAGAAATTACAGTTCCCTGAAATGGTGGGAATTTTCCCTGACCGTGCTTTACCAGATTCAAGGAAATACGATGGAAGTATTAAAAGGATGAATTTTCCTGCTCAAGAGTAAGTTGGAATGCAGTTTTCCTCTGTGGCTTATTTTAGGTCTTGAGAAAGTGGCATTTTAAATGTAAGAAAGGTCTTATCAACTTACAAATAATCAGATAATGTTGTACTATACTGTCCACGACATATCAGAACCGGTGATACTTCACAGAATCCTTCCACTTAAAGGTCTCCAGAAAAGCACGTATATAAATACAAACACACAGAGGCAAGTAGTGGTCTTCTCCCTTCCTTCAGGAATGCATCTTTTTTGAAGGATTAAGAATATTAGAGACTTTTCTTCCCCTATATGCCAGGAAAAATCCTTCCCAGACAAAATGCCCTTGGCTGTCTATAATGTCTTAAAACTACATGATAAACAATGCAGGTGAGACTGACAGACAGGAGACGAATTTCAGGGTATACCAGTGGAAAGAAAGTCCATTCTAATTTTTTTTTTTTACACCTTCCCTGCTCTTAACCATGCAAGATTCAATATCATAGCCCACCTCAGAACAATTCCAAAGCTCACTAATCCCACTTGGCAGTTGTAGCAATGCTGCAGTGGAAACCAGTAGAGTAATTTAAAAAGAAGAAAAAAATAATTCTCCGTAACAAACTTGTTCCTTGCTTCACATCCAGCACAATTTCTCATCTCTATCAAGGTTCCACGTGATCCACCTTTATGTTTATGCATCTGCACCAGGTTCTACCCAGAGTCTCCCCACCTACACATTTCCCTTTAGTCTTGCTCTGGGCCATGATTATTGTAACATGACTGAGCACTGAGCTTTTCATCCAGAGATCTTAGTGCCTTTTGAAGAAAGTATACAACATTATCATCATTTTATCTACAGGATTTGTTTTGAGTGCTGTCACACAGCGGGACAACAATTAAACCAGCAACAGAAGTGAGATGGCCTAAGTCCTAGTCCTAAAGATATTAATACCATTTGAATATTTAGGTACAGAACAGTCTGCACTGCACATCCAAATATTACAGTCAAACCCACATAAAAATACTAAAATTTACCATCATAATTAGGAGAAAAGAAAAATTATTACTTTTAAAAAGCTTTCAGAATGTTTCTGTATTTTTAGGTTGTTGCAGAATACACTGTTTTCTTCTCTATCCAGAAACACTGAAAACATGGAGAAACAATAAAACACTTGCCAAGGTTACACAGCGCCTGGAGCTGCTCAGTGGGGGTGAGGCGGGATTACAGAAAAAGATAAATATCCTTTTTCTTGTGGAAGACATGATGAAAATATTACAGTTGGCAAATACCATTGGTTTTAATTTCTAGAATGTTGGAACAGTAAAGCACTTAAGTATTCAACCAATGCACGTCTTCCAACATAACTCCTCTCAGGGATGAGAACCCCACATATGTGTGGCAATGTCCAGGTCTGGCGACATTCAGCCTTTACTGAGCTTACCTTGCTAACTTAAAAAAACATACAATGAGAATTTAATTAGTTAAGGACAAAGTAATGAGTAAACAGGAGCGAGTAGAGAAGAGAGCTGGTCCAAATCTGTCATTGTATCTTTGGAAATAAACTCATCTGTATCAACAGAGTTGTATCCCTGGAAGACTCAGAACAGGCAAGTGGAGAAACAGTCACTTCCAGATTTGGGCGACTTCAAGGCCTGCCAGTTAGCATCTGTTTTGCTGTTTACATGTGAAAAACAGAGACATCATGTCCAAGTGAGACTGTCCTTACGTGATATTCCATGTAGGCACAGTACCAAGCACAACAGAATTTTTTCTCCTGACTGGAACTTCCAAACATCTAAAGCAGTACCAAAAAGCAGTCATGTAAGTCAGATATGATGACAGCAATAACGCACCACAATGCTCCTTACACACATTTTCCTAGGCTTCATATTATCTTCTGCTATAAGAACGCTTTACTTTTTCATTTTAAAAATAAATGTATCTGTTGCTACGGTAAATGCTTTGGCTTGAAAAATCCAGGTTTTAGACTTGGTGACAGGGAGGGAGATCTTCCACTACATACATATATATATGTGTGTGTATGTGTATATATATAAAAAAATATAACCAAGATCTGAAAATACAGAATTGAATTTCATAAAGATATTCCTCAGATATGCAACATGGGCAAACAGGTCATGTCTGAACAGAAAATTTAGTGGAGTAGTGGAACACAGACCAAAAGTTGAGATTTCCAAATGTGTTCTACTTGTTTTTAATTAAAGTTGTGAAAAATCCTATTAATCTTCAGCTAAATTTTCCTCCTTCCTGAGTGCCCCCCCCCCTTTTTTTTTTTTTTGTGTAGGCTAAAAACTTACTTGTTCAAGAACTTGCCTTAAGGGGTACTTTGCTGTCCTTTATACCTAAAAAAACAAACAAGAAATGCTCCCCCCTGTCCCCCCAAACTCCAGCATATTAATGTAGGATTTTATATTTCCCATTAATGTCATCTGCTCCCCTGAGGAGTTCTCCTTCATATATTGTTTCATCATAGAAGACACTGCCAATGTGACCTTTTCACACAGCTGTACTGCAGTAAGAAGGTACTACACAAAGACAGTTGGAAGTAATGGTCAAATATGATTTTCATTTACAGTCACGTCAAAATGTATTTTCATCCTAATCAAGAAAAAATGTTCAAACTTAAAAAAAAAAAGGCTAGACAAAAAAAAAATGAAGTATTTCGACTGACATAAAAAAATTCTGTGGAAACATTTCAGTTTCTTTATACTGATAAATCCTATTACATGACAATATGGTACATTATATCATATTTGAAACAGAAGGTTTTGAATATACACAACTTTTGCAGTGAGAAAAATAACACTACCTTACTCTGAGGTACTTCATTACCAAAAATTTTTGCCCTGTAAATATGTTTCATCAAGAAAGAAACCCAAAATAGCGATCAGCATAAGAGTAGCCAGGACATTTTTAACTGTTTTCTTGTATTAAATGAGTCCTTTTCGATTTTAGCTGCTTGTCTGTGACCTGTGCTGCTCTTGTCAAGGCCAGATTCTGACAGATGCCGAGCTAACAGTAGCTGTCTTTATTCCCCTTAGCAACCCCTGGGTACAATGTTCTTCCACGAGCTTGCCCTGCTCAGTGTGGTGTTCTATGTTATGCTGTGACCTCAATCACATCCCTTATGAGACTTTTTTCTTCTTCTCACATGAAAGTTTTTCTATTAGGACTATTTCAAAAAAAAGACCCTTCCTGCTAGAGTTGTCCCTCATTCCACTTCTTTTTTGGTGAACGGAAGAGATTCTGTCAACATTTTTGGATGCTGACTATAAAATCCAGAAGAGATACGAGTAAACACCTGGTGTACGAGAGCATTCATCCTGCCACGATGCTACGAGCATCAGTGGCAAATCTCCCTGGGATCGCAGTGGTTTACAACCATCCCTTGAAACATTTTCAGTGGAAATTTTATTTCCATCACCCATCTAATTACATAATGATTATCAACTCTAGTGTATTTAAACTTCCATCCCTTCACCAGGCTAATGGATAGGACGGAAGGGAAAATGTGGCTTTTAACTTAATCCAAGGTCAGTACATAATACTCTCTTTAATGCTAGCCTATCAATGCTGGAGGCCTATGTAATTCCTTTTAAACTGTCAGTTAACAAGTATAATCCTTATAAATAAACCAACCCTTGTGTCAACAGGCTTTTTTGATACTGAAGAATAAGGCTAAACAAGGAATGAGAAACATCTGAAGTCTGATGTATTAATCAAAGCGTGTCTTCTGTGCTTTTTCTGAGCTGGGAGCTAACAACAGCTCCAATGCAGCTCCCAAACGGCCTTTATTCCTGAATGCTTTATTAAAATACAATATTTTATTTAAACTTGGGGGGATCAAGCTTTATTGTGCATATCGCATGTCTCTACCTACCTCCCTCTTCACAAAGGAATACATTCACAACTTCCCTCTGAGTTCTGGAGAGCTCCCCTTACTCTACCTGTTTTTACTTAGATTAAAAGAACAGAATCAATCTACCGAGGTTTAACTACTCCTTCAGAGTGTACCACCACCAAGCCGAGCCCTCACTAAAGATTAGGAGTTTGGTACTCTGATCCCATGGACTTAACTACGTGCTTACTATGCTTTACAAGTCTTAACGGCAGCTGCATGCTCTATTTTGGTTATGTGAACTTGCAGCAGCAGCGGTTTATTCTTGACATGAACCATAGCACATTTTCTAGAGAACAAACAGAAAATAAAATTATTCAACTGATTTGCATACAAACCTTCACAGCTATCCCTACCCAAAACTGCCCCCCACAGACACTCTGATTCAAATTCAGCCTTTAATTAACAAAAAAACAGTTCTAGGATTAACTGCAATAAACCTAAATAATTTCTGACACATCTTTTCCTGATTTTAGTCAGCATTATCATTAAGTTATAACTTATGAGGAATACAGTGAAACCACATTAATTGACTAACTGTTAAGAGACGAAGACAAGCATTAAACTTGTCTATACAGCCAAGGGAAGTACAACATTCTAAGTCCAACATAAAATCACAGATGTTAAAGGTCTAAAATCTTCTGTAGGAACGCATGCACGGTTCTTACTGAGACTGAAAAAGCCTGCATACTGCCCTAGAACTTGTAACACATGCAGCGTTTTAGTGTTATTCAAGTGCTAAATTTGGAGGGAAAAGATAGATGTTTGGGCTCTAAGACGAGATGGATGAGATTAAATCTCTATTAAACTTTTCAGATAGAAAGTAATATGTTTTCATAAAACAGAAGCGAGCCGTGAAACATGCTGTCATGAGACTCTTTTCTGACCTTAAATCCTTGCCCTCAGAACAAACTAATACAATTAGCAATGCCAATAATTGGGGAAAATTGGACAATTATGCAAAAATGGCACTTCTGGGCAATTTTTCATCAGATTAATAATTCAGATGAGACTGGACCTTCAGAGCCAATCTTCCTCAAAGGGGTCTAAAATCAAAGTCCGTTATATATTACCTTCTCGGCTTGAGGAGTCCCTAAGGGAACACACAGTTGTCTTTTTACAATAGTCAAAACACTAGGCTCTGAAGGAACAGTCACCTTTCTAAACACAAAGCAAAAATCCAGCCCTACCTGCCAATTTATCATAACTTCAGGACAATCTAAGTGGAAAGGTCACCATATGTCCATGCTCACCTTTGCAAAATGAAGACAACGCTGAAAGCATTTGGGCCAGGAAAGCTGGCAGAACTGAGCATGCTCTGGTTTAAAACAAAATCTGTGGCACACATGCAGAGCATGGCACTCCACGAGATTCTAAGTTCTTTCATGTCATGCCTTTATTTAGAATCTAGTCCAATACTCATTAGGTTCAAAGCCAAATTTGGACTTGAGCAATCATAATGAGTTCTCCTCTATCGTTATTAAATTGGACCATGACCTGAACCAGCAGTAATACCTCATCTGGACTTTCACACAAACCCACTGATAGAGAGAGCGTGATCCATACAGCTTCTGTGATGCTCACCAGCGGTACACCTAGCTTTATAGGCATATAAAGCGCTAACAAATATCGTGCCAGTAAAACTGTACTCAAAAATTATACCGCACAGTTCTTCGGTTTTGTACAACTGCTAAAACCTGCGGACTTCCACGGTAAACAGCTTCCCTTCAAAGACTGTTCTAACACATCCTATCCTGTCCTTCTTAAAATTCAACAGCATCTGCGTTGGAGTTCATAGGTTTGTGGTCCAGCTATAACATAGCAGTGTGAATGTATGTGAAGTACAGTACCAAAATCTGGTCCAGATTATCTTCTTTTACTTTCAATTTTGCTGTAGCAGGCTGTTACAGTACTAAGTCAATACATACACTTTACTATGATGGGAGCCTTCAGCAATACACAGGAGGTACGAACGTAAACTTAGTCCTCCGAACGAGCCATTAGCCTTTTTAATGATTCTGAACCACAAAATATGCTAAGATAGCATCTCATTCTGCTCTTTCTGCCTGCGCTCGAGTCATAGATGCTCAGTAGACTCCTGATTTCTTTGGCCTTTCATTAAGTTGAAGTCTGGATGGGTGTGAGGGCTAAAGGAAAAGGATTACAAGGGTTTACTCAGTGCTGTCAGAGAAAGAAAATCCCTATCTCACTGCCAGATGCATAAAACTAGCGATCTCACAGTTGCATAAATTATCATTGGCATTAAATCTATGCTAATTCAACCCATAGCAATGAAAAACGATTTAACCCAGAACCCTTTTCCAATGTCATTCAAATGCCCTAATTAGAAAAGTGTTCCTGTTCTCCCCTCACATTCTATTATTATAGGTATTATTTAAAATGTGTTATTCATATTCATTAAGCAGAATGAGAATAACAAGGGGACAATTACTATATAGTTGAGGAACACTGTTTAGACATACCCGGTCACAGTTTTCTTTTCTTACAGAAACACTGAACTCATGTTACATAGGTTCTTGCTTAGCATTGTTAATGGAAACAGCACAAAAGCATGCTCTAAAATGAACACGAACTGCTACATATATAATTTCAACCACCTGAAGAGCAAAATCTCCTTCTTCTTTCCTTTGTACTCCTCCCTCCTAAACCTTCAGGATGTAAGAACATCTCCAATGAAAAAGTTTTCCTTAGAGTGTATATGAACTGTGCTGAGAATATAACTGTATCTTAAATCTAACAGTGCTACTACAACTTCCATAGCATTTTCCATGTACAGGTCTCAAAACCTTTTTACAGAAGAATAATCTGCATTATTTTCCTAACTTTATAAAAGAAACAACCAAGGCTCACAAGGATGAAATAATTTGTCCGCAAGATGTATAGAACAAAACGGTGACAGAACAAAAGACAGACTATGCTCCATGTCCCACTCCTTGCAGCTGCTATGATCAGACACCGTGCAGAAGGGAGCAACAAACAAAAACATATTTTTTAGACAAAAGGGTATGAACTCGAATACTTTGGAGCTCAGAGTAATGTTAAATTAATGGTGATTAGTACAGACTTTTCCATCAGGGAGATTTTTCTACAACAACTGTTTCTACAGAGGCTTATTGTAGGCCTTTAAATTGCTCTTTAATACGCTTGGCACACATTCCAGTTAAGACAGACTATCTGGCTAGACAGATCACTAGCCTGATCTAATATGGCAATTTCTATGTTCTTAGGGGAAAAAATAAAAGGGCGTGCAATAACACACTCCAGGGAAAAATCTAGAAAAACCTAAAAATTAAAATAAAAACATAAAAATTGCAATAAATTCATTTTCCCCTCCTGTGTTGCAATATGATTTTATGTGCAACATTAAAACTACAGCATGAGTTATCCTTTCAAGCCTTACTTGAAAGTGACTCTGACTAGAGGCAGGCAACTGAAATACACCAATCCTGGTGGATGAACCAAGTTTATATCCATTCTAATTACATTCATAATACACTCATTTGAACTACCGTAGGTATTATTTAGATGTATGCTATACATTCCATCTAAAATAAATTGAAATAAAAATATAATGCATAGCTGAAAAATATACTCTGTACAAAGTACTGTATCTCACTGACAAGTACTTAAAAAAAAAGGCTAAAAGTAATAAAAATTACTGCTAGAAAAATCGAAGTGTTCCATTCCTAGATTTTATGGGGGCAATAAAAAATGAAAAAGCAGCTCTAGTTAAGCTAGACTGATGAAGTGATATACTGCCAGAAAGGCATTCAAGGTTGTGTTGAAACAGATTTAAAATTGATATATATCAAATACAATAATTCTGGTGCATATTAAATAGTCTAGATAGAATGGTAGTGCAGACTTGCACCAGATGATTTTAAATTAAATAAAAAAATAAAGTCTGAGCTGGACAAAATTTGCCATGCAAAAGAGCTTGGATGAAGCTGTTAACAGCCGTTTTAACCCACTAAATATGGTGCATTTGAGCAATACCGAAAACTTTGTTTTACTTGCAGGAGTTTCAGGAAGGACCTACAAGATCTGCCATTTAAACTCTGATTTCTTTAAGGGTAACAAAGGAATGTTTCTAAATGAGGCGCAGCAGCACACAGAACAGTTTGGTGCCGAAAGGCAGTCGTGCGTTACAAATGCTTTGCTTTCAGAGGCAGCCTTCCTCAGGCACAGCTCAGCGAACGTGCCCTGTCCTGGGCAGCAGCGAGCTGCGACACCCCTCAGCCACAAACACCAAACGGATGAGTACAGCCCCTTCACCCACACCTACGCCTCGGCGTAGAGCAGTGGGCCGGTTAAGAAGGTTAGCACTGGCACTGCGACTGAAGAGGGTTAGATTTCATTTTTATCGTAGAGGCAGTGGAAGCTGAGAGCTAATAAGTACTTTGTGTTCACACAACACAAGTGAAAAACACTGCTGGATCATTAACATTCTGGCCACGTGCTGTATGGGTTCAGGTTATGACACCTCATTTATTCTCTTAAGTAAGATGCTTTAACGTAAGTTCACAGGGAAGAATGAACTGATCTTTTCAACACTACCCAATATTCATCTTCCTCCTACTGGAATTAGATAAGCTAAAGAACAGACTTCAAAAAAATTCCCACTGTAGCTGTCCAAAATAATAAAGGAAAAGGTTTATATTTCAGAGCGTTCCAACACACACATATTTGCTTTACAGTTACTCATTCTGAAATTCACCCTCAGCAAAAGACCAGCTCAACAGCTACACACTACTCTGGTAATAATGAACTAGATTTTGATAAAACAAATAGTATTTGGAAGAAAACAGACTTTGTACTCTTCCTCCACAAAGGGAAGGATTTCAGTTTCATTTTCACGAGAATTTTGCGAGTTACTCTGGTCAGGACTACGAAGAGTCATCACTCGCAGGTACAGAGGCCCCAGAGTAAACACGGCAATACTAACAGCATCCCACTTCTTCATATAGGAGTCTTGCCTGTGGTACTACTCATCACTAGCTTTGTTACTACGTGTAGTACCGTGTCAATGCAGCAATTGTAATAGATTAGTAACTCACATAGAGAATCAATGACTGAACGAGAACACTTTCCCCCACCTAGTTACATATGGTGATGCCTGCACCAGTGCGATTATCTGGATATATACTGGCACTACGAAATGGATGAACTGCTACCAACAGCTTTCCACCTGTATCCCAATCCTGTAAAATAAGGTGGCTTGAAAAAACACAGTATCAAAAGGCACTAGAGACAACAGCTTTCTACGCCTACAGAAGTGCTCGATCCATCCATATCAAGGCACGCAACTGATTTGTTGACAGGAGAAACTGAAAAACACTGTCAAAGATAAAGTGGACTAGTATCTGACAGACTAAGCATGCTCTACCAATTATCCTGAAGAAATTGTAACTACACTGTCAGCTTCTTACGGGGCCAACAAAGACAAAGCAGGAGTCTGCTTTTGAATCGTTCACACCTATAAATGCTCACCTGCTTAAGACATTCTGCAAAAACAAGTTGCTTTGTCAGTTCAAAATGGAAAGCATCCAGGCTTTCCATACACCAGGAAATGCTGAATTATTAGCAACAAAGCCTTACAAACCTGCCTGCTTGACTACGGATCTTAAAGAGCCAACCCCTTCCCTTCCTCCCCTTCAGAGAATACAGACTGTTTTCCACTTAAAATCATATGAGAAAAGCATGTGTGCGTCACGCGTGCATACAATCAGGGCGTGCCCCAGCCAGTCTTACAGACACCCAGCTCTTGGGACCTCTGCTCCGAGCCTCCCTTCAGGTGGCTCAGACCCGGTAGTTCTGGTCTAATTTCATGGAAAACAGACTATTTCCTCCCTTACTGTAGAAGCCTACTTTTTTTTGAGGACTTAAATAAGCTACCCTCAATTCCCCATGCCAAGCCAGCCAGGCTTCTTTTCCTACAATAAAATTTGGGTTTACAATACAAATATTTACCATGGATACATAAGAGATAGCATGAGATTGAGCTGTCACAAGTAGGAGAAGCATTTTAAGAATATGGTAGGCATTTTTGGTGCTGTAATTTACAATAGGACTATATAGCAGTGCTATAAAGGTACTCTCTCTTTTTTTTTGTTGTTTTATTCTTCTTCCTTGGTGTCACTGAATCTCTTGTGATTCCATTGCCATGTGACTTAATGTATTATTAAAGATCCAGAGTTCTTAGAATAGGAGGTAGAAAAGAGGACACTCTCAGTCCTCATAACTGCAAAAGAAGGATTTGAATCACAAACCTCCAAAGACCATAAAGCAGATAATTTCCGTGATTTTTAGTGCAGCCTCACAAATATTTGAGCCATGCATAGAAATTACTAAACAGCAATTTTAAAATAAATAGCAGACAGTATGGGATTTAAGAAGAGATTGGACAAATTCCTAAAGGACAGATTCACTCACAGCATCAACTGTGAGATAATAAAAACACAATTGTCTGGATGCCACTTTCACCTCCTGAAGCTTCTGAACTGCTATTTCAAAGAAGCTGGGGAGAAGTTTCAGAAAAAGGATCACTCACCGTTCTGTATTTGCCCTAGTCTGGTATTATTTTTCCTTAGCATTATTAGACACTCTCAGAATTGGGACTGCTGACAAAGACAGACCTTTATTTATGTTCCTGAAGTTGTAGATGCAAGATACAGTCCAGTTGTTCAGTTTTTATTTTAGATCAGAAATTGAACAGAAAAATCAGTTAGTTAGGGAGAAATAAATTGGGACCACTGTTTCTCTAATACTGCTACTCTTGTCCTGGATATTTTTTTTTTTTTTAAAGCCAAAAAAGTACAAAGAAAACCTTGCTCAGCCGAGGTAAATTATTCAAGTGGAAAGTTCGTATTATTAGTACAAAACTGCTACGAATCAGTACCATACATACATTTTGCCAAGAAAATGAAAATTATTAGTAAGCTAGTTTTTCATATGTGCTAGGCAGCAATAAATAAAATCAGATTCAGAAAATTTACCCAGTGAGAAATATCTTGTGCAAATGCTACAAGTCACCACTTGTTCAGGCATTTTGGCATCATCAGATAGTCAGGTGTAACTTTGCTGTATGCTGTAAACTAAATGTACAACTGCAGTGCACTACACCCAATAAGCAAGTATCTTTAAATAAAAATTAGACAAAGCATCAGAGAAAAAAGTAAACTGATGCGTTTGGTCATGTAGTTAGTCAGTGACAGGCTCAGACATGAATCCTGGATTCCAAAAAAGTTCATACTGACAACCTACAATGAACCATGAGCATGGCAATTATTAGCAAAAGATCTAGCAAAAACATCATCAGTACACAAATGTCCCTGTACAGGTTTCTGGCCTAGACATTGCTTGTTAAATTTATTACTTTAAGATCACAGATGAATGCAGTTTATCTCTGGGTATAAAATAAACATCACAATAAGGAAGATCCAGATAGGAAATACAAAGGCTTGAAAATCACAATGGAATAAAGCATTGTGCGGATAAGAAATCAGTCTTTTAAAGTAAACCAAAAGGGATTAAATCAAACTCTGAAAGAAGACAAGTAAATGATAAATGACATAAGACTGTAACTAAACTAAATCTTTGGCGTCTAAATGAAATATAGAGGACTGAGAAGATTATGCAAATTAAAATGAATCAGACTGAATCAAGACTTACAGCTGACCTAAAGTATGAGGGAACATGCTGCATTCTGAAGCCAGAGCAATTATACAACCTGGGATTGAATAGCTGACCAGCAGATAAAGGATGGAAATCGGATTTGGCCTCCGGAGTTCTCCAAGAACAATGGTGTAAGTAAAAGGGCAGGGGGGCATCCATCTCCATAGCTGCCCCGTGCAGGCTTTTGGGAAGAGGGGCAGAAAAAAGAAGAAAAAGCTGTGCAAAACATGTATTATGGTTTGCTTGCTTAAATGCAAACAAGCTCTTAGCAAGCCAGCTGAGATCTCAAAGCCATACAAAGTAAAAATCGACGAAGATTTTTCAGCTACAGTACTTTTGAAATGGCACTGCTGTTGCTTTACCCTGAAATTCACTTGTGCCCCTAGCAGACAGTGTGTACTTTTTAAAAAATGGTCCTAAGACAGATTGTTCTGCATCGCTAGGTCTCATCACTACTTCTGGAATTCAGGATCAGAATTTCTCAGGAGAGTTCAGATCTTGACTTCTGGTTGATTCTCCTCTTTCAACCACTTGGGTAAGTATGTACTAATAGTCACACAATGGAATACAATTAGTAACAGAGAAGTTAAGCAATGAGTTAAATGATCCAAAATGATTCATTTTATTCACTATTACTAGCAATTACAAATCATAATACAAGAGTCTTTTGACCTTTAGAATAACTGACGCAGACTTTTGCAAGCTGAGCAAACCAGCTTTCCCAAGAACACAGGGAAGGGAAGGACGAACATCAAGTGCTGTAATTAGCTGCATAATTATTTTCCAAAATAAAATGTGCAATCTTCACCTCTTCGGCACTGAATGGCGTCATTGGGGCTGCTATCATTAAGCTGCCATCACTGCACTATCATTATGGGGCTGATAAGGAAAAGACAAACACTTCGGGACCCACTAGAGGATGCGCTGATTTCCCAACTTCCCTCTACTAATGTATTTATGTACTTATCTTTGTGGATGATGGGATTTTGAGGACAGGAAGGAAGGTCACTGACATTGGAACCAGCAGGGATAAGAAGCGTTTTTCTCAACAGGAATCAAGTTTGATGCTCTAATAATCATTATACGTTAAATCCTATCTTTTTTTTCAGCCAATGACAAAACTCTCATTGACTTGAATGGGGTCAAGATTTTACTCCAAGCTTGCAGCCACTTAGACACCACAAGAATAAAGCCAATACAGGAAACAGAGCAGGAAGGAATGAAGGAAGGGAAAGAAGGGCATTCAAGTCTTAAAGAAACAGTGCTCAAGCGCATCTCTTTCCTGAATCCCTAGGAAACAACTGTATGTAAAGAGAGTCCAAGTTACCCAATACATCTGAAAAAACAGACTGGATGATACTGTTTGCATAATGAAACAAGAATAACTGAAGTAATTTAATTATTGTTGCTTCAGAACTGCTTCTTTATGCAGTGTCTATCCACCTCTTTGGGCATTTCTAACCTTGGATGGCATCTGAACTAAGGCTCAGTAACATCGTATTTGCTACATAATTGACATGCATTACATTTTATTTGCATTTGTGGGGGTTTAAATAGCTTGCCTTCATTCCCTGCTATTTCCTAGGATTCTGTTTATTGCTAATACGGAAGAGGGGTTTTTTTGGTCTTTTTATTTGTTTGTTTTGAGTCTGGAAAATCATCAGTAGGCAGAAAGGGCATGGTCTCACCAAGGTAGACTCTCTCATACAGAGAACGCCCTCAAGAATTCCTGTCTCCCCAAACAGCAACAAAAAACCAAGCAAGAAAATTCCCACAATTGAACATTTGATGTAATTTCACACAGCGAATACTAAATAGCGTAAACACAGATTATCTGTGTTTACAAAACACATGACAAAATGCTTAGCAGCCCACTGTGGTATAAACAGACAGGGACAAATGGAGTCAAACAGTTCCAAGTCATCACACGCATATAAAAATGAGAAGATCCTTAATTACTTTTGAAAGGCTGGTTTAGTGTCATGACTTGTTGAGAGTAAGGTGCAAGCGGATGCTTTTGCAGCCAGAGTCTCTCATAGCTACCTGGCACAAAATTGAAACTAGAGATTTATTTGCTGAGGAATTGAGTCTCTGAACTAAATGCTATGCTGCTATTATCCATTTACACCAAAACCAAGGTTACTTTATTACAGCAACAGAAGCTCCCCCCCCCCCCCCCCCCCCCATATTACACAAAGCAAGCACAGACTGGAGAATGAGCACAGAAACCTAATTTAGGAACCCTGGGCTTTCTTCAGCTGTGTTTGCAATCAGGGGAACTCCGCTATGCAAAGACTAATGCCTACTGCTGAAGCTCTAAGAGCACTCTTGTCTCTCCAGTTTGAAGTGTGAAATACCTATAGGAAAAGGACCACTGGGGGATATGAGCTAAAAACTTTGGGAAAGAATTTTTTTCTTGAGGCCGTAAGGCAAAAGGAAACTCTGAGAACAGGCAACTGCCAAGGGACAGAACACAGAACATTCACAGGTTTTGAGAGGTTTGGGGTGTTTTTACGAAGATAGAAAGATTTCATGATTCAAACCAAAAAAGAACTAAAGGAGCCTGCCAATTAAAGTGACTGATAAAAGTTTACAGTTGTTCTGAAATATTTAACAGAGAATGCTGAATTTTTTATGTAAAAAGTATTTGTGCCTGCAACAGAACCTAATGTTAATATACAGAAATTAATATAAACATCTAACCTAAGCTTTCGAGCTCCCACAGAGGCAGCTAAGTAAAGGGTTTGTCCTCCTCTACCAATGTGCCAAAATTAACAGTAACAGGACTAAAACTAAGACCCGTGAAACTAGATTATCACATCAGCACATCTACTCATAGTTGTCCCAACAACACTAAGTACTAGATGCTCGTTAAAACCTGCTTCCAAATGTGGATTCCTTGGCATTTTGTATCTAGTCCTGAGCACGATTAGTTCACTCTGAAAGGCTAGAAAGAGAGTGAAAGATTAGCTCCAGGCTTCTGCTTTGTGTTTTTAACTGAACTTGAGTTAAAAGGCACTTTTAAAAATAACCAGGCTTTTAAATAATTACTGCAGCATTGCATTTTTTTCTTCTTAGAGAATTCAAAGCAAACAAAAAGTTGACATACACGTAAGTTTAACAAACAGATCCAAACAGCCAGCAACATTCCCCTGTACTGTATTTTTTTCAGTATTTTTCCATCTTTCCATGCCATACTTCTGGCCTCTAGTTCATGGGTCCTATCAAGCTTTAACAACAATATTAATGCTGTTAATACTAATACCTGAAATCCTTGGGTAAATTTATACATCTGTGGGAAAAGGAGGTTCTGGGGCAGCTGATCAGGGAATAGATGATTTAAGCAGCCAGGCAAATACAACACTAATTCTTTTCATTTGGATGCTGCATCACTACCATTTTTACATCATTATCAACCTGTTTTCTCAGCCAGTAATTAGGCTTTCACTGTCCACAAACGACTAATCCAAGCCTGGCTACTGGATTGTAAACTCCAAAAACCAAATTTCAACACACCTGCAGTTTCCATTTTTAGCCCACAAGGATTCTCTACCACAGACTACTAGACAGAATGCAGCTTCAACTTTAGGTAAGGCTGTTCTTTTAAGACTCGTACAGATTATTGCATTACTGCTCTTTCTAGCAGAACTCAGCAGTATTTGATAAAGAAGGGTGCAGAAGAAAGCCAATTTCCAATATTAAAAAAGAACGATAACAAAGACGATCTTTTGGAAGATTTAACTTTTTCTTTTCCTTTCCTTGTGTAACACACAATTGGGGTAAAATTAGTAAATGCATTGGTTTGCACTTCGTACTGCTTCTAATCCTAAGGAAAAGACAAGCAGAAATCAGTTACAGTCATTACATGGTCCACTCAGCACCATCTCAATTTTAGCCACGATTTCTAGCCTTGCAATAATAAAATACATCTCTGTTAAGTTGAAGCAAGAAGATAAGTACATGTTAGCACTGAAGACTTGCCATTCTTATCAATGCAAAGTTTGAAAGCCATATCTTGCCAACATCCATGAAAATGCAAAGCCTTTCTAGCAGACCATTCTCAAGTTTTAACTACTTCAGATATACTTCACTGTAATTAACAGCAGATCCGTTCTTCAGACATCACATAGCACTTCTCTGGCAGAGGACATGTTCACAAAAATCTCAAAATGGAATTAACATGCAGAAATGATTTTCAGCGTGCACAAACAAATCTCATAACTACAAGATCTGATATCACATTCCTTCACAAAATAGAACGAGCTCACTTAATTCAAGCCAAATAACTTATTTCTCTTCCGGTATTGCAGTCCACATCTGTTTTTAAAAAGCAGTATGAAATGCCATCTAATTTCTAGAATCTGGAAGAAATAAATTCATTAGTTTTCCTCTGCATGAAGAAAGCCTTACCTTATCATGTAGCATCATCCTACATCCTCCCTGGCTCAAAACCACTTTCCTCTCCGCATTGCAAAGACCGGCTAATAAGTTTTATATCAGTGAAATGCTGCTTTTGTAGGGGTTTTACTGTTATATCCCCAGTATAAACTGGAACATTACCGTAACTTAAGTAACATGAATTACTCAGTTTGTGCAGCCATCTCTGATTTGCCCATTCCCTTTCTTTCCTAATCAGCCCTGGTATCTCCTCATGAAAGATGACAACAGGTTTTTTTGTTCCTTTTCTAAGTATCTTACTAGTTTTCAGTGATGGGGATGATTCTCTCCATCCAGCGTTACACTGCCGCTGTATATATGGTGACAGCAAGACATGGAATGCCTTCCTCCAAACTTGTGCTGATAATACCTCCTATACAGCTCATCCATCAGCATTATATCCGGAATTTTCCCTTGAGTTTCTTGCTAGTTTCCACCCTATTACTAACATGAAGGGTTAGGTATTGCTTTGCCTCCTGTTCCAGGAAACAACTTCTACTAAGCATCTGAGCCTTCCTCGGCAGCCATCAGGACTAAGGACATATTTTAAAATGAAAATAAACTTCCTCACAATCACACAACTATAAAATCTTTCACATAAAAATCATGTGAGCTTATGGCAAGAAAGTAGTGGCACTGACCGGGATTTTCACAGTTACACAACAACATTTAACAGGACAAGAGAAGCCCAAGGTAGGCAATAAATATAAAATAGGATAAAGAGCTACTAGAGAGTTTTGCTGCCAAGGGCCCCTTGGAAAGAGCCGCTTCCATTACCCTTTACGGTGCTATGTGCTGCTTTCAGACAGGCCCCTGGTGAAGCAAACCGGTCCTGTTCCTCGTTAAATGGCAACTCGTCGTGCTTTGCTCACACTGTGTGCAGGCCGAGCTCTGGTTCGGCGTACGGCCAGCCAGCTCCAAAGGCCGGGTCACAACCAGGCAGCAAGGGGGCCTGCGGCCCTTCCCCCAGGCAGCCATTTTGTCCAGCATTTCCCTCCACTGTATGGAGAAAGTCACCACCCAGCCCACACCTCCACACTCGGCCTAGCACCTCCTGCTCAACGAGGGTTCATCTCCCTCATTCCGGTGCTTTTCCCGAGTAATATACAGAAATATTCCTTTCTCTGATGGCCACACTCTTGTCCGCTCCTCACTCACCCCTTCCTGAACATCCCTGCCAAGCGGGGCTGGCCCCCTCCCCTCAGCAGCGGGGCCGTGAGGGAACGGCCGGCCTGGCAGGGTTTGCATTCAAACCGCTCACCCACCGCTCTGGTACCAGCCCAGCTTTATTTTCTTTCTGTGGGCTCAACCTGCAAATGCAGAAAAGCGGAATCAAGTACGTTCTTCAGCCAAAACACGCAGGCCGAGGGCGGTGGAGGGAGGCGCTGCCCACCATTTTGTGTTACGAAACCCCTCACAGCCTCTGTCTGGAGAAGTGAACCCCAGCAGGCTGCGCTGCTCTAAAAATTTAACAGAAACGTGAATTTTCTGTTTTTCATCAAATGCAGGCAAGACTTTGAGCTTTGGCTTAAATGCCCTTACCACAGAGTAATCATTTAAATAAAATTTAATCTACAGGAGAATGAAAATCATTCAAACAGAGACGGGTCCATTTGCAGGATCACGTGTGAAAAATCTTGCTAATCAAATCTGAGCAGCTCGCGATCTATATAAACTCCTGGTATAAACTTAAATATAGTGACTTATTAGCAGGAAATGAATACCGCTAAACAGATAAAGTTGAATCTATTCCTGTCATTAGTGAAAAACAGGCTATTATATGCGCCTTTCTCTCTCCTGCTCTCCCTGGAGAACTAGTTGTGTCTACAGGGCACAAGTGTAACAACAGCATTTACCTTAATATACTTAACTGGGGCTGGAAAATAAATACCTTTTATTTATAAACAGAACCCTCACCCCCAGGCAGGGAACTTGTTCTACTTGACAATGTGATTAGGCAAGTACAGTTCTCTTGGCTTGGAAAGAGAGACTGCTGACATCCCTTCACAGCCAACACATCTGAAGGAGCCAAAAGAAAACTTAAGTTCTGGAATAAGAATACTATACTCCTAGTGAAAAGCTATATATCGTGTTCTATAAGATGATGGCATTCTGAAGCGGACTGCTTTGTCAGGAGGACTGTGGGCATCATATGTCAAAGGTTTGGGAAACATGATGGAGTAGGTGAAGCTGTGGAAGAGGAATGCCTA
Source organism: Falco biarmicus (assembly GCF_023638135.1). Taxonomy (NCBI): domain Eukaryota; kingdom Metazoa; phylum Chordata; class Aves; order Falconiformes; family Falconidae; genus Falco; species Falco biarmicus. The sequence continues at coordinate 2,231,304 of NC_079305.1, forward strand.
AACGCAAGTTTGATTTCTTGTCAAGCATGTTACCTATGCGATCCTGGGCAGGCTCTGCAGGAAACCTCACTGGGTTTTGCATGAAATGCAGCTACCCACCCTTGTGAGGTGTTTTAGACAGGCTCCAGGGAGCTTTCTCAAGCACTGAACCTAAGTGAAAAACACCTTCCTCCATCAGGGCAGGAATATTAAATTTCAGCATTGGCTGAAGTCATGTTCTGTGTTTAGTGCTACTTAAGAATCAAAATTGTGCATGAAGGAACTGAGGGAATTGCATGAGGGAAAGCATGCACGAAGAGATCTGTGATTGAAGAGCTGCAGTTACTTAGACAGCATCCAGAGCGACTGCGTGCTCCTGCACCGGAGCAGCTTCAGTTTGTCCCTTTGCTGCAGTTGTCCCACATCAAGCCTAGCCTTTTCGGCATTGCTATTTTACTAAGACCACCGGACGCACCGCCTGGATCTGGCTGGCAAACTATTATATTAGGGTAACCTGGTGAAGGGAAAAAATACAAAGTGGTCTGACATCACCTGGATGACATTAGACGAAGAGCAGCTATCTGACCAATATTTTGGAGAGGATGAGGATTATATCCTGTTAGTACAAAAGGATGCAGAGGGGTTTTCTCCAGATGTCAGGTGGGCTGTGGAAATGAGGACTGCTGTTGGGGCACTGTGTTATAAATGATGTTGTGGCATCAAGGCATCGCCTACATCACACAACACCTCCAAAAGCTAAAAGCAAGGACCAGGCCTAATTAGCTCAAGCGAACTGTTAATAGCTATACTCTCTCTGGCACTTCAAGCTAGCACCCTTGCATACACAGAACTCTGCTGTGAAGGCATACAAGCTCATTCATCACTATCTCTGGTATCTCTGGAGCCTTGAATAAAGGTCTTATTATTAAAATTCTGGTGCTTGATCTTGACTGAAAGGCCAGGCAGACAATTACAGTATTTACTGTTGCAGTCTTCTGTCAAAGTGAAACAAAGGTGATAATGACAAGGTACTTGTGTGCTAAGCCAGATTCCAATCCTCCTCCTGTACTAATTTTTACCTTAAATTCCAAACTAATTCTTTCTCCTGAACCTGTCATTTGCTATGGAAATGTTACTTCTGTGCACTTGTTTTGCCCAGTCCCTCATTAACTTTACTCCTTTCCCCCTCCCTTACCCATTTGAATTAAAAATCTTGAGATTAGACCTTATGCATTGGCAATACATTAAACACAACTTCATCCTGTTCTCCAAACCTGCTAAAGTGCTTCCTCCAAAACAAGTAATATTTCTCCTTTTCTGTGAATTTGTCTTTAAAAATACGTCACTTAAAAAGAAGATAAAGTTGTTTTCTTTAGCATTTTTAAAGCATGTATGCAACAATCCTGCTCACCTCAGTAAAATAAAAATGCATAATTGCCAGCCTTAAAGCCATAATTTGCATTAATATGGTGAAGTAAACCTCTTATGCATGCGGTGCCATAATGGTAGCCTCAGCACTTGTGTCTCCTCCTAGGTGGGCAGGGAAAAATATTGCTGAACACATACATCATTGCTGACCATCCCCAAACAGAACTACTCTGATGAGATCTGGGAACCGGCGAGGAATTGACTTTATCTATGGACTCCATTTCCTGGATAATGTTATAAATTTATTCATTAAAACGTTATCAAATTATTGAAAAGAAATCTCCATCCTGAGTGTTAGATAACAGTAGCTCTGCTTCCCATCTCAACGGTACATTCACTTTAACGGGACTTTTAACTAGCAATATTGTGTAGTGATTTTATTGTTACCATTATTCAATACAGCCAAGCTTGCCCCCCCCCCCCCCCCCCTTTCTTCTTTGCACTCTGTTTACACTTTTTAATGAGGTTTTAATCTTCCCTGACATGTTTATTCAGGTTATTTGTTTTAAAAAAGGAAAGGGCCTTAAGTATAACTGAGGAAATCAATGCTTTTTTTCAGCCCTGGTCCAAATCTCATTCTAATTCTCCTTCTCAAATATTCCACAACCTACAGGGGAGGGGGAGTGGAACAAAAGGCACGTAGGGTTTTGAGGAATGTATGCAACAAGGTTAGATTTTTTTTAGATTAATTCAAGTAAACGTCAAATTCTTATGGAAGAGCTGTGAATCCTACAAACCCCCGTAAGAATAACGATTGCAAAATACTAACTTGAGCCTCCAGAGGTTCACAGATAAACTTTAAAAGCATTTTTATTTAAAAATATATTTTAATTGAAAATGCTTTTAAAGTAGCATGGCAAAAGCTTAAGCTGGCATTGGTCACAGCAAATCAGCATTCCCTTAAAATCAAGTGATGTGCATTTTCTCCCATTATGTTCCTACAGTGTTTGTGTATCTTGTTTGGGTTTGGTTTTAAAGGGATCAGTACGTTGGGTATGCGTTGGATGGACAGCCTGAAAAATCCGACTGTAAAAACAAGTGCGAGCGGCTGGATTTTATGTGATATAACCTAGTATCGGCTGTGGATTACTCTCTCAAAAAATTAGCTCTTTGGCTGAAGTTTCTTGTATAGGAAGGAGATTCTACATCCATGTAAAGCCATCAGAACACTGAAAATGAAGCAGAGGTGCTTAAGCCTGGAACCACTGATGCCTCAAGTGAATTCTAGCCTTATAGAGTATAACAGAAAAAAGGCGGAAAGTCGATTGTCTGGAGGACTGTCCAAAGCATTTGCTGAATCAAGTCCCCTAGGATGAGTTCATGCTTCTATCCTTATTCTGCGAGCGCTTTCCACACTATTGAAATAGAAAAGGACCCAGCAAATACCTGCCACAGGGGCTGGGAAAATACTGTGATGGGGTTAACTACTTCAGATATCCAAAGGCAATGCCTATTACCCTGTTACCTGGATTAAAAAGCCTTAGAGCCTTACTGAAACATTCTGAAGGCTGCAAGGGCCATCATTTACTGCCTTTCACTAAAATTGTAAGGTCAAACACACTTACCACGTTACATTCCTTGCTCCAGACCTGCAACAGTACCTTTGCAAGAAAAGGGTGCTGGAAGTTAAGAATTTAAGTATCTTCCTTACACTGACTTCTGTGAAGGATTTGTCCTGTAATACTTGTCATGCTGAATATACACACCTTATATGCAAGATAGTTAATAATATGTTTCCCATTTAATTTTCTGAGCAGCAGAAGTATTTAAAGAACATTAATGTAGTCAGAGTTAATTTACTCTTTTTTTTTTTCCCCATGACTTGCAATCATTTTTCACCATCCTCATGCTAGTTAGCTATTATTTTGTAAATGAATGACTTCATTTAATTTAGTTTCAGATTTAATTGTTCCTTATTGGAAATGTCAGCTTTCACAGTTCATTAATAAGGGCACTGGTGGAAAGCAAGCAAGGAAAGAAATGGGGATAGGGAGAAATAAACTTCTCTTGCAAGTAATGAAGAGCTTTAGTTAATGTTATGTCCACATATTTGTTTTAAGTCCCTCTTGAACCTTGGTCTCTGGATTAACATTACTGGGGATATTTGCTAGAATTCAACAGACTGGCTTCTCTGACAGATGCTGCTTGCTGACAAAGATACACAATATAATCCTTGAACTGTTAAGGCTCTCCTCCCAAGTTAGTTGGCAGAAAAATTCTGAGGTGGCAATCAGCCATCGTACTGCGACAGTGGTTTAAATATTCAGATGTAAAAATGGTTCTTCCAAAGAGGGCCAAACACTGTTCTGAAAAATGTCTGAGCATACAAAACAGGGACTTCCCAAGTGAAATGCATTTTGGAGTACCTTTGGACAATCTGTGGAATGTTTGTAGTTCTGGTCAAGGACCAGAATCCCACTGCATTACACAATCCAAAGATGTCTGCTGGAGAGCTGAGTCCCTGGACCAGTGGCTACATACTGCTGAACGGCAACCACCTTCTTTAATAAATAAATACAATCTTCAATCACTCCTGTACCTCAGTCACTGTCATGAAAATACGAACAAAACCTACTCCCTGTTTTTTCAGATGTAGCAATAACAAATCCGTGAACCCAAGCCATTAAATATTACTGTGCTGAATGAATGAACCCCTGGTAGGTAATACAAAAATCATCATTTCAGGGTGTTTTGTTTTTTAAAGTATGTATTTACTCAATGTGCATGTGAAAATAAATAATGAAAACGTATTATTTCTTTCTTTGCCAAGTAGAATGTGACTGAAATGATTAGTTGCTTTAACAGTTTTGTCTTTAGTGATGACACTAGAGTCTGTTCTATGTTTTAAAGAGCCAGAGCACTGGGGTTTTTAATATGCAGCGGAACACTTGTGATAATAATGAACTGAGACATAATAATGTCATATCCATCCATTAATTGGAATACATTATAAGTTTAAGTTTGATCAAAATATGTCACTCCCAATCACCAGTTAATAAAATAGATTACTGGTAGAGTAAAAAAAAAAAGCCCAATAATAATCTATGAAATCTTTATGACATAATCAAGACTAGTAGTTAAAACTGATACATAAATCCAGCAACGAAACACCGCAGTAATATACTACATAGGGTGTCCTGGTTTTGGCTGAGAAAGAATTTTCTTCCTGGTAGCTGGTACAGTACTGCATTTTGGATTTAGTATGAGAATAACGTTGATAACACACTGATGTTTGAGTTGTTGCTGAGTAGCGCTTACTCTAAGTCAACAACTTCCCAAGTTTCCTATGCTCTGCCAGCGAGGAGGTGCACAAGACACGAAGGAGCAGAGCCAGGCCAGCCACCCTGAACTATCCAAAGGGATATTCCAGAGCACAGAGCATCATGCTCGTTGTATAAACTGGAGGGAGTTGGCTGGAGGTGGCCGATCACTGCTCAGGGACTGGCTGGGCATCGGTCAGTGGGTAGGATGTCATTTATTAAACTGTTCTTATCTTAACTCATGGGTTTTACCTTTTTTCAACCATCCCATCCCACCACAGAGTGAGCAAGCGGCCACGTGGTACCCCGTTGCTGGCTGGGGTTAAACCACAACAGTCCTTTTTGGCACCCAGCGTGGGGTACAAAGGGTTGAATGCATCTTGCAATCCACCCTTGTATTTTGGATACTTTCTCTGTAAAATGCTTTCTAAGCTCATTTAGATCAATTAGCATTTCTGAAACACTTTCAATGAAATGGCTTTGACTTTGTGTTATTGGTCTGCCTTATGCTGCTTGCACATGTTTAAATGAAAGGTTCCCCACAGCTTTTAGGGAAAGAAAAACAAAAAATAAGGCAATTTCATTTTTTAACAAGTAAATAATGCACAGAGAACTGCATAGAAAAAAAAAAGAAACCGAAAAGAAAATTAGAAATAAGCTTTGGTATATTTATGCAGAGCCTCCAAAAAGACAATAGCTGAAAGAAAACAGAACTTCTGTATGTGGAACTTATTAGACATCAAAAGATGCAAAATTGGCTCTATTTGCCATATATAGGAAGAAAAGAAAGATATGCTGTGTTGCATATAGTCAAAGATGTTGAGAGCTTGACTGAAATCATGGAAAAAAATCTTTACAGACTATAAGGTGTGTTGGATCAGGCCCTAAGAATAAGAACTGCACAGTTCCACCTATCCCTAGTTTTGCCACCGACTCACTCTCCAGTTCACAAAACATCAGGCACACCCTCTGCATTCAACAAATCACTTCAATAAATGCTTCACTTTAAGCAGATGAGAAGTCCCTTTTAAGAGAAAAGATATTGTATTTGAGGACATGGATAAGTTGGACCACTAGATTTGCTCTCAGTAATGCAACCTGATTTCCAGAGATGCAAACCACTTACTGCTTCGATTTACTTTGAACAGAAACACACACACACACACCCACCTGCCAAAAACCAGAACAGACCCAGGAGGTTATTACCTCTATTTCCCGAAGTATACAGCAGCGGACTAATTTTACATAATAGGGGTATTGATAGGTTTAAACTAGTGCTTCAAAACCACACTCAGATTTTAAGAAAACTACAATATAAATGCAAAATATTTCTATAATAAACACTCAACTGTACAAACCACAATAATCTTCGTTTTTTCCTTCCCAAACAGCAAAGGCGAATAGAATACACATACTTATCAAGGTGAAATCACCCCATCCTGGAGAGACTACGAATGGAAAATTCTAACATGATATTTTCTTGGATGAAAGCTCCCATGCAAGTGTAAATTATTATCATTAAAATAAAGAATTCTTTGCCCGGTTTAAGCTTTGCAGCTCACTCTTAAAACACGCTCTCTGCTCAATGAAACTCAGGGGTGTAATGTAAATTTTCCACCGCATTTGCTTTCAACTAAATTCCACAGCACATGATCAGGAGACAAAACCCCATTAAAAAAGGCTTGTGAGTAAGCACCCAGAGTAGTTGTCTTTCAGTTATAACTCCTGGATAACGTGGAGGTTGGTCATTATTACCCTTGTTTAAATACTAGCTCATCAGTTCAAATCTGGCTGAGGCAGAAACTTAAAAAGAAGAGTGCTCTTAGATGTCCTGGAGCGGATACATTAGTTTCAGGTGATTTCCCAGTTGACATACCTATACATTAAAAAAATCTCACCAGTTTAGGGAACTCTGTTATTCTCAGCAAAGGCCCCCAGAATTAGAGCAAGCACTGCGCCCGAACTGACCTCTCAACACTGAACCTGCTCCCTTTGGGTGCCCAAGGTTGAGACACGTTGTCCAGCGCTGCATTCACATGCATACGTGACCCTTGCCAGTATCAGAAAGGCTGAAAATACATATAACAAAACAGTGTAAATTCATTTGCACAGGCTGCCTCCAGCCAGAGCAGAAGTGTAAGTTTTTAACTTGACTTTTCAATAGAAAGAACTGTCCAAGGGTGAAGTTGTTTCTGGCTAATTCAAAACTTTCATCCTAACCATGACATTTCAAGATTACATCCTAAAACACAGGGAATGGCAAATCAACATACTGCAAAGTATTTGGTGTCATAGAAAATTCTGAAGTATCTTCCTGGGCCATTTCGTTTTGGAAGGAAGGAAATCTCAAAATCTCTGGATGAAAATTCCTTCTATTTTCCAGCCCCATATGTAGATTTTCAGTTCACTCTTCAGGAGTGGCCCACCACAAAGTACCACATGCCCAGTCTTTAGAGTCTACACACTGATCTGAGTTTGGGAGTAAAACGCTTGAAATAAGGCCTAGACTATCCTCAGCTGCTCATACAGTATTAAAAATTAAAGGCCACCTTCGACCATCTCTAAATATGCTTTAAGAATTATTATTCATGACAAAAGAGGTTCTAGAACTAGTTTATCAATGATAAACAGATTTTATTAGCATAGTGGTAGCATCAGTAGTAGCCCATCTAGAAAAGTTATTAGATATGAGTGCAACCCATAGTTCTAAGCAATGTCTTCACTGATTCGATCCTTTAATTACAGCAATCAATTGACATTAATATGGCAATTCTCTGACCTACTTCATAAAGGGGTCAGACAAAATGATTGAATGGTCTCTTCTAGTCTTCAAACCTATAAATAACAATTTATTAAAGTAGCTAATAAGCACGTATTAGCTAGATTGAGCATAGAAGCCAAGCAGCCTGAATCAAGTTGAACGAGGACTTGAAGTTCAGCTTCCCAGTGCCACAGAAGCGCCCGGAGCAACAAGCTGCTTAGGGACAGAAACTGGTCAAGCCTCTGTGTGTTTGCCTCTGCCCTCCCACGCTCTCCAGCTTTACAAGAAGTTTGAAAATCTGCTTTGCCTTCGTGTGCAAACTTTTAACAATCTCACAAACATTCCTAGGATGGAAAATCAACAGCTTGGTTTGGTTTTGTATGAATCCTTTAAAACCTACTTATAAATAAAATCTAAATTCAAATTTTATTATGAAGATTTGGGAAAGATTTTGGAATTTAGAACAATTTCTTTATACCTCTTGTGTATCGCATTTACCAAGTTCATTCATTTACAAACTGCTGTTTAATGAGGGATTCTTCCACTCTTCCCCTCGTCATTTATCTCTTTTGGTGACTTGTATGCCATCAATCATGCCCTATGTGCAAAGTAATGCTTTCATGTATGGTAGCGAGTTGTGCAAACCTTGCCTAGGAAATGTTCCCTTGTGTACTGTTTACAGAGGATCGTATCTCTGTTCACTAATGTTCTCTAACTGCTGTAATTTGATTGCTTTGTGTGCTGAAAACAATAAAAAAGTTAATTAAAAATAAACAAAGAAAAGCAAAGAAGTTAGACCCCTGTACAATCAACTCACAATTGTAAACTGAAAACTTCAATGTAACAAAAGCAGCTAAAGACATCTCAGCTGCCGTTTTGATGCTATACAAGCATCTCCCACAAACAAAAGGTGCGGTGTACTTAACTCAAGTACCAAAATAATGTTGTTGGCTAAAGGAATTACATAAAGAAGGAGATATTAAACTATTCAAAAGATAATGATCATTATTTCCAGTGTTTGTCTTGAGCAGTATTTGTAGTTGCAGTAATTGCACAAGGTAATGTGCTAAACTGGCAGTAGTCGTCCCCTTGACCCCAGCCGACGAAGCTATCGCCAACTAGAGAACTTTCTAGTTCTACCAGGATGCAACTGGAAAATGCCCATGGGCACCTTCAGCTGAATATGTGCAAGTTTTCTGCCCTATCATCTCACCAGCCAGGTTTGCTAACTTTTCATCATTTGTCTGAGATTTCTCAGGCACAGAAGAAGTCATTCCGCTCTCTCCAGCTTCGGTGCACGCACAGCTTGTTCCTCCACATGGGATTAGAACACACAAAGCTCAGCTCACATCCAGGAACAAACGACACTGCATACATACTCTGTTTTCCTCATTTCCAGAGCCACATATTTCCTAAGCCTGGGAGCAATGCTGAGCTGGGTAATCCTCCTGAGACTTCTGAGCTGAAAAGTTTGGACCCTGCAGCACACTGGAGAAAGCCCAGGGACACAGCAAGAAGGACAACGCCGGTTAGATGCTCTTGGGAGCAAGAGGAGTTGCCGATTTACATGGGTTTCCAACCTCCCTCCTGCCCCAACATCACTCTAACAAGAAACCTAACTGTAGGCAGAAAGCATGCTAGGAGCCTGCCCGCTCCCCATGCTCTGCCTTCCCAGCCACCCGACTTAGCTGCACTTACTTGTGCAGCAAGCTTTTCTTGCCATTTGGAAGGGAAAAAAAAAAAAAGTGGGGTAAAAAAAAAAAAAAAAAAAAGAAAAGAAAAAAAAAATCCTGACTCAATGTTCCTGTATGCTGGAAGCTTAGTAAGAGAATATCCCTTGGCATCCAAAAAATGGCAGGCAGAACTAATATGAAAGCCAAGTAAAGAAACAGGACAGGTGAAAGTCATTCCAGGAAGTCTAAAATGTGTTTTCCAATGATTAGGGGAAAAAAAAAATAAAAAAAATTGATTGCTAGCCTGCAGATGTTCCTAAGCAATTCAGAAATAGGCAGAGCAAGTCTTTTGTGGGTACTATTTAAACTGCGGTATCTGGCATTCGGCAAGTTAGGTACTTCCATCCACAATCACAGTTATTTTGCTTTCTAAATGTTGACCAGATGGTCAGTTTTTGTGCTGCAGCAGTGTCTGTGTGTGGGGTGGGGGGTGGGGGGGGTGAGGGGGGAGGATTGTAATTACGAGAATGTGTGCAACTCCACTGCTACCACTGCAATAAAATGACTGGAGTAACATCAAATTTAGATTCTATGCACACATATTTCATATGCATACAACATCATAACTGCCTGGAAGGAAGAGTCAGTTATTTTCTTCTTCTAAATCCTTTTTCCTTATCAGCTGTAAAATGTTACAATAAAAAAAAAAAATAATAATCTCGGGGGTGAACTGAAGTCCCAGAAGGTGCTTGTCAAGGAGAAAAATAATTGTTAGCCAGAGCTGATTAAACAGCAATATTTTCATAGAGACTGAAATGATGCCTGAGAAATCATCCAGGAGATGTTAGCCTCAGTATTCTTAACTTGTCATGAATGGCTAATTTGCTCAGAAATACATTCTGAAGAAGTTGAAGCCACATCTTCCCCCCCAGCCATACTAATTGTTTATTAGCATACAAAAGAACCAATGACCTTTCAAATGGCATGCTTATTGTCCCTCCTAGGCAGAAGAAACGAGCCTTGGCACAGCAAACATTGCTCGGTTCCTTTTTATTTTCTGGAAAGTAACCTTTCAAGCAATGAACTCTTCATCAATACCATTTCACAGTCTATATTTAATAATCATGGAACTAAGCAGAAATGTTGTTATTTTGCTACTGCACGTAGGATTCAAAAAAATTAACAAAAAAGAATTAAGGCTATTTAAAGTGTTAAAGTTATAGTTGTACAAATGGAAGTATTTGGGGGATTTAAAAGCATATTAGAGAAGTTTTGAGGTGGTTAATATCAAGCACCAGAACACTTAGGTGTAAGCTTTTTGAAGGGTGTGCAGAACTTGAATGCAGGTTTTTTTTCAAGGTAGTACATTACTCCTCCACTCAGCGTTGTAACTGATTGAGGAGCTTGACTCTCATTTTCAAACGCCGTTTAAAAGTCTAGGACATTTATCTTCATTGCCTTTCAATATGGATTAGGTTCTTAAATCTCAGAGCCACAGAACAGTTGTGGTTTGGAAGTGACCTCTGGCTATCGTCCAGTCCAAACCCCTGCTGGAAACAGGATGAGCTAAAGCAGGCTGCCCGTGACCACGTCCAGAGAGGTTTTGAATCTCCGAGGATGGAGACTCCACAGTCTCTCTGGGGAAATATGTTCCAGTGTTTGGCCGCTCTCACAATAAAGAGTTCTCCCTTATGTTTAAATGGAACTCCACTCCCTGTATTTCAGTTTTTACCTCTTGCCATGCGACTGGATGCCACTCAGGAGAAGTCTGGCTCCATCAGGTTCACTCCCTCCCATCAGGTCACAGGCTGATCAAAGACCCCTAAGCTCCGGGCTAAAGAGTCCCAGCTGCCTTCAGAGAGCTAGTCCTAGTCACGTCCCAAAGCAGAAGGCACCAAACCCCAGTCCCAGGTTTTTGAAAGGAGTTTAGCCAGCCATGGGCATCGTACATCGTGGGAACACAGAAACCCACTGAGAAACTGATTCCATGCAAATGATCCTAGAAATACTGTGCAGTTCAGTACAGGAGCACTAACAATAGACAAGCGTCATTTTTTGGGTGAACCAACATCATGCAGGATACAATTTTCATACGAGTTTGAAATCTGAGCCTCTTTGCTACCAAACTGTTCAATTTGCTCCACCAAATTGAGCTGAACTAATACAGTTAAACCAGCACAAGAGAAACAGCATATTTAAAATGTGAAAGTGTCTGGTTTGCTCAACTTCAGGTTACTTCACAGCATCAGCAGAGCTGCTACAGCATCACCTGGTACCGGCAGGGCCCATCTACATACATACACACGCCTTTCCTCCCATCTCTTTTTATTTAAAATAAGCTTTCACAGTACGCGATGTTCTTAAGGCTATAAGCTCCTCCTTACTAATTCCTGGACAGTCTTAAGGCCAATCCTGCTGTGTGTTCATCACCGTTCTGGTAAAAACAGTATTAGCAAATTCTGATAACTTGATAGCAGGATACAAAACACCTCCATCCCCCATTAATGAATATTGACACATTGGTCTGAAATATCCACCTGCCTTGGGACCAACAAACATGAAAATGGAAGTACTACACTTAATATACAGGGTACTGAAATCTAAAAGAACCAACCAAGAGCAGAACAGTCCAGGAAATGCTGCAAGAGTCTCAGATAAGAGGCTTTGTATCCTTAAAAAAAAAATAAAAATACATATATATAAATATATATATGTCTAAGATAAAATAAGTATCTGTCTCCAATCTGCATGTTTGGCTTACCAAACACCTCTGGAAAGTTGCCCAAAAGTATGGACCTCTGAAAGACCCTGTATCTCTTTGCTCTGGCCGTAAGCATGACAGGACTAAACTTTTACACAGAAACTATTTAATGCATCTATTAGCTAAGTGAACGTTAACGAAAATGATGATGTGACTTTATTTCATTTATTCCATAACAAGAGTATATTGAGGCTTGGTTAAAGGTATCCACAAGAGAGACAATTTTCAAGACCTAGTAGAGACCAGGCAATTTGTTAGATGTGAGAGTTTTAGTCCATTAAGTTGCTGAGCCAATTCATGATAATGTTATTTAGTGTAAATTTCCATTTGGATGAATAGTAAAGAGCTTGATCTATAACATTTGTAATTGAATTAGCAACCTCTTTGTTTCCCTAGTCTCTTTATGGCCAGGCCATGTATGCATTTTGTGACCATTCTGCATTACAGCAGTCAAGCCATTAGTTGGGAAAAGTGCCACATAATGCCCTTTTGGAAGTGGATTTTTATTCCATTTAACTTTTTTTCCTTCCTGAAGAAGTGATCTTTTGCCATTCAATCCAGCAGCTTCTCTTTAAATCTGCTTTGTTTCACCTAAATTTGATTAGATTCCACAGATCTACTTTGCATGGCTGATATAGTTTGACCCTTAAAAGCCCAAAGCTAGGGTTTCAGGATTCATTTGTTTTCCCATTATTTTTCTGGACAGGAATAGTAATGGTAGATTAGGAAAGAAAAATATAAGAGACTAATTTAACAAGGGATTTAAACACCTGCTTAATTACATCTCTGCTGAGGGCAGCACTGATTCAAGTGCTTAATTGGGTGTTGTTATTTGAAAATATGGAAGAACTGCATGAAAAGAGGTTTGTAAAAGTACCTGCCTGTATAATAGTATTCACCATTTATTATAATGCTCAGTATTAAAACAGGCTACATTTTGAAGCTGCCCAGCGGATCTTCATGCTGGGCTAAGACTCGCTGAAGAAAATGGACGACTGTACAGGACCCAGGACTTTCTGCTTTTGACTACACTCAGATGTTTGTCTAGAGCCACACTTCAATTTTCAAACGCAACTTGAGCACTAAGCAAACTGAATTCTCCTGAGGTTCCAAGAAACGGTAATCCATTTGCATCAAGCATCCGCATGCCCCTCCGCCAGGATCCAACACCTGCTGCGCAGGGCAGGGACACGATCCCTATGATCTAGCACTAGCAGCGTGATTACTTTCATTTTAAAATGCGGAAACTGAGTGCCAGATTTAGCAGAGTTTAAGTACAAGGGATAAAATGCAAAAGTTACCACACTTAAATCACTTTGCCCAAAGTAGCCAGGTGTTGTACAGCGCCCCTGAAAGCAGCAAGTTGTGTCTTGAGTTGCTCACTACTACTTTGACCTCCGTCTGGATTATCCAGCTCCTCTGGTCCCCTGAGCAGCAATGTCACACTCATGAATGAGACCTAGACTTCTAAATGAGGTGCTGGCAAAGATTGCCCTCTACACCAGCTCAATTTTAAGCAGCAACACCTTTGTAACCCCCCAAAACCCCAACAAACCAAAGGCATACTGCTGCCACGGACACATTGTTGTACGCCCACTGGTAGAGCGAAATAGCTTGTCTAAAAGGTTTAAAGGCTAATAAGAGTGACATGTAGCCAACACTGGGCAGGGTGAGCGATAAAAACCTGTCAGTGAATTTACCATCCGAAGAGTAAACCAGAATTTACTAAAATGTTTGGAGCTTTTTCCCTTGTGGATGTCTTCATTGGATGGGGCTCTGGATCACATTAGCTTGAAGCCCTCGACTTGGAGCATCCGTTCCCCCTCCTCCTTGGAGGTGTCAGTCCTTAGGGTTCCTGCCAAAACGTATTGCTGCGAGGCAGCTATAAGAAACAGTGCCAACATACACATACCACAGCCGAGAGAACAACCGAACAGCCAATTCCTTCAGGGCCCAATTATTTGCCACAAAATTGAAGGACAGGGATAAGTTTCTGACTTCAGACGCTTCCCAGCCCACTTTATTTTTTTTCCACCGCACTTCAAGTAGCAAGAAACGAAGAAAACAAACAGTTTACCAATAACGCAATGGAAGATCATTTGCTGAATTGGAGGCTATTTAATATTCAAATAGAAAACACTGGATAATCATGTAATCATCCTGATTATCCTGAACACGATGTTGCTAAAAGCTAATCTGTGCTGGCCAGAATAGTATAAAATAACAGCAATGTCTTTCCAAACCACACGGTTTTTAACTAGCAAACGTTAGAGTGCCTGACGCTAGGAGTGCTGTCAGAAGGTGGTTTTAATGGAGCCCGAGTCCTGGGTTTATTGGCAGGGGTGTGCTGTGACTTCAAAAACGTTTCAAATACTAAAAATGGCTGCACTTGAGATTCAGAAAACGCTGAACTCAAGAAGCAGCCTTTATTAAACCCCCCGGCTGGAAACTCAGTGAATACGTAAGAAATACTTCTTGCAAATCAGTAGAAAATAAACCTGTATCTTAAGCATCGCCGGATACATCGGTTGCCATGGTTTGTTTATATGCTGGCTAATAACAGAAGTGGCTTCCAACATTCGTTCCAGCATGTTTTCCATTTATTTATTGCTTTATATTAAAAAAAGAAATCCAGAACGGACAGATTGGCATGACCTCAAAGGAAAAAACTGATTTGCATACCATGACAGAATAAAATCAAACTACAGGGAATCTTAGTCACTCCAACCTAGCAACACATACAGCAGTAGAAGAAAAGAAAAAAGCTAACCGTTGATATGCATTATCAAAGAAACATTTGGAAAAAAGTTTCTTGAATCACAAACTTGATAAATAAAATGGAAAAAAATACCTGACGTGTTAGACAGCTAATGAGAGAGAAAAAAAGCTTGAGCAAATCGGTAGCAAACTGAGGAGCATTTTGAGTGCATCTATGGAAGGGTAACGGTGGTCAGAAGGAAATGCTTGTAGCGAGACTGCTGAGGTCATGGAGAGCAGAGAGTGTTCAGCAGACCAGCAGGGTAAGCCAGAGGAGGAGCAGCGCGATGGGAGTTGTTTCGCTAATGGATCAACTGCAGATGAAGCACGGCGTGTGCCCCCAAGACGACCATGATTCTCTTGCTGCCTTCCCACTGACCATCGCTTTCCCCTCCCAGCACAGTATTTGACTTCGAGCAGTCCACTCAGTCTCTCCACACTGCACTCTTTATGTTTCAATCAAAACAGACAAAAAAAGGGTATTGCAAAACTAAGCAAAAAAGCGGCACAGCTATCTTCAAGTAAGAGGTGCCACATATTTGCAATTTAATCACCAGGCATATGTTTGACTAAATTAAAATTCAAAGACACACATGCCAAAGTCAACTAAACAGCAAAGAAATCTGTAATACCAGCTAAAATTATCAGAACTAATCAGTATTGATTTTTAATTTCCATTATTTTTAGGTATTAAAAAGCAGGAAGAATGGGGCTGCTGTTTAACAGAATGGCTGAAGGAAAAGAAGAATTTTCTAGCCGGTGTTGTTTTTACTTCGGGGAGTGGAGGCAATATCCAAGATCTCAAGATTTAATGTTATCAGTGTGAATCAGAACAAATAAAAACAAGAACCTAACCAAGGAACTAGACTACTTGCTGCCAAACCTTAATATAGCAAAAAAGGAATAAATAAGATGAAAACAAACACCATACATATTGCAGCGTATGTAAAGAGGAGATGAGATCAGGCTGTGGAAACAGATAACCCACAACAATGCATTCTGTCAAAGCTGGACTTCAGAAAAAAAAATCAGAATTTGCAGTGAGTGAAAAAATCCACAAGCTTGCCAGTGGTGTCTCACGTGAAAAGCTGGCCACTATCATAATTACAGGTTTAATATCTTGCCACACCACTTTAGCGACTTTATTTACAATCAGTTTGTGGCAAAATGCATCAGCAGAGGGCTTGCCCTGTCTCATTAAATAAATGACCTAACATGTCACCAAGCAAATTATTTCACAATGGAAAACACTGTAAGGAAGGATTTATGCTTTGGGGTGCGAAGTCCTGCCCTTAAGAGCTGCACAGAAGAGCTGAAACAAGGAATTTTCAAAGCACAGAACGGGTGCTGAGTTGTAGGAGACTTCACCCCACCTTCCAGAGTATCTGACAAGGTGAGCGATGGCCAGGAGAGGAGAGGGGGGCTGCATCCTGCACGCTTCAGCACAAGGTGCTGGCTGCAGTCAAGATGAGCAAGAACAATCCCTGGGCAATAAGGATAGCACAGATATAAATGAGTGCACTTAAAAATACACAAGCAAATAAATAAATCCCTCCCACATATACAAAAGCAGTGCTTTTTCAGTTGTTTATGCCATATGAGAGGATGTTTCCCTCTCATCCACCAGAATTAGCGATAACTGAACCACAGGAGAAAGTGCCCTGCCTTCGGCCTCTTCCAAACATGACCCATCGAGACGTGTCTCTTGGGTTTGCTCTGTCACGCTACAATAAGCTCGCTGAGCTTATTCAGCACAGAATCAAGACCAGGACACACACACAGGTGAAGCTCAATGATACGTGGATGGGTGAATATGTTTGATTTCGCGTGATCACGTTAGAAAAAACACACGATGAGATAAGCAATCAGCCCTTTAAAAGAAAATAAGGGATGTTCCTAACTACATATTCAGGGCTGATAGAGATGCTGCTGGGAAGAGAAGAGGCATGAAGGTTAAAAATAAGTGTTCATCCGTTGTCAGATCTTCACTCTATATACATGTTATCTTAATTAAACAGTACAATTCAGGGTCAGCTCCTGCAAAATGCCAAGCATGCTAAACCAAAAAAAGATTTGCACGCAGGGAAGAAAAAGTTGCCAGGATGAAACAATAAAATACTTCTCAAATGATGTTGCCAGGTTTCTAGCTGTATAGATATAAATTCAGTGAAAAAGTCTCAGAGAAATTCAGGGAGAAGACTAGTATTTACTTGGAAAAATTGAACACATGCACTCCCTCCTTCCCCATTCCCTTCTTTCACACACCCATACAAATCCAATCTAGGAAGATTTTGGTGTTCATATTCAGTTATAAATTTCAAACTTGTTCCAACAACAAATGAAGTTTTCTCCTGAAATTTCAGCATTCTCCACGGAGTGAATCTCTCCGTTATGACCAACAGCAATTATACTAGTACCAATCGCTCTTTGATGCGGGAACTCTGCAAAATATGTATCTTAGCAGCAGACCTTCTCCCAAAAATCTTGCATAAATCATTCATACACTTTCCTTAATAGTCCAATTCTTTGTTCCACAGTCCAAGAAAATATATATTCCTTACTTAGGGAAACTGCCCTAAGGCTTCCTCATATATTTTTCTACATAACAGATTTTTATGGTGATCTACTGAGGTTATGACAACTTCTCAGTTTGTAATTTATATACAAAAATTTATATTGTCTCCTTGCACGTTGATGATAGAAGGGAGGACTGAAAGAATAATAAGCCTATGCAAGTATGAAGCAGCTGGTTTCTACCAGTGTGGTATCTACCTATATATGAAAAGGCCACTGTGGGTTTCACTCTTGGTTGTCCCTTTGACACTCCTGTCAGGGGAAGGAGGTCCCAACACCTGAAACACCATATTTGAGTACCTAGAATACTCGACACGGGCCAGAGACCCCATATCCTACTGATATACTGAAGTATATCCTCCAGTATACTGAAAGGCATTGGCAGAGTTATCCATAGCCTCGGTGCCTTCGTATTTCTTGTCCGTTTTGCTCGTTGACACTTCTGTTGAAGGTGGAGCCCACCATCATGAGCGTTCGCACCAGGTTACTGCGGTGAAAGCACTGCAGGAAGAGCAGGTCCCAGTCGAGGGACGTGGGCCAATGTGACTATGGGAACTATAGCTGAATTGCTTATGTAAGTCCATGAAAAATACCCCCGAAAAGTTATGTATCAGCTTATGTCATGTCTGAGTAGGACTCGTAGAAGATGATTTAAAAAAAAAAAAAAAAAAAAAAAAAGCCCCAACTGGAAAAAGCAAGTTAATGCTGCAGGTGACTTTTGGCTAAAACGCTGCTGTTAGGAGGACATGGGAGACAGTTTAATTTACAATGGAAATGACTGAAGAGAATATCAGCGGATTCATCTGTCACATCTATCAGACCACCAGCTGCATGCATTGCCCATGGCTACGGCGGCATTACTGGTTTGATTTGTTGTTGTTGATTGCTTGCTTCATGTTAATTCATTCTACTGTACTGGAATGTTTCAGGGGCTCATCTGTTATTATTAATATTAATAATCCAAAGCGCTTTCATCCATAGAACTCAAGGTACTTTACAAACATTAATTAAGCTTCACAACACCCCTAGGGGTAAGTAAACTTTTGAGATCTTTTGG